>NC_135307.1:74643586-75271086 GCF_048772815.1 Callospermophilus lateralis | reverse complement strand
TCTCTGAAGAAGCCAGAATTTGACTCTTGATTTGTCTTGCTGAGAGGGCAGCATTCAAAGACAGTGGGAAATGGCTTGCTATACTGAATGCATCCATCCTAAAGGGCAGGAAAGAGAACAGTGACTGCTTACTGGTTTTAGAATTAAAAGAGAATGAGTCAGAAAGGGGGAAGATGGGGTAGTACCTAGGCCATAAGGCCTCTTGTTCTTGGCTAGAATTAAATCAGCTGAAGGAGCTAACAAAGATATCTCTATCCTGATTCAGTGGAGCAAGGTGTGAATCACGGTCCCAGATGCTCCTAATTCAAGCTAACATCAGAGCTGCCCCTACCAGGATACAGCACTCATTTCACTGCGCCTCTCAGTACCATGGTCATTTGTGCTCAGGTCTCCCAACCCCATTGGGTTATAACCTGTCAGAGGTACTTATTGTATCTTAAGGCTTTGGAGTAGTTCGCACAAAGTTGTAACATCAGGCACAAAACCGGAATTAAACATAGATCTCCTATGTCTATGCAATTAACATATGCATTTTTATTCAGTGATTCAACTCCTTAAAATAGATTGTAAAATAAAGGAACTCCAAAGACACTCATATGACCAAGTGAACCTAAGAATTTTCACTGCAGCCTTATTGGTAATAGCAAAAATTGAGAAAATTGTCAATTAGAAGAATGATTACACAGCTGCAATAAAATACAACCCAGGAGTGGAGAGTGAATCTGAACTGCATTTATAAATTCCTGAAATACTGTTTAATGGAAAAGGCATGACGCAGAAGGAAATATAGAGCATGATTCATATTTGAATGGATATATTGCATATAAAATGAAAGCATAATAGACATAAAAGTAAGAGACCAAATTTAAGACAGTGGTTACCTCTGTGGCCAGAAGTTAAAGGATCCAGAAATAAAAAGTAATAGCTTTCTTTTTTAGAAGCAATTACAGTAAAATATTAAGATTTGTTCAGACTTTGGATGCACTGTTTGGGGGTTTAGCTCAGTGGTAGAGTGCTTGCCTAGGATGCACAAGGCCCTGGGCTCAATCCCCAGCACTGGAAGGAAGGAAAGAGAGAGAAAGAAATTGAAGGTATTTTGGCTAAACTAGTTTTTCATAGTTTGTCTTACCTATTTGGGACATTTTATAAATATAATTTTTTTAAATTATGGTGTTTACATATATACTGATCCTTCCTCCCCCTGCCCTTAAAAAGAAAAAATAAGGGTTGGGGTTGTAACTCAGTAGTAGAGCACTTGCCTAGCATGTGTGAGGCACCGGGTTCAATTCTCAGCAACACATTAAAAAAAAATAAATAAAGATAGTATTTCTATTCACAGCTAAAAATATTAAAAGAAAAAGAAAAAAAAATTAG
Organism: Callospermophilus lateralis; assembly: GCF_048772815.1. NCBI lineage: Eukaryota > Metazoa > Chordata > Mammalia > Rodentia > Sciuridae > Callospermophilus > Callospermophilus lateralis. The sequence continues at coordinate 75,269,712 of NC_135307.1, read as the reverse complement.
CTGAGGATACCTTGGAGCTGATGGCAATAGATGGGTGGACAGAGGGTAAATACCTGCCTGCTTCTTACCGTGTTGCAAACTCCTTCAAACCCTCCTCCAAATCCTTTGCACTCTTCTTTTTCCAACGTGGACCCTGAAGAATGGCTTCCACAAAAGAAGAGTAGTAAGAAGGACCATACCAGCAACATTCATAAATATGTCCATGGAGAGAGCATCAAAAAGCATGTCCCTTGGGGCTGAGAATATAGGTCTGTGAGAGAACACTTGGCTACCATGTGAAATTCCTAGCACTTTCAAAAATTAAAGTTAAAAAATATGTTCCTTGGGCTGGGGATGTGGCTCAAGCGGTAGCATGCTTGCCTGGCATGCATGCGGCCCGGGTTCGATCCTCAGCACCACATACAAACAAAGATGTTGTGTCCACCAAATACTAAAAAATAAATAAATATTTAAAAAAAAAAAGTACCAAAAAAAAAAAAATATATATATATGTTCCTTAAACCAAGGACAGTGGTACACACCTATAATCCCAGAAACTCAGGACATTGAATTGATGATGTAAGAACATGAAAGCACAATCTCTCCATCCACACTCAATTATTTAAGTGGTCTTAAAGGAACCTCACATGTACATTGAGGCAGGAGGATACCAAGTTTGAGGCCAGGCTCTGCAACCTAGCAAGACCCTGACTCAAAATAAAAACTAAAGAGTTGGGGATGTAGCTCAGTGGTACGCGCCCCTGGATTCAATCCCTAGGAACACACGCACACACAGCATGCCCTTCAGACACTCAAGACATTCAGAAATTTGCCATGAAGGCAAAGGGGACCTCAGATATGCACAATGACACCAGGTTCAGGAGTAGTCTGGGCCTAAGGAATAAGGAAAGTCCTGTACCATATCTGTATAGTTGTCCAGAAAATGCAAAAAGAATGAAGATCTGCCATACAAGCTCTATACTTCAGTCATCTACGTACCTTTCACCACTTTCAAAAAAATCTACAGTCAATTTGGATGAGAATCTCTGATTTTCAATTAAAGTTGTAAAATGGCAAAAAAAAAATTAAAAAATTGAAGAACAACTCCAATTTAAAGACCTCGACTCTGGCAACAAAACATTTTGCTTTCTGCCTCCTGTTTGAAAAATTTGTTCTGTAAGAAAAGCAATGTCAAAACAAATTTGAAGAGGGAAAAAAAAAAATCACCATCCCTGCTTTCATTTCCATCATGACAGTGCACTTCTTGTTAGAACTTCCAATACTCACAGCTTCTTGCACTTAAAAGACAGAGCTAACATTTGTAAAACTGGGCCAAAATAACCATGAACCCAAACATTCCACACACGGACATAATGGTAGAAACTAAGAAGACTGTAGACAACTGGTCACACCATCTGCCAGAGAAGGCAGGGCTGTCGCACAGCTTTGATTCCGTCTTTGAAGTTATTTCATAAACTGCAAATTTGTTAGCAGAAAAGATCCAGTACATTGCAGAGAAAGTAAAAGTTTGGTTATTTTGGAAATTTTCATTCCTACTGTTCTTAATGGAAATAAACTCATGTTTCTTTTAAGCTATTAAAAGAAAGCCAAGGCAATTGACACAGATGCTATTTGGTGCCCTAAAAAGAGTACAACATACAAGCTTTCACTCAAAAATACAGTACAGGTGAACTATTCCCATTCTCTCTGCCACCCATCATGAGCACATCACTGGAGAGAGATCTAGTTTCTACATATGAAGTTACATATCTTGCTCAGTAACACTGTTCCTGATTACAGCAATAATGTTCATTGTAGTTTTATTTCAAGATAAAGAAATACTAAAATAAGAACATGAAAGCACAATCTCTCCACCCACATTCAATTATTTAAGTGGTCTTAAAGGAACCTGACTTGTACAGTGGTTCCAGTTACAGAATGGTGAAGTAGAAGGAACAAAAAGAATCCACAGATCCATGTTCTAGTGCAAGATTTGTGCAGATTGTGTTAGCTGGTTTTCAACAGCTTCACAGGTAAAAGAATGGCTCCAGGGTTCCTGGTTTAATAACTCTGGGGGTGTGAAAATAAATGAAAAACTATTAATGTTACCCTCCTGCTCTACTGGTCAGCCTGGAGATGGGCATCACAGCAGCCAGAGGCTTTCTGTACTAAGGTAGGAAAAAAAGCACTTATTTTAAACTATTTTGATTTATTCTTGAATAAAATTGAAGGTTGCCAATCCCATATATTATGAACTCTTCAAATTATCTAAAATAAGAACTCTCACTCTACTCTCAGTTAACTACTCTAAATATCTCTGGTAGATCAAGATTAGAGCATTACATGCTAAGAAAACAAAGTGTATTCAAGGAGCCATTTTTTTTTTTAACAAAAGCACATACTTGCCAATTTTAGTTTTTTAATTGGATAATTTTGTAGACTTTCACAATCCAGCTGTTAAGCTGGAAACAGAATTTACAAAACAGATGGTGATAACAAGGTCTGGTTCACAGCAGTTCTAAAGAAAGAACACACCAATCCGATAAACTATCCATTTGCTTTAAAAAGCCTCTAGCAGGCTCGTCTCTTACCACACTGCGTTCACTGCTGCCAGGGGATTTCTTAAAGTGGGCATTACGGAACCAAGGAGAATTCTATCCAAGAAGGGACCAGCAGAGTGTGCAAGCCACCATCATTAGTGACAAATGATTACGGAATAAGGACCATCCTTCAGAACAGCAGTTCCCAATATGGCCAATCACACAGACCTTTGGAAAATACAGCTTCCCAAGACACAGTAAGAAAATCTGATTCACTGAGTGTGGATAAGAACCCAGGATTATGTCTTTTAAAAACCCAAGAAATTCTGATGACCAGTTCAGGGTAGAAGCGCAGGACTTTGAGGACTGAAAAACCACCCCACTGCCAGGCCTCATTTGCTGTTTCAGCAAGGCTGAACAGGGAGCAATTTCTCACCATGAATCCTCACTGCAGCCACCAAGTCAAAGAGTGATGATTCCTGTGGACACTGTGAGGTCTGCACACAGCTGAGGAAAAGTTGAACAAGCTCTAGGGAAGCTGAAAAGGGTTGGGGAGAGCAGGGACAAAGGGGGGAGATATAGAAAGCTGGAGCCAACTTTACCTGAAGCAGAAAGGACCACACACTCCCAGGAAAGGGGAAGGAAGGAGAACCTCACATCAAAATAATGTGGCCCCATTCTAGAAAAATCAGCCACTTGAGACATCAGTCAGATTTTACAGCCCACTCAATTGAAATCATAACATGATCAAGTCTCTGAGCTAGATACAAATATATCAAACCGGATGTGGCTCAAGCGGTAGCGCGCTCGCCTGGCATGCGGGCGGCCCGGGTTCGATCCTCAGCACCACATACCAACAAAGATGTTGTGTCCGCCGACAACTAAAAAATAAATATTAAAAAATTCAAAAAAAATAAACAAAACAAATATATCAAACTATGTCTCAAGAGACTTGAGATCTGAGGAAATAAGAGGCCTGGGTATAACAGTATTTGGAGAATGGCTTAAAGTTAACCTACAAAAGCAATACTTTACAGAAAGAAAAACTTGTGGGATGAGGGCAAAATTGAGTTGTATTAAAGGTTTAAGATTTCAGGAGGCTGCAGGGTATGGGAGTGTACTCCTGTAATCTCAGCTACTCGGGAGGCTAAGGCAGAAGGATCACTTGAGCCCAGGAGTTTGAAGCCAACCTGAGCAACATAGCAAGATCCTGTGAATGAATAAATGAGGAGAGGAAAGAAGAAAATTAAACATTAAATACTTACTAAAGAAGAACCAACTTGTTGGCCAACTAGTCAACCAACAAGAGTTGACTTTTGCCCTCTTCTTCTGACTCTGGACCAGAGCCCTGATCTCAAGCCACCTAATTCTATTCTGACCTACTAAAGTATACACTGAATAGGGAGAACCCAAAGGCAGGACCCCCGAATGGGGTTTTTCTGCAGTTGAAACTGTAGTTTTTCTGCAGGTTTAGCCATGAGGCTACAAAGCCTATGGCCAATGCTAGCAAAGAAAATGAAGAGAACAAATCTAATTTTAAAAAAGAAACATAACCAGGCATGGTAGTGCACACCTGTAATCCCAGTGACTCAGGAGGCTGAGGCAAGAGGATCCCGTTTGGGGCCAGCTTCCGCAACTTAGCAATACCCTGTCTCAAAATAAAAAAGTAAAAAGGGCTGGGGATATGGCTGAGAGGTACCCTTGGGGTCAATCTATAGTATCATAAAATAAGTTACTAGGTTAAAGTCGAAGAACGGGTCAAAGCTACCTGTCAGCTCAGGAGAGGAGATCAGAAAGGGCAACCTAATACCCAGAGACTGCTGGAGCCCAGAGTTAGTGTGCATTAGTCACAAAATTCTATTTTATCAACTACTTATTTGGTTTCTATAAAGAAAAAAAATCAGTAATTTAATGCTACTTTGACCTTTACTTTTTAAAATCAAACTGGAACAGTTTCAGGGAAAAGGAGAATCCCATTAAATCTTCAAACTAATAAAAAGCCCTTTTTTTTTTTTTTAAAGGAAGTTCTCTAGAGAAATTTATCCTGGAAAAACAATCATATGAAGTATACAACATTCCTACTATAAACATTTTACCTGAATTTAATCAAGTCTTGAGACCTAAATTACATTTTCCAAGAATATGGGCAATAGAGAAACAAATTAAATTTAAAAAAAAAACAACAATGATCAAATCACAAAAATGGAGTATCTTTCAGGACAACAAGCATCTCTGTAAGGCAGTGTTATGGGGTAGGGGCTGCAGGGACAGTTATCATCTAAAACATAATCAGATGCAAATGTATGGACCTCTAGTGGCTCCCAGTTTTAAAAAAAAATCATTAAAAGATGTTTGGGACCACTGAAGAAATGTGAATATAGAGTAGGAATTCGATGATATGAGGGAATTAACAATTAATTTTAATAAAGATGGAGTAAGTGATTAAGAAGAAAAACTGTTTTCAAGGTGATATATTATTTTTTTTTCTTTTCTTTTTTTTTTTTTTTCTTTTTTTTGGTGGTGGTGGGGAAGTGATTCCCAGGGATTGAACCCAAGTATCTATCAATGAGATACTTCCTCAGTCCTATTTTGAGACAGGTTCTTGCTAAATTTTCCAGGGTGGCCTCAAACTTGGAATACTCCGGCTTCAGCCTCCCAAACTGCTGGTATTACAGATATGTGCCACCATCCCTGACCTGCCATTTTACCTCTTAATACAGGTCTTTGATTTATTATCAGTAAAAGAATAGAGTATGCCAATATGGCAGGAAGCTAATTTTGAATCTAGGTGGTAGGTATATAGATGTCCACTATATAATTTTGTCTACTTTTGTGTTTGGAAATCTTATAATAAAGGAACAAATTTTTAGAAAGCATGATCCTAAAATATTAGTTTTGCTTGTTCTCCCAACAAACTGAGAAACTGCTTTTCTAGTTGATATGAAGTCCTTGTTAAAAAAATAATAATAATAAAATCTTTTTTAAAAATATTTTTTTAGTTGGAGATGGACATAAAACCTTTAGTTTTATGTGGTGCTGAGGATTGAATCCAGTGTCTACATGTGCTAGGCAAGCACTCTACCACTGAGCTACAACCCCAGTCTAACAAACTAAAATTTTACATGACAGTAAAACTAGCAACTGGTTCTGTCAAGGGTGGAGAGTCCTTAAAGACTTCATCTAATCAAAGGGGCTAAGGGTTACAAGTCCACAGACCATGAAGAACACATAGATGAGGGACCTTTTCAAAACCTCTGGGAGCTGGGATTGTGGGTACAGTGCTTGCCTAGCATGTATGAGACACTGGGTTCAATCCTCAGAACCACACAATAAATAAAATAAAGGTATCATGTCCATCTACAACTAAAAAAAAAAAAACCACTGCATCACAAGAAAAAAAGAGATCTGGTTATCAGAAACCATTAAGTATGCATGTTTCAAGGGAAACCCATACTGTTTTAGTTAGATTTTGTGTCGTTATGACCAAAACACTGAACATCCACTTATAGGAGGAAAAGTTTATTTGGGGCTTACAGTTTCAAAGGTCTCAGTCCATAGATGGCCAGCTCCACTGCTCTGGGTCCAAGGTGAGGCAGCATATCATGGGGGAAGGGCATAGCAGAGGAAAGCTGCTTAGCTCATGGTGGTGTCAAGAAGCAGAGAGAGAGGGAGAAGGGGCCACAGAAAAGATGCACCCTTTCAGGACATGTTCCCAATGACCCACCACTTCTAGCAACGCCCTATTCACCTACAGTTACCACCCAGTCAGTCTATTCAAATTAGGACGGACTGATTAAGTTACAGCTCTTACAATCCAATCATTTCACCTCTGAATATCCTTGCATTGGCAGGAGTTTCGGAGGACACCTAATATCCAAACTATAACACACACTCCTAGCATTGAAAGTATTCTAAGGTGCTTACTGGGTCCCCCATCAGCTATGAGGAATCAACAGAGTGAGCAATGAGATGATACTGAGAGGCCCACAGTGCTGCAAGGAGCTTCAGCATGACAATCCAACTAATTACCAGTCTCACGGCCTCTCCCTGCACAGCAGACCAGAATAACTTGTCTAGGGTACTAAACCAGTTTGCAGAGGGCTGGGCATGATGGCACACATTGAAGGATCCCAAATTTAAGCCCAGCCTGAGCAACTTAGTGAAAGCCTATCTCAAAATACAAAATAAAAAGGGTTAGGGGATGTAGCTCAGTGCTAGAGCACCCCTGGGTTCAATCCTAGTACCTAAATAATTAAACAAACCAACAAACAATAAACAAATTAGCAGGAATGCTATGACTAGCCCAGGCTAGTTCTTCCCATTATAGCAGGATGTATTTTTGTTGACATACTAAAACACCAGTTTCAGAAACACCACATCTTAGGATTGTATCAACAGAATTTCCAACACATTGTGAAACTGGATGATTTGCACCTTACTTGTAAAGGGCCCCATCCTTCAAAAGGCCAGTTAATCATGGTGGAAAGGAATAGAAAGGAAGAAAGAGACACTAACATGAATGAAAAATAGCATGGAGTAAGCAAGCCCTCCACAGAAGGTACTAACAGGTGGAGGCTATCGGCTAGCTCCTGCAGCTGAAAGGCCAATTAGTTCTGATGGGTGATCAGAGTGGCATACCACCATTGATGCCCAGGCATTAACAGGAGCTCTTACATTTTGAAGGGTGGTGGACATTTAGAGAGGTATGATCTACAGCAGCTCTGCCATAAACTACGAGACAGAGTCCTCACTGAGTAACAGCCTCTCCATTGAACTGCAGCATGGATAGACCTAAATCATTGCTAATGAACATCTTAACACAAGTCCATGAATTACATAGATATAAATGCATTTTAATCTATCTTAGTGACAGCTTCCTTGTTTGGGATGATTTTAATGGCTTTGATTCCTACTTAGAACAAATAAAAATAAATACTTATGACATGAAATACATCATGTGGGAGGATGGATATAATAAAATTATGTTGTATGCAATTATGAATATGCCACATTGAAACCCATTTTGTATCATTAAAATGTACTAATTTTTTTTTAAAATCATGCTTCACAGCAAGAATCATGTGCTCTTGGGAAAGCTGAAACAGCTGGACTAAACAAACCTCAAAAGAATTCAGCCCAGAACTCAGCAACAGCCAATTCCTCACCTAACCCTGGGTGCTTCTCCATAGAACTTTAGATTAAGAAACAGTTGTCAGTAAATGAAGGTGGGCAGGGGGCTCCCCATGGTTAGCAACCCACACCAGAAAGGTTTTTTAAAAAGGAGGTGAACAGACAAGATGGGCTAAAGACTGCACAAGAACAGCCCCAGGAAGGACTTTGCCTGGGTCTCAACACCAGTGTATGGATGAAACTAAAATACTATACTGTCTTATGTGGGAAAATGGTTTTAGAAGATAAGAAAACACATAGGTAACAGGCTACAACACAACAAAATCTCTTAGCCCTGGTGAGGAAAGACAGCAGAAGGAAGAAACCTATTAGAATTCAGAAAAAGCACTTTGGTGCGGACAGACTGGAGCAGGGCAAGCTAGGAGGCAAGGTAACTAGTGAAGTGGTCACTGTAATCAGGTGAGAGACATGGCAGTCAGATTCTGGAGACATTCAGGTGGTATGATTCAGGACTTTTGAGCGCGATTAACCAAGGGATTAATGGGAAGACAAAAATGCAGACAAAATGAATGACCAGAGTTTAGAGACTAGACCAAATAGCAACACATATTCAGGTAAAGTTTATTAGAAGGACTGACAATGTAGGACTAGAAGGTACTTTCAAAACATCAGAAAAAGGAGGTAGTCCTAATGTCTTCAGTGTTAACCTTGAATAAGTTTAAGGTAAGGGCCCAGTGGGTATGGCTCCCGCCTAACATGCACAAGGCCCTGGGATCCATCCCAGCAAAAAAATAAACTAAATATATATAATTGCTTTGAAAACATCATTTAATTTTAACTGACATACTGTTTTAGAGCAAACTTTTTCAGCAAGTAGAAGGAGTACACTAAAATAATGATAAAAAGTTTGGCATAGGAACATGTAAGCCGGTAACATGGTAGGTATTGTGCACTGTACCTAATTACATGTGCTACACTTGTATACAACTGGCAGCACAGCAGGCTCGATTACACCACCATCACCACAAATTCACAGGTAACGCACTGTACTATAATGTTAGAATGACCACAAGGTCACTAGGCAACAGGAATTTTCCAGCTTCCTTATAATTTTGTGAGATCACCGTCACGCCAGGGTTGACTGAATGGTTGTCATGAGGCACATAACTGTATATGTTCTATATTTCTCTGATTTCAGGGTAATTGTTTTCAGCAATACATACTGTACAACTGTGAAAATTTAGCTAATTATTAGAACAAGTTGTGTTTCTTTTACTCCTAAATTTGAAATAACTGTCACAATATTTTTTTAATTTTTTTTTTGTTTAGTTGTAGGTGGACACAATCTTTTATTTATTTTTATGCAGTGCGGAGGATCGAACCCAGTGCCTCATGCAAGGAAGGCAAGCACTCTACCACTGAGCTACAACCCCAGCCCCACGAGATTTTTAATCTATTTGAAAATACATGTACATACTTCAGAAATCAAAATTTTTAAAGTATCACTGACCCTCGAACAACATGCATTTGAGTTGTATGGGTCCACTTATACATGGATTTATTGGCTTTTGGAGATTTGGGACAATGTGAAAAACTCAGACAAACCAGGTAGCCTAGAAATATTTTTAAAAATTAAGAAAAAAATTAAGTATGCCAAGAATGTACAAAATATGTGTAGATAATTCTATTTTATCATAAAATAGACACAAACCCACTACAAAAAGCGAAAAATTGTGCTAGGCGTGGTGGCACACACCTATGATCCCAGCAGCTCAGGAAGCTGGGGCAGGAGGATTATGTGAATTCAAAGCCAGCCTCAGCAAAAGCAAGGCACTAGGCAACTCAGTGAGACCCTGTCTCTAAATAAAATACAAAACAGGGCTGGGGATGTGGCTCAGTGGTTGAGAGCCCCCAAATTCAATCCCTGGTACCTAAAAAAAATAGGAAAAAACGTGAAAACCTGTCAGGCACAGTGGCACACGCCTGTAATCCCAGAAACTCAGGAGGTCAAGGCAGGAGGATCTCAAGTTCACAGCTAGCCTTAGCAATTTAGTGAGGCCCTAAGCAACTTAAGGAGATCCTGTCTCTAAAATATAAAAAAAAGGGCTGTGGATATAATATAGTTAAGCACCCCTTGGTTACCAGGGTTACAAAAAAAAAAAAAAAAGTGAAAACTGACTAATCAAAAAAAGGTAGACAACTAGACATTTAGCTGTCTCCAGACAGAAGCACATGCCACCATCTATGAAGTATTCTTGATTAAATGTAAGGGTTGGGGGTATGCAAGTCTCTAAATCTAATTACTAGTGTATAAGCAAAAAGGGGCAAAAGAAACATGCTAACCTAAATCATGAGAATAAAATAAGCAAAACCTAGAAAAAATTGATAAGTAACACTGGTCCTCTTATGGTTTTATTTTGATATACAGTTTTAAAACTAATTATTGCAAGATATTGAGTTCATCATCCAGCCACTGTTCATTTTTATCCTCAAATTTTTAGTAAAAACTTCTGATTTGTTTTATTTTTACTATATGGGCCATATAGCTCCAACATCTGCCATTTATGAAAACTAATTTTGTTTTGCACTGCAATGTGGGATATTCTACAGGACAAATGGCCCTGTTTGTTCAACAACAAAGTATTAGAGACTAAAACGGAAGTACAAAATGTAACAAACTCAAAGAACCTTAAGAAGATTTATCCAATGTAATGAGTAAAGTTTGTTTGGATCCTGAATCAAACAAATAAGCTTATAAAAAAAGATGCCTGTGAGAAAATCAGAGCTCAACAAACAATGGCTACATATGTGATGTTGGGGAACAACTGTTCAAGTATGATCATATATTATAGTTATTTTAAGTTCTTATACTTTAGAAATGTCTTAAAGTATTTATTAGTGAAATGACATATCTGGGATTTGTTTTAAGATAATCCAATGGAGGAGGGCCGAGAGGCAAGAGGGACCGAGCAAGAGGGACCGAGCAAGACAGACTGCCATGTATGTTGACAGCTACTGAGGTTGAGCAATGGTACACAGAAGCTCATTCTTAACTGTGGGTACATGTGAACATTTCTACAATAAAGTGCTTAAAACCTGTCATCCTAACAGGATGAAAAGTTAAGAAGTGCTATCTGTCCTTAAGAAATTAATTCAAGGCACTGGGGCTGGGGCTCAGTGGTAGAGCACTCGCCTAGCATACGCGAGGCGTTGGGTTCGATCCTCAGCACCACATAAAAATAAAGTAAAGGTATTGTGTCCAACTACAACTAAAAAAAAATTTTTTAAAGAAATTAATTCAAATATTCATGATTCCTTCCACCTGTGATGGGCAATGGGCTAGGAATTCAAAGAGGAGTACAGACAGTCTCCTGTTCTCTAAAAAAACTGCTACCAATGCTGTAAGAAGAAAAAATTCTAGTACATGAATGTCCTCTCAGCCTTGACTATAACAAATTTATAACAGATAATCTGTTAATTCAATCCACATTAATCCCCAACCCAATTGCCATAGACACAATAGAGAATTTTCTGTTGTAGGGAACATATTTGTTTACACAACCAGGAATTAAGAACTGTTCGTACAATCCAAGATTCATAACCTGGGATCCGATGATCAGACAGTGGCCCTCTCCTGGTAAATCTTAATACTGCAGTCCCATTCAACCAAATACTGGACTGACATTAGTGTGCAGCAAATGAGTTGGGTGGGGGTGAAGGGTGCAGCAATGCATGAAGGAGTTTCTAAAGCTAGACAGCAAACAGCAGATGAAAGAAGAGGAAGAGATTCAAATAAACCATAAAACATTATGAATAAATTAAAGACGGCGTTAGAGATTATGACAATTCTTTCTCCATCACCCTCTCAGCCCGGCTACTCTCAAGATTCCAGCCTGGGCAGGTTTTTCCTGGGCTTCAATTTCCTCATCTATAAAATGGAAATTATATTACCTACCCTATAGGACTACCATGAATATCAAGCCAGGCCACATATGTCAAGAACTCAGACAGGGTCCAGTAGGTGGCAAGCCATCTGCGGTGTATGTCATTCAGATATGGGTCAGCTCAGTATCATTCCCCAACCCAGGCTCCCACCTCCAGCAGAGATCAAGTTCCTTTGCTAAATGCTTTCCTTGAGCTGTGCATTCACTGTCGCATTTCTCTTTCCTGTGATTCTATGTGTTTTCTTTTCAAGAGGCTGTGAGTTCCACAAGAGCAGGAGCCACACTCAGCTTTGCTCATTCTGTATTCCTAGTATTCAGCACAGTGCCTGGCATGCGATGAATTTTTTAAAAAAACAAAATTGTAGTAAAAATCCATACTAATCCTAGTTAGTCTTACGAATAATAGCATTTAGTACTCACATGGATTGAATAGTTAGTTTCCCCTTAAAAAATACATGTTGAAGTCCTAAACTCCAAGTACCTTAGAACATAACCTAATGATGTTGTTGCTGATGTTATCCAACTTATAATGAGACATACTGGAATACAGTAAATCCTTAAATCAACACAACTAGTGAACGCAGAAGATAGAACTTGGATGTTGACAGAGGCAGAGAGTGGACTGTTGAAGCCCCAAACCAAGGAACATGTGGGACTGTTGGTCCTACTACCAGAGGCTGGGAAGAGTAAGGAAGGACACCCACCACAGGTTTCAGAGGACGTGGGTATTCGTGGACACCTTGATTTCAGACATTTAGCCTCTGGGACTGTGAGACTTGATTTCTGTTATTTTCACCACCCAGTTATGGTATTTCATAATGGCAGCCCTAGGAAACCAATACAAGTACCAACCCAGCGGCTTTGTTTGGTATGTCAAGTTATGCATTGTGCCTTTCCCTCCCTTGTCAGAAAAATTGTTTACAGATATAAATGTGTATTTATAGTTATATTTGATACTGTGGATCAATCCCAGGGGTGCTCTACTACTGAGCTACATCCCCAGTCCTTTTTATTTTTTTGAGACAGGGTCTCCCTAAGTTGCCCAGACTGGACTCAAACTCTGGATCCTCCTGCCTCAGCTTCCAGAGTAGCTGGGATCATAGGTATATGCCAATCCTAGGTATAGATTATATTTTTTAAATTTGTTGTTTTAACATATTTTTAAAGGAACTATTAGGACTGACTTTTCTTCCCAATTTTCAATAACTTCTTCTTAATAGTTTTAATCCATTTCGATTTCCTGCAAATTCCAGTCATTAAGATATCCACAGCTTTGTCATTTTTCTCTCTTTATTCACAGTGCTCTTTCTAGCAGCAAATAGACCTAAATTGTATATGAGCATCACCTAACAAAATTAAAAACAAATTATTAGTCAAGATTTAAATAAGCTGAATATTCAAAACAGCATCTCTTAATAAATGAACTTTTCTCTCTTTTTAATATTTATTTTTGTTTTCAGTTATAGTTGGACACAAAACCTTTATTTTTATTTATTTTTGTGTGGTGCTGAGGATTGAACCCAGGGCCTCACACATGCTAGGCAAGCACTCTACCGCAGAGTCACAACCCAGCCCCTAATAAAATGAACTTTTCTACAATATACTTTAAAACTTGGGACAAACTCACCTTTCACCAAAGATGTAAGAAGAAATTGTAAATTATTTGACTTTTTGTCCCTTTTACATGCTAAAAACTGTTACAATTTTTATTTTTGGTTCAGCATAACAGCCTGGTTTAATCAATCAGAGAGGTTTGTGATTCAAAAAGAAAAATCTTTTGTGACTGCCACGTTACAGTATGAAGTAGCTAAGAATTCATTCTTGTATAAATGAAGTACCTAACTGCCTTGTGTAATCCTCAGAGAATGGAGGCAATCTGGCAGGGAACATGGCTGAGGAGGGAACCTGACTTACTGTGCATGCCTGAGCTTCCCCAGCCCCACAGGGGAAAACAGTCACCTCTGGTGCCATCTCCTCAAGCTAGACGATATCCACACTTCCCAGATTTGGAGACACTGTCAACCTGATTATGAAAACTGTCTTGGCAGTCTGGATAAGACAAACTAAAACCTAATTTAACTAGAAAATGTGACAGAGCCAAGATTCTTGTGTACTCCCATAAACTCATTTTTAAAAGGACAACTGAGCTGGATGCAGTGGCACACGCCTTTAATCCCAGCAGCTCTGGAGGCTGAGGCAGGAGGATTATGAGTTCAAGGCCAGTCTCAGCAACTTATCGAGGCCCTAAGTAACTCAGTAAGACCCCGTCTGGGGATGTGGCTCAGTGGTTAAGTGCCCCTAGATTCGCTCCCCAGTATCAAAAAAAAAAAAAGGACAACTGATAGGACAAGTTGTACCCATTCAACATTTGGCAGATAATTCTCTCTAAAAAGGTTGCTCCTTTTTATAGCTGGGAGAGGACAGGGAATAGGAAGGGTCAGTCACAGGGGAATAAAAGCCAAAGACCTCAGGATGTAGTGGACACTCAAAATTCAGTACTGGTTCTGAATAAAAGGAGAGTGGGCATACAGGAAAGGGCCCTTGTATAGAAAGAACTCACCACAATAAAAATTGAATATGTAAGAGAAATAGGCTATGGCTATACTGAAATGGGGCAGAAACAGAAAAAGATGAGTTGGTGTAAGTTGGTCCAAAGATCAGCCTATGACGCTAGATTCTCCCGTTCCTTGGAGAGGTGCTGGTGTCCACTCCACCTACAAGCTACAGCCCAGAAGTGAACAGGAAACCAGGAGAATTATACAGCTGTGACATAGCCCTGTCTTGGGCAACCACAGGTGCTTCCATGAGAACACACTAGAAAGCTGGGGCTAGGGTTATGGAGAGAAGCTGCAGTGTGGGGACGATGATAGATTCCCTAGGGCACTAGGGAAACTAGCCTCAAATCACACAAGAGGAGGAACTGCGAAAAGAAGGAAGGAAAAAAAAACTTGGGGAATATGAAATACTAACCTACATTTTCTTTCTTTTTTTTTTTTTTTTTTTTTGGTACTAGGTATTGAATACTTTACCAATAAGCCTCATCACCAGTCCTTTTTTTTATATTTTAAGTTGAGACAAGGTCTCATTAAGTTGCTGTGCTGGCCTCAAACTTGCCATTGTCTTCCTCAGTCACTGGGATTACAGGAGTGCACAACTGTGCACCCTGGCCCAACTTACATTTTCTTACATTTTCTCGCATATCAACAATATTAACCAAAAATTAATATGCAGAATATAAAGTAAATAAGGTCCTAATCTGTTCACAAGCTTAGAAATTAGTTTCAAAGATTATTCCTATTCAAAATAATCTATAATAGTCATTGATTTATGCTCCAAAAGAAATAAAAATTGAGGATTGTGCAGGATTGTCCTATTACTCTCTTCTATATTTTCTACAAAAGTATGACTCCTCCAGCCACCTGCCACTCACTTCTCCCACCTGTATCCTTCCTTCTCTCTCCCATCCTGGGTGGTCCAAGACATGGAAAAACACCATTTCAGGTTCATTTCTTTAAACTCAGTATCAACCTTGCTGTCTCTCCACTCAATCTGCTTTAATTATATATCTCTTAAAAATAAATATTAAATCCTTAAGTGTGATATTCTAATATTTTTCAAAACTTTTGACTGCAACCCCAGTGAGAAATGCATTCCACATGTGGAGTCAAGTTTTAGAGAACTCACAGGTATGATTTGTGTGTGCGCATGCACGCACACACACAAATCATACCTGTGAGTTCCCTAAAATTTTATCCTTACTAGTCTTATTGCATATGATAAACTGATCTTATCCATTCTACTCCACCATTTGCTTGTTTGTTTGTTTTTAATGCTGGTAATCCAGCTCGAGGTTGAAGTATTTGGTAGATAAAGGCGCACTGATTCATCTCCCTGTGTTGCACCATAAGGAAATAAGTACTGAAGAGTTCAGCCATGGGGCTGCCTGGCTCTCCCACTTGTAAACTGTCAACCTTTCTGCCTCGATTTCCGAGTCATGGGGTAAGAGAACAGAATTCACCTCAAAGTTGAGGATTCAACCATCCACAAAAAGCACTGAACCCATTAAGACATTCAATTAATAACCATTAATTATTTTAAATAAGGTCCATGAGCTTTTTTATCATAGTAAAATAGACATAAGATAGAATAAAGTGCTCTTTGGAGACTTTAGTCCTCTGTAGCTGAATCTTGACTTATGAGACAAGCTGCTGCTGCTGCTATTTCTCAAGTAAACCTGTGGCTCACTTTAGATAGTCTGTGGCCTGTCCCTCCCATGCTAGGGTACAGGACACTGTCCTGACAAGGCTGTGGAGACACCTCCTCCTCCTCCTGTATCTTCAAGAGACAGAATGAACAAGATCCCTAAAGGGTCTTCTCCATTATATCCCAGAATATTTACTCTGGGATAATTGAACTCACAGAAAACAGAACCATTATTCTTTACCCTTTGCATTTTGAAACTCTCCAAACTTTTGCCATCAAGAGGTGAGAAAATCATGGGACTAGAGGTCCATTTCTTGGCTTTAGGATACAGTATCATTTCCTCTTGGCACTCCACCCCTCTCGTGCTTTGATTTCCCACCCTTCCTTTAGGGTGTGGAAGACTGGGCAAAAAATAACTTTGTTCTTCCCAGGATGTAGTCTCTGTGTTGCTCCATACTCTTTCAGGAAAATAACAGGGACAGCACTGTTTTTTCTAGGAGAAACGGTAAAGGCAAAGGCTTCTTCACAGAAATAAATGTCACCAATGTGTACAGAAGATGTGGAATGAAGAACAATGACTTTGATCCCAGCCAAAGATACCAGCAGATTTTAAAAATAAATAAATACCAACACTGCTCGCCTGATAAACAGGCATTCCTGGATTATTCTCCACTCGCCTTCACATGGCCTCCTCACAGACCCACACTGCCTGCTAACCCACCGCTGAAAGCTGGATAGGCATCCAGATACCCTGGGTCAACCCAGCTGACTTGGAGGGAGGGGACTCTGGAGCATCAGCTGAGAATTGCTTTCTTTCTTTAGAAGGAGGAAAAGGACGAAGGCTTTCAGCAGCAAATTAGCCCGAGAAACCTCACACCTCAAACTCCAGGGAAGACTGCACTCAGAACTGTTCCAATTTTTGGAAAAGTCCTGAGCTAAAGTAAACTTGAGATGGATTAAAGAATTAACAACTCTCTGAAGTCCCCTGATAAATAAATCAGAATGCTGGTCCCTGGATTTTGCGGCGGAAGAACTCTGGGTGACCAATGCACACGTAGCCAGGGCTTCACTCCAAGATCTACCAAAAAGGGGGGCGGGGGGCAGGAAGGAGGGTCTCAAGAAAAGAAACGACCCAGGAACCTGTCATTTCCAACAAGTGCGTAGGCGATCCTTATCAAGTTGTGTCCTACTAGTGCCTCAAGCACCCGGTTCTGGGTGCTGAGGTGAGAAGGGCAGCAACAGACTCCCACCGGCCGAGGAGCTCAGTGACAGCGGTTCCGCCCAAGGAACCCCCAGCCCCAGGCTCTAGAGGGGAGGTTGAGTGCTGGGAGAGAGGAGGACCCCGCGAGGACAGCTGCAGGGACCTCCCGGAGGCGAGGCCACTGCTCTCCTGGGCGCCTGGATCCTCGCCTCCGGGCAGCTGGCCAGCACGGAGGGCGGGGTGCGAAGGTGACAGTACTGGGCTCCCTCCGCCCAGAGTGTGGCAACTCCGGAAACTTCCTGGAGCCGCCGCCGGCTTCCCCGCAGCCACCTCTCCCGCTCCCCGCCCGTCCCAGTAGTCAGCGCCGACGCCGCCGGCGGGGTCACTGACCTGAGATGGTCTCTTGGTAGCCCTTGGTGAAGAACTGCATGGCCGTGGCCGCCCTCAAGGGCGTCTTGAGCAACCCCTGCCGCTGGGGGTCCTCGCCCAGAGAGCGCAGGATGGACGAATAGGCGGCCGCCAGGTTGGGGAGGTTCAGCTCGTTATCCTCCACTCCGCGGGGTCCTTCGCCCTTCCAGCCGTCCGCGGGCTGGGGGCTTTTGGCCTCGGGCCGCGGGGACTTCTCCGCCGGCAGGCTTGGCCCGGGCCGCGACGGCTCCCGCTCGGGAAATCCATTGGTGCACCTGGCTCCCCGCGGCTTCTCCGCCGGCGCCCGAACCGGGCCCTTCTCCATGGTCCCGCTGCTACCGCTCGGGGAGACCCCGGGGCGCCTCAGGGGGCTGCAGCTAAACTTCGCAGGCGGCGGCCCGCAATGACCTGTGGCCCGAATCACCTGAGGACGGTAAGCGATCTGGCAGAGACACGCTCGAGCCGAGGCCGCCGCCGGCTGGACAGACCGGCAGCGCCTCCTTTTTATGGCCCGGCGGCTCGGCCGGCGCCACGGGGTGCTCCCATTGGCCCGGGCCGTTCGCGTCACGGCGCTCGCTCCGGCCCCTCGCCCTGCCCTTGGGGTGGGCCCTCCAGAGAGGCCACGGGCCCCAGACCGCCCCAAGGCAACCCGCGGAGCAAGTGGGTCCCTCGGGTCTCACGGTGGGACTAGCCGAGTCCGAAAAGAATCCGGCATCTTGGAACCATAGACGTTGTCTGGGCGCCCGGTCCGCCCTCACTGCGCTTAGGGAAAAGAGGGCGCTGCGTTATGATTGCTGTGGTCTCCTCGCCCTGTAAAGGATGAGCAAACAGGTGGTCTCGCCCGAGGGAGAGGGAGATATGCTGGTGGTAAGATAACCAACTCTTGGGTTTTTAAGATAATATTACAATGTCACACTTGTTTGTTTTAAATGTGTCCAACGCAGGTATCACCCTAGGAGAAACCTCTGGCCATTGTCAGGGCATGTGTGACACTAAGTGGCCCTTATGTGAGTCACTATACCTAGGAGAATAAAATTCTTTTTAAGAGAGAGAGAGAGTTTTTTTAACATTTATTTTTCAGTTTTCGGTGGACACAACATCTTTATTTTATTTGTATGTGGTGCTGAGGATCGAACCCAGCGCCGCGCACATGCCAGGCGAGCGCATTACCGCTTGAGCCACATCCCCAGACCAGAATAAAATTCTTGAAGGCAAGCACGGATACCAGACCTCAAGACCAATTCTCTATTTTATCTCCATGTGACCTTTGTCTTCCACAGGGATCAGGCAAACTATACTCTTTTCATTAGCATGTGTTTGGTAGATAAGCCGAGGGGCCTGGGGCCAACCACTAGCCTGTTCCCTGTATAATGTCAGAAACTGCATGAGGCCAAACTAATCAGTTGCAAGAATAGCCCAAGGAAATAATCATCTTTTTTGCTGAAATTTGCAAAACTGAGAAACATCTTGTAACTAGGAGATTAGGATCAGAGGTGCCTCATTTAACCACAAACCTCCACCTGTGAGAAGGTGCCCACTAATCCTCCATCACCCTTCTCCTTTTTAAACCTCCCCTAAATCAGCCTATGGCAAAAATCCCTGACATCTGCTCATCAGATAGCTTATGTAATAAATCCTTTCTCTATCACTGTCTTACCTTTTGTGGGTAACTTTTCTGGGAGCCAGAACTGGAGAAATTAATTCACAAATGAAGAATAGTTAAGGCTTTCATTTAAAACCCATTTGTGACTTGTTGCAGTGGCCCACACCATATCAGCCACCAGGAAGGCTAAGAAAGAAGGATCACAAGTTCAAGGTCAGCCTCAGCAGCTTAGTGAGACCCTGTCCCAAAATAAAAAGGGCTGGGGATATAGTTCAGTGGTAAAGCTCCCCTGGTTCAAGGGTTCAATTCCCCAACACCCAACACCCACCAAAAAAAAAAAAAGGTTTGCATTTTGTGGAAATGCATTTGAGAAATTTGGCACTCCATCCATTTAAAGTGACGTGCAAAGCTTCGTTACCCAGATGTTGGTACAAATTGTGAAATGCTATTGATCAAATGGACTCTTAACCAGTGACATCTGCTTTGTTTTGAGTTTTAAAAAATGAACCTTTTTGGCTGAAGGTGTTACCGATATGTTACCGCTGTTGACCTGTGACAAGTCCTTGCTTTCCCAACATTGAAGTATAACATCAGAGAAGCACGCCAAGGCAAGGTCAGAGTGGAAAGCAGAGGCTTTATTAAAGAACAGCAGAAAAGATTTCTCCCAGAGGAAGAAGGGGACCCAAGAGGTGGAATCCCTGGAAGTGTGATTGTTTCCCCTTTTTATAGTTCTTTCAGTGATGGAATGTAGGTGGGAAGGCCTGAAGGGTGGGGCACAGGGGGGGCAAAGAAGTAATCTTCATTAACATTTCTTTGGGATGGGCTCTGGGCCTTGGGGACATTAACATTCCAAGAGTTGTTCTGCTTTTCCCTGAATTCATTCTCAACATGGCCTCCATTTTGGATCTTACTCGATATTAGACCCGATTTACCTAACTACACTGACTACCTAACTTTAAATCTGGCTTCAAAGGATTATACATGTGTCAAATTAATAACTTATTTGCTTCAAAGAGTTTCAAATGCTAATTTTCTGACTCATTTATACAGAAGTATTAATAGGTGTAGGCTCAGACAAACCAGGAGAGTAGCCCCTGGAATTATTCTATACCTGTAAAGGACGATGGAAAAGCTCTGTAAACTCAACAAGCCAAAACAACTGTTTACCTGTCCGAGATTTTATTAGCAGGACGGTAGCGGCCAGTCGGTAGCAGCCAGTCGCAGAGGAGAAGGGAAGAGAGAGAGAGAGAGAGAGAGAAGAGAGAGGGGGAGATAGGACAGCGGTAAGAGAGAGAGAGGAGGGGAGAAGAGAGAGAGGAGGGGGAAAGAGAGAGAGAGGAGGGGGAAGAGAGAGAGAGGAGGGGGGAGAGAGAGAGGAGGGGGGGAGAGAAAGAGGAGAGGGGGAGAGAGGGAAGGGGGGAGAGAGGAGGGGGGAGAGAGGGAAGGGGGAGAGAGAGAGGGAAGGGGAAGAGAGAGGGAAGGGGGAGAGAAGAGAGAGAGGAGAGGGAAGAGAGGGAGTAAGAGATAGTAAGAGTAAGAGAACGAACACGAACAGGGTGTTGATATTTATGGGCTTAACACAGGATGAGGAGGAACAAGGCAAGTGAGCTGTTGGAGGTGATGGTTCACGCACCATTCAGTGTGTCATGGACCTGAGCTCCCGGAAGAGAAGTACTCTGGGCACCATCTTTCCTGAGCTCCCAGAAGAGAAGCACTCCGGGCGCCATCTTTACCAACAATACCAATAAAGTAGCTCTGTCATTGTAATTTATAATATGTATTTATTGGATGCCTGTTCTAAGAATAGACCTGTTCCAAATATCCAGGAAAGAAATATGAACAATTTCTGGCCTCAGAAGCACTTTTAATCTAAATCAAAGGAAATACAGATCACTTGTCTTGCACACACTAGACCCTGGGTTTGAACCCTAGCTCTATAAAATATAAGCATAAATATGAATATAAAAGTACATATAAGGGCTGGGGCTGTAGCTCAGTGGCAGAGTGCTTGCCTACCACGTGTGAGGCACTGGGTTTGATCCATAGCACCACATAAAAATAAACAAATGAAATAAAGGCATTCTGTCCATACACAACTACCAAAAAAATTTTAAAAGCACAAATATAAATACAAATGTGTATATATATATATATATATACATACATATACATATATATAAAATAGATGAAATATTCATGTCATTTAGGTTTTTTTGTTTTGTTTTATTTTGTCTTGTTTGGAGTGGTGCTTGGGATTGAACCCAGTGAATTTTTTTAAAGATAGGTATTGAATTCGTAGTTGAGTTATTGATGCCAAGTTACATAAATCGAGAAATATGAATATTCCTTGAAAAGTCTCTTGTCACTTTCTTCTTGTTGTGTTTTTTCCCCATCAGCATTTTTTCTCTCTAGTTGTTCTGTCCATTCTTCACTGGTATCTCCCCATCAGAATTAACTCCAGGGTCTCAAACAGAAGCATAGCTGGAGACAGTATTCAAAGGATGAACTTGCATTTCACAAGTGGAAAAAAAAAAGACACTAAGCAGGATAATTTTAAAATGAGAAATTAAGTGGCTATATTTTCAATAAGAATTTTTAGTGGCAGTCTTTTGTCCTCCTTTAAAAACATTTGTAAATATTAACTAATATCATTTTCCCCAAAGCTGATTTCTAATGAAATTTTTACCTAAAAATTTACCTTTTCTTTTAAATACTGCCACTGAGGCATCAACAATTTTGTCATCAATTCCTAGTACAGAATCTCTGGATCCATACTATATATTTACTTGTAAAATGAAAGCAATGAAACCAACAAAAAACCTAAATCAATCCTTTAGCTTCTCTTGCTTTTAGTAACCTGCTTTTATCTCCAATTTTAGGTGTCACCTAGCTAAGCAATATGCCACCATTAGCTGTGCTATGGGTAATACCTATATATAAAAATCATGATGATGACGGTTGCCTAAGTTGTTTTTCAGTAAGTTAGATGTAGCTCAAACCACCTGAAACTACCAACCCTTCATGCTCAAGTTGTAAGAGTAAAAGAAATTGAAGTTAAAGTGTAAAAGACTGGGCATTGTAAAGTTTCTAAGCTGCAAGACCTGAGTTAAAAAGTAAAGGACCAGGTATTGTTAAGTTCCTCTGCTACCCCCAAAACCTGAAATTCCTGTAGCTGTTAGGACAATACCCAGAACTGCCCAGTAAATATTCCCCCTGACCCTCTAGTTTTTTAATAACCTAGGACCCTGTGTAGCCTGGCACATAGGCATTCAGGGCCCAAAACCAATCAGTTTGAATGTGTACCCCACTTAGGAGTGACCAATCACCCCCGCCCAACCTGTTCCCGCCAATGAATGTACTAATCATGTCTAAGAATTGTTGTTTGATTTTCCCACGGTGTATGATGATTTGTTAAAGGAGACTGTGATGTATGCAAAGCCCCCGCCCTCCCCAAAAAGTATACTTAAACACTGCTCAAGCTCTGCCCGGGCTCTGGGCTGCTCTCCCTTCTTGAGTGAGCACAGAGTCTCAGCGCGCTGGATTGGATCCTCAATAAACCCCTTTTGCTATTGCATGAGTTGGTCACTTGGTGGTCTCTTCCTCCGACGTTCGCCGGACCCTTATAAAGTGTCCGATGAGTGACCTTTTGATGTCAGAGGGATCCAACTCCACCCTCATAACACATTAACACCACCGTTTTCGGAATATGTATCCTATGAAGAGCCAATGAAATTTGATTAGGCACACGCAGACCACTGATTACTTTTCCTAACCACCAATCACCTTTCCCCCTGCCTCAGACCACCCTGTTTTTATATTCCATAAATACTTCTATACCTCATCCTCAGAGAGATAGCTTTGAGGCTTGAGGCTCCCACAGTCCTGTGTCTGGCACCTCTTGAATAAATTCTTTGCAAAACTCATCATTCCAATGATTAGCATTCTGCAGGGCAGGTAAAATGGGCCTCATTTGGTAACAACAAGATGCCTTTCATTCAAGGCCAAAAGGTAATAGAAAGAAGGTTTAAAATCAGCAACATTATATGAACAGTTTAATATAGCAAAATGTAGATACTTGGCATGGTTGGTTATAAGTAGCAGCAAGAGGAAGAGGAGGCTACGTTGAGAGTCACAATTTAGTCGGAATGACACCTGGCATTTTGCTAGAGGGAATGGTTGAAAGGTGACCAGGCTCTGGGATTAGGGCAGATCCTGCTGGGATTAGGGCGGATCCTGCTGCCTTGAGCCCCCACTACTTTGGAGTTTCCTTGAGTTCTCATGGGGTTCTGGGAGAATTGGCCTGCACAGAGCCCGGTGGAGGGAGTGTGTTCCTGGGAAGTGTGTGTAGAGTGCCGGTGAGAGTTGGGGAATAAAGAGTTGCCGTTTGAACCTACAAGGCTTTGTGGTGGCTCAGTTATTTGTGCCCAGCCAGACTGCAAGGCTAAACTAAAGGAGCAGGGTATGTTCTGCAGAATTTATTAGCACAAAATAGTTTTATATGCCAGGTGTGATGGCACACACCTGTAATCCCAGCAACTAGAGAGTTCTAGGCAGAAGAATTGCAAGTTTGAGACTAGCATTGGCAACTTAGCCAGACCCTCCCCCAAAATAAAAAATAAAAAGGACTGGGGATGTAGTTCAGTGGTAAAACAACCCTGGGTTCAATTCCCAGTAACCCTTCCTCTCCCCCAAAAAAGTTCAATAGTAAAACTAAGAGCATTTCTATCTAAGAATTATAACAATATCCATGTGTCTAACCCAATAAGGGACTCCTTTTCAGGTTGCACCCAGTCTGGGAGTTTCTTTCTGCCAAAAAGTCAAGGAATTTTTTTAAAAAATTGTTTCCATTCCTAGGGCAATCACATACAAAGAAGTAGATCAGAGAGTCACACAGTGTCACAGATTGGCAAGGCTATAGCAATGTCATACAGTCACTTGCCAAGGGTAAAAGATTAGCTAACATTAGCTATTTAGTGGTAGCAATTGGAAATAAGCAAAAATTTTTAAGTGAACTTGATGGAAATTCTATGTTTCAAATTCAAGCTTGGGAGGAGACTCTGGATAAAGTAGGAAGGTACACTTATTCTACATCTAACTCTCAGAAGCAGAACTGTGGAGTCAACAGAATCCTAAAGTGTCTCACTAAGTCTGTCAAATATAGGGAAACAGCTGGGCGTGCTGGCACATGTAGGTGATCCCAGCCACTTGGGAGGCTGAAGCAGGAGGATGGCAAGTTCCAGGCCAGACAGGGCAACTTAATAACACCCTGTCTCAAAATAAAAAATAAAAAAGGGCTGGGACTGGAAATGTAGCTCTGTGGCAAAGTGTCTCTGGGTTCAATCCCCAGTACTGGGGTGGAGGGAAACCTCACAGGGGCTGGGGATGTGGTTCCATGGTAGAACACTTATCTGAGTGTGGGAGGTCCTGGATTTGATACCCAGCACCAAAAAACAGACAAAACAACAAACAAATACCTCAAACAAATATCTCTCAAAAATAAAAACACAGATAACCTAATTTTAAAATGGAAAGATGTGGACAGATATTTCTGCAAAAAAATACACATGGGGGCTGGGGATGTGGCTCAAGCGGTAGTGCACTCGCCTGGCATGCGTGCGGCCCGGGTTCGATCCTCAGCACCACATACAGACAAAGATGTTGTGTCCACCAAAAACTGAAAAATAAATATTAAAAAAATTCTCTCTCTCTCTCCCTCTTTCTCACTCTCTCTCACTCTTTCTTTAAAAAAAAAAAATACACATGGCCAATAAGTACATAAAAAGATATTCAACATCATTAGCCATGAGGGAAATGCAAATCAAAATCACAGTGAAAATCACCTTACATCCACTAAGATGGTTACATTCAAATCAACAGATAAAAAACTAGGGTCAATGAGGATGTAGAGAAATTGGAACACACTGCTGGCAAGAACATAAAATAGTTTGGCTGCTTTAGAGAACAGCCTGACAGTTCCTCAAAGGATTAAACATAGAGTTCCTGTATGACCCAGCAATTGCACAGTTAGGTATGAATCTCAGAGTAATGAAAATTTTACATCCCCATAAAAACCTCTCCGTGAATGTTCACAGCACTATTATTTCATAATAGCTAAAAAGTTGAAACAACCTAAATGTCTGTCAACTGATTTATAAACAAAGTGTGGTGCAGTAATAAGGGCATAGTTTGTATGTACCCCCCCACACACACACTACCCTTCACCAGGGTCCATTATGATTGGAGTCTCCATCCCCAGGTTGTGGTATAAAAAGGTGGAACTGCTATGAGATAGGGCCTTGTATGAGGTCCTTAGGTCATTGGGGGCATGCCCTCAAAAGGATTGTGGGACCCTAGGCTAGCTCCTGGTTTGGGATGTAATTGCTTGGGCTTCCACCATTACTATCCATCATTTGCCATGGGATCTTCACCAGAACTGAGCCGATGCAGGTGCCATGCATTTAAGCCTGCAAAACTATGTGCTAAATAAACTTTCTTTCCTGCATAAATGTTCTGTGTCAAGTATTTTGTTACAGTGACAAAAAGCTAATTAACACATTTGGTATATATATATATATATACACACTGGAATATTACTTGGCAATAAAGTAATATCCTACAACATGAAGGAATCTTGAAAACATGATATCAAGTAAAAAAAAAGGTCAGATTCAAAAGCCCACATATTGTGTAACTCTCTTATATGACATATCTAGAATAAGCAAATACAGAGAGTAGTCTAGCTATTTCCAGAGGCTAGGGGGGAATGGGAAATTGGAAATGATTGCTAAAAGGTCAGAGGTTTCTTTTTGGGTGATTACCATTTTCTGGATTTAGATAATGGTAATAGTTAGGTAACTTTGTGAATATACTAAAAATACTGGATTATATACTTTGAAAGGATGAATTTTGTGATGTGTGAATTACATTTCAATAACAATGATATCTCTCAAAAAAATTAAAAAACATAATGTGTTAGCTTTTTGTTGCGATGACAAAAATGCCTAAAATAACCAATTAAAGAGAAAAGGTTTATTTTGGCTTCTGGTTCTAGAGGTTTCAGTCCATGATCAGTTGTCCCCGTTGTTTCTGGACCTGTGGCAGCACAGTGTATTATGGCATCCCTGCCAAAGGAGTAGAGGAGGCCTATTCCTTCCGTGGTCTAGGAAGCAATGAAAGGGAGAGGAAGGGCCCTGGGTTCCTATATCCCCTTCAAGGGCACACCCCCAAATGATCCAACTTCCTTTCAACAGGCCCCATATCCTAAAAGTCCCACCACCTCCCAACAGTGCCATAGGCTGGTGATCAAGCCTTTAGGAGTCTTTGTGGGAGAGTTAAGATCCAGACTCTAACACACAATTTGCAAAAGTCTGCAAAAAAAAAAAAAAGTTTTGTGAAGAATATGTTCTAGAAAAATGTGAAACACAAATGTTTAACAAGTTGGATAAGCTTCAAGAATAAGTGGCGCAGACCTGCAATTCCAACGGCTTCAGAGGCCAAGGCAGGAGGATTGCAAGTTCAAAGCCAGCCTCAGCAACTTAGCAAAGTCCTGAGCAACTTAGTGAGACCCTGTCTCAAAATAAAAAATAAAAAGGGCTGAAGATGTAGCTGAATGGTTAAGCACCCTGGGTTCAATCTCTGATACAAAAAAAAAAAAAAAAGGAATAAATAAAGTGTCAAAAAAAAGTTTTTCAAGTATACAGGCAAAACAAAAAAATGTACCTACAAGATAATAGATACAGACATAGGTTAGCCTCTAATTTTTCCCTAGGAACATTGATTGCCCGTCTGTAAAGATATAATGAAAGTAAGATATGCACACTCAGGAAATCATTCAAGTATAAAGGCAACAGGTCGATCATCTCAAATATGTATTAACTCAGAAGGTGCATCTCTGCTGAGAGCCATAGCCAAGTAGGAATGACACATGGCAATTTCCTTGTCAGCCTACCCAATGTTGCTTAGAGGGAGGACTCTCCATTGTGGAAATGGGCTTGCCTTGGACCCAGGTCATTTGCAGTGACATTGCATGAATGTTTGAGAAAGGTGACCCTGCTCAAGGACCAGGGTGGATCCAGGTTTAGGGTGGATCCTGCTGGGAATAGGGCGTATCCTGCTGCCTCAGGCGCCCGCTCCTTGAGTTCCCATTGAGTTCTCCTGGGATTCAGAGAGTATTTGGTATGCAGAGCCAGGTGGAGTGTGTGGATTTTCCCCAGAATGTGCGTGTAGAGTGCTGGTGACAGTTCGAGAATAAAGAGTTGCTGTTTGAATCTACAAGGTGTGTGGTGGCTCGGTTATTTTGTGCCCAGCTAGACTGTGGCACATCTCCTATAATATAATATAAAAAACCAACTGAGATGATGTCCTGCTAATTAAAAGAAAATTAAAAAGAGCTCAAAAGTGAAAGAGTTATTTGAATATTTAAATACAAAATCAATTTAAAATACCTAAATATAGATAATAATAATATTTAGTAATTTTGGGAATCATTATTACCAAACAGAACATGAACGCTATGAATCTCGACAATAAGAGTACTAACATAGATAAATAAATCCAAGAATTAGAGAAAGGAAAATAGACACAGTCTTCACTCTGCGAGAGAGAGAGATAGTTAGTTGATTATATTATTTAAATTAAAAGATGACAGTAAAAAAGAACTGACTCACCAGGCATGGTGGTCCACACCTGTAATCCCAGTGACTCAGGAGGCTGGGGCAGGAGGATTGCCAAAATTTAAGCCAGACTTGGAACTTAACTGTCTCAAAATAAAATGGGTTGGGCATGTAGCTCAGTGGTAAAGCACTCCAACTCAATCCCTAGTACGACCCAAAGCAAAACAAACAAAACGAAATAACAACAACAATAACAAATCTCTTCCTGGGTTTTATTTATTTATTTTTTTCAGTACTGGGGATTGAACCTGGGGTTCTTTACCACTAAACTACATCCCCATCCCTTTTTATTTTCTATTTTGAGAATGGGTCTCTCTCAATTGCTGAGACTGGTGATCCTCCTGCCTCAAACTCCCAAGTATCTGGAATTATAGATGTGCACCACCACATCCAGCTTATTTCTTAAACTGTAGCGGGATTGTTTTGTTTTGTTGAGTATTGAGACAGCATCTCACCATGTTGCTGCTGGTTTTGAACTTGTGGGCTCCAGCATCCTCCCACCTCAGCCTCCCAGAGTAGCTGGGGCTACAGGCAGGTGCCACCATGCCAGGTTTAGAGAGACTGTTAAAGAATTATTATTTGTGGTTTTAAAAATGCTTATTTTAGGGCTGGGGATGTGGCTCAAGCGGTAGCGTGCTCACCTGGCATGTGTGGTGCGCTGGGTTGATCCTCAGTACCACATAAAATAAAATAAAGATGTTGTGTCTACCGAAAACTAAAAAATAAATATTTTTTTAAAATGCTTATTTTATAATCAATTCCTTTAGATTTGCTATTAAAAATAGTATTTATGGGGGCGAGGGATGTAACCCAGTGGTAGAGCACTTGCCTAGCATGCATGAAGCCCTGGATTCAATCCCCAGTACCCAATAAATATAAACAAATAAAATAAGTAGTATCTATGGTCCAAATGTTTGTGTTTCTTCCCACCGAAAACTTATATTTTGACATCTAATTCCCCATAGTAGTATTAGGAAGTAGAACATCTGGGAGTAATTAGGTCCTAAGGTTGGAGCCCTCATAAGTGGGATTAGTGCTGTTATAAAAGAGGCCTGATGAAGTTTTTTGCACATTCCTCCAGGTGAGGACACAGCAAGAAGGCACCATGTAGCAGAGTGCAGTGGCACACACCCATAGTGTCAGCTACTCAGGAGGCTGAGATGGGAGGATCACCTGAGCACAGGAGTCAGAGGCCAACTTGGGCAAAATCTCATCCAAAAAAAAAAAAAGCACCATCTATGGAACAGATCACAACCTCACCAGACACCATATCTATACATCTACTGGTGCTTGGTCTTAAATCTCTCAGCTTCCAGAACCATGAGCAATAAATTTGCTTACAAATTTACTGTTTGATAGTTACAAATCACTGAGCTTCATTTAAATGACTCAGTTTGAAGCGTTTTGTTATAGCAGTCCAAACAGGCTAAGACAGGCAGGATGCCAGTTAAATGGCAAAGGGTTTCCACCAGCTTTAAGTGAAGAACTGGAAATTCAGATCAGAATAACACAGAACAGTGTTCATAATTACCAATCCAACAAACCAGTGTGTGGTTCTCATTCTACAGGGTAGGTGGTGTTACAAATCCCATTCATTACATTCCCAGTCCAGGGATAAGCCCCGAAAGAAGATTGAATCTTGATGCCCAGAACAGGCAATCAGGCAAATGCCACTATCTGGGAAAGTGTTTTATCTGTGTTCATTCTTTGGATAGAAATGTGATGCATTTATTTCTATCAACAGGAAATATGATCCCAGCAGGCAAAATTATCGTTTTTGTTCCCTAGTCAGCTATAATAAAGCTAAGCTACACATCCTCAACCACCCTAAGTTGTGTCAATCACATGAAAGTTCATAAGGGGGAGCTAGATGTAAAGTACTTTTCAGTACACTTGATGACGGGGCTTGAGTGGAGCTGTAGTCCCGACTCCCTTTCCTTGGTTCTTATGAACCCTGAGGTTGAAAGAAAAATTTAAAATTTCGTATAATCGTCCAAGTGTAGTCACTTGGGGCCAATTTTCTCCAGAACGTCAGTCAATTCCTGGGATTCAGGTTATAAATGTAGAGGATTCTTTTTGGTCTGTGATCTAAAATGTGAAAAATATTTGTACTTTTTAGATTTTTTAACAAAAGTAAACTTTTAACCTGGCTGGCAGAGTTAATTAGAGGTTTGCACAGCTATGGAGAAGGGTCGGCCCCATGATGCCACCAGGATCAGGTGTCATTCACTCATCAGACAAAGATTTAGTGAACATTTACTATGTACAAGATTCTACTCAAGGCACAGGTGATAAAACAATGGACAAAAGAAAATTTGAATATCTCTGCCCTCAAAGAGCTTACGTTCAGCCATTTAACAAGTTTGTTAATGTTGCTACCCCTAAGACATACATGCTGGCCCCCACATCCCACGCTATTGATTTTGGAAAAATTCTAGACTTTAAAAAATATTTAAACATTTAAAAAATAAAACTGTGTAGACTGACATATTAGAAACAATGAAAGCCATGTCATTGTTTAAAAAATAACAATGTTATTAAAAAATAACCCATGGTGACACTGTCTGGGTTTATGCCCTGGTGCCAACAATTATCTCTTGTAACCACGGGCAAGTTTTGTAGCTTCTTTAAGTCTCAGTTTCCTCCTATAAAATGAGTATTATAATAATAGAATCTTTCTCATAGATTTGTTGTAAGGGTTAGTGAAATCAACAGTATTAGATTCATAAAAATTGAGCAATAAATGTTAGCTATTATTGGTAGTAAGAGTGTTTATAATTCAAAAGGAATCTTAATCTTACAAAGATCCCTTGAAAAATGAGTATTTATGTGCTGATTTACTTAAGATTAAGTCTCAGTACACACAGAGAAACTCAAAGTATTCTTATCATTAACTGAAAATCAGAAGGGTAATAAATCAGAAGGGTAATACAATATTTCTGAAATTATAATGTAAGTTAACAGGATATGATTCGTTTTAAGATTTTCAATAATTGAGCTGGGCACAGTAGTACATGACTGTAAACTCAGAGACTCAGGAAGCTGAGGCAGGAGGATTACAAATTTGAGGCCAGCCTCAGCAATTTAGTGAGACCCTCTCCCAAAATAAAAATAAAACTCACGCCCCAATCCCAGTGGCTCAGGAGAGTCAGGCAGGAGGATTAAAGTTCAAAGCCAGCCTCAGCAATTTATCGAGGTCCTAAGCAACTCAGTGAGACCTGTCTCTAAATAAAATACCAAAAAAAAGGGCTGATTGTGGCTCTGTGGTTGAGTGCTCCTGGGTTCCATGCGCAGTACCATTAAAAAAGAAAAAGAAAGAAAGAAAGAAAGGAAGGAAGGATTTTCAGTAATTGGCTAGAGGTTTAGATCAGTGGTAGACAGCGACAGAGTACTTGCCTAGCATATATGAGGCCCTGGGTCCAATCCCCAGCGCCACAAAAACAAAAACCTACAAACCAAAAACCTACAAATTATGTAACATAAGGATTTTTTTAAAATTAAAACTATTTTATAAATACCAAGAGTTTATTTTTTAATTTTATTTTTATTTTTTAATGTTTTTAATGCAACTCCTGATTCCAGATGGAATTATAACTCAGGTGTGCATTTCACTGAATAACGTTTACTGTTAAGTACCCACACACTGCATTCCCAACTCAACATTGTGAAACCGTGCGATTCAACAAGAATGGTTATCTAACTTACATGTGTTGAGAATGCTGGGGCAGCACTCTATTTTCTGGGACAGAGATGGTCTGGACATTGATCATCCCACACTGGCAAAGTGTCCTCTCCAACATGACAGTGTCTGATGGCAGCGCGGTACATCCCATCTGTACATTTCTATGGCTCATTCCTTCTCGCTGATCTCTTCTATCAACATTAGATGGTAGCTATTTTGGGAGAATGCCTAGTTTATCCAGAGAAGAGGATTTGTTTTTTATTCAACAGATGCTTTCAAGTGGTAATTTAACTGTCAATGAAAAATAAATAAAAGGTGCCTCAAATTCTGTAAGATTTTAGCAATTCATAGAAGCTCTGTTGTTATTGAATGTATCTCCTGCTCAGTTGCCTGGGGAACTGCATTTTAATGTCACACATCAAGCAGTTCTTTCCTGAATGTAATTGTAGTTTATCTGATGCCTTGGTTAAAGCTGTTCAAATGTTTGGCTTCTGGCAAATATTTCCTAACATGGCTCATGACAGTGATGGATCTGAAGCAATTTTAATACATTCTTAAGTCCCATGAACTTGTTAAATAACCAGAGAAAGAATCCTATATAAATTGAAAATATCTTTATTACCAGGAGGAGTATCTAGGAAGACATATATGAATCTGTAATCATCAGATGTTTTCAAGACTGTGATTGTATGACCAGAGTCCTAGGCTAGAGAGGGAACTGACTTTGGGGAGTTCCAATAGACCAGGTCCAGCCACTCACCCCAAAAACCAAACACAAAAAAAGTAATAGTAAAGCAGGAAAGGAATTTATTCAGCTATACTGGGAAGACAGGGGAGACCAACATCTTCAGTCCTATTTTGTTTTGGGTGTGGGGGGTGCTAACTGAGCTCCCAAATTAAATAGGGAAAGGAGCAAGAAGTATGTGTAGTCAAACAGTCTTGGTCAAATTGTGATCTGTTTGATCATTATCTCGGGATGGACCACGCAGAGCCTCGTCAACTGTTAGGTCGTCAGTGGTGGCGACTTGGTGGCCACTTAGAACAAAGCAGCCCACTCGGGAAAAGAACATCATTCAGGTGCTGGTGGAAATGCCTGTCAATCAGCGAGCTCTCCTGAAAATCAGCAGGACCCCCTGGCCAATCCTGGAGTTCGGCCGACTCCCCTGACCAACTCCAAAGGGACAAGGTGTAAGGGTCCAGCAAAACGTCGGAGGAAGAGACCACCAAGAGACTGCTCATGCAATTGCAGAAGGGGATTTATTGGGGATCCATTCCATTCCAGCGCGCTGGGGCTCCCGGCTCACTCAAGAAGGGAGAGCAGCCAAGAGCCCCAAGCAGAGGTCAAGTGGTGCTTAAGTACACTTTTTGGGGAGGGCGGAGGCTTTGCATACATCAGGACAAATCATCATGAGACACGGGAAAATCAAACAACAACTCTTAAACTTGATTAGTACATTCATTGGCGGGAACAGATCGGGCGGGGGTGATTGGTCACTCCTAAGCAGGGTACACATTCAAACTGATTGGTTCAGGCCCTGTATGCCTATGTGACAAGCTGAACAGGGCCCTAGGCTATTAATCAGCTAAATGGCCAGTAGGGCGTTGTCTTAACTGCCTCAGGAATTTCAGGTTCTGGGTGTAGCAGAGGAACTTAACAATACCTGGTCTTTCACTTTTTAACTCAGGCCTTGTAGCTTAGAAACTTTACAATGCCCGGTCTTTTACACTTTAACTCAGGCTTTGCAGCTTAGAAGCAGCTTAGAAATTTTACCCTTACAAAGGGACCCTAAAAACACCTTTTCCTGTCCCAAGCTCTTCCCTTCCTGCTGTAAGCCCCATAAAAGTCCAGTCCGGCCGAGCTTCCATGCAGTTTCTCCTCAGACCCTTCTCCTGTCCACTCTGTGGGTCTGATGGAGTGATATCTCAATAAAGCCTCGTCAGCGGCCCTTTTAAATCTGCCTCCTTTGGTCACTGCCCACCTCGCCTGATCTGACATCAGCAATGATAAAAAAGTTGCTAGCCAAGTGCAGTGGTACATGCACTGTGATCACAGATACTTAGGAAACTGAGGCAGGAGGATGGCAAGGTTGAGGCCAGCATGAGCAGTAAAACCCTGTCTCAAAATCAAACATAAAAGGGCTAGGGTTGTAGCTCAGTCGTAGAGCACTTGCCTAGCTTGGACAAGTCCCTGGGTTCCATCCCCAGCACCAAAAAATACATACCTACCTACATACATAAAAATGAAAAAATAAAACAGTCTGAGGATAAAGTGCCCCTAGATTTAATCCTCAGTATCAAAAAAAGAAGAAGGAGGAGGAGGAGGAAGAAAGGAAGAAAGAAAAAAGAAAACAAAGTTGCTATTGCCTGGTGAGGGAAGGGTTGACCCTTGTCACAAGACGTTTGTCCATCAGATCTCTTATTCCTGGAATCCAAGGTGACTGTAGGAGAGAAAGACTCTGAAAAGGACAAATCAGAAGATAAAGATGGAACTAGTCTCTTCAGGTTCAGGGTAATGACTGGAGACTTCTAGGCACTGCTTCAGAAAATCTGGAACAGGATGCTAAAGTGTCACCCGAGGTTGAGAGTTGACTCTAGAGTGATCCTCAGTCCTTAGGAGTAATGCCTCAAATAGGCAGTTATGCCAGTGCAGGACAGGTTCAGCAAGCCAGGGATGGACATAGACAGGTTTATTGCAAGACAAGGGAAAGGCAAGAGAGAGTGAGATATGCCCTGCAGAGAGGGGCTAGGCACTAAAAGGCACCAAAATAATTAGGCTTTAGGCTTTCATTAGGAATAGGAAGTGGGAATGTGTAGTGGCTTGAAACCTTGGAGCAGCAGGTAGATGTACCTCTTTGAGCTGGGAGCATGTGCTGCCCACTTAGAGCAAGTCTTATGCCTGCGTTATGTGAAAATGGGATATGTGTCTGTGTACTTGGGTCACTTCACCCTTTCTGTCCTAGTGCCACTGGTGGAAGGTCATACAACAGGCAGATGACCCTTGGAGCAACTTGTAGGTGCATGCATGACCTCAGGAACATGATGTGTGCCCATAAGTCTATGGAGAAGTGTGATGGCCTCCTTTGGAGGAATCAGGGGGACTGGTGATATCATTCGGTGGCTCTGAGTAATCTGCCCACCTTCCCAAGATGGATTTCCATAGCCCCACCCACACAAAAAGCGGTAGGAATTTATGTCCTTATGGTGCCTTGTAATGGGTACTGATTCTTCCAGGTCGGTTGCCAGTCAGGAGTCCTTTTACAACTACCTCCCTTCTTGCATTTCCTCCTTCTCCCATTCCAGCTAATCTCTAGCTAACTATCTATGCTAACAAAAACTGGCAGATGATAGACTCTGTTGATTATGTGTCGGGAAAATCTTGAAAGTACCTTCATTGTTCTTATCTTGGTGCCTTCAGCCTTGAAGAGGAAGATAACCAGTCTTAGATGAACACTCCTTAAATGATTTGCATGTCTACGTGCAAACTTAAGCAGGAATCTGCCCGAAAGTTTAAGGTAGAAATGAGACAGATACAAAATGAAGGCAGAGAAGCAAAAGCAGTTTCTAAGTCCCTGTTACAATTAGTTCTTTGCAGGACAGCACCTTAGTGGCCAGCCATCATGTCTCCTCAGGGGATGCCAGATAGCAAGATAGATCCCTGTGCTGGATGGCCCATTGGTTTCTGGCAGCCAATAATAGATGCCTACCCCAATGTCCTTTCACGCTCTTTTACTAAAAGATCTCCAACTTAGTTCAGAGAAGCGATAGGCCTGGCTGAGGGAAAAAATATATATATTTTCTAAGTTCCCTGCTGCTATAATGGCCGTGTATTTAGTTCTGTCCAGTGAGTTATCATTGAGGTCATGTAATGAGGACTTAACAGCTGTTTTGCTAAAAGCACTGACTCTTTCCTTGGGCCTGCAGATGCCTGATGGGTAACCAAAAGCAGGACAAAAGCTTGGCATCTCTGCCTTCATTTTGCAGCTGTCCCCTTTGCTACTTTAAGCCTTGGGTAAAGCTGATAATCCTCCCCCTTCAAAGCTGAAGTCATCAAGGTAAGAGTAACTAAGGTATTTTCAAGATTTTTCAAGGATCTCATCATAATCAACAGATTGTCAACTGCCAGTTTTTATAACATCCTGTTTCAAATCCCAGGAGCAGTATGTAAAAGTGGTCATTGTCCTTGAACCTGAAGGCACTAACATTATCTTGACTTTCTATCTTTTCCTTTCTCTCAGATATTCTCTCCTGCAATCCCCTTGGATTGCAGGAACAACAGGTCTGAGGGACAAGCATTCTGTGACAGAGAGTTGACACTGTCCCTTAGGCAATAGTGAATGTCCAACCCTGAGATAATGATGGAAACTGCCTGACTTCGTACACTTCTTGCCCCCTACTTTTGTTCCTTACTCTATTTAAACCTGAAGCTCAAATCAGTCCCCCAAAGATAGGGCTGAGGAACTAATCCCCTTGTCTTCCCAGTATGGTGATGGTGAATATTAATTTCATCCTTACTTCACAATTACTTTTTTCCACTTGTCATTTAGGACAAACGGGTAGACCTAATTTTGGTGGAAGGGATTCCTCAAAATTGAGCCCTAGGCCAAGGAAAAGTTTGCTGGATGGCACTTCTGGGAAATGCCTTTAAATGGGGGCAGATAATGTGCCCCTGGTATGTCCCATTATATCCTTCACCTTCTTTTTCTTTCTGGGAGTGGAGGGGCCATGCTGGAAGCCTTATTAGCCATCTTGCACCCAGAAGGCCACAAACACATGCTCAAGATGACTAAACGGAAAGACAGGAAGATCCTGAGTCTCTGATGACACAAACATGGGCCCTGTCCTTCCAGACTTCCCAGTACTTGAAAAACAAAATTTATCCAGTCACTGGTATTTGAGTCCTTGTCATTCCTACGCAGATGATCATTACTATGTATAATCACTATTTGATACAAAATGAAGTGAACCTAATCACAATGTATGAAATGAGCAAGCCAAATTTTTACACTATCTTATTAGCAGTCAGACAACAACCACTACAATGCCTGTTTGAGTACGAATACCCTCCCACAGCACAAAATACACTGACATCATTATAGAAAGCTGAAAATTAAATACCAAACCATCTTTGGCTGTATCCCGTTCCAGTCCCCCTTGGTCTCACCAAAGGCTGGGACCCTCCTAGACCAATTTCCTCTTCTCAAGGTTAACTCTATCTGCCTAGTCCTTCCTACTGAAGCCAGATTTAAAGTTAGGTAGTCAGTGTAGTTAGGTAAATCGGGTCTAATATCGAGTAAGATCCAAAATGGAGGCCATGTTAAGAATGAATTCCGGGAAAAGCAGAACAACTCTTGGAATGTTAATGAAGTCCCGGAAAAGCCCAAGGCCCAGAGCCCATCCCAAAGAAATGTTAATGAAGATTACTTCTTTGGCCCACCTGTGTCCCACCCCTCGGGCCTTCCCACCTACATTCCGTCACTGAAAGAACTATAAAAAGGGGAAACAACCACACTTCCACGGATTCCACCTCTTGGGTCCCCTTCTTCCTCCGGGAGAAGTCTTTTCTGCTGTCCTTTAATAAACTTCTACTTTCCACTCTGACCTTGCCTCGGCGTGCTTCTCTGGTGTTATACTTCAGCATTGGGGAAGCAAGGACTGGTTACCGGTCAACAGCGGTATCACTACCACCTCAATCACCAAACTCCTTCACAATGTAAATCAGTTTATCATTAGGATCCCAAGCCTAGCTCAGTCCCGATGGCCATGTACTTTCTACCCTCAAAAGATATTTTGCTCATTAAAGACCATTTGTTCCCCGGAAAAAGACTGCTCTGTTAACTCAAACTACTGTTTTCCTCTGCTGTATTTGTTACCTCGAAATGTTGAAGCTTCCTCAACCAGCTTTTAGCTCTTTCTTCAAGTTCTTTCATTTAATATTAGTGGAAAAGTTTAAACCACACACACACACACACAAAGGAATGATTGAGGTTTGGGGTTTTATGTTTTGTTTTGGTACCAGGGATTGAATCAGGGGCACTCAATCACTGAGCCATATCCCCAACCCTATTTTTTTTTTAAATTTCAAAATAGGGTCTTGCAAAGTTGCTGAGGCTGGCTTTTGAACTCTCTATCCTCCTGCCTCAGCCTCTGGAGCCACTGAGATTACAGGCGTGCACCACTGCACCCAGACAGAATGATTGAGTTTAATCAAAGCTCTAGCAATTTCTTAGTATTTTGTTTCCATAGCACAAATTACTTTTCTCAGTCTATAGGATATGCTAATTTGGGGGCTGGGGATGTGGCTCAAGTGGTAGCGTGCTCGCCTGGCATTCGTGCGGCCCGGGTTTGATCCTCAGCACCACATACAAAGATGTTGTGTCCGCCAAAAACTAAAAAATAAATATTAAAATTCTCTCATTCTCTCTTTTTTAAAAAAAATATGCTAATTTATATGGAGGTTATATGTGTTTGTACTCAAATAAATTGAGTTGATGTGTAGTCCTGTTCAAGTATCAAATTCATATTTATTGTGAGGAAATCTAGAGACAAAAATGTTAGAATTTTAAGCTGGTAGGAAGGTATTTCGAGCAGAAAGCCCTAGAGCCCCTCAGTTTCCAATATATAAGTTCCCTGTCCAGTGTTGGCTCTGGCTTCCACATACAATGAAGTATGGGGGAGCTGAGAAAGGTTTTGATGGAATCAGAGAGTGGTGAATATCCCAGCAAAAGCAGTGGATAAATTCTGGGTCTTGGTTCTTTTGTTTTTATTTAATTTTTATTTCTGTTATGCTGGGTATCAAACTGAGGGCCTTGTGCATGCTAGCAAACACTGAATTGTAACAGGGCTTCACTTGATGCTTTGATTATATCCCTTGTGGCTTTGAAACTTACATGTTTTGTTTTTCTTTTTCCCAATCTTCTTTTCCTCAAACTTCTCCTCCATGATCTTCTTTTCCCTGATTCTCTCCTCTCTAATCTCATTTTCTCTGAATCACCTCTATAAAAACCCCCCTGTTCCTGATGGTGAGCAAAATCACAGTCTTTGGGACAGGAGTCCCCTGAGTTTTATCTTTGCTAGCAAAGCAATAAACCTTCTTTCTCCTTTTTTCTCAAGACCTTGTCTTTGTAATTAGATTGCATGAGGACGGAGCTTTCTTTCGGTTACAGTACCACTGAGCTACACCCAAGCTCTATGGTTCTTGAGAAAGAGCAAGTGGTAGGTCTGTATATTTGCAAAGTTGTAGAGAATCTAAAAGAGAAATTGTGTAAACATTCCTTCCCAAGGCCACTTCATTGCCATGATTTGGATTTGGAATGTCCCCCAAAGGTTCATGTGTTGAAGGCTTAATACCCATGACAGCAATGTTCAGAGGGAGGTGACTGGGTCATAAGGACTCTGACCATATTGATGGGTTAATCCACTGAATGATTCATACTGGGAGTTATGGAAACTGGACCAATGGAAGTGGTGGAAACTGTAGGAGGTGGGACTTCGTTGAAGGGAGTCAGTCCTATGGAGCATGCCCTTTTGGGAGTCCCAGATTCCTGTCTCTCTCGGACTCCCTCCCTTCCTCTCTGCCTCTAGGTTGCCATAAAAGGAACTGCTTTCCATCATGATGTTTTGGTCTCACTTCAAATCTAAAAGCAACAGAGCCAGCTGACCATGAACTGAAACTCTGAAACTATGTTTCCTCCTTTAACTTATTTTTCTCTGGTATTTTTTCATAGCAGTGAAAAGCTGCAAATGCTCATTTTCTTTCTCTAACTCCTTGATTTTAATTGACTTCTTTCCTCTTTTGGCTTTGTCCACACAGGCCAAGATTTGATGTTATTTATTTTTAAATAATTATTTATTTATTTTACAGGGGATTGGACCTAGGGCACTTAACCTCTGAGCCACATCCACAGCTCATTTTATTTTCTATTTTTTTGAGTCAAGTTCTTGCTAAGTTGCCGAGGCTGGCTTTGAACTTGCAGTCCTCCTGCCTCAGCCCCCAGAGCCACTGGGATTACAGGTGTTTATCAATGTACCTATCCTCTCATTTTTATTATATCCATAATATTATTATTTGAACAGATAAAACACATTACCAAATTGTGAGGTTTTATATATACGCATATATGGCAAAATCTTCTTATGGGGAATCTATATAGAATTAAACAGAAGTAACTGTAAATTTTGTGAATGAGTCGGGGAGAAACAGTTTAACTGGAAGATCAATGAGAGTTTCTAGAATGTGAACGTAACAGAAGTGTGGGTTTAAAATAGTGTATTTCAAACTTTACTCCAGTACCATCTGGATCTCATGAATGTCCCTATTTCTGAGGATATTTTTAAAGCTCCATGATCTGCCTACCCCATACAACCAAAAAAATTGGAGGGAAGTATAAAAATGTTCCCAGCCTTGCAGAGTCACCAACTTTAAATAAATTGAAACTATTAAATAGAACAGGCCCCTTTGTGGCCAGGCTGTGGAAAGGTATACAGCTGAACACAGATCACAGGGAAATCAAGAAACATCCAGGGGCACTGGGGATGTGGCTCAGTGGTAGAGTGCTTGCCTCACATGCACAGAAGCAGAGAACCTCAATCTCTGGCCCTACTCCCACTTCATGTCCCTTCTTTACACTTCCTCAAGCCAAGGGAGAAAGCCACAGATAGAGACCACGCTAGCCTCATTGTGGAAATCAGCAGGCACACAGAGGAAGGGGGTCTTTTGCAGGAAACCCCTGATAAGCTTTGGTTCTGATTTTGCAATGGTTCAGGAAAGGAGGTAATTCGACATGGGACCCACCTCAGTAGGATCCCAGTTTAACCACTCATTAGTAGCTGTGCAGCCTTGAGCAAGTCCCTTAACTTCTCTGTACTTAATTTCATCTTCTAGAAAATGGGACTAACAATATCCTCCTTGTGAACAGCTTAGATGATTGTTAGAGTCTGTAAACAAGTCAGGATGGTGCCTGGCATTTTGCCAGAGGGAGTGGTTTGTGAAGTAACGCCAGAGAGCCATTAAGTGTGGAGATTCCTTATTGGTTGACCGCTGTATCTAGTTTATGTTAATTAGATAAGCTGCATGGAATGTATATACCCCTCCTGTCCTACAATAAACGGGCTCCCACTCCTGCTGTATCAATGTACACAAGTTGCTCGTCACCCCCCTCCCCCCGGTTATTTTGCTGCAGCCGGACTGCGGCAGATGGTGGCTTGTTACGGGGAGCCCCGGGACACTCAGGGGTAAGTTGAGGAGAAAAAGCTGCCCGTCCATAGATAGGACGGGAGTAAATCTGCTCGTCCCTAGGCAGATCGGGCGAGAGGAAAAATGGCCATTTTGAGAAAATTGAGAAGTTTGATACAGTATGTTTGTGTCTTGTTTTGTCTCAGTGTATTGTATTGTGTTTGTGATGAAAATATGGAAGGGGTGTTAGGTAAATTGATAAGGGAAAGAGACACCCCAGTGGAACCAAGAATAGTTAGGGCATGTGTTGATGGAAGCCCAGGAACTCTAGTCAGAAAGAAAAAGAAAGTTCAGAGGAGGAAGGATTATCAGGAAAAAAGTTGCAGCAAAAGGCTACTACTGAATACTTTTCATTACTGGAGGGTGCGTGAATCGATGTGGCGGTTGCCACGTGCGTGAGCCGGTCATGGCGCAGGAAGGACTTTCCAAGCGGCGGCAACTGGCTCTTCCCCGCCCCCTGCCCGGGGAGCAGGATGCCACTGCGAGAGCCCAAATCCAGACCTGACCCGGAGACACTGTCTCACAGGCTCTTGCTCCCTGTGCCCAGTGGCAGTTTCCAGAACACTCCCCGGGGCCATCTAGGGCTGCCCAGGACGCTGCAGGTGGAAGACGGCCTGCTTCCCTGAAGTTTGATCATTTCCAAGGCCAGTAACTACAATGGTTCTCCCACACCTGGAAGCTAATGAGTAATGAGCACTATTAAGGCTTATTTCAAATATAAAAAACCTTGAGATAATGTACTAAATTGTTCAGAAGGTTGTTTTCTTAGTGGAATACTACAGGATTTTCTTTAGCCATCCGGAGTTCCTGACTTCGTCCCAGTGCCAGTGAAGACGAAGGTGAAAGAATTTCCAGTGTTCCTGAGAACCGGACAAGACTTCGGATCAAGCTAGCTGCCTGCAGAATTTACCTGGACTGTGATTCAAGCTAGCTGCCTGCAGAACTTACCTGGACTGTGAGTTAAGCTAGCTGCCTGCAGAACTTACCTGGACTGTTATTTACCTGGACTGTGAGTTAATCTATTGAGACACTGCTTTACCT
Source organism: Callospermophilus lateralis (assembly GCF_048772815.1). Lineage (NCBI taxonomy): Eukaryota > Metazoa > Chordata > Mammalia > Rodentia > Sciuridae > Callospermophilus > Callospermophilus lateralis. The sequence goes on along the minus strand of NC_135307.1, from coordinate 75,228,077 downwards.
GGACTGAGACAAGAAACTGTAATCTACAACAAATTGTAACTCGGTATCTTTGCTAACAATATCATTGCTGGTATAATTTTTCCAAGGGCTTCTTGCTTGGAGCCATCAATTGGCTTGGTATTGTGGCATTTTGTATCCTCCCCTTCTGCTTGTAGCAGATTATTTATGGTGTTTGTGTAAAAACCACTATGGTCGTTATTTAAATTAAACAAAAGGGGGAAATGTTAGAGTCTGTAAACAAGTCTGGATGGCGCCTGGCATTTTGCCAGAGGGAGTGGTTTGTGAGGTGGAGCCAGCGAGCCATTAAGTGTGGAGATTCCTTATTCGTTGACTGCTGTATCTAGTTTATGTTAATTAAGATAAGCTGTGTGGAATGTATATATACCCCTCCTGTCCTACAATAAGCAGCTCCCACTCCTGCTATATCAATATACACAAGTTGCTCGTCACCCCACCCCCCCCCGCCCGGTTATTTTGCTGCAGCCGGACTGCGGCAGATGATTTTTAAAAAATATAACATATGGTGTGATTCTGTTGATAAACTAAAACCAAGATAGTGGCTGTCTTTGAGAGGAAGGGAGGTCATGCTCAGGAGAGACAGAGTGGGAGCCTTTGCAGGGTAAGAATGGTTGCAGACAGTGTTACTTTGTGTAATCCACTGAGAGTTTTTTTGTTTTTGTTTGGTTTGATATTTTTACTGTACTGGGAATTGAGTCAAGGGGCATTCTACCACAGAGCTACAACCCCAGCTCTTTTTATTTTTTTCACATTGAGGCAGGGTCATGCTTGGTCACTAAGTTGCCAAGCCTGGCCTTGAACTTGCAATCCTCCTGCCTCAGCCTCCTGAGTAGCTCACTGTACCCTGCCACTCAGCTTTGTTGTTTTGTTTTGATGTACTTACATATTTTTCTGTATGTAAATAATACTTGAATTTGTTAAATTGAAAAAATTTACAAGTGCAAGGGCCTAGCACTGTGCCCAACAGACTCCAGATACTTGGTGAATGACAGTTTGCCTGCCATCCATTCTCGGTACCAAAGTCTGCTGAAAATGTGTAAACTGAGAAATCAATAAGAATAAAGTCCAATTTGAAGACTCCCAAAGGTTTGTTTTTCTGACATGTTATTAGCAGCCTGAGAAATACTGTTTTTAGCCTCAGAGAAGGATATAACTGGAAGTTACACAAAGAAGGGGAGATCTTGCTGTTACATAGTACTCCTCCTAGTTCCTACATCCTATTGGAGATTTTTCTCTCTAATCTGCAGGCCACCCACCATGTAGGTCCATATTAAATTAGAATTGAGTTGTCATCAACTAAAAACCAAGTTGTCCTATTGAAAATCTTGGGCAAACAAAGTATTATGAATCTTGCCAAACCCTGAGCAGTGGCCCTGTTTCTTTGCTTCCCAGGGCTTTCTATCCAGGGCTGAAGACATTTAACATGAAATTCTCATCTAAATAATTTTTGGGGGGGTCATTGTCCCAGCTTCCCAATTAGTTTAAGTGGAAGGTTTTATCCATCTGGTGTAGAGAATCCTCAGAAATACACTTACCCTTGACTTTTGTGTAAGTCAGCTTTGCGTTGCTATGACCAGTATACCCAAGAAGAACAAGTTAGAGGAGGCAAAGTTTCTTTTGGCTCATGGTTTCAGAGGTTCAGTCCATGGTCAGCAGATTTCATAGCTCTGGGCCTAAGGTGAGGCAGAACATCATGGCAGAAGGGCATGGTGGAGGAAAGCTGCTTAGTTCTCGACAGCCAAGAAGCATAGAGAGAGAGCTCTACTCACCGGGGACAAATACAAACCCTGGAATCATGTCCCCAGTGACCTACTTCCTCCAGCCATACCCCACCTGCCTGTAGTTACCTCCTATTACAGTACTCTTTCAAATTATTAATCCATCAAACAGATTATCCACTGAATAGGAGGATTAATAACTCATAATCTGATTATATCACCTCTGAACATTCCTGCATTGTCTCATACTTGACCTTTTGGGGGGACACCTCCTATCTAAACCATAATAATGTTTTATTGTTGTTGTTGTTGAGGTCCTGAGGAGGAACCCCGGTTGCTCCACCACTGAGCCACATCCCCAATCTTTTTTACTTTTTATTTTGAGACAGGGTCTCGCTAAGTTGTCCAGGCTGGTGTTTGAACTTGAGATTCTTCTGCCTCAGCCTCCCAAGTCTCTGGGATTACAGGCTTTTGCCACTGTGCTTGCCTTGACCCTTGACTCTTAACTACTCTCGCCATACCTCAGTCCAAATTTTTTAGATTGACTCCTTCTATTGTGTCAAAATCACACTGAACATTTACCCATGGAACATGAAAATAAACAGCTACAGAGGAGCAAAATGTATCATGAAATAGGATCTTAAAATGAGCTTAATTGGGCTTAGCCTAAACCCCAGTGAAAAAGTAAAAACTGGTCACTATTGCCAAGTGAAAAGAACCGATTAGAATAAATGGTTACACTTAAATAAATAAACAAAAAGAGATGATTCCTGGGGCTGGGACAAAAGGAAATTAGCAGGAAACAGCACTTCATGTTCATGGTCTCACAGAAGTTTCCTAAGGCTCTTGAGAGGAGAGAAATGTTATTCCATTTTGTAGAAGAAACTGCATTTTACTTGCAGAATATCATGATTTGTTTAATTCCCAAATCTGAGCTAGACCACTCCACCCTCCTAGCACCCAATTGAAAAAAAAAAAAAAGTCCTGTTATCAGCAAGATTTCTTTCCAGGTATGGTACCTGTCTCCACAGGGCAAGAATGAGGAGCTCCCTTCTGACCACTCACTGGCTCTGTAAGGCCCTGGATTGACAGCCATGAGCCCAGCTGCTCACTGGATGCTTTATCCACATACCCTTGCCTACCACCTTTCACCTTATATTTAGACCCCCCCCCCACATTAAGCCTGCCGTAGTCTGGCTGGGCAAAATAACCGGGGGGGGGGGGGGGGTGTTGTGACAAGCAACTTGTGAAGATTGAAACCACTATATTACGGGACAGCAGAGGTATATATACTTAACTAATTACACACAGCTTAACTTAATTAACATCATCTAGATACAGCAGTCAATCATTAAGGAATCCTCATCATCTTAATGACTCGCTGGCATTACTTCACAAACCACTCCTCCTGGCAAAGTGCCAGGTGCCATCTTGACTTGATTGTGGCCCTCAACATCTCCCCCTTTTGTTTAATTAAACAACAAGTATGTGGCTTAGGGACCGTGCCTGTTTAGGTTGTCCAATACTACATATGGTCCTTACCCATCATTGGATGGTCTGACCTCAAATCGTCAGCCTCCTGTCTTAGGTTGGTACCATTGTAATTGGATCTTACCTGTCTTTGACTACCGGCCCAACACACATAGCCATACTTGTGGATAACCTGCTACAAGCAGAAGGGGGAGGATACAAAATGCCACGATACCAAGCCAATTGACGGCTCCTTTTGGAAAAATTGTACCACCAATGACACCATCAGCAAAGATACCCTGGTACTACCACAATTCGTTGCATCAACAGATAGTTCACAATGCATATAAGTGACACATAGTCCAGGCAAGTTCCACAAGCAGTTCAAAGCAGAGGAATCCATTAATATGTCCATTTCCCCCCAAAGCAAATCGACTCCTTGACTGAGCATCAGCTACTGAACCACACCATTCATTGATGCATCTGTTTATACAGTTTGTGTGATAGCCATCACAGAAGCCGTTGCAGCAGCAGCAGAAACAGCAACAGCTGTGATGATGGTAGCTGTAATTCCAAAGTCTCGTTTGGTTTTCAGTAACACTGGAAATCCTTCCACCCTTGTCCTCACTGGCACTGGGACGAAGGCAGGAACTCTGGCAATGATGGCCAAAGAAAATCGTGTAGCATTCCAGCAGGCACCAAGAAAACAACCCTCTGAACAATTCAGTACATTATCTCAAGGTTTTTTACATTTGAAATGAGCCTCAATGGTGCTCATTATCCACCAGCCTCCAGGTGTGGGAGAACCATTGTAGCTAAACTGGAGTTCTGGATATCAGCTGCCATGGATTTAAGATATTGCTAACCCTGCATTTGTCCACAGGAATAGCGAGGAGTCCCGTGGCAGCACCTGCAGCAAATAGGGAAAAAACTGACGACTCATTAGTTATTGGCATTGGAAATGGCCAAACTTCAGGGATGCCGGGCTCATCTTCTGCTGCCAGCTGTAGCGTCCCCAGGCAGCCCCAGACGGCCCTGGGGAGTGTCCTGGACTCAAACTGCCACCAGGCACAGGGAGCAAGAGCTGTGAGACTGTGCCTCCAGGTCAGGTCTGGGTTTGGGCTCACAGCAGTGGCATCCTGTTCCCGGGCCGGGGGGGGGGGGGGGGGGGGGGGGGGTGGTGCGGGGAAGATGTCGGTGGCCACCGCCGCCTCTTGGAAAGTCCCTGCTGCGCTATGACTGGCTCACGCACGCGGAGCTGCTTCACACACCCTCCGGTAACAAAAAGTATTTAGTAGTAGCCTTTTGCTGCAACTCCTTTCCTGATAGTCCTTCCTCCTCTGAACATTCTTCCTCTTTCTGACTAGAGTCCCTGGGCTTTTATCAAAGTATTCCCTAACTGTTCTTGGTTTTACTGGGGTGCCTCCTTCCTTCAGCAATTTACTTAACACCCTTTCAGCTTGATTTCCACCAACTTCTGATATCATATTTCCATAACAAAGACAATACAACACACCAAGACAAAACAAGACAAAAACACACTGTATCAATCTTCTCCATTTTCTCAAAATGGCCATCCTTCCTCTTGCCCTATCTGCTTCTAGGGATAAGCAGCTTTGCTCCCATCCTATTTATTTCTAGGAACGGGCAGCTTTCCTTGTCACTTACCCCTGAGTGTCCCGGGGCTCCCCGTACGGGCCACCATTTGCCGCAGTCTGGCTGGGCAAAATAACCAGAGGGTGACAAGCAACTTGTGAAGATTGAAACAATGGGAGCCGCTATATTATGGGAGAGCAGAGGTATATACTTAACTAATTACACACAGCTTAACTTAATTAACATCATTTAGGTACAGCAGTCAGTCATTAAGGAATCCTCATCATCTTAATGACTCACTGGCATTACTTCACAAACTACTCCTCCTGGCAAAGTGCCAGGCGCCACCTTGACTTGATTGTGACCCTCAACACAAGCCAAATTCTAATGGCTGCCCATTAGTGTCCATATTGTCATTGTCATTGTCCATTTGTACTTTTGTCCAGAGGGATCTGCTTATAGGAAATCTCCTCTCCCACTTCCGTTTCACAACTTCCCTGCTCTAAATACCAAAGAAAAGTCATCTTCCTCAGGCATCCAATATATTTCTATAATACACTGCCCATCCTAGGCACCTCTCAGAGAGGCAGGCCAAACTGTTGACATCCATGTGCAAAGTGAGTGACAATAATGACTGGGTAACCCTTTGTAAGTTGATTGTTCTTAATTATTTGCTGTCATCAAAATTAAAAGAGGGCCAGGGTGAGATTATAGTTCTGTGGTAGAGCATTTGCCTAGCATGTACAAGGCCCTGAGTTTGATACCTAACACTGCAAAAGAAAAAAAAATAAAGGACCTAACTATGTCATCAGCTAATAGATCATTTAAGATAATTTTTGATTACATATTTTTCACATATAACTTGAAAGCAAGATAAATAATAGAGTTGCTAAAACTTCAGCTAATCCCATCTATTCAGTGCTTATATTTATAAAAACAAATTGAATAGAATTGAATGGAATAGAATTATTTATGAATCTTCTTAGTCTCAGTCCAGCAATAAATAATATTCACTCAAGGCTACATGAATATAATGAAGAGAGCAGATCAGTTCTGCCAATAAGGAATTGATTTCCAACAATACTATTATTTAATAGTCATCAAATTTTGTGACATATATTTTGTTGTGGTACAATATATACCACTAATAATGAAAATAAAACACAATCCAGAATAACTTAAGTAACATTTGAGCTCTAGGTCATGGAAAATATTCCTTAAATTTGTGCACAAATTCCTTTTTTTTTTTAAGCACTGGAAACTAAATCCAGAGACACACTACCACTACACCCCAGTCCTGCAAAAATGTATTATTATTTCTTTTTTGAGACAGGGTTTCATTAAGTTGCCCAGGGCCTCTAACTTGCCTCAGTCTCCTGAGTAGTTGGAATTATAGGTGTGTGCCACCACACCCAGCTTTTATCAACAAATTATTTTCAGAGGCTAATTCGAGAAATTAACAAGGGCTTTGGAAAAAGTTCTGTGGAAGGAACGTGAATGGAAATGTCAGGTTAGGAAGAAAAATGAAGAAAAGTACTTACTAAATGATACGTATAATTGAATAATAGAGAAAACAAAGGGACATATTATTTTTATTCCTTTGACTGTCCTAAAAATATTCTTATACTTTGTTTTAAAATCAATGTTTAAAAGAACTACAGGCTAAGAGTTAGTTCAGTAGTAGAACATATGCTTAGCATGCACAAGGCCCTGGGTTCAATCCTAGCATCAAAGGTGAGCAGGGGGAAAAGACACTACAAATTATATCCTTTACAACTATTTAATCTTATAAAACTTGATTATTGCCGCAGTCCGGCTGCAGCAAACTAACCGGGGGGTGACGAACAACTTGTGTAGATTGATACAGCAGGAGTGGGAGCCGTTTATTGTAGGACCGGAGTGATATTTATACATTCCACACAGCTTATCTAATTAACATAAACTCGATACAGCAGTCAACCAATAAGGAATCTCCACACTTAATGGCTCGCTGGAGTTACTTCACAAACCATTTTGTGAAGTAGCATTTTGCCAGGCGCCATCCAGACTTGTTTACAGACTCTAACAGATTATCAATCTAACAATGTGTGGGTGAAGCACAGGAGAGTTGGAAACACATAAACTTCAAAACTTCTTTAGGAGAAACTTTAGCAAAAAATGTTTGGCCTGTATGGAATTTGGAAGCCCTGGACCTACTCTCTGCTATACGGTAGTCTAGCTATATATTGTTGCTTAGCACCTGAAACATAGGCTGAATAAGATGTGCTATAGGTGAAAAATACATTCCAAGTTTCAAATACTTAGGATTGAATAAAAATAATATAAAATATTTCATCAATAATTTTATACTGATTGAATATTGAGTGCTAATATTTTGGATATATTAGATTAAAGTATATTATTAAAAGCAATGTCACCTGTTTCTTTTTTAATGTAGCTACTTGAAAATTTTAAATTATATAGATAGCTTACATGGGTAGCTCACATGATACTTCCACTGGACAGCACTGTGCTTACACAAATGTTACCCAATACTCAGGAATCCTGGTATTCCTTTATGATTTTTGTGACATGTGCTATAACTGATAGTATTCACTCATCTTTTAATTTAATTTTTAAAGAAATATATAGGCTGGGTGTATTGGCACATGCATGTAATCCCAGCAACCTGGAAAGCTGAGGAAGGAGGATTACAAGTTCAAGGTAGCTTCAGCAATTTAGTGAGACCTTAGGCAACTTAGCAAGACCCTGTCTTGAATTCAACAATAAAAAAGAAATAAGGCTGGGAGATGTAGCTCAGTTGTAAAGCACTCTTGGGTTCAATTCTAGTACTTCAAAAAAAGAAGAAAAGAAAAGGAATCTACAGATCTTAGTTCAATTTGTTAAAGTATATTAAATATATAACTCTTAAAAGAAAAAACAACTCTCTCTAATCTCTCAGCCAACCTCTGAAACCAGTAGTAAAAGGCCCACCACTGTGCACTGGGAAACATGGCCTGGACTGAAAAAGAGAGGTTTGAGGGAATTTCTCTGGGTAGTAGAAACTTCTTGGCCACCAAAGGACTGGCCAGTTAGAGCCACAGCTTTGGGAGCAGCTGTAAGGCAACTCTGAACTTCAGATCTGAGCTTCAGAGCTAGGACGGAATTGCCTGCCTTGGGGTAACTCAATGGTAATAAACAGAACTGCATAATAAAGACTTCTCTCTGTTTTCCAAAGCAGTCTCCAACTCCATCTTCTAGTGTAGTTCTCAAAGAAAAGATTGCCCCGTCTTGACAAAGAGGGATTGAGGTCAAGTAAATTTATTTAGAAAAATAATGACACTCTTACCCCAGGACTGTGGATGAAATTCAGACCCCTTAAACACCTCTGCAACATGAGGGCCACGATCCTCATGACTCCCCCAAGGTCATTCAGTAAACAAATGACATCTCACTGGTTCTGACCCTGGAAGCCTCTTTACTCCCATTTGCTCCTGTTTTGCAATCAGCTATCAAGAGTACAACAGAGATGTGGTCTGGTCCTCCACATACTTGAACTGTAATTGAGACCTTCAATGTACACCACCACCCCCATTTATATATTAGGAAAACACCAGAAACAGTTTTCACAGGTGTTAAATTCCATTCTCACAAATAGAATCTAGATCCATATTCAGCATCCTTCACCCTCTACAAAGAAATTGCATGTTGTCTATCTTAATACTTTCCTTTGACCATAAGGATATGATCATTCAGCAGCTTCACTGATAAGAGCCCAGGCTCAAGTCCAACTGACATGGATTTCAAATCCTAGCTCTTCTCTTTATTACATGACCTTGGGGAGATTCTTAACCTCTCTGGGTTGTAGTTTTCTCACTTGTAGAAAGGGAAAAGTTGTCTGGAAAATTAGGAATCATGTATGCAAAAGGCCTTGGTAAATGTATCTAATAATAAATGGTAGGACAATCATATCAAGTGACCATTCTTTAGTCTTCTCTTTCCTCAAAATCTTCCATCAGCTTTCAAAACAAGAGCAAACCTTTCATCTAAGGAGAAAAAAAAAAAAAAGGCTAAGTGCTGTCTGTGTGGCTGCACCTGTCTATTCACTTACTTAGTGTCACCATTTCCAGGGAATCGATACGATTATTTGCCTCTGGACATAGTTTCCCAGCAACACACATCTTGAACCAATTCAGTTGAATTTCCTCTGTCATTTATGGTCACCTGGCTCTTGCATCAAGTGGCTTTTTGTAAGCATCCATAAATATTAGTATTATGCCTGCTCAAGGGAAATGAGCAAATGTTATGTATATACACCATCTTCCTCCTGGGATTGTCTAATACCGAGCAAAGAACCAGCAGCAGGGGCTGCCGCAGTCTTTTTGAAGGCTGTTGGTGTTTTTGTGCCATGCAAACAGAGCAGAACAGATTTATTCCCAGGATCTTCTGATCCTAAGGAAAAGGAGTAGTCTCTCCATGAATACTCAACAGTCATTTTTGGTAGTCAGTAGAGACCCAGGGAATATTCTGATTTTCCGGTACAAGGATCCACCCTGACATTTTCTCTTTCTTCCCAGTGGGAGCAGGCCGTCAAGCATCTTTAAAGCAAAATGACAGTCAAGTTATTGCCAAGCCATTTAGCAAACAGTATAGAAATTTTCCATATTTTAAATGTAAATATTCTTCATTTAAATTTCCCTGTATCCTTCCAAGTCTGATTAGAAAACAAAACAAAATTTAATGTTGTTTGAACCCCTACAGACAGGACCTATACTTGGCTATTCATTAAGTGAATTTTGGGGATTGTTAAGCAAGCTTACTATATTTTTAATAAAATAAAATTTTACTGGAAAAATAATGAGTACTACTTTTAATAGGATTAAAATCTCCCATAATCTTATCACAATGTTACAATCATTTTGCTCTACTTCTTTTTAGTCAATACAGTTATGCTTTATTTTATACTGTTACCTGCCTTGTTGTGTTTTTTTTACCACTATATTAATTTTTCCATATTACAAAATTTTCAATCACAGCTTACTTTTTAAATATTTCATAAGGTAGCCACTTGAATTTTTTTTTAATTGTTGATACATCTTTATTTTATGTATTTGTTTTTATATGCGGTGCTGAGGATCGAACCCAGTGCCTCACACATGCCAAGCAAGTGTGCTACCGCTGAGCCACAGCCCCAGCCTTATATCATTGAATTATTAATTTTTTTATATTATTGAATTATTAATTTTATATCATTGAATTATTAATTTTAGATTAAATTTAGTTTTACCTGGTATATAAAAACATAAACATTGTACATATGAATGGGGTAATGTGATGTTTCAATACATGTATACATTGTGTAATGTCTAAATCAGATTACTAACTTATCAGTCTCCTCAAACATTTATCATTCCTTTACAGTAAAACATTCATGCCTAGCATGTACAAGGCCCCAGGTTTGGTCCCGAGCACTGCAAAAAACAGAACAACAACAACAAAAACCCATTCAGACTTCTTTCTTTTAGCATTTTTATGTACTATGCATTTATCTATAGTAACCCTATTGTACAATAATAAGCCAGACCTTCATGATCCTATCCAACAGTTATTTAGAACCTGTTGATGAAACTCTCCACATCCTCCCTCCCCACTCTCCCCAGCCTCAGGTAACCAGTTGTTCAACTCTCAACTTCTATAATATTAACATTTTTAGATCCCACACATGAATGAGATCATGTGATACTTTTCTTTCTGTGCCTGGCTTATTTCACTTAACATAATGATTTCCAGTTCCAACCATCTCACAAATGGCAGTATTTCATCCTTCTGTATTGGCTGGATAGTATTTCACTGTAAATATATGCACCACAATTTCTTTATACAGCCACATTGAGAAAATGGTTTCTTACTATCCAGTTAATTTGATGAAGTATCTTATTAATAAGAGTTCTTCTTCAACATTAACGATCACTCAAGGACAGTCACCAAGATGAGACAGGGTAATAAATCTGTACCAGCTATCGATAAGCAAATTAGTTTTGCTTTTGAGAAACTTTAATTCGTACTTATAAAAATCCGAAGCCCAGGCATATCACAAGTCATGTGAATTTAAGTAAATTATTTAACCTCTCTAAATGCAGCCTCTTTTATGTATAAAATAAGGGATGACAATAATAGTTTAATGGTTCCAGTTCAGGAAGATCTGAGATCAGGGCCTCTCCCATACTAAGTAATCTCACATACTGAGCTGCTGATAAATGTGGTATATGCCTTAAACAAAATTAATTTCTAGTTAAAACAAGTGAAAAAGGAAATATTAGACTTGGACTTAGGAATTAGGTTATGTTCTTGGCCAGTGTGTTGTGGGGGCAGCCTAAAGATAGGCAAGTCATGTGCAGTTAATGGAAAATGTTATCTCCTGACCCAGTGGTGCCACGCTTGCCTTTGTCAGCCACTGCCAGCCTCTCCCCAGCAGAGCCACAAACAGGCGACAAGTGGCTCTCTGTGCCAGCCATGGCAGCTCAATGCCTCCAGGCAAGCTCAGCTAGCCTGCATCTCTCAACCATCGGGCAAATCTAGATGCTCTATCAGACAACACACTGTTTGCTAAAAAGAGCAGGACATTTTGCTTTTCTTTAGACCTCCAATGTCTAAATGTTATTCCAAGCAAAATTTTGTCATGGATCCTTCACTTTAAAGCAATTGTTTTTCAAAAATGCTGAAGTACCTAATGTAGAGGAAAAGAAAAACGACTAGATTTTCCAGGAATTTTAAAAGAAATATTTAAATTTGGAATTTCTGATTTTAAAAAAGTTGAAAAAATAGTCTAAGAATTTCCATATACTGTAAACTTTAATCAAATACCCTAAATACTAATGGGCTTCATCATTTGTTCTCTCACTTTTTTTTTTTTAGCGGAGGTACTGTGAATTGAACTCAGGGGCGCTTCACCACTGAGCCACATCCCCACCCCTATTTGAGTTTTTTTTAAATTTATTTTGAGACAGGATCTCATTGAGTTGCTTAGCACCTCTGCGTTACTGAGGCTGGCTTTGAACTCATGATCCTCCTATCTCAACCTCCAAAATTGCTGGGATTACAGGAGTACACCACAACGCCTGGCTTGCTCTCTCACTTTTTAAATCAACCAATTCTGTGTATAAATCCAGATTTTCGTCAGTGCTGTCGATTGGACCCAGGGGTTCCCTACCATTGGGCTACACCCTCAGCCCTTTTTATTTTTTGAGACCGGTCTCTCTTTAAAATGCCCTGCCTCAGCCTTCAGAACAGTGGGGTTACAGGTCTGCACCACTGTGCCTAGTGAAGCTGCATCTGTATGAAAGATTCTGCAGACTGCTTGACCTTGGCTAACTACAATATCATGATTGTGTAGAGATGGAATGTTGAAGGTCAAAAGTCAAGATCATCTTGGGCTATCTTACATCTTTTAAGAGTCATTTATCAGCTGGTCACAGTGATACACATCTGTTATTCCACCTACTTGGAAGGCAAAGGCAGGGGCAGCACAACATGTGCAAAGCCCTGGGTTCAATCCCCAGTACTGGGGGTAGGAAGTCATTAACCTTAACTTTTGTATCTAACTTTCTTCTGACAAAGACATAAACTTCCCCAATTGTATCACCAAGTTTAGCAGAAGCTAACAATGCTGTAAGATAACATTGGAAATCTATAGAAGAGATTTCTCCATTTTGCTGCAGCTGCCTACCTAGTGTTCCCACCTATGTAACTGGTAAATTCTTGATTTATGCCTTTTTTTTTTTTTGATTCTGTGACTATAAAAGTTCATGTGACCTCTTCCATGATGGAACATATCATTCAGGATAACTTGAATCCATATTGCCAAATTCATGATCACTCATATTTGCTTCAGAATAAACCATTTTCTTATTTCTTTTAAAACAGAGTCACTATGTTACATCAACACCACCACTGAGATGTTCATAATTTCTTCATCTTACAAGATAGAAAATGATGTGGCCATGGGTCACTACAGAGCAAGCAGCAGGATTCCTTCTCCACAGGGCCAGTATCATGATAATGTGGAGAATATTCCCCCATGTGAAACCAAAATGAGAATTTAAACATTAACTTCCATCAGGTCCCTTAGTCAAATCCTCATATTTTCCCACGTTATTTTTTTTTTTTTTTTTTTTTTTTTTTTTGCGGGGAATACTGGGGATTGAACTCAGTGGCACTCAACCACTAATGCACATCTCCAGCCCTATTTTGTATTTTATTTAGAGACTCTCTGAGTTGCTTAGCACCTCACTGTTGCTGAGGCTGGCTTTGAACCTACAATCCTCCTGTCTCAGTCTCCCAAATGGCTGGGATTTCAGGCACGTGCCACCGTGCCCAGCTGTTTTCCCACATTTTTAAAATTTTTATTTTTATTTTTTAGTTGTCAATGGATATTTATTTTATTTATTTACATGTGGTGCTGAGAATTGAACCCAGTGCCTCACACTTGCTAGGCAAGTGCTCTACCACTGAGCCAAACCCCAGCACCCCCTGAACATAGTTAATATGACGAATCAGTCCTCATCCTGGCAACACCATGACGTTTCACATGGGCTCCTCCCTCCTTGACAGACTTGTGAGCTTGTAGGAATCCCTGAAATGCTCTGGTTCTCTCTAGAAAATGTGCTTCCTTTTTTGAGAACAGAAGCCTTCTACGAGTTGCCAAGAATGAAAGGAAATCTCGATATTTTGTCTTTTTAAAAATTATAAGAATGGACAGCTCTGGACCTTGGCAATAGTCAGGATGCAATCATTTTAGCTCCCTTCCTCTTACTTTAGTGGGCCCTGTGAGCTATGGGTTTTCAACTCCCGCAACGGAGAGCTGCAATACATCTTCTTGGCTCCAGCCCCACGCCTCACATCTCCAGCAGCATGAAACCCCTCTCAGGTTCCACAGGGCACTGGTGATTCAATTGCCACTCACTCAACTTGTGATCCACCAACCAGAATGGCCCGCCATGCAGCAACGCCTGGGAGTTTCTTAAAAACACAGAATTTTGTGCCAGACCCTTGTCCAACCAATCAGAATCTGAATTTAAACAAGTTCCCCAGTGAGTCCTATGCCCAGGAAGGTTTTGGATGGGTCTAGGCGGTTAGCTTATTTACTTTGGTTGGTTGGGGTTTTTTGTCTATCTTCCTAAATTTACCGAATTTTTTTCGTGTATGAATCTCCCCCAACCCCCTTCATGTCATTATTCATCATTGATTTTGTGAATTTATTTACTATCTGTTTTCAATTGTTTAATGGGATCTCTAGAGAGGGAAAGGTAAAATTTTGTAGGGTCAATAATTCAGCAAGTGATTCGTCAGTTTTTGGAATCCAGTCTTAAAACACTAGGGTAATAGAAAATTTTACCATGTCCTGTTTTTATTTCGTTTTATTTTTATTTTGTAGCTCTCCCCTCAAGGGCACAGATGCGAAAGGGGATGACATGTTTATGATCTTAACGGAACAAGTCCTCATGCCAGGGTCTCCTGATGCCCTTTGGTTCATTACTTTGCACCTGGAAAACACAGACAAGCTGCTGCCTATAGGATCAGTGGCCACCATCCTGCCAGAAATACCAACATTCAACAAGCAAATGAGAAATTACAATCAAGACAAGGGGAATAAACAGCTCAGCAGAGTGGTGCGAAGCCATGGTTCTCTGTCGCTCTGACTGTGTTTTTATTTTTAGCATCACAACTGCTACTGTACATTTGTCTCAGCCAGCCAGCCAAGTATTTGTGGAAATTAACTTCGATGTTATGAATGTTTCACATATGGATGAATCAAAGCCGATAAGGAAACAACCTGGCTCTAATCTTTTTCACCATGTGGGGGCCCTGAGTTTTATCTGGCTGTAAGTTTCAAAAATAAACTATGCCATGTAGATTTTGTTGTTGTTGTTGTTGTTAGAGACTGAATATTCATAAAAGTGGCTTACACCAGGGATTCTCAAAATTAACTGCACATGAAAATCACCAGGAAGCCCAGCTCCCATTTGGTGAGACCTGATTTCTTTGGTAGAGGGTGTGGCAGGGCTTTCAGTGTGATTCTCACCTGCTGCCCAGGCTGAGATCTGTGGCTTCACACACTCACTTCCCCATAAGTCTGGAGATGGCATCTTAGGCATGGGTTAAGCATGCAGCAATACCATCAAGGACTCCAGCTCTCACCAGCTTCCTCCTTAGGCATTCTTAGACAGTTGCCAGTGTCTCCACTCAGACACAGGGGCTGGTATAGCTCTGAGGGTAAAGAGTTCATATACAGCAGAAAAAGTGCCAGGCGCCGTGGCACATGCCTGTAATCCCAATGGTTCAGAGACTGAGGCAGGAGGATCACAAATTCAAAGCCAGGCTCAGCAAAAGCAAGGTGCTAAGCAACTTAGTGAGACCTTGTCTCTAAATAAAATACAAAATAGGGCTGAGGGTGTGGCTCAGTGGTTGAGTGCCTCTGAGTTCAAACCCCAGTAAAGCCCCCTATTTTAGCCAAAATGAGATTGTTATTAGTTACTCCTAACTCTATGAGATCAGTTGAGGAAGTTAGCGCGCGCTCCCACTCAATCTAGCTAATCTAGATTGATTAATCTAATCAATCTAGCTAATCCCACTCAATCTGGCCCCCTCGTGGGTGCCAATTCTACCATGCGACCAGCGCAATGGTTTCATTAATGAGGTTCTTGGCATAAAAGTTAGCTAGTGAGATCGAAATAAACACACAGACTCAGTTACCTTTTTCTATGACCAGGTCCGAGACGGCTCCCCTCTCTGGTTTCCTCCTCTAACCGCCCGGCAGGGCAGCAAGGATTACTCAGGGCTAGCAGGAGAGAGAGAGCGAGAGCACGCCAGGGAGTAGCCTTTTATTGGGGAGCAAGAAACTCAGGGGATAATTCCATCCAATGAAGGTTGAACGGGGGGCCGCACTCCAAGGTCAGGGTCAGTGATTGGGCCTCCGGGGTCAGTGGTCAGTTACACCCCCACACGGACAGGTTCTCTCAACAGGAGAGGGCCGGGAAAGCTCCGACACAGCCAGAGCGCCTCAGACCCTAACTGGGAGTCACCCAGTCACGTGTGAGAATGGCTCCCGACAGCCCCCATCCCCAAATACAACAGAGAAAGTGAGATCAAAATCAATTCCCCATACAGGGAGTTAAGAGTAGAAATTATCTCCCATTCACTACAAATGCTAACTTAGGGGGTTTCATTGCCAATTGTAGGACATCCCTAATAGTTATTCCCACCATCCTCTCCCATTATGAATATCTTACACAACTGGAGTATAATAATAAGATCAAAACCAAGAAACTGACATTGGTACAATTCATAGAACTTATTCAGATTTTACTATTTCAGTCTCATTTGTGTGTGTGTGTGTGTAACAAAACATAGCCTGTGAAACCACCACAGTAATCAAGACACTCAACTGGACCATCCTTACATGGCTCCCTCTTGTCACCCCTTCAGAGCCATGTCTCTCCTCTCTTCAACTCCAATAACCATTAATCTGTTTTCTGTCACTGTAATTACATTGTCATGAATATTGTATGAATGAAATGATGTAGTATATATCTTATTGAGATTGTCTTCTTTCACTCAGCATAGTTTCTTGAATAATCCAATTTGTACATGTCAACGATTTATTTCTTTTTATTGCTGAGAAGCACATACTATGGCATGGATGTACCTACCCTAGTGTGTTTAACCATTCACCCACTGAGAGACAGTTGGGTAGTTTCCTGCTTTGGAGTATTACAAATAAAGCTGCTCTAAATTTATGAACAAACTCATGAATGAAAATAAGTTTTCATTTCTCTGGGATAAATATTTAAGAAGGAAATTGCTGTGTCACATGGCAAGTAAATTCTAATTATGAAGGAAACTGCCAAACTATTTTTTGGAGTGCCTATACAATTTTACATTCCTACCAGTGATACATGAATGGGTCAATTTCTCTTCATCCTCACTAGTATTTGATGTTACCTGTTTTTCATTTTGGCTCTCCTGTTAAATGTGTAGTGATATTATAGTTTTAACTTGCATTTCTGTAATGGCTAATGATATTGGGCATCATTATATGTGCTTCTTTTCCATCTGGATTTCCTTTTTTTTTAACCTTTATTTTATTTATTTGTTTTTATGTGGGTGATGGGGACCAAACCCAGTGCCTCACACATGCAAGGCAAATGCTCTACCAACTGAGCTACAACCCCAGCCCCTCATCTGATTTTCTTCTTAGCGAACTGTGCATTACTTTTGCTCATTTTCGAATTGGATTGTATGTTTTTGGTTTTTGTTTGTCAATGTTACATTTCAGAGACCTTTATGTATTCTAGATACACCCAACTACTATTTTTAATCAGCTGCTCTAACATTTCATTTGTCGGGGGTGGGGAATGATGTGATGGGGAGTCTCTATCTTATGAAACCACATTACTGCTCCTCCCTCCAGAAAAAACTGTATCAATTCTAAGCCAGCTGTTTGCAGAGGGGCAGATTCAAGGCTGAGCAAAACATTTTATTTGCCATTAGTCCCCTTTATACTGTTGTTTTAAGAATTAGAATGCCAACTCTTCACCCTTTTTTCTCTAGGGTTTTTTTGTTTTGTTTTGTTTTGGGTTTTTTTTGTTGTTGTTGTTGTTATTGAAACCACAACAGCAGTCATGATGATGGTGATGTGTTAAAATTTTTCTGTGTATTCTTAATTTTGCCCCTACTTTTCTGCTTTAACTAGATTGGTTTTCTCTGCTCATTGACGATTTCTCTGTATCCCTGCCACTTGAATTTTCCCTTTCCGTGGCTGTTGCTTTGATCACAAAGTTTTGTTCTTCAAATGAAATGATTCTGTTTCTGTGTCCAAATTCAAATATCTGGGAGACATATTAGCCTGCCCCCCGCACTCCCCCCCACCAATAATGGGGTCAACTGTGCACTTTTAGCACATTATAACCTGGGGAATGAGGCAAGTGACATGTGAGTTTTTCTTCTGGGTATGTGGACCATGCAGGTTGTCTGAGAATGAGTTCTAAGCTGGAAATCTCTGTCCTCTTTCTAATAAAGGGTCATAAGAAATGGAAATTCAAAGAAGCTAAGTTTCCCTGAAATTGCTCCAGTTGTAGAGCAAGGCATGAATCCTAAAACCTTGTACTGTGTCAACTATGCCAATCACCCTGCTAACATAGTCCCTGCCCTCAAAAACCTGGGTTTGTGGTTGAAATAAACAAATAGGTACCCACAATTACAAAAGAGACATAAAATTCTAAACAAAACATGCAAGGAGAAAACAAGATATTTATTAAATAAAATGTGCAAGTAAAAGAACAGTAGCTGTAAAGTCTTACAGTAGTTTTTTTTTTAATTTTAATATTTATTTATTTATTTATTTATTTTAGTTTTCAGCAGACATAACATCTTTGTTTGTATGTGGTGCTGAGGATCGAACCCCGGCCACACGCATGCCAGGCGAGCGCTACCGCGTGAGCCACATCCCCAGCCCCTAAGTCTTACAGTAGTTTAAATCTTTGCTTATACTATTTTCCTCTGCATAAAAATATTTCAGTGTGTTTTTATGAGCCCTTGAGTGAGATGGTTCAGTGACATACAAAGTTAATTCCACAAATTGACAGAAATATACCAGAGTACATATATGAAGTACATATTTTATGCAAAAACACTTTAATTTTATCCTTGAATTAGCATAAACTGAGTTTCTAGTGTTAAACCAACTTTGTATTCTTAGCTTTAAATCAACAGGATAGCTAAAATATATTTTTTATACATTGTATTGGGGATCGGGCCTACTAAAATTTTACTTCAGATTTTTCAACTATATTCATGAATGAGATTGGTTTAATTTTCTTTTTTTTTTGGTACTGGGGATTTGGATATTGAAGCCAGGAAGACTGAGCTATATCGAAATCACATTCCTTTTTATTTTGAGACATGGTCTCACTAAGTTGCCCAGGCTGGCCTTGAACTTATGACCCTACTGTGTGAGCCTCCTGAGTCACTCACTGCACCATCATACCTGGCTCTAATTTTCCTTCCTTCCTTTCTTTTTTTAGTACTGGAAATTGAACCAGGTGTGCTTTACCAGTGAGCTTTATCCCAGGCCTTTTTTATTTTGACACAAGGTCTTGCTAAATTGCTTAGGGCTTCATTGAGTTGCCCCGACTGGTCTCAAACTTGCTTCCTCCTGCCCCAGCCTCCTGAGTTGCCAGAATCACAGGCATGTGCCACTGCACGCATTCAATTTTCCTTTCTTGAATTAATCTTGTTGGGTTTTGATATCAAGATTATGACGGCCACTATATTTAATACTTTAATTTTTACTTGACTGATAGAATTTTATTTAAACTCATCTAGTTCGGGATTTTCTTTTTGAGAATTATAAATATGAACTAATTTTTTAAATTGGCTCTCAGCTAGTCTTATTTTCTATTCTTTCTTGAGTCAGATTTTTGTTAATTAATTACTTTAAGAGACAGGGCCTGCCTCGCTGTTTCCCAGGCTAGCACTAATCGCCTGGATTCAAGTGATCCTCCTGCCTCAGTCTCCTGAGTAGCTGGGACTACAGGTGAGCACCACCACCATACTTGACTTCTTTATGGTTTTGATTTGCATTTTCCTGATGACTAAATATTTGGAACATCTTATCATGTGCTTCTTGGTCATTTTTTTTATAATCTTCTTGGAGCAGTTGTCTATTCAAGTCCCATTTTAAAATTGGGTTGTCTTTTCATTATTGATTTGTGAGAGTATTCTATATAGTATAAATATTCATGATCCTTATCAAATATGATTTGCAAATTCCCCCTACCCCAGTCTATGGGGTGTGTGTGTGTGTGTATGTGTGTTACTGGGAATTGAACCCAGGGGCACTCTACCGCTGAGCCACATCCCCAGCCCTTTTTAATTTTGAGACAGGATTTCACTAAATTGCTTAGGGCCTTGCTAGGTTGTTCAGGCTGGTCTCAAACTTGTGATCTTCCTGCCTCAGAGTCCCTGGAATTACAGGCATGCACTACTGTGCCTGGCTTATGGTTTTTGTTTTGTTTTGTTTCTTTTTCAATCTCTTGATAACAGAGATTGAAAAAAATCAATCTTTTTTGATAGAAATTGCATTTTTTGATAGGATAATGGATCTTTAAGGCACAAGTGTTTAATTTTTATGATGTTGACTTTTTTCTTTTCCTTGTCATTTGTACTTCTGGTGTCACATCTAAGAAATTAATTCAAGTTTACAAGGATTTACACTTTTTTTTTTTTTCTATGAATCTAATAGTTTTAGCTCTTACATGTAGGTCTTAATCTATTTGTGATTTATTTTTGATAGAGTGTGAGATTAGGGTCCAACTTCATTCTTCTGAATCTATCTAGTTGTCCCAGAAACATCTTAGAAAATACTATATCATCTCCCCATTAAACTATCCCAACAACTTTAAAACATTGACTATAAATGTGAGGTTTATTTCTGGACTATTAATTTTGTACTATTTTTCTGTATGTCTATCCTCATGCCAGTACTTGATCCTCATGCCACTATCTTGATTACTGTAGCTTTGTGGTAAGTATTGGAGTTGTGTCTAAGACTATATTTTTTTTCAAGTAAAAAGAATTTTACTCAGTTGGTAGAATGCTTGCCTCACATGTAAAGGCCCTGGGTTCAATCCCCAGCACCACACACAAAAAAAAAGGATTTTAAAAATCCTTCTTTCAAGATTGTGTTGCCTATTCTAGGTCCCTTGATTTCTCAAAAACAAAAAGCAAACCAAAAAGAAAGCCAGCTGGGTTTTGATAGGAATTACATTGAATCTATACATAAAATTTAGCATATATTGTCATCTTAACAGTATCAAGTCTTCTGATCCATAACCAGAGGATATCTTTTAATTTATTTAGGTCCTTTTATTTTGGTCTTTCAACAACATTTTGTAGTTTTCAAAATGTAAGTTTTGCACTTATTTTCTAAAATTTATTCTTAAATTTTTTTATTCTTTGTTCTCTTGATTGTTTTAATAAGCTGTTTTCTTGTCCTTTTCCATTTCATCAGTTTCCCAACTTATTGTCTTAAGTTATCACCTTGTGTCAGTCAGTATTCAACCAGAGAAAAAGAACTAGTATATGTGTGTGTGTGTATGTGCACGCGCATGTATGTGTGTGCACGCACATGTGTGTGTGTATGCTGGCTCTATTTGATTTATATATAATGTTGACTAATATATATGTAAACATATATGCAGTATCTATGTAAACACAAACACACACATTCAGAAATTATTACCATTCTAACAGTATTAAGTTTTCCAACCCATTACTGTAGCCCTATTGGGTAAAGGATAGTCTTTTTTCAGATTTTACACATAGAGAGAGAGGAGAATATTATTGCAAAGAAAGAAACTGCTCATATGGTACAGGCAAGTGTGCAATCCTGATTCCATGAGGCCATGAAATCTCCAGCTGAGTGTGGCCTACATCAGTAAGGGCAGCTTGGAAATCCTGGGCATGACCAAATGCTATTATCCACATGGTAAATCCTTCTTTGTCAGTGGAGCCTCATTTCTCCTCCTAAGGCCTTTTTTAACTGATTGAATCGGGCCTATACATATTATCTAGAATAATCTCCCTTATTTAGAATTCCTTGATTATGAACTTTAATATGATGTATAAAATACCTTCATAACACACATGCGTTTGCATAAGGGCAACTGTAGCTAGCCTAGTTGATGCTAAAATTGACCACTACCAGCCTCTTCTTATCTGTACCATTTGTAGTTACTAAATTCCTTTCTATTTCTAAGATCACTTATTTTTTCTTTTTTTCTTGACTAATCTTGCCATAGATTTTTCTTATTAGTCTTTCAAAAAAACCTGAATGGGGGCCAGTGATACTATAAATTTATTAATAGGACTATCACATGTATTATCAAATACACTATTGCCAGTGTTTGAGATAAGTGTTTATAGTCTGTGAGGACAGGAGCCTTATTTTGATTTACCCTTAAACTCAAGAGAAAGGTTAAAGGTACAGATCAGTAGTAGAGAACCTGCCTGGCATGTGTAAAGCTCTGGGCTTAATCCCTAGCACTGCCAACAAAACAATAACCTCAGCGAGCCAGTTGGCCTTTAGGATCCTGACTTTATGAAGGGGAGAATTTTCTCTTATATACCTCACTATGGGTGAGCCAGGGGCTGTCTCCTGCTGACTGTACTCCATGAGGCCATGAAATCTCCAGCTGAGTGTGGCAGTTTGTATTTTCTAAAGATGGGCACAATGACACATTCAATTCCACATGCTCTTCTTACACGTCAACATTCCTTCTTAGGAATGAACTAAGTTCCTTTCCCTTGAACATGAGCTAACCTTAAATGATTTGCTTCTAAGGAACACAATGAGGCAGAAGTGATCCTGCTGACCTCTAGAGCTTAGAATGGGAAAGGTGATACAACATCTGTCTTTTGGGGTGCCTGTCATCCAAGTCACTACTTTGTGAGAAAGTCCAAATCAGGCCATGTAGAGACTACATGCAGAGGTCAAGATGGAAAGGATCCAACATCATTTGCCAGACACAGCTAAGGGAGAGTGACTTCATTAATCCCAGGCCCTGCTTTTCATTCCTGATAGCCAGAATTCTCCCTTGAATGTGTATCTACCTTCCTAAGTAAGGTAGATACATATTCTATACCTTTGACTCATGCTAAAATTCTTTTCTGTCACATATGCCAAGAACCCTGCTGGTCTTGAGTTGAGGTCCCCCTCTCCTCTGGAAACTCCTCGAATCCTTCTCTGGGGACATCTCTTGGTGACCCTGATGGGACTTAGAGGCATTGCTTTTGCTAAGGGTTCTCCAATATTTCCTTTGTCTTGACTATGACTTGTTTGGTTAGTTCCTGTACCTATAACCTCTCTCTCCGCTTTCTCCCCTTTCAAAGACCAGAGAGCATAATCTCGATTGGCTCATTTGCCATGGCTCCTCTTTTGGATGGCTGGGAAATCCCTAAGCTGGGTAGATTCAAGTGGCAATAAGGTGAGCCGTTCTAGGGATCTGGTAAGACTCTCTAAACAGTGTTCTATAATTCAAATAAAGTTACTGAAAGGCTCTAAACTGGTCTTCTAGTGCTCTTGACTATAAACTTAATTATGATCTTAGTGAAAATCTCTACCCTCATATTTGAGCAATTGCCCAATAATGCTCTGCAAACTAACACAATGCCCCTTTGAAGAATGCAAAACTAAAATAACCTCCTTTGAGAAGCTTTTGTTTTGGGAGAATGAAATTAAGTATACAAAAACTTTCTGTGCTATACAAAAAGCTCAAAATAGGGAATATTGTTGATATGATAATGGCTAATATATTATTTCCATTTCCATTTTTCTACTAACTCTTAGTTCTCTGAAAAAAAAAAGAACTGGGGGAAAAAGAGATTTACTCTTTTATAGCAAAGAAATGAAGATAATGTTTTTTGGTTTCTTCTAATCTGTAAGTTAAACCAAATCAATATAAAAACCTCTTTCAACCAAAGAAAAGTAGATTTAAAAAACTTGCAAATCCTTGGTATTACTTGGTTCCTAAGGTTCTAAAATTTAACACTCATGGATTATATCCTATACTTTGAACAGTAAACAAGTTTGTTGGCAGCGGGGTCAGGTGGGGTGAATCCAGGGATACTATATCACTGAACAATATCCCAAGCCTTTTTAAACTTTTGTAATTTGAGGCAGGGTCTTGCTAAATTGTCCAGGTTGGCCTCATGCTTGGATTCCTCCTGCTTTGGCCTCCCAAGTGGCACAATATGCAAGTTGAGGAAATGAAGCCCATCTATAAACATGTTTTTCAAATATTAAAAAATAAACCTTTACTTCAGAAACTTGAAATTAAAAATTAGTTCATAAGTATTCAGAATCAAACTTGATTACAGCAAGATAAACTAGGCAATAGCGTAGGAATAGCCAACACTTGTACAAAATATTACTGTGTCAGGAACTAAGTGCTTTTATCTCACTTAATTCTTAAAACCTGTGCTCCCAACCACTGTGCTTTATTTCTCTCTACACCAGCTATTGATCTAAAAAATCAGATATGTAGTCTTCCTAACCTTACTCATGGTGGGATAAAAAGTATCCTTTGACTCCAGTTCACCTAAATCTATAAACTACTCTTAATTTTGAGTCACCTGATTTTATTTTGCCATTTCCCCAACCTATACTTTGCCATTATGTTGCTGCATTTAATCTCTGCTTAGAATAGTCAAAATGAAATAAATAATTCAAATTTGTTTGTTCAAAATAAAAGAGGGGTTAAACACTTTTCCTAACTCTACTCTTATTAAGCTTTCAAAGACTTGCTCAGCAAAGTATTGCTGATGGCTGATAATCAGAGCATACTACAGAAGCACATTGTGCACTGGGCTGCAGTACTTTCAAACAATGCCTTCTGGTCTCTACTGTATAGACAATGCAGAGCTAGTGGTATAGGGGGTTTTGGAGTGTAGAAATTATGGTGGTAAATGTGTAATATATTTTCTAGAAGCATTTCCACTTCATGGAAATACAATATTAAGACCATAGCAAGCCACATATGGAAAGTGAGAAAGTTTTATTTATCCAAAAAAGCCTACACTATACAGAAAACTGAAAACCATATATAAAGAAATTTCTAAAACAAAGTTTTATTTGTAAGATTATTTACATATTTGAGGTCCATATTTAAAAAGCATGGCCCCCCAGGTCTAATATAGACAAAAAAAAAGAGTCTATGCTAACATACTTGGGAAGAGGTCTACTGTGGTATTTCCCAGTACATGACATAAACCAACCAAAGAAACCCCTAGAAGATAACTTTGTTGTGCAGAGGTTCTATAATCTTGGTTTTGATGATTTTTGAAGGTAAGAAATAAAATCAAACTGACTTCTATTGGGATACAATAGGGCCTGTAGTTAGTAATTATAATCATAATGCTTCTGCTCCATGTGGGGACAGAATAATTTGCACACATGCTGTTTCCTATATCAATATAATTACTACAGTTTGTTTTTTTCTTTTTTTGTGCTGGAAATGGAGTCCAGGACTTTCCTTTTGCTAGGAAAGTGCTCTACCACTGAGCTAATACCCCACTATCTTATAAAGAAAAACAGTTGTCTTTAAACTTTTAAAATATATAATAATCCATCTCCTAAATATTAAAAAAAAGTTCATATTTAAAGATGAGCAAAAATATCCATAAGGTCACTTTCTTCCTTTACTCCTACTTAAATGCAAATGCTGACAGCTTCTGATTTGTAGAAAGATCTAAGGGTTTTTGCTTTTTAGGCAAATTCAGATTCTCCTTTGCTGCTTCCTTCTGGTTTTCTGCTTCAAGACTTTCATCAGCTGCATGTTTTCGCTTCTTTCTTTCAGTTTCATCACTTGGAGTTCCTCCCTTGGCCTTGTTAGTCCATGCCTTTGGAAAATATTGGGGGAGACGAGAAAAGACTTTTTAACAATAACAAGGAAACAGGATGGGAGTTATTACTTTTCTAGGAACACTTATGTATATGTATAAACACATATATATAAAAAACAGTTGTCACTTGAATTGTTAAGTTAATCATTAAAGGTTCTAATTGTTAACAAATCTTTTATTCTCTGGGAGAAAATATTTGCAAACTGTCCACCTGACAAGGTGTGATATTCAGAATACTTAAAGAACTTAGAAAACTCAATAGCAAAAAACCCATTTAAAAAATAGGCAATAGATTCTAAATAGACATTTCTCAAAAGAAGACATATAAATGGCAAATAGGCATATGAAAAAATGTTCAACATTACTAATCAGGAAAATTTAAATTAAAACTACAATGAGATATCACTTTACCCTAGGAAGAATGGCTATTATCAAAAAGACCAAGAATAACAAATGCTGGAGAGGCAGTGGAGATAAAGGAAAGCTTTTACACTGTTGGTGGGAATTTAAATTAGCACAGTCACTATTGAAAACAGAATGGAGGTTTAAAAATAGAATTGCCACATGATCCAGTCATCCTACTACTCAGTATATAAAGGAAATGAAATCAGTATATTGAAGAGATATCCGTATTCTCATGTTCACTAAAGCATGATTCATAATAGCTAAGAAATAAAAACAAGTGAAGTGTCTATCTGTGGATAAATCGACAAAGAAAATATGGTACATATATATACACAATGGAATACTACTGAACCATGAGAAAGAATAATAGCTGTCACTTGTGTCAACATGGTTGGAACTGAAGATCTTTTTTTCTCTTTGGAACCATGGATTCAACCTAGGGGGTGCTTAACCACTGAGCCACATCCCAGCCCTTTTTGTTTTTATTTTGAGATAGGGTCTCGTTAAGTTGCTTAGGGCCTCACTAAGTTGCTGAGGCTGGCTTTGAACTTGTGATCTACCTGTCTCAGACTCCTGATCAGCTGGGATTACAGGAGTCTGACACCATGCTCAGCTGGGCACAGAAAGACAGGTACTGCAGAATATCATTCATATATGGAATTTAGAAAAGCTAGAAACGTAGATCAGTGGTAGAATGCTTGCCTAAAATTCATAAGGTCCTGGGTTTGATGCCCTGCACCACAAAAACAAACAAATATATAAATACATTAAAATTTTAAAAAGCTGATCTCATAGAAGTTGAAAATGGAATGGTGATTACTGGAGGCCAGGAAGATTAGTGGCTGGGCAAAGAATAGGAAAATGTTTATTAATTGGTACTAAAGTATAGATGGCTAGGACAAAGGAGTACTCTTGAACAGGAGAGTAACTAGATACAATAATAATGTACTGTACATTTCAAAAAGCTCAAAGAAAGGATTTTGAAAGTTTTCTTCATAATTGATAAAAGAGATAAATGCTTAACCTGGTTTAAACACTACACAAGGCTTATATGTATTGAATCATCATGTCGTCCCATTAATATATAAGATTTTTGTTTTCATGCATCCCTTAAAAATCAATTTTATTTAAAAATTTAAAAACAAAACTCGATGGACATCATTACCCTAGGTAGACGTATGACTGCATGTGGTGCAACGCTATATCGTGTACAACCAGAGAAATGAAAAGTTGTGCTTCAATTGTATAAAATGAATCAAAATTCATTCTGCTTTTATATACCTAATTAAAATAAATACTTTAAAAAATATTTTAATTGGAGAACACATTAAAAATTTTGCATTCTATTTCTGTTATTTCAATCTAACTTCTTCTTGTATTTAACCGTATTAAGTGCAAATAATAAAATTGCAGGAACTTTTTGAGATAATTGTGATTTACTTGGGATTATAGGAAAGATTCCAAGTAGCCTTTACCCAGTTTTCCCAAGTGGTAACATCTTGCAAAACTACAGCACAATTAGCACAATCAGGGTGTTGACATTGATAACAATCATCAGTTTTACTTCTACTTATTTGTTTGTATGGGTATATCCATTTAATTTTATCGTAGGAATGTGCATTTTCCAAAGTCAAAATACAGAAGAGTTCCATCACCACAAAGATTCCTCTTGTTTCCCACCCCACCAAATTTCTACCCAGGTTCCAGCCCCAGGCAACCACTATTCTGTTATTCATCCCTATCACATTGCCAATTTACAAGTGTTAAATAAATGAGTTATATAGTATGTATTATTTTATGATTGATTCTTATTCACTCTGAAAAAGACAAATAACATCCACATCTATGAAGTCTCATTTAATCTATAATAGTTCCTTTCCTCTTACTGTATTTTTCTGGCCATTTATTTCTTTGAATATAAAGGAGACATTTGACCTGTAGAATTTGCTACATTAATAAACTGGATTAAAGAGAACATTTAACATTTACCTTAAAAATATTGACTACACCATGATCAAAATGGTTCAAGAAGAAAAAAAATGTTGACTTCATTTTTAAAAATTCAAAAACATAATCACAGGTGGGCATACAGCTCAGTGGCAGAATATCTGTCTAGCATGTACAAGGCCCTGATCCCTGGAACTACAAAACACCCCACAAAAAAACAGAACTGATCACAACTTTTGCCCCATCTCTTCCCCTTTTGCAATATAAGGTCTTGTACATTCACCTGCTAATTTATCTAATCCTTGAGAATTTTAATCCCTTTATAATAGTTAACAAAAATAAGACACACAAAACTACTAAAGAAGTTCTAAATAAGGTTAGAAGTGATTAGACCAGTTTCTAGTTTCCTCATTATACAATACCTTCATTCATAAAACCCAATTCATTAAAGTAAGTATCTGTCAGTAGGTGCCCATGTGGCACAATGCTTCCCTAGGGAAGTGAAGCCTGAGGATTATTGGTATACCAGACACATTCCTTTCCTCCTTTCTTCACAGTGCAGCAATTCACAGGAGGTGTTAAGCCACCAGACTTAATTTACAATGAAATGGATTTCTCCCCCATCAAAAGGAGAATACTCATGTGTAAGTAGATAGTATTTGTCAAAATTCTACTTGCAAGGACCCTGAGGTAGTAGTCTGAATGTATGAGTTAACTTTGTATTCAATTTTCCAAACATAGAAAAAGGCATTTCTATAAGAATTTTTTAAGCCTGGAAAATCCAGTAAAATCTCAATCTCCAGGTCTGGGATTATGGCTCAGTGGTAGAGCACTTGCCTAGCACTGGATTCCCAAGCATCACATAGCAAACTAAATAAAATAATATTAATATTAATATTAAAAAAAATTAATATTAAAAAAAATCTCAATCTCAGCACAATTTTCCTTACCTTTCTTTCTTCAGTTGACAATACTCTAAACCGAATCATTCCTTCTTTTATTATGTCTGCTTCATCTGAAAAGTCAGGATTGTCAGACAAAATATTACTTCTGTTTTCTTCCAGCCACATTTGGAACCCAGTCTTTGGCCTAAAATAGTAATTATGAAATAAATTTATGCTTGATATACAGCTTAAAGTACTTTATGGCTTTTTAAATTAGCAATTAACAATTCATTTTTTGCAAACCTATATAAAGGGAGACAATTATCTCTGTTAATATTCATATTACTTCAAATTGACTGGAGACTGCTGGATTAATTAAATGACAAAATCTACTGCAAGGCCAATTCAAAAGGATTACCCACATTTGTTCTTTCTAAGTGCAGCAACAACCTTAATGTCATACTTGGAACTTTTTATGAATGCTGACAGGCTCAAGGTCTCCAAGCTCACTTAGCCCCTCTGGCATGGTAAAACCCTTCCAACTGTCCTTAGAAGGCTCTTTCTCCATTTCCAACACCAGCTATTTGAAATCTTTCTGATTTCTCTCAAGCCCCTTTCCCACTATCTCACCCTTGTGCTCACAGCTGACCTGAGTCCTCCCCTGTATTATCTTTATGTAAAGCATGGACAAAAAACACACTTGTAAATTTTACTAGATTCTGCTTGTGACACAGATTGTCTTTAGGTCTTAAATTGAGGCTTAGAGAGATGAAATAACTTACCCCACATTAGAGATAGTAAAAGTTAGACCTGAGACTCAAAAGCCAGGCAGTTTGACACCAGAGACCCCCCATTTAACCCAACAGCTATTTTATCTTTCACTATGCTGAAGCTGAATAGATCCTAAATGATGATTTTAAATATACAACAAAGATACCAGTGTAAAATGTTAATGATAAAAATGTTGTGTCTCCCCCACCCCACAATACTAAGGATTGAACCCAGGGGTGCACCACAGAGACACATCTAAAGCACTTTTTTTAAAATTTGAGACAGGGTCTAAGTTGCAGAAGCAAGCCTTGAACTTGCAATCCTTCTACCTCAGTCTCCTGAGTCACTGGGATTACAGATGTGTACCACCATACCCAGCAAGAATACCAAGTTATTTTAAAATATTAATATTAATTGGGTGACTATAACCATTTGTCCAATTTCTGAAAATATAGATCCCAAGTAATCTTTTAATGTAATTCTTTTTCCAGAAAAATAATACAAACAAAAATCAATGCTAAAATAAACGCTGAACAAAGATTCTTGAATTTGCAGAAAATAGTAAAGACTTATTTTAATTAAATTTGGGGAAATGGCACAAGTCTAATAATATACAATCATCTGCCTCTAAATAGAAGTTCCAAATTTTTTTAAAAAATATTTCTCTTCTGATTTATTTTTTCAATATCTGTGACAGAATATTTGGTTAAAAATGGTAATGCCTTGGGGCTGGGGTTGTAGCTCAGTGGTAGTGATTGCCTCTAATGCATGAGGCCCTGAGTTTGATCCTCACCACCATATAAAAATAAATAAGAATAAAGATACTGCATCCATCTACAACAAAAAAATATATATATTCTTTAAAAAATGGTAATGGCCTTAATGATATTCCGAAAGATGTGTAATCAGATAATATGAAAAGATGAATTATTGGGGCTGGGGTTGTGGCTCAGTGGTAGAGCATTTGCCTATCATGTGTGAGGCTCTAGGTTCAATTCTCAGTACCACATATAAATAAATAAATACAATAAAGGTATTGTGTCAACTACAACTAAGAAACATTAAAAAAAAAGATGAATTATCAATTTTTTTTTTTTTTGTGGTACAGAGGATTGAACCCAGTCATCCCATATACTAGGTACACATTCCACCACTGAGCTACATCCTCAACCCTGTCTCAATTTCCTTAAATAATAAAACTTTCACTGTTTAAGATCTAAATCAAATTCAGAACAAAACGGGAAATAATCATGAATTAAAACCACAGGTACTATAAGATCCAATTATCCCAATACACTGAGGAGTATTTATCCAAAAGAATTAAAATCAGAATACTATAGTGATATATCCACATCAATGCTTACAGCAGCAAAATTCACAACAGCCAAGTTATGGGACCAGCTCAGATGTCTATCATTAGATGAACGGATTAAGAAAATGTAGTATATATATACAATGGAATTATGCTCGGCCTTAAAGAAGAATGCAATTATGGCATTTGCTGGTAAATGAATGGAAAAGGAGAACATCATGCTAAGTGAAACAAGCCAGACTCAAGGTCAAATGTTTCTCTCATATGTGGAAGCTAGAGCAAAACAAGGGGAAAGCGGGGGAGGTGATCAGATATCAAAAAGATATAGAAAAGATCAGTGGAACAGGAGATCAAGAGGGAGGGAGGAGAAAAGAAGGGTGAGAAAGGGGAGGAAATATGTAATAAACTTAACGAAATTATCTTATGTGCATGTATAAATATACCAAGTGAATTCCACTTTTATGTAGGTCTATAAAGCACCAATCAAAAATAAACAAGTGAAAGGAAGACCAGTAGACTAAAGGAAGGAGAATAGTGGGAGGCAAAAGAGGGAGACACCAGGGATTGAAATGGAATTCCATGCATGTATGATTTTGTCCAAATGAACCCAACTATTATTTATAATGATAATGTACTAATAAAAGAAGGAAAAAAAAAGAATTATCCCTGAAAAATACAAAAATAAGCTATTCCCTTTGTTAAACTGGTTAATATAAAGTCGTTAGCAAAATTAGATAATTTAATCAATGTATTTAAAACAAATCGAGAAAGCAGAGATCAAAATATTTAGTAAGCCATGTGTCATGGTGTATGCCTGCAGTCCCCACTATTTGGGAGGCTGAGATAAGAGGATCACTTGGGTCCAAGAGTTTGAGACCGGACTGAACAACATGGTGAGATCCCCTCTCAAAAAAAAAAAAAAAAAAAAATTTAGTAACACACTGTATTGATGAGTAAAGAAGATATGGGCAAACAGAAACTCTTACATTAATAGTGGTATATAATAAGACATCATCGTAGAACAATTTTGCATTGTCTATAAAATTATTAATATTAGTGCATATTAATTTGAACTGTATTCTTTGCAGAACTATTCATACTAGCAAAAGTCTAACAACCACTTTTCTGTCCACATGAAGAGATCTAAATGAATTAGGACTTATCTAATCAATGGATGTTAAAAATTAAAGAAGTTCTTTATGATCTGTAAAAGCTATTAAGTAAAAAAAAAAGTAAGGTCTGTTATCATTTGTGTAAAAATTTTAAAAAACAAACAAATGTATCTGCACATGCAAAGAATAATTTTGGAAAGCTACATAAGAAATGTGTTACAATGATTGTTAAAACAAATAAAACATGAATTATAAAATAGTGTCCCAATAAAATGAATGTGCAATTTAGAACTTAGAAGTTTATTAAGGCAAATTCTAATAAGTAATGTAAACAGCCATTAGTTAATATTTATTTATGTCACAAGCATTTAAATACTCACTATCAGTGATTATAAGAATAATAGAGTTGTAAAAATTTGTACTTTGAATAATGGGTGCCTACTGTATGCTTTCTTTCTGGGATACTTAGAATACAAGTCTCCCTATTACTGACCTTTGATTTTCAGTGTTTTGGGGACAGATAGCTGGGGTTTCAGATGATTCATTTTTAGGATTTTCTTCTTTCACTTCCTCAGTCTTACTGGCTTGAGAAATTCTTTTCTGGAAATATGATGCTGCAGATGCCTATAAAAAACCAAACATCTTAAGTATCACATGTAGCATATTATGTTACAAGAAAGTTCTGAAATATGTGAAGAAACATTTATAATTATTTATTATTTAGAAGTATTATACCAACAAATAAATCTTGAGTTCTCAGTTGAAATTAACATTTACACACATACAATCAAGAAAAAAAAGTACTTTATTTCATGTTCTGTTTTTCAAATTACATGAAATGGAAAAGAAAAACAATGAATGTATTTAACTGATGAGAATTTTGGGGTGAAACACATGAGAGTGGATAGAGTCAGAATACAGAAGAAAGATTAGGTCCGTATACTAGAATAGTCATTAGTAAACAGGGATATGCATGAGAACTTCCTGGGAGGTATTTTTAAAATATAGGTAGTTAGCTAAGTCCCTGGGGATAGGGGTGTGAGAGAGAGAGAGAAAGAGAAAGAGAGAGAGAGAGAGAAACACACTCATACACACACACACACACACACACACACACACACACACACACACACACACAATTCTGGAACAAAACCATAATTAAATCCATTTCCATACTAGAATGATGAAAGACTGGTTCCTCCAATCCTATACCTGAAACAGCAAACAACGTTGAAGACAAACAGTTCACATGCTCTTCATTGAAGATGTAGGGAGATGAAACACTACCTGCTTAGACTTTGGCTTTGGAATCAGAGGTTTTATAACTGGAGACCTTTCATTATTTGCTGCCCGATTAAGAGCAGAAGATTTCTTGGATGATTTGTTCATACTGTCCAAAATATTAGTTGAACGTGTTGAATTCAATGACACAGCTGGCTCTTTGGAACTGGCTAATACCTAAGAGCAAACTAATGTTAGCACTTTATGTTTAAAGAAGAAAACAAAAATTCTAAGGTTTATTTTTCCTTTAAATTTCTGTTAAGTTTACATTGTGGTCTCATCTTTGGAAATGAATACATATAATATGATTCAAATTAAGATTGATGCATATATTCTCAAATAACATCTCAAAGAAAAACATGGAGTATCTTTTAAAACCATTGGTATATAATTAGAAAATATAATTGATTCAGATGTGAACCAGGGCTGCTTTCTTCTTTGTTTTCATAAAGGTAAGTCTTCTGTGCTTCTAAAGAGGGTCATCTGATCATTTGGAACTATTTCTTTGTATGGTCATGTAGTTAACAGAAAATAATGCTGGAAAAAAATTTACCTTGAAGGGGTTTACTCGTCCTTGGTTGCTAGAGATAACTGCACCTTTCACAAGAAAGAAACCCTTACTTAATCATGGCAAAAACTAGATGACTTATGACTTTTAATACTAGAAGAAATATTTAAATCTGTATTATATGAAAGCAAAGGCACTTTGCAAATTTAAAACTTAGTAACAAATATGGATGACTTTTGT
The DNA here is from genome assembly GCF_048772815.1 of Callospermophilus lateralis. NCBI lineage: Eukaryota > Metazoa > Chordata > Mammalia > Rodentia > Sciuridae > Callospermophilus > Callospermophilus lateralis. The sequence goes on along the minus strand of NC_135307.1, from coordinate 75,194,376 downwards.
CCTACATCCCCTGGCAAAATAATCTCAGATGGGAACTAACCTAACTTGCCACTGTGAAATATACCTGATCAACAAACAAACAAAAAAAGATACCCTACATTCCTTCCAGCCACCACTTTCTCTTACCACCCTATCCAACCAAATTTTTCAAAAGTTGTCAGCACTGCTATTCCCATTTCCTCCCTGCTCTTACAACCTACCATATAATAATGTAGCTTTCAGCCCTATAACCATACAGAATCTCTTCTTGCTAAGGCTCCCAATAATCTCTGTATGATCAAATATGGTAGATACTTTTCAATCATCTTGTTTGACCTCTCAGTGGTATTCCATAATCGTGGAATATTCCTTTCTTCTTCATACTTCCCTTGACTTCTGAGATATGGCAACCCCTGAGTTACCTCCTTTCTCCTTGGACCAATGTGCTCATTCTCTTTCAACAGTTCCCCCTACTCCTCTATTTGATGCTTAAATGTTGGGGTTTTCCTAGGCCTAAGTTCATTTTTCTTCTTGCTTCATATACTCTCCCAAAGTGTGCTCACCCATGTCCTGGTTTAAATTGCTTTGCTACTCCCAGTGATTTTAATGTACATTATCTAAGCCAGACTACTTTCCTAAATTTCTGATCCAAATATCCAACTGTCTATGTAACATTTTATGTATCTCATAATTCACCATCATACTATCTAAATCTGATTTTCCCTCATGTTTCTTGACTCAGTAAGTGGTATCACCATTCACTCAACTATTCAAGAAACAAGTCACCAGCTGCAGGGGCTCAGGCTGTGATCCCAGCAATTTGGGAGGCTGAGGTAGAAAGATTGTGAGTTTGAGGTCAGTCTCAGTAACTTAGTGAGACCTTGTCTTAAAGGACTAGAGATGTTGCTCAGTGGTAAAGTGGTCCTGGGTTCAATCCCCAGTACCAGAAAAAAACAAAATAAAAACAAAAATACCTAAGAGTCATTCTTACACTATGAACTCCTGTACTCTCTACATCAGAAACACCTCTATACTCTACCCATTCTCTCAACCAACACCATCACCACCCTAGTCCAAGCCACTATTCAATCTCACTTGGACTACTTCAGCAGTTTTCTTATAAACCCATTCCTCCTCCTCAGCTGTGTGCCAGGCTATGCCCCTGCTTAAAACCTCTAACAGCCTCCCAGTGACCTTACGATAAATATCAAAATCCTTAATATGGCCTACTATGCCTGCAGAATTTCTCTCCTGCCCAAACCCCTTCAGCACCCCTTTCTCCTTGCTCCCTGCGCTCTTTGTAACTTCCTCTACTCCTTCTCCTGTTCACCTTTGCCTGGCTGACATTCATCCCTCCAGTTTCTGCTTTAAACACTCCTTGAAGCCTTCTTTGGGATCTCTACCACTGACTGGATTATGGTCAATTGCTGTATGTTCTTTTAATAATATATACATGTTTGTAAAGTTAATATTTTTACATAAGTTAATATATGTACACAATTTTAAAAGCATGAAATGTAAATAGTTTTAAAAGTCATATGGCAGTAGAATTTTTTTTTTTTGGGGGGGGGTACTGGGGATTGAACTCAGGGGCGCTTGACCACAGAGACATATGACATATCTCCAATCCTATTTTATATTTTACTTAGAGACTGGGTCTCACTGAGTTGCTAGGGCCTCGCTTTTGCGGAGGCTGGCCCTGAACTCGTGATCCTCCTGCCTTTGCCTCCCCAGCCACTGGGAGTACAGGCATCAGTATAAGTTTTACATAAAAAAAAAAAAACAGCAGTCCCCTATTCCAACCTTCCCTATCTCACAGTCCCACTTCTCAAAGGCAACTACTTTCAACTGTTTCTTTAGCATCCTCAATGTCTCCTTAGTGATTTGCACATCTGTCTTCAACATGTTGTGCCAGCTGATCTGGAAAAGCATTAAGGCAGGGATCAACCATGCATGTCTGCTTGAGTCCTGTACCATCATTTAGCAAAATATCTAGCACACAACAGACATTTTAATAAATGTGTTCAACGATCAGTTTCACAAACACCTCTGATAAAAACAAAAACAAAGCAAGTTCTGAAAGGGAAGGTGTTTTTGATTAAAAAAAAAATCCCTTTAAAAAACTATCTGTAAAATTTCCTTGACATTACAAATTTACAAATATTTCTCACCTGACTTAATAGCTGACACATCAGAGGAATTTGAACTTTTGGCAAATGAGTTCTGCACTATAATTAAGATAAAAATACAATATAAATGAGGAAAATAATCATACTTGATAGTCAACAATCAGACAGCAAAGATGCCTTGAAAAAGTATGGGAATTCAATTTTTAGCCTAGAAAATATATCTCACTATGCTTATGTAGTTCTGGTTTTTCTTTTGTATCAACAGCTTCTTCCTTATCCTCAGCATCTTGTTCAATTTGATTTCTGGGTCTTGGCTGGCTCCACTCTGTAGCAGTATTACTGTAACTAAAGGCAACAATATTATTCAATAACAAGCTAGTCAGAGACCAACTTAATATTCAGAATGGTAAAGGAAAATTCAAACAATTAAGTAGATTTTACCCAGCATTCAGCTTTTCCCTGAAATCTTCTTCTTCCTCCTCTTCTGCCTGGGTTGCTGCCAATTCAGCTGCCTTCTCTACAGCAAGTTCGCTAAGTTTTTGGGCCAATAGTAATTTCCGAGATCGAGAAGCATATTTAATGGCTAAATTCACAGCATTTTGAGTCATTAGATCAGCAAGTTCCACACAACGAAATTCTCGCTCCAGTTTACAAGAAAGCTAACCCAAAAGGGGGAAAATCATATTAGATTAAGCAGAACTTTTAAAACACACTGATACTACTAGCAAAACAGAGAAAAGGGTTTTCTAGATACCTTATCTCACTGATGTAAGATGCATACTTTTACATACTTTAACATCTCTAAAATTGGAAAGCATTTTACAATAAATGGCTGCATTTCCCCCTTCTTTCTCAGTGGCTTAAATGAAGAAAATAATGTAAAAAAAATTTACAATTAAAAACTTAGGTTTGATGAAATATAATTTTAAGTTGTGAATTGCAAGGAAAGTAAAAAAATTGCTTAAAATTTAAATGTGGCTCTCTTAAATTTATTTTCCATCAGCCACCCAACCCAAATAGGGTAATAAATTCAAAGAAAAAATAACTGTAAAAAGAATCCATCATTACTTTGCTCAGAACTAGCAAATAAATAATAGTAAGCATATTTGGTGGGGAGAAGTTCTATGATCTTCAATGATCAGAAACAATTATATAGTTTCTAAATTAACATTACTTCATTTTGTTCTATTTTTCATGCTTACAATATTAAACAAAGAATATTCATGTAAAATGTCTTTAGAAAACACCGACTCATCTCCATTTATTTTTTTTTTAAGTTTTTTAGTTTTCGGCGGACACATGCATGTGGTGCTGAGGATCGAACCCGGGCCGCACGTATGCCAGGCGAGCGCGCTACCGCTTGAGCCACATCCCCAGCCCTCTTCTCCATTTTTTTGAATTTTCAAAATTTAAAGTGGGACAACTCTAGTTCAAAGTGAAGCACACTCTTGATACTTTGAAGACCCCCAAGGGTCTTGTAATTAGAAGAAGTTTATTACTTAGATATCCCACATCTGACCTATTAGCATAGAAGTTCTAGAATGTCCTCAAGATTTCTGATATCATTTGCCTGCAAAAAGTAATTCTTTTTTTTTTCTCCCTTTTGTTTCTTTTGTACTGGGGATTGAACCCAGGAGTACTTTACCACTGAGCTAGTTCCCAGCCCTTTTTATTTTTTATTTTGAGACAGGGAAACTATTTAAGTTTCTTAGGACCTCACTAAATTGCTGAGGCTGGTTTTGAACTTGTAATCCTCCTGCCTCAGCCTCCCAAGTTACAAGCATGTGCCACTGCATACAGATGTATGCAGTAATTCTTAAACAGAGTGGAACTCTGACTCACAGTATTTGGAAAAGAAAGGAAGACATGGTCACTGCCCTCAAAGGCTGACAGTCTAGACAAGTCCAGAAGAGGAAAAATATTATATTCTTTCTCATAAACCAATGTGGAGGACATAATCATATGAACTTTAGGATACTTACACCAAAAACAAATATACTTAAAGTATACAATGCACCAAACCTGACCACTGGCTATAGCAAACTTTTACTACATGCAGGTAACTCAAAGATAGTAATGGGCATAGCCAAAATACCACCCAACCCTGCAGATCTAAAACCAGCTCAAACCCAAACTGAAGTATGGTTTGTACAGGAGCCAGAGCACAGGTTCTCAAACTTTATTAAGCTTCACAGTTACCTGGAGAGCCTGCTATAAAACACAGGTTGGTAGGTAAAAGCAAAAGGGATATAGCATGAGCTACATCCAAAGTCTATGTCAGCCTGTGATCTCAGCCACAAGTAATGTTTTTAAATATTTTAACTGAAACATCAAGTGGGAAACAAAATTTGTAAGGGAGAAAAACACCACCAGATAAAATTTGAGAATTCCTCTTAAGAAATTCAACATATAGAAAAGCATTAACTTTCATTTTTTTCAATGTATTTATTGAACTCACCGCAAGCATTTTCATTAAAAGCTCCTGTTGCTCTTTTATTGCTTGATTTTTAGTGCTCTCTTCATATTCATAGCCATTTTTAGCTAAGTACTCAAGGTGGTTGTGAAATAAAACTGAACGCCAAAATTGTTCCTACAAAAATGGATAAAATTACTTAAAGCCAAACATTACTTTAACATCAGGCAAATGTTAAATACTTATCTCAAGATACTAGTTTTTGAATAAAATATTTTCCAAAATTCTTTCTTGATTTTATAATTCAAATTTCAATGTAATATTACAGCTTGACTTTATCTTTGGTTCTTAAAAATGGAGGATATATGTATATATATGGGATAGTATACAGTGTTTTAATTAAATAGTTCCTAGCTATCATGGCTAATGATCTTTTTAGAAGATGATTTGCTTCTCACTTAAAATAACTAATTGCAAGATTTTAAATTATTTTATTTATATAGTTGTAGATGGACACAATGACTTTATTTTATTTATTTATTTTTATGTGGTGCTGAGGATCGAATCCAGTGCCTCACACGTGCCAGGCAAGTGCTCTCCCAATGAGCCACACCCCAGCCCTAATTGCAAGATTTTAAATGGCATTTAATGGCACAGCGCTAGGACCAAGGTGGGGCAAACCAGGTGCTTATTTCACAAAATGTATGGAGGACTTGCCTAATCCTGAGAGGGAAGGCCTTACAATAGTGGCCCTGATGGTTATAACCATTTATCTTGTAGATAAAAGTCCCTAAAAAGCAAGTTGAAGAGTACTAAATACTGAACACTAGACATCATAATAATTTTAATTTGTCTGTGTCACATAGATAGTGCACTGTCAAATTCAGAGTGACAAGGTAAGGCTTCCACATACCTCCATTTGTCCTTTCTCGGTTGCCATCTGACAGTATGGAATCTTAAAGGATAATATAGCTATAGCAGGGCGTGGAAGGGTGGGAGGAAACCGAGAACCTTTACAAGGGATGCACCTGTCAGTAAAGAAAAAGTTCTATCATAAAAAACTTCTAAAATGTCACAAAAGCTGCTAGAGATACATAATTTTCAAAAGTCAGCAACTCACTTTAGCTTTATTAAATAACAATGACTCAAAATAAAATCAGCCCTCTTTATATTTTCCTTAGCAAACCACCCATTTTTAAAAATCTATGAACTGGGGCTGGGGATGTGGCTCAAGCGGTAGCGCGCTCGCCTGGCATGCGTGCGGCCCAGGTTCAATCCTCAGCACCACATACAAACAAAGATGTTGTGTCCGCCCAAAACCTAAAAATAAATATTTAAAAAAAAAAAAAAAATTCTCACTCTCTCTTTCATTCTTTCTTTAAAAAAAAAAAAAAACTATGAACTGTGCCATAAATACATGTGGAGGGCTCATGTAATCAGCACTTTATCTTGGATATTCATTTGATCTCATTCATCTGTTACCCATGGCAGAAAAGGTCAAATAAGGGAACAAGATGATGAAATGTCCAAATACAGGTGTTTATTAGATATTGGTGAGAGTGGCACAGGAAATGCAATATCATAAAGTTTTAATCTAGACCCAACTCTGCTAAATCAAAGATTGCCTTTAGATGGTAACACACTTAGCCTAGTTTTTTTCTGACAAGGCTACGTATAAGACATTTGAAGACACTCATTAGTAAGACTACTAAGGTTATTTAATTAAAAAGAATTCAATACACAGAATAATGTGTATATATGTTTGACAATCTAACTTATGCACTCAAAATGATTTCATAAAGAATACCATGATTGTACACTCTACCACACACACATTTTCTATTTTCATAAAGTCATTTAAAAAAATAGTACTTTGGTCTATGCTTACAAATAGTCAACCACTTAAATTATAGTAAAGTTTTTTTTTTTTTTTTTATCAGAGCTTTAAATCAAAGAATTCCTTAAGACATTTAAATGCAAAATAGAAATTAGGCCCCTGGGTTTAAGATTGCTTTCATAAACATCTCCTACTATTATTAAATGCCCAGTAAAGTAATTTAAAAAATTAAGCAGCAGCTGAGTGTGGTGAAGCACACCTACAAACCCAATAATTAGGGGCTGAGGCAGGAGGATCACAAGTTCAAGGCCAGCCTCAGCGGCTTAGTGAGACCCTGTATCAAAAAATATATTAACCTAGGCGCAGTGGAGCACACCTATAATCCCAGTAGCTAAGGAATCTGAGACAGGAGGACTGCAAGTTCAAAGCCAGCCTCAGCAACAGCAAGGCACTAAGCAACTCAGTTAGACCCTGTCTCTAAATAAAATACAAAATAGGGCTGGGGATGTGGCTCAGTGATTGAATGCCCCTGAGTTCAATCCCCAGTACCTCCCAAAATAAATGAATGAATGAATGAATATTAAAAAGGCCAGAGATACAACTCAGTAGTAGAATGCCACTGAGTTCAATCTCTGGTATCTCACCTAAAAAAAAGAAAAGAAAAGAAAAGGAAAAATAAGGTAAGCTCCAGGTAGGCATGGTGGCACATGCCCATAATTACAGCAGCTTGGGAAGCTGAGGCCTTAAGTAACTCAGTGAGACCTTATCTCAAAATGAAATATAAAGAAGGGTTAGGAATGTGACTCTGTGGTTAAGCACCCCTGGGTTCAATATCTGATACCAAAAAAACAAACAAACAAAAAAAAGTAAGCTCCAGTACCTAGAAATGTTTTTTTTTTTTTTTTAAATATTTACTTTTTAAAAGTTTTCGGCGGACACAACATCTTTGTTTGTATGTGGTGCTGAGGATTGAACCCGGGCCAGACGCATGCCAGGCAAGCGTGCTACTGCTTGAGCCACATCCCCAACCCCCCAGGAATGTTTTTGAAACTACACTTCTTCTCATGAGACTTGAATACCTTTCCTTTTTTTTTTTTTTAATTGATTGTTCAAAACATTACAAAGCTCTTGACATATCATATTTCATACATTAGATTCAAGTGAGTTATGAACTCCCATTTTTACCCCAAATACAGATTGCAGTATCACATCGGTTACACATTCACATTTTTACATAATGCCATACTAGTAACTGTTGTACTCTGCTACCTTTCCTATCCTCTACTATCCCCCCTCCCCTCCCCTCCCATCTTCTCTCTCTACCCCATCTACTGTAATTCATTTCTCTCCTTGTTTTTTTTCCCTTTCCCCTCACAACCTCTTATATGTAATTTTGTATAACCATGAGGGTCTCCCTCCATTTCCATGCAATTTCCCTTTTCTCTCCCTTTCCCTCCCACCTCATGTCTCTGTTTAATATTAATCTTTTCTTCCTGCTCTTCCTCCCTGCTGTGTTCTTAGTTGCTCTCATTATATCAAAGAAGACATTTGGTATTGGTTTTTTAGGGATTGGCTACCTTCACTAAGCATAATCTGCTCTAGTGCCATCCATTTCCCTGCGAATTCCATGATTTTGTCATTTTTTAGTGCTGCGTAATACTCCATTGTGTATAAATGCCACATTTTTTTTATCCATTCATCTATTGAAGGGCATCTGGGTAGGTTCCACAGTCTAGCTATTGTGAATTGTGCTGCTATGAACATCGATGTGGCAGTATCCCTGTAGTATGCTCTTTTAAGGTCTTCAGGGAATAGTCCAAGAAGTGCAATAGCTGGGTCAAATGGTGGTTCCATTCCCAGCTTTCCCAGGAATCTCCATACTGCTTTCCAAATTGGCCGCACCAATTTGCAGTCCCACCAGCAATGTACAAGAGTACCCTTTTCCCCACATCCTCGCCAGCACTTGTTGTTGTTTGACTTCCTAATGGCTGCCAATCTTACTGGAGTGAGATGGTATCTTAGGGTGGTTTTGATTTGCATTTCTCTGACTGCTAGAGATGGTGAGCATTTTTTCATGTACTTGTTGATTGATTGTATGTCCTCCTCTGAGAAGTGTCTGTTCAGGTCCTTGGCCCATTTGTTGATTGGGTTATTTGTTATCTTATTGTTTAATTTTTTGAGTTCTTTGTATACTCTGGATATTAGGGCTCTATCTGAAGTGTGAGGAGTAAAAATTTGTTCCCATGATGTAGCTCCCTATTTACCTCTCTTATTGTTTCTCTTGCTGAGAAAAAACTTTTTAGTTTAAGTAAGTCCCATTTGTTGATTCTTGTTATTAACTTTTGTGCTATGGGTGTCCTATTAAGGAATTTGGAGCCTGACCCCACAATATGTAGATCGGAGCCAACTTTTTCTTCTATCAGACGCAGAGTCTCTGATTTGATATCAAGCTCCTTGATCCATTTTGAGTTAACTTTTGTGCATGGCGAAAGGAGGGGATTCAGTTTCATTTTGTTGCATATGGATTTCCAGTTTTCCCAGCACCATTTGTTGAAGATTGGTGCTTCTTCCATTGCATGCTTTTAGCCCCTTTATCAAATATAAGATAGTTGTAACTTTGTGGATTAGTCTCTGTGTCCTCTATTCTGTACCATTGGTCCACCTGCTTGTTTTGGTACCAGTACCATGCTGTTTTTGTTATTATTGCTCTGTAATATAGTTTGAAATCTGGTATCGCTATACCACCTGATTCACACTTCCTGCTTAGAGTTGCTTTTGCTATTTTGGGTCTTTTATTTTTCCATATGAATTTCATGATTGCTTTATCTATTTCTACAAGAAATGCAGTTGGGATTTTGATTGGCAATAAAAATACAAATGTTTTCAAAGAGCCAATTTTTTTGACATATAATCTTATTTTCTTTCTACTTTCCTCCCTCTTATGATTTTATAGAAACCAGTGATTTTCAGAACAGAGTATAAGGTGGCAGCACAAACACCTTGATTTTGAAAAATTTCTGTAGCAACTGCCATGCAACTATCCACAACAACACAACCACCACGACTTAATGCTTGGGCCAAATATAGAAGAACATGTGCACTCACAAATGTAAGTATAATTACATACATACATATACATTAACAAAATTAAAAAGATTGCTAATTTTTATCTACACTCTTTTTTTCTATAACATGATATATTTTGTTTTAAAACATTTTATAGCTCAAATACTTCATTAATTTATACACAGCAAACAATGATCACAAAAGATGCTGAGATTTTATTAACACTTTAACCCACATTTACATTAAAGCAGAGCACCAATTCATATTTCTTATAATTTTTTAGCTTTAAAGACTTGAACTAAAGACTTTTTCTTCATTAAAAATCCCTCTGATAGAGAAAACAGAGGGAAAAAACACATTTTAATTGTTAATTTGATGGGTTTTGCCTACTATGAATGAATTTCTTAGAAACCATGTGCCTAAACCATTTGGAAGAGGAAATGTGAAAAAATAAACCACTGTTACTAAGGAGACAAAATTACTTCAATTTCTTTGCAAAATAATCACCAAATCTGTTTTCTTATTATATTAAAGGGAGAGTTAAAAAAAAAAAAAAAAAAAAAAAAAAACAAAAAAAAACAGCAGATTACAGAAAATTGGGGCCAATGTCCAAACCAATCTTTCCTAGTCAGAAAGTTTTGCTTTCTATTCTGTGTTACAAAGGACTTTCTTCACAACTTTTTTTTTTTTTTTTCCCCTAAGAGTACTGGGAATTGAACCCAGGGAAGCTCCACCAGTGAGCTATAACCCCAGCTCTTTAATTTTCATTGAGACATAGAGTCTCATGAAGTTGCTGAGGCTTGTGATCCTCCTGCCTCAGCCTCCCCAGTAGCTGGGATTTACAGGCATGCACCACCACCCCTGGCTGTTCACACCTCTTTTAAAGCACTTCGTTCAGGATTAGCATAATGATTTTACAAACTTACCTCTTCAGGGTTGCAAAATTAATTTTTGTGTAGTATAATACATATAGTCAGTACTATACTATAACAAAAGCTTGTTAAATGAACACAACTAAAAAAATCTGATATTCATGTTCAGAGTTTCTAAAAAGAAGAAAGGAAGGTGGCTGTTTACACAGACCAAGTTAGACTGTAGCACAGGATAATCAGTTACCTCTGTTATATATTAACCAGTTGCAATCATGACACAATAAATGCAGTTTTCCTAAACTGAAATTCAAGTAAAAGTGGGTAGAGGTGATAGATCTATAGATCAATAATTTCTTATTTCATAATTATAGAGAAATGTTTTGCACTGGCAAATGAATTTTTTAAAAATTACTTTTAACTAATCATATTCCCTTTTAAAAGATCCTGAACAAAAAGAAAAATTATGAATTGGGTTAGAAAATGCATGTAAAATGAAAAAACTAAAGAAACAAGTATCATTAACATGAACTACAAAGCTAACTGCCTTTTAGGAAGAAAACCACTGTTAATTAATAGCTATCATTCAATGAACATTCACTAAGGGTGAGTGTTCTACAACTTCATCTTCATAGCAATTCTGTGAGAGGAACACATTTTGATATTAGAAATGAGGAAAAGAGGCTCAAAGAATGTAACCAGCATGGCCACGTCAAATAAAGAACAGAACAGCAGAGCAGTCACACCATATTGCGACTCGGAGTCTGAACTTGGGACCACTAGGACATCTTGCTTTCCAGAGAAATACCAACACTAACAAACAGAAGCATCAGAAATTTAAATAAACAGAATAAATTTCTTGATAACAAGAACAGGTAAACACAGGACTAGACTACTGATGGTGGGTGTAGAAACCCTAGACTTTCATGTATCTCTTTCCACAGGAAGGAAATCAATCATCTCTGAGTGTCTCTAAATATAAGACAGCTGGTATGAAAAGTGCAATAGACCATACTGAGTAGTATAATTTCCAACCTTTGAAAAATATGCAAGCCTATTTTTCCAGAACAAACCTGGAAAAAATGAAAACACCCTGAAATAAATCAGGGTAATAATACAGTAGATAAAATTAAATACATTTTCATAAGCAGACTTTTTAGGATATCTTCTTGGTGTTTCAAATGTCTGCTTTATAACACTCTCCTAAGAAATTCAACTATAATAGACTGATTCTTAAGGAAAAAGTAATGTACATATCAACTCAACTGCCATTGTTTCTTTATTTTGATACAAAACAATATTTTGGGTTTTTTTGCCATTAACCGTGTGATCCCAAATAAGTTACTTGATCTTTTTTGAACCCCAGTTTTATCACATATAAAAACTGGGGTAAATGCAAAGATGAAGGCAGGGGGTGCAGGACCTGGACCAAAAGAAACCAGTAGTTGGGGCTAGGGTTGTGGCTCAGTGGTAGAGCGCTTGCCTACCATGTGTGACGTGCTGAATTTGAGTCTCAGCACCACATACAAACAAATAAAGGTCCATTGACAACTAAAAAAATAAATCCCTGAAGGGCAACTGAGTAATTCACACAGGAATCATGAATTATTCATAGACTCAACACAAAACATTTTCCACGTTATGTATCAGAATTTTCATATGCATATAAATGATGTGATTTATAAATACAAATTTATATTAACATACAACTTTGAGCTGGATATGGTGATACACGCCTGTAATACCAGCAACCCAGGAAGCTGTGGCAGGAGGATCAAAAGTTCCAAACTAGTCTTGGCAATTTAGCGAAAGTCTGCCTAAAAAAATAAAAATAAAGGGCTGGGGTATAGCTTGGTGGTTGAGCACCTCTGGGTTCAATCCCCAGTACCAAATATTAATTAATTAATTAATATAGCACTTCTATAGGTCTATAGAAGCTTCTATTATTATGAATTATCTACCAGCTGATTGTAGAACTACTACCATTTGGAGGTCAATAATGTTCAATATTTAAAAATGGCTCCTATATTTGAAAATGTCAGGAACCATTGGCACAGACAATTTCTAAAATCTTCCCAAGTCTAAAAGCTATAATTTAAAGTCCATTATTTCTTTATCCCATGTTAATTTTAACAGTTAAATGTTACCAGCTGTAATTACCATGGATTCTAATGACAGTTAAACTCTTTAAAATCTTAACAGAAAAGCAGGCAAGAAAAGGCTTGTTATATAAATATTAGGGGTTTAAAAATTGAGCTTCAAAAAAAAAGCTTGATAATTTGTAATATTAAATTAAATGAAAAACCAAAATTACTCATGGCAATTGAATAATTTCACATACCTCCTTAAGATAATAACATTTGGGCCGGGATTATGGCTTAGTGGTAGAGTGCTTAACTAGCATGCATGAAGCACTGGGTTCAATCCCTGGTACCACATAAAAATAAAATAAAGGTATGGTGTCCATCTACAATGAAACAAATATTTTTTAAAAAAATCTTTCTTAAAAAAAGATAATGAAATTCACTAACAAAATAACATAAGGATGAGGAAGGATAGTAAAAATCCTCATAGGTTCAAACCTTAACTCTCTAATAAGACAGCACATAAGTTCTTTAACTCAAATTTCTAATATGATTCCTTGAAATGAACATGCAAAAAACTCCTAAGAACAAGCTATAGCCTAAGACTGTTAACTAATATAATCTTTCCTTATTTTTTGTACAGTACTGGGAATTGAACCCTAGGGTACTCTGCTACAGAGCTATGTCCCAGACCTTTTTGTTTATGCTTTTTGAGACAGTCTTGCTAAGTTGCCCAGGCTGGTCTTGAACTTGTGATTCTCTTGACTCACTGGAATTACAGGTGCCAGGATCTTTATAATGCTAAATATGTCAATAATGTAATATCTGGAGACTCTGTAAAGATAAAACATTCATAAAGAACAATTCCTCTGTAGTTCTCTATGAAGTTTTTACATTTGTGCCTATCTTTTTCCCTCTCATTACAAGTGATAAGATGTCTATCATTTAAATAGGTAGTCTAAAATCTACCACCTTTCTTTTTCTTTATTAAAGATTTCATTCCTTTGGCTTTCTCGTGTTCTTACATTGTCAATCTCACCCTTTTTATTAAATTCCGTGGCAAAAGATCATAAAAATGCTGTAAAACTGGACACAGTGGTACATAGCTGTAATCCCAGCAACTCAGAAGGCTGAGGAAGGAAGATTGAAAGTTTGAGGGTAGCCCCAGCAACTTATCAAGGTTGTAAGCAACTTAGTGAGACCTCGCCTAAAAAATAAAAGGACTGGAGATGTGGCTCACTGGGGATGTAAAAAGTTCCTGGGTTCAATCTTCAGTATTCCTCAAAAAAAAAAAAAAAAAAAAAAGCTATAGAATCACCCAAGCTAAAGAAACCCCTGCTTGACTTCTTATCCCCTTTTAGGTACCAAAATGTGCTTTTCTTCACAGCCAAACTTCTTAAAAAGAGTTGTTTACATATTCTACTTTCATTTCCTTACATCTCATGCCTTTCCTAATCTGCAATTTAATATTTTATTATGCCACTAAGATCAATTTTATGAGTCACCAATAACCTCCATGTAGCCAAAATGAGAAGTTTTCTTGAACTTGATTTCTAGCCTTATGTGATTCAGCTTATTGAATTATTGCTTTCATTTTTTAAAAGTTCAATTTATTTAAGTTTTGAATAAGGAATACATTTATATGTTGAAAAAGTATAAAAGGAATATAGGTCCAGCACAGTGACACACGCCTGTAATCCCAGGTGCTCGGGAGGTGAGGCAAGAGGATGCCAGATTCAAAGCCAGCCTCAGCAATTTAGCAAGGTTCTAAGCAATTTAGTGAAACCCTGTTTTAAAACTGGAAAAAATTTTAAAAATTTAAAAAATAAAATAAAAGGGCTAAAGATATGGCTCAAGTGATTAAGTGTCCCTGGTTTCAACCCATAGTACCAAAAAAAAGAAAAAAAAAAAAAAGAAAAAACACAGAAGTTCTCTTCTATTATCCCACTGAACTTTTCTCTACCAATTAGCTACTTTCCTTTCTAGAATTTCCAGAAATTCTTCAGCATATATAATCAAATAAAATTATGTATTCTTATGCTCTCCTCCCTTTCAAACAAAAGATATTAATTTCACTACAACACATCTTGCAGATCCTTCCACATCACCACATAGTGTCCTTATCCTTTTTGTAAGTTTTACTGAGACATAATTCACACATTAGAGTTCACATGAAATGTACCTTAGTTGTGTCACACCACAGAGCATACAGGTCAGTAGTTTCCAGTAGATTCATAGAGTTGTGCATCAATTATCACTAAATATAAAATATTTTCATCATCCCCCAAAGAAATCTTATACCCATGAAGTTACTCCCTATTCTGTGCTCCACTCTTCCTCCCAACCCTTTACCCTTTGGTAACCACTAATATATTTATTTCTGGATGGCCTATTCTGGATACTTCATCTAAATGAAATCAAACAGTATATAGCCCTTTGTGTCTAGTTTCTTTTACTTAGCATAGTTTTCAAGGTTCATCTGTTGTAGTATTTATTTTTATTTTATCTTTTATAGTCCAGTAATAGATTCACTTTTTACTTATCTATTCATCAGTTGATGGACATTTGCATTGTTTTTTCAACTATTATGAATAAATCTACTATGAACATTTACATGCAAGTTTTTGTATGAATGTGTATACACATTCTCTTAGTTACATAACTAGGAGTGAGTAGCTGGGTCATATGTTTAACCTTTTGAGGAACTACCAAACTATCATTTTGTATCCTACCAGTAGTGCCAGTGGGTTCTGATTCTCCCACACTCTCATCAACACTTATTATTGTGCCTTTTCTGATTACAGTTATCCTAGTGGATATGTAGTAATATTTCTTGGCAGTTTTATTTTCATTTCCTTAATGACTGACAACAATGGATTTATTTTCATGAATATATTTGCATTCTTATCTGCCAGTGAATAGCTTTTCTGGAGAAATAACTCCTCAAATCCTTTGCCTATTTTTAAATTGGGTCTCTTTTTCTGAGTTATAAGAGTTCTTCACATATTCTGGGTACAAGTTCCTTATTACATATATGATTTGCTTTACTTCTTTAAAAAGCGGTAGTATTCTAGGAATCAGATATACAGAATGTATTTAGAAATTTAGGTTTCCAGTCTTCTGCTAAAGACAACCCTATCTGTAGGATACCATTTTTATGTATCACACCTCAGGTGTGCTAATAATAGTAGCTTCCCAAACTTTCATGTGTACATGAATCACCTGGGATCTTGTTAAAATACAGCTTCTGATTCAGTAGGTCTGACACAATCCCTCATATGCAGCATTTCTAACAAGCTCCCTGGTTAAGTTGATGCTGCTAGTCTGTGGATCACACTTGAACTAGCAAGTACTACTAAATCTGTAGGACAAATTCTAAAAGCAGAATTGATGGGTCAAGGAACGTGTGCATTTCTAATTCTGGCAAATCGTCCTCCATGGGGATTATACCAACTTATATTATCATCAGGAATGTATGAACACGATTACTTCCCCCAAATATTTACCAATGAAGAATATTACCAGGGGCTGGGGTTGTGGCTCAGTGGTAGAACACTTGCCTGGCATGTGTGAGGCCCTGGGTCCGAGCCTCAGCACTGCATATAAATAAATAAAATAAAAAGATCCATTAACAAATTAAAAAAAAAAAAAAAAAAGAATATTACCAACCTTTCAGATAATGTTTAAAAATTCTTTAGTTTTATATTTATATTCAATGATATTAATCATCTTTTCATATATTTGAAAGCCATTTGTATTTTTCTTCCTGACTACTGTGTCTATTTCTTGAATTTGTCTCTCCTACAGCTTCTATGATTTGACTCCTTTTAAGTAATTTTTTCCTTACTTTAGTATCTCAATTTGGATATTTCTCAGGCATTTCAAACTTTTAACATCAAGAAAGAATTCCTTTCCATCTTAAATGGAAAATGGTTTGACATCCAGCTGTTAAAACAAAATCATTATTAATTCTTTCCTATTTCTAACCCTTAATCTACTATCAAGTCTGATGTTTCCAGCTCAAATCTGCTTCTCTTTATTTCTACTACATTCTAAATTATAGTCACAGGCGTTGGGGTTTTGACTCAGTGGTAGAGCACTTGCCTAGCATGTGTGAGGCACTGGTTCGATTCTCAACACTGCATATAAATAAATAAACAAAATAAAGGCCCATCAACATCTAAAAATATTTTAAAATATAAAAAATAAATTATAGTCAAGAGTTAGATGATTGCAAAAATCGCCCTCAGTGTTTCTCGGTGAAGGCCCAAACATTTGGGGAGGGACAAACTCTAGTATGGAGCTGTCCTGAATACTACAGCATGTTTAACAACTCTGGCACCACGGCTCCAAATGCTAGGGTGGCCCCTGGTCACCACTATAAGAGTTAAAAATAATACCCCACATTTCCAAATATTCCTGAAGGAGGGGCTAAATCCCCTCATTGAAAACCATCTCTCCAATTCCAGTCTTTTTGTTTTTGTACTGGGAATTGGACCCAGAGATGTTCTAACATTGAGCTATGTCCCTGCACCCCCCGCCCTGACTTTTTTTAAAATTTGAGACAGAGTATCCCTAAGTTGTTGGGGCTGACCTTGAACTTGCAATCCTCCTGCCTCAGTCTCCTGAGTAGCTGGAATTGCAGGTATATGCCACCATGTCCATCTGCATTTCTAGTCTTAACCCTTTCAATACATTTACTACATATACAGTTTTCTTTTTGTACCATAAATCAGATTACACGATTTCCCTGGACAAAGTCCTTGATTATTTTCTGAAAAAATGACATAAAATACAAACTGCTGAAGTATGACCTATAATACAGCCTCTAACTTTCTGATATCACCTTGGATTTATGACTCCATTATCCCTTGTTTCTTGTATCATAGCCACATTTAAATCTTTTCAATCCTTTTCTAACTTCAGAGCCTTTGTCCATGTTGCTTACTCTGCATGGACTACTTTTACTTCATTCTACAAAGAATGTAGTCTCCTATAAAGACTCGTACCGCTGGCCAGAGTTTTTCATAATCACCCTTCCTGGAATATACCTTTTTATTAATTCTCCATCATGGGTCTGGTCAGATTAATTAGTGGAATGTATCCAAAGCAGGAATAAATATTTTACTTGTTTCTGTTATCTGTCTCTCCAATCAAACTATAAGTTCCATGAAAACAAAGATCTCTTAAGTCACCAAATACCTATAAAATGTCAACTGACATTCTTTGAGACTAAGACATCAAATATCAAAAAAAGAGGACAATCTTCAATAAAATACTGAGTTGAGTCTATATGAACTGAGAATTCTACATTTATAATAAACAAATTTCTACTAGCCCTATCCCCTACATATGATAATTAAGCAAAAACAAAACAACAACAACAACAATAAAAACATATATATTTCAAAAAGGAATAGAATTATAAAAATTCCCAATTTAATGACTATGTGTTATGGTTTGGATGTGAGGAATCCCCCCAAAGCTCATGTGTGAGAGAGTGCAAGAAGGTTTAGAGGAGAAATAATTGGGTTATGAGAGCCTTAACCCAATCAGTGAATTAATCATGATGCGATTAACTGGATAGTAACTGAAAACAGATAGGGTATGGCTGGAGCAGAGAGATCACTGGGGGCATGGCTTTGGGGTATATATTTTGTCTCCAGCAATGAAGCCTCTCTGAATGGAGCCTGCTGTCTATGGATTGAGACCTCTGAAACTGTGAGCCACCAAATTAACTTTTCTTCCTCCATAATTGTTCTGGGGTCTTTTAGTTGCAGCAGCCAAAAAGCTGACCAAAACACTATGGAAAACAAGTAAATTCACTAAGATGAAAGATAAAGAGCCTTTAAGAAAGAATTTAAAGCACTTTTTAAATAATGGCCTACCTTAGCTGCTGGGGATTTTCATGGACACCAATCACCCAGTAGTGATCAGACTTTCCTTTGCAGTGTTCTCTTGTGTTACACACAGGAGTCCATGTATTACCAAGCCCTCTGTTAAGCATTCGAACACAGCCTTCAGAATCCACGTAGCAGGGGGTACCTATATTCCAACAAAAAATAAATTACTTGGAGATATAGCACATATTTGTTAAATAAACCCTGTTTCAAAAAAATACATACCAAGGACTTAACTTTTTTTTTTTAAATATCTTTATTTTATTTATTTATTTTTATGTGGTACTGAGGATCGAACCCAGGGCCTCCCATGTGCTAGGCAAGCGCTCTACCACTGAGCCACAATCCCAGCCCCACCAGGATTTAACTTTTATTTCAAAAAGCAAAGTAAAAAAAGAAAAATAACCCAAGACTACCCTCTGTGAAATTTCATGAACCACATACAGACTATGACCTAACAGAAGAAAAAAACTGCATGCGATATGACTGAAATTTACCCAAATAAAGAGAAAAAAACAGTTTCAATGAAAACTCTGCCATCTGCTGGAATGTAACAGTAACTACTTTAAGCCAATTACAGAGAAAAACATTAACGACAACAAAAAAACCCAACATCTGAAGGCTCCTTCCAGGTTAAGAGAGATTTGATAAAATGATTAGAAACTGATAGAAGGTAATGACATAAACAAATACCTTTGTTACTCTTTTCTTTCATAGTAAAAATGTTTCCTACTTACTATGCTCCCACCTCAGAAAGTGCATAACAAATTATCTAATTAACCCTTTTCATACCTGTAGCTTCATACCTCTCTCACTCTGAAAACATTAATTTCCTCAGGGATTACATATGATTGGAACTTGGGAAAAGAAAAAGCTATATAAATGGGAACTATTATTATTAAAGCATAAATGACTAATAATATCCCAATAGAAAACAAATCCAAAAATGGTCAACACTTTAAAGACGTATAAACCGGGCATAGTAGGGCATGCCTGTAATCCCAGGTACTTGGGAAGCTAAGGTAGGCCAGGTTTGAGGCCAGTTTCGGCAACTTAGCAAATCCTGTCTCAAATAAAAAAACGAAAAGGGTTAGGTTTGAAGATAAGTAGAGCACCTCTGGGTTCAATCTCTGATACAGCAAAACAAACAAACAAACAAAATTGAGGTTTTCAGTGATGTTAACAAAGACCATACATTGCTAATAACAAAAATATTTAAGCCTCTGAGAGAGGGCTAACAAATGCTTTAAAATATAGTATTCTTCCCTGTCTTTCAAATCATATCATAAGCCACTATAAATGGGTCTAAAATACACCATCCAACAGAAACATGTGAGTCACAAATGTAATGTATATAACAAATACATACATATGTTACAAATATATGTGTGTAAACACATTGCAAATTTATTATTTGCAGTACTAGTCCAGGGCAATCACTGCCCATGCTAGGCAATTGCTCTACCACTAAGCTACTTCCTCAGCCCTACAGAAATATGAATTTTTAATTCATAATGCCTCTTTTAAAAAAGGAGGGATAGTTATTTTAATGTCTTATTTAATCCAATATATCCAAAATATCACCACTTAAAAATGTAACAGCAGAAAAAAGATTAGAGTTTTTTATATTTTTCTCTAATACTAAATTTGAAGAATATACTTAAAGAACATTAGCCACATTTTAAGTGTTCAATAGCCACATGTGGCCAGTAGTTAATTGCAATGGACAGGACAGTTCCAGAAAATTCTTAATTTTGTGTACAATCTGCTAGGAAAGATCCTACTTTACTGTTGATTTGTATTTCCTCCTTGCTGTCTAATAAATAAATATTAGGAAACCATTTCCATTAGTAAGTTTCTAATGTGAATTCTCATAAAAAGAAATCTTGTTCTTTACACATATTACTTTACCTAACAAGTACAGTTTCCAATTCTGCCAACATGTTAAAATACAGAAATTAAATGTAAAATATAGACAACTTATCTTTAATTAAATTTATTAATGATTTTCTTCTTGAAAAGTGAGCTTAATATAAAGAAAAAATTAGCTTGCCTTCAGCTGAAAAACCAACCCAGACAAGGTAGGATTTCCTTGTAAGAGGAAGAGGATCACCATGTAAAATTTGTTTCTTCTTTTTCCCCAGCTCTAATAGTTGAACTCCAAGGCACTGATCTCCATCAAATCCTGTACCTAGTGAGAAAATGTAAATATAAATCAAGCATTGAAGGTTATTCAGCAATAATGCAATCTAAATTATTTTCTTGATTGATCTTGTTTCAATTTTAGAATAACTAGTATTATTTTTATAGACAACCCATGTGAGGCACCATTCAGGTATTAGAAGTAGAATAACATGTTACATGGACTATTTATATAAAATGATTATAAATGATATTCACTTAATTAAGATTTATTTATAAAGAACTTATCATGTAACCCTAGGCACTGGTCTAGACAATGGGACTAAAATGGTAAACAGTCCCCCCCCCCCCTTAAATTCATACTCAGGTTGAAAAAGAAATTTAAAAGATTCAAGAAGAGCAAAAAACGCTACCAAAGAGTTGAAGCAAATATGTGCTAGAATGAACTGAGAGATTAGTTTAGGTTATAGTTAGAGGTGGCCTTTATGAGAAAGTAAAATTTAATCTGAGATATGAATTGCAAGTTGGGGCCAGCCATGCAAATGTTAAGGAAAGGAATACTACAGGAGAAAGAGGGAATCACTGATGGAAGGTCCTCTGGCAGGGGCAAGCTCACAGTGCTCAAAGTACACAAAGTAGCAGGTATGGCCAGAATGTGGCAAAAAGAGAAAGTGGCAAGAGATGAGGCTACAGAGGGCAAAGGTCAGTTCGTGTAGGATCAGCTCACCTTACCAGCTACAGTAAGAAGTCTGACAAAAAGTGAAAGAACCTCAGAGAGATTTGAGCAGAAGAGGGAGATGATCTGATTTTCATGCTGCTGTGTGAAAAACAGACCGTGAAAGGCCAAGAATGAGAGCTGAAAGAATAGATAGGCTATTATGGCAGTCTGACATGACATACTGGTTGGTCCAGGGTATGAGTGGAGAAAATGAAGAGACAGATTTGGAATCTGTTACTCCATAGAACTGACACGACAATATAGCTTTTCTAATGGAGCTGATTTGGGAAGTGAGGGAAAGAGGAGAATTGAGATGCCTACATAGAGGTTTCAAGTGAGCATACTATAAAAGATATAACTTTATTTTATTAACTTTTTGTTTTTAATTTCAATAATATATGAAAATCCAGACATGCAATAAGGTACAACAAGTGATATCAATTTAGAAGTCACAAACACACAGGAACTTCAGAGAAGCCAAGAAAGTATATCTGATGGAATTGTTAAAAAAAAAAAAAAAAAGTGCTAATATATCAATGGTAATCTTGGTAAGACCAGTTTTAAGACCACAAAGTGGTGGGGACTGAAGACAACATGAAGTGAGGAAAAGGTGGCAGCATCTTTTGAAAAGTCACATTTAAAGTTGTTTTCGTCCTTTACACTAGGAGTGAGTTAATTTTTGAGTTTTTTTTTTTTTTAAATTATGAAAGTTCACTGACATGCTTGCCCAAAGATGCGATTTAGACATGTAAGTAATCAATCAGACTTGGAATTCTCTTGACAATACCACATAAGTTCTATAAAGTTCTCATTTTCTTTGCTATTAGTACATACAACAAAATTCTCCACATTCAAAGATTACACTGATGCAAATACTAAATAAATGCAAAAGCAAGACAAGAAGTACCAACAAAAAGCTCAATAATTTCCATATTACTGCAGGTCATAATATAATTTATGAAAGACTAAAAAATCTACCTCTGTGATAAATAATGAAAAGCTGTTCTCCATGTCCTGACATTGACACCACAGGTCCAGGAAGGCTGAAGACCTCTTTTTGAACACCTCCAATAGTAAATAATCGAAGGAGCAAGGCACTAGTGGCAGCAGCAGCCCATCCCTGACCCAGACATATGGCTTCAATATCCTCATTCTGAGGCATGTCTACTATCCACTCTTTGCTTGAATCCCAAGAACTAAAGTGCAGGCAGTGAAGCTTGCTAAAAAATAAAAAAAATAAAAAAAGAGAGACAACCCAACTTTTATGAGATGTTTTACATATACAACTAATCATGAAACCCAATAACAAAAGTTTATTTTTCTAGTATATACTTCAGTATAAAAACTGTTTTCAGAAAATAATTATGAAATATCCTGAAAATGAATTATACTAAAACTATTAAATCATATTTTTAAGAATATTCAAAGATACAGGAAAATGCTCTACAATATAATGTTAATTAACTAAAAAGGCAAGCTAAAACCATTAAATGTGATTCTATGTTGCAAATGTAAAAAAAAAAAAAAAACACAACTAAGATTTTTTTTTATATTGATTTTTTAGTTGTAGTTGGACACAATACCCTCATTTATTTTTTATTTATTTATATGTGGTACTGAGGATCGAACTCAGGGCCCTGCACGTGCCAGGCAAGTGCTCTACCGCTGAGCCACAACCCCAGGCCCACAACTAAGATTTTTAAAGATAGGAAGTATGAAAATATTAAACAACAGTTCTCTTACTGAAAAAAGTAACCAAAAGAGAAAAAAGAAAAATTATTACACATAGTAGAATCAGAGACTACCACCAATTACTGCCAAAAATTTCATGTTTCAGTTTTTTTTCCTTTGAGCATACATATAAATGTAAGTTCTTCTTTTTTTTTTTTTAAAAAAAGGGAGAGAGAGAGAGAGAGAAGAGAGAGAATTTTAATATTTATTTTTTAGTTCTTGACAGACACAACATCTTTGTTTGTATGTGGTGCTGAGGATTGAACCTGGGCCACACGCATGCCAGGCAAGCGCGCTACCGCTTGAGCCACATTCCCAGCCCAAATGTAAGTTATTCTTTAAGCTTCAGAATACAGATACCATAGGTATTTGGAATCACAAACAGCAGTGACATTCTGAACAGTAATTTTAATATCTAATCTTATAAAAAAGGTAACATTGTATAGGTCTGTGAAATATATTTAAGGAGAACAAAAAGGATATCTAAAATCAAAACTGCACATGGAAATATATGTTCTAATTATGCAAGATATTCTGTGTTGGAGTCACTTACTCAACAATATTTTTGTATTATTGTGGTTGTTCTTGTGGTGCTAGGGATCAAATCCAGGACCTTGTGCATGCTAGCCAAGTGTTCTACCACTGAGCTATATCTCAGGCCTGCGATTTTTTGAATAACCTGATTTAACTCAGTAATAAATGAAGTATTGAATTGATTTTATAATGTGTAAATTAGCACACTAATCAAAATGTTAAATGACCTAATATAGCATTCACTGGATTTTAATTAATGTATTCAGTTCCATGAGGATCTCATTAAAATGCAGATTCTGATTCAGAGGGTCTGGGTGAGATCTGAGATTCTGGGTTTTCAACAAATTCCAGGTGACCCACAATGCTAGGTTGTGAGCTATACTTTGAGCACAATAAGCAATTATGTATCATTAGAATAATTTAATTTCAAATCACCTAGGAGAAGTAAAATCCATCCATCAAGTATATCAAGAGTATCAATATAAGAGATCAAGAAAGACTAATCTGGCTATAATATTAAAAAAAAGAGAAAGAAAAAAACATTTTTCCTTAAAAATGAGAAAACCTCAAAAACATAGCTGCATCTAAGGCCTTATCATGATTTTTTCCTAGCTACCTATGTATTAACTACTATCAAAACATGTAAAGTCCAAAATATATTAAAAACAGCAAATTAATGAACAGTACTTTTGTTTTTCCTTATTCATAATTTTTTTTCCCCAAGGAGTAGATTTCAAATCTAATCCATAGCAACCACAAAAGAAAAGAAGCCGGGCTTGGTAGTGCCCGCCTATAATCCCAGCAACTCTGGAGGCTGAGGCAGGAAGATCTCGTGTTCAAGGCCAGCCCCAGCAACTCAGTGAGACCCTATCTCTAAATAAAATACAAAATAGGGCTCGGAATGTGGCTCAGTGGTTGAGTGCCCCTGAGTTCAATCCCTGGTACCAAAAAAAAAAAAAAAAAAGAAAAGAAAGAAAGAAAGAAAGAAAAACAAAACAAAACAAAAAACATGTAAATAGTTGTAGTAGTAGTTACACATTTGTCAAACCATCAAATCATATACCTAAAATAGGAACACTTACTGTACGTAAATTACACTTCAACAAGGTAAATTTTAAAAGGAGGGTTCATACTGATAGATACTTTCATTTTCTAAAAATTCTGTACTTTTTTTCCCTAACGAATATATGTTACCCTTATAACACTAACAACGTAAAAATTAATACCATCTTTCTTAAGCTACAAATTTTGTCGTGTCATTTTGTTTGATATGTAGTTAAGAGAATGTAATTCGGAGATAATTAGAGCAAAATCAGACACATGTTCTGAGGTATTATGTGTAAACCAGTACTTGTACCAAATGCTTTTATCTGAAATTTCATACTATAAAAGATATAACTTTATTTTATTAACTTTTTGTTTTTAATTTCAATAATATATCTAGCAGCTCACCAGTGCCAAATTCTTCCTAATAATCTTGAATTTACCTTGCTAGTTCATCAGTGCTTTCACATGCCAACAAAATAGCTTCATGGGATAGATCTGCTACTGTATAATTCAAAGCATTTGACAAGTGTGTTGCATGGTGTATTGAGGTATCGTGGAACTCCACATCTATGGCATTGTCATGTTCATCATTATAGCAGCGAATAATTCCAATCGAGTTCCACACCTACAAATATGTAAGATAAAATACAAGTCTGAGGAAAACTGAAAATTAAAAAATCAGTAGGCTACAGGAGTATGAATTAACAATACTGTAACTCAATCTGTATCAAGGTTTAAGTTATAGAAGCTATCACATCTTATGTAACTCTAGTTTCAGGTAGCAGTAGCAGTATCAGAACTATAATTACTAATTATTCTTTTCTTCCTGAATTATAAGCATATTTATCAACAAGTTGAGTATTTAATGTTTAAAAATAAATTACATGACTTTTTAAAAACCTCAAAAGAAACATTTCAAAACTTTAATTTATTTATGCTATGTATACTAACAAGAATTTGTTTTTTTTCTGTTCCAACTAACTGGTTTACATTATAGGATAAATAATATATTTTAAGGCAACATAAATTGACAGCATTTGGAAACTAATCTTCCACTCATGTCACTACAGGCTCACACTATGCCCTAGTATTTCTAATAAAATTATCGCCAATACTTAATTTAATTATATAGTCATTTTGAATATACCTATGTATTTATAACTATAAATATAGCTATATATACTTAACTAAATAATTATACATAAAGTATTGACACTAGTAAGAAAAGATGTTACTTGATGATTACTGATGGCAGCAGTTTTGTGAATATTAAACATCAATATTTTTATTTACAAAAAAAATTATACCAGGTCTTTATCTTTCAAAAAGACAGTAGGTAAAATTCCTCAGAGAATAAAACCTCAAATATCCCACCAGCAATGTATAAGAGTACCCTTTTCCCCACATCCTCGCCAGCACTTGTTATTGTTTGACTTCATAATGGCTGCCAATCTTACTGGAGTGAGATGGTATCTTAGGGTGGTTTTGATTTGCATTTCTCTGACTGCTAGAGATGGTGAGCATTTTTTCATGTACTTGTTGATTGATTGTATGTCCTCCTCTGAGAAGTGTCTGTTCAGGTCTTTGGCCCATTTGTTGATTGGGTTATTTGTTTTCTTATTGTTTAATTTTTTGAGTTCTTTGTATACTCTGGATATTAGGGCTCTATCTGAAGTGTGAGGAGTAAAAATTTGTTCCCATGATGTAGGCTCCCTATTTACCTCTCTTATTGTTTCTCTTGCTGAGAAAAAACTTTTTAGTTTAAGTAAGTCCCATTTGTTGATTCTTGTTTTTAACTCTTGTGCTATAGGTGTCCTATTAAGGAATTTGGAGCCTGACCCCACAATATGTAGATCGGAGCCAACCTTTTCATCTATCAGACGCATAGTCTCTGATTTGATATCAAGGTCCTTGATCCATTTTGAGTTAACTTTTGTGCATGGCGAGAGGAGGGGATTCAGTTTCATTTTATTGCATATGGATTTCCAGTTTTCCCAACACCATTTGTTGAAGATGCTATCCTTCCTCCATTGCATGCTTTTAGCCCCTTTATCAAATATAAGATAGTTGTAATTTTGTGGATTGGTTTCTGTGTCCTCTATTCTATACCTTTGGTCCACCCGCCTGTTTTGGTACCAGTACCATGCTGTTTTTGTTACTATTGCTTTGTAGTACAGTATGAAATCTGGTATCGCTACACCTCCTGATTCACACTTCCTGCTTAGAATTGCTTTTGCTATTTTGGGTCTTTTATTTTTCCATATGAATTTCATGATTGCTTTATCTATTTCTACAAGAAATGCCGTTGGGATTTTGATTGGCATTGCATTGAACCTATAGAGAACTTTTGGTAATATTGCCATTTTGATGATGTTAGTTCTGCCTATCCATGAACAGGGTATATTTTTCCATCTTCTGAGATCTTCTTCTATTTCTCTCTTTAGGGTTCTGTAGTTTTCATTGTATAAATCTTTCACCTCTTTTGTTAGGTTGATTCCCAAGTATTTTATTTTTTTTGAGGATATTGTGAATGGGGTAGATGTCCTCATTTCCAGTTCAGAAGATTTGTCGCTGATATACAGGAATGCCTTTGATTTATGCGTGTTGATTTTATATCCAGCCACTTTGCTTAATTCATTTATTAGCTCTAGTAGTTTCTTTGTAGACCCTTTTGTGTCTTCTAGGTATAGGATCATATCATCCGCAAATAGTGATAATTTAAGTTCTTCTTTTCCTATTTTTATGCCTTTAATTTCTTTCGTCTGTCTAATTGCTCTGGCCAGTGTTTCGAGAACTATATTGAATAGAAGTGGTGAGAGAGGGCATCCCTGTCTTGTTCCAGATTTTAGAGGGAATGCCTTCAGTTTTTTTCCATTTAGAATGATGCTAGCCTGAGGCTTAGCATATATAGCTTTTATAATTTTGAGGTAAGTTCCTGTTATCCCTAGTTTTTCTAATGTTTTGAACATAAAGGGATGCTGTACTTTGTCGAATGCTTTTTCTGCGTCCACCGAGATGATCATATGGTTCTTATCTTTAAGTCGATTGATGTGGTGAATAACGTTTATTGATTTCCGTATATTGAACCAGCCTTGCATCCCAGGGATGAATCCTACTTGATCATGGTGCACAATCTTTTTGATATGTTTTTGTATACGATTTGCCAGAATTTTATTGAGGATTTTTGCATCTAAATTCATTAGGGATATTGGTCTGTAGTTTTCTTTCTTTGAGGTGTCCTTCTCTGGTTTGGGAATCAGGGTGATATTGGCCTCATAGAATGAATTTGGGAGTTCTCCCTCTTTTTCTATCTCCTGAAATAGATTATGGAGTATTGGTAATAGTTCCTCTTTAAAGGTTTTGTAAAACTCTGCTGTATATCCATCCGGTCCTGGGTTTTTCTTGGTTGGTAGTCTTTTGATGGCTTCTTCTATTTCCTCCCTTGATATTGATCTGTTTAGGTTGTTTATATCTTCCTGATTCAATCTGGGTAGTTCATACATTGCTGGTGGGACTGCAAAATGGTGAGGCCAATATGGAAAGCAGTATGGAGATTCCTGGGAAAGCTGGGAATGGAACCACCATTTGACCCAGCTATTGCCCTTCTCGGACTAAGAGCGTACTACAGGGATACTGCCACATCGATGTTCATAGCAGCACAATTCACAATAGCTAGACTGTGGAACCAACCCCGATGCCCCTCAATAGATGAATGGATAAAAAAAATGTGGCATTTATACACAATGGAGTACTACGCAGCACTAAGAAATGACAAAATCATGGAATTTGCAGGGAAATGGATGGCACTAGAGCAGATTATGCTAAGTGAAGCTAGCCAATCCCTAAAAAACAAATGCCAAATGTCTTCTTTGATATAATGAGAGCAACCAAGAACAGAGCAGGGAGGAAGAGCAGGAGGAAAAGATTAACATTAAGCAGAGTCATGAAGTGGGAGGGAAAGGGAGAGAAAAGGGAAATTGCTTGGAAATGGAAGGAGACCCTCATTGTTATACAAAATTACATATAAGAGTTTGTGAGGGGAATGGGAAAAAAATAAGGAGAGAAATGAATTACAGTAGATGGGGTAGAGAGAGAAGATGGGAGGGGAGGGGAGGGGGGATAGTAGAGGATAGGAAAGGTAGCAGAATACAAAAGTTACTATTATGGTATTATGTAAAAATGTGGATGTGTAACCGATGTGATTCTGAAATCTTTGTAATGTTTTGAATAACCAATAATAAAAAATAAATAAATAAATCGATATAAAAAAAAAAGAAAAGAAAATGTGGTATATATACACAATGGAATATTACTCAGCATTCAAAGAGAATAAAATAATGGAATTTGCAGGTAAAAAAAAAAAAAAAAAAACCTCAAATATCCAATAAACAGGATACTAAACATCTTAAGCTCTCAAACTTGAAGCAAAAAATAATAGTTCATCAATTCAAAAATATATATTTAATGCCTACTGTGCAATATCTGGTTTTAAATGCTATCAGTTTAAAAAAACAGGGCTGGGGGTATAGTGCAGTGGAGAGCACTTACCCACCATGCTAGAGGATCTGTGTCCAATCCCCCACCACCACACACACACACAGAAACAAAAACCAGAAAAATCTCTATCCTTGCAGAGCTTACATTCCAGGAAAGTAGGGTGAGGAAAAGGGGCAGATTCCCCATCTCCATTAGTACTTATCACTCTCTAATACATTACTAGGAGTCACCATCTAAAAATATCTTCTAACTAGTAGTTTGGAATCAGAATAATCTTCTACATAATAAATACATGAAAAACAAGGTTTGGACATCCAGCCAGGAAGTATTTCAAGATATACAGTCATATTTATTTAGGTTCATTATGTCATTTTGCAAAACAGAATTTTTTAACATAATTTTCAATAATGTTGAAATAAGAGTAAAACTGAGTTAATCATAAAATAAATCAACCACAAAATTATAATCAACCAAAGTGTTCCAATCCATTTAATCAAGGTTTTGAAAAAAATGTTTTTTTAAAATCCAACACAATAAATTATCATTATAAAAAATGCTGAGAAATTATTTTAAAAGTTAAGTGTAGATCCAAGGCTTACCATGAATCTGTGAGTGAGATGTAAGGGTGTAGAGCCTGACTGGAATGGCTTTTGCTGGGGAGTTGGAATGGGCCCATCATAAAATGGCCTTTGGGATGTTACAAGTGGTAGATTGTGAATGCTACCTGTCTGATCTTCCTCCTCCTCTTTGAGAAGACCAGTTTTTAGCATTGTAACATCTGCAATACAAAGAATATAATGAAAAGAATCATAAATACCAATAACCTTGGAAAAGAAAAGCATTATGGAATCTAATAACCTTTCTATTCATACTTAATGAAAACTGACACATTTGCCTCTCTCACTATTGAAGAGATGTAGAGATGATGCAAAAATACTGTTGGGATAAGACTGCTGGTGCCTTAGTGTAAATCAAGACAGTGATACCAAAATATGTTAGTAGTTACTGCATTATTAACTACCACTCACAGTAATAAAACACTAATTTTATTAAATATTGATCCTTTCAGTTTGTTTTAAAAAACAAAAAAGTTCTGGCACAACAATGGTTAATGTGCATAAAAGAAGTATGATGGTTGCCTTAAAGTTTTTTTGAAACTATTTAATGTTTAAAAATAAATGATAAACATCAGCTAACATACGGTTATGCAGACATGGATATGTGGCAAACATTTTCTTGGAAAGAATGAAGTGAGACTGTCATTTAAGAAAAATAACTGACAGAATTTGTTGCCAGTGATTAAAACTGAGAAAATCAAAATATTGGAAAACTTGTATTTGCTACTATAAGCTTGACAACTTCCTAATATTTAAAAACTTCTGATGAGGATTGGGGATATATATAGCTCATTGGTAAAATGCTTGCCTAGCATGCATGAGGCCCTAAGTAGTCCCCAGTACTACAAAACACAAACAAAAACTTCTGATGGGCTGGGGATATGGCTCAAGCAGTAGCGCGCTCGCCTGGCATGCGTGCGGCCTGGGTTCGATCCTCAGCACCACATACAGACAAAGATGTTGTGTCTGCCAAGAATTAAAAAATAAATATTAAAATTAAAAAAAAAGAGAGATTGGTTATGATAGTAACAAATATATTTTATTTATTTATTTGTTTATTTTTTGGTGCCAGGGATTGAACTCAGGGGCACTCAGCCACTGAGCCACATCCCCAGTCCTAATTTGGATTTTTTAAAATTTAGAGACAGGTTTCACTGAGTTGCTTTTCCTCAGACTGGCTTTGAACTTGGGATCCTCCTGCCTCAGCCTCTCTAGCCTCTGGGATTACAGGTGTGCACCACATGCCCAGCTATATAATTTTCAATGTGCCAATGAGAAGATCTATAAACCTCAGTGAACCATTATTTTCCAAATTACAAAGCATGTGTTAAAAGTTAAATATGGTTTAAAAAACAAACAAATCATTCAAAGTTCAAGTTAAACTAATGATTTTATTTTTTTAATATTTATTTTTAAATATTTATTTTTTAGTTATAGGTGAACAATATTCGTATGTGGTGCTGGAGATCAAACCTAGTGCCTCATGCATGGTAAGCGAGCACTCTACCTCTGAGCCACAGCCCCAACCCTAACTAATGGATTTTAATAATAACAGAGCTGAAAATCAGTTCACCGAAGCTTCCAGATTCCACACTGAAAATAATCTTTAAGACTATCATGTAGGCTGGGGATGGAGCTCAGTGGTAGAGCACATGCGTATCACATGAGGTTCTGGGTCTGATCTACAGCACTACAAATAAATAAATCCCACACACACAGACACACACAAACAGTATCAAAAACTATCTATAACTCTTTCAACGGGCTATTAAAATACTTCTCCCTTCACGTATTACATCTTTTGAGTGAGGTAAAATTTTCTTCATCCCACATACTTCAAGTACAAGCAATACATGGCAATAAATTTAGTCCAGGAGCAGATGAGAGAATCTCTCTTCTACGTTAGATACCACAAAGATTGTGATGCCACCATTCTTTCTCTATTTTTTTAATTAACAAAAATTTCTTCACATGGGGGGCTGGGGATGTAGTACCTGCTTGGTACAACGCTTGCCTTGCATGCACAAAGCCCTGGGTTCAATCCCTAGCTTTGTCTCCCCACCATTCCCCCCCCCCCCCAACACACAGGGCACAGTGGCACATGCCTATAATCCCAATGACTCAGGAAACTGAGGCAGGAGGATCATGAGTTCAAAGCCAGCCTCAGCAACTTCATGAGATCCTATGTCTAAAAAAAAATATGGGGATATGGCTCAGTAGGAAAGTGCACTTGGGTTCAATCCCTGGTACCCGCCCCACATGTTCACACTTAATAAATTTATTAATGCTATTTTAAAATTTGTTTTTATGTCCAATATGGTAAATAAAAATAGACATAACCCCCATTAACAAATGTTCTTTAGAGATCTTCAAGATTTTTTTAGATTGTAAAGTGCTCCTGAGACCAAAACTAATAAAGACTGCTATTTATAAATATTATATGACTTAAATGCAGGAAAATTCGCCACTGTACATTGGCATTTTACAAGTTATGTTTAAATGTATTATTTTAGTATATAAGTTGTTGCAACAGGCACTTTATTTGAAGGTGTTAAATTATAATCTCAATTTATTTAACAGACATAATAGTATTTAGTTTAGCTACTTGAATTAGCTTAGTAGTTTGCATCTTTCAAAAAACTTATTTATCTAAGTTGTGGAATTTATGAGCACAAAGTTTCATACTATCTTCAAAATCTTATTTGGTTGTATTTTATACTTTTAATGAACCTCAATTTGAACAAGTCATATTTTGAGACTGGAGATATAGCTCAGTAGTAGAGCAATTACCTAGCATGCATGAAGCTCTCAGATCAATCCTCAGCCACACACACACACACACACACACACACACACACACGCGCGCGCGCGCGCGCTAGCCATATTTTAAGTGCTCAACAGCCACATATGGCTAGCATCTACCATAGTGGATAGTATAAGACTATAGGTACTATTTACGGTAATTATTCCTTGTTCATTTCTTATAATTTGTGTCTTCTCTTTCTTGATCAGTCATGATATACAGTTTTCTATTTTATTGACTGTTTCAAAGAAGTAGGTTTTAGTTTCAGTAATTTTATGGTTTTTCTGGTCTCAGTTTCACTGGATTCTGCTCATTATTTCCTCCCTTCCTCTTTGGGATTTAATTTCTTCTTTTTCTAGTTCACTAAAGCAGAGGATTAGATCACTGATTTGAAACACTTTTTTTAACATAAGGATTTGTTGCCCTACATTCCACAAATTTACTTTATTGGCTTTAATAAAAAACTGAAAAATTAAACAAGGTAGATTATCACATGCACAAATCAAACTCATACCAACTGAATTTTCATCATCTTCTAGAACATGACTTCGTTGTCTAGCATGACTGGAAGCCAGCATGAGGTCATCATCATCGTCATCATTTATAGCCCCTCTTGAAAAAGAGGGCGTCTCAACTGCATTATCATTTAGAAAATCACCAGCATTACTTGTATTATCACCATCAAAAAGATCGTTGTAATCCTCTTCCACTCTGCTAGATACCTTGAATAAATTAATATAAATTAGAATGCATTAGTGAATTATTTGGGGAAAATTACTCAAAAGGCATTTTTTTTTTTTTTTTTTTTTTTTTAGTGCTGGGGATTGAACCCAGAGCCTCATTCACCCTAGGCAAGTGCTCTACCACTGAACTATATCCCCAGACCCCAAAGGCAATCTTCCAATATGTACTTATAAACCATGGTAACTAAGCAAATGCCTGAAATATAAGCATATTATACTCCTTAGATAAGATATATTTGCTTTAAACAACCTCAAGTAAAGTGGTAAAATTAAAGAAAAACAAAGGAGGCAAAGATATTCAACATATTTAATCATATTTCCTAGAATTATGAACATACCATTGCAGGAGTTGGATGCCACCGTATACAAGTTTTTACATCACTTTACACAAAGTAAAATAACAAGCAGATTCGTGGCAAGAGTTTACAAGTTACTCCTACAGGATAAAAGAAACTGCACAAGTACTTCTAAATATATGTAAGCATATAATTTGATGAGTAATTAATAACTAAATGTTATATTTAATCATTCCAGCTACAGTCTTAAAAGTTTATGTACTAAAGTTGGCCAAAAACGTTTTTAAAAATTTTTCTTATTGGAAATTGAGGGTTGTGCCTTATATTTATGATGAAGGCTATAAAATATTAACAGGTGTTGTGACAGAAATATGTGAAGAGTGAAAGCAAAAAGGAGAGAGTGGCAAATTCTAGATAGCAGGATTTAAACATTTTATAAGAGGTAACCTTGGAATTAAAAATTTTTTTAATTAATATTTTATTTTTATTAATGTTATACATGCTTATGTACTAGTCAGTTTTATAGTTTAATAAATAATATCCTAGTATTATTTTAAATTTTTAATCATATATAATAGATCCTATTAATTTCCTTCTACAGAAAATGAAGATTTGGGGCCTTTTACAACCACCAAGTTCATTCATGTACATTATTTTCTATCCTAATCCTCCCAATACAGATAGGTTCTCATCTTCATGTAATCGATGCACAGTATTTACATTATTAAAATCATGCAAGTGAATAGAAGGAAGACTAATAAAGTATGGGAAGGAAATCAGAGGGAGAACAGGAAAAAAAGAGGATATGATGGGGATTAAAATAAAGAAAACTATATTTTTATGACTATGTCAAAATGAACTCCACTATTATGTATAACTACAATGGACGAATAAAAACTAAATAAATTTTTAAAAATTATATAAATGCTATTCATGGCTGAATAATAATAGCCAATTCTTACAAAGTGTTCTAGATACTCTTCTAACCTACATTTCATTTCATCCTCATAATAACGCTAAAAGGTAGGCACTATTCCTATCTTCCTATTAGAGATGTAATATATTAGGATTGCTTTTCCTTTTTTTTACAACTTGTTGTCTTCCCTATAATTAAGAATCTCTTGCCAGGCGCAGTGGTACACACCTGTAATCCCAGAAACTTGGGAGATTGAGGCAGGAGGATTGCGAGTTCAAAGCCAGTCTCAGCAAAATCAAGATGCTAAGCATCTTTTGAGACCCTGTGTCTAAATAAATAACAAAATAGGGCTGGGGATGTGGCTCAGTGGCTGAGTGCCCCTGAGTTCAATTCCCCATTACCTGCTTCCCCAAAATCCCTTGTCTCTTTCGGTATTTTTTTCTCATTTTTTGTGTACAGATTTTTTTGGAACAGATTTCCAAAGAAGATTCTTCCAATCTCCTGCCTGAAAAGCATAAGACTGGCTGACAATATTTTGAGAGTCAATTAGAAGTGATCAGGGAATTTCGGCATTCAAGTACCTACACTTTGATTTAAGTCTGTGTTTTCAGTACAGTATTCCTCCCTTCATCCAATGCTGCTCAACTGTACTCAGTATTCCTGAACCAAGGAACTTCTCTGTTACTTTTTCCAAAGAACAAACACATCTCTAACATTCTGCCAGAATATATGTGGGGAGGGCAATTACCCAGCTGTGCACAATGATATTGAGGCTGAAAGGATCTTTTTGCTTATTAAATTAACCCTATTGTCAGTCCCACTTTTAGAAGTCCCTATTGCTACCAAGATATGCCAGGGGATTTAGTCAGGCACTCCAAAAGTTTTACTCAGTTTCTACCCATTGAGGTCTTAGAATTGAACTTTTTGAGGACCTAAAGGTAGTTTCTTCCGAGATCAGACGAGATTGGATGCGTTCACGGTGGTATGGCAGTAGACATAAAGGTAGTTTCTAATCATCCTTCTATCTTATAGTTTCCCAAATTCTGTTTAACTGGTTTTTTTTGTTTGTTTGTTTTTTGTTTTTTAAACCTCAAGAGATTATTCATTTCAAAAGCATTCTTTTCACACAGGTCAAGAACTTTGTATGTTCTGGCTATACTAAATACACTCACCTACCTCGTAGATCAAGACATCACCTCCTTCAACTCAGTATGGACCAAAAGAGTGACCAGAACACAACATTCTATAAACAAATAGCAGTCAGGGGTACAAGATGTATTTCAGCAACCATCTACCAAGAAGTGGAAAACTACCTAGGGTCCAACTACTTATTCCAACTGTGGGACACAAGGGAAAGTTTCAGCATCTGGTTCTTGATTTTCTTGTACCATTATTTAAATGGTCTCTGTATCTAGCCTATTGTACTTACTGCTATACATGTGTTATTGGGTGGCCCAGTCTTAAAAGGTGCTTTGTGAAGTTTGGACTCATACTAAGAAACCCACAGAAAAGCACTATCCATGTAGGATTAGAAATTTCCTACTCAAGACTATTTCAGAGAAATCTGCTAAGGCTTCCTATATATACTTGGGACTGTTCAAAGTGTCTTTTCTATCCTTTTAGCTTGGGTCAGATTGTGGTCATATATGTGCAAAAAAATGCACTCCTTCTACCTTAGGGTTAAGAGTAGTATACCAGGAAATTTAAGCTAACAATTTTGTATAATTTGAAACTAAATTACTATTTTATTACCAAAGTCAAAATTTTATATTCCCATTCTACATTATTTCTAATTATAATTGACATAGAAATGACAAGACAAGTTTGCTTATTTTTTAATGTTTTGCATTTCTGGTTGGAGTCAACTTTTCTAAATGAAAATACTTTTTGATCCATTTATGTGTGTGCGTCAAGAAATTAGGGAAACACACATCAGAATTTTTAGCAAAATACTAGATAATAAAATATGAAAGCTGAAAAAATTTTTCTTTATTGTAGTTTTAATGAGGGCTTCAGGAGAAGTGGAGATAAATGGATGCATTTAGTCTGCAACTAACTGGAGGTCTAAATTAAGACTTGAAATATGAAAAGGTATATTTGTCACATGGGGTGAATAATGAATAAAGGCAAGGAAATATAAAACAAGGTGGCTTATTTAAAGCACTGTAGCAAAGCTATATGACTAAGCAGAAGAGTTGTAGAGGGAACTGTAACAGCTTAGGCTAATTCAGAGCAGAAAAAGTTTACAAACCAAAATGAGACCTGTTACAACTATTAACTCTTAAGTTTTAGCTATAAAACATTTACCTAACAATCCTTAGAATACAGGATACTAAAATAGTATTTAACAAAGAAAATTCCTTGGGAAGACATACAGAGGGAAACAATTTCTAATACATTTGGAAAACATTAGGTTACACAAGTTGAAATGGTTACATAAGCTTAATTATTATTAAACACTAATAATAATATTATTACTGAGCATCTAAGTTAGTAACATGAATGGTACTTTTATAATAAAGTAAGATAATTTGTGATGTCTTCCAAAGCTCCAAAAACACTTTGAAGAAACTGTTTGACCATATTACTTATTACCTTCCTGCTTGACATCTTTCCACTGGAGTCACATACATTTTCCAGGAGTCCAAGGTTTCCCTCTGCATCAGTATAAGATATTTGACCACAAGTAGGATGCCAGGCCAGGCCACAGATTGCATAACCTTTCTCATGTTTCACCCTAAAAACAAATAAAGCGGGCTCTTAAAAACTGTCAAGAAAACAAACTATACAGTTAATTTTAATTGGAAAGGGTGAAATGACTTTTTACAATCTAAAAGCTATTATCTTCATTCTCGTTAATAATTATAACTTTAAAATGTTTCAAAATAAAACAAAATATAGAAATGAATAAAAGCAATATGTACTGAATCATACCTTTCCATGCAGTGTTTGGTTTCCACATTCCAAACTATAATCAAACCATTAATACTACCTGCAGCTAAGTATTGCCCACAGGGAGACCAGGTTACTATATTGAGAGTCTATAAAAAAAAAGAGTTAATAAATAAATAACAATTGTATATAACTTGAAACTAAATTATTACTTTATTACCAAATTTAAATAAATTTTTATATTCCTATTCAACATTATTTCTAATTTGACATAGGAATGACAATACCAAGTTTGCGTTTTTTTGGTGGGGGAACACCGTGGATTAAACTCAGGGGCACTCAGCCACTATATAGAGACAGGGTCTCAGTGAGTTGCTTAGCACCTCACCATTGCCGAGGCTAGCTTTGAACTTGAGATCCTCCTATCTCATCCTCCAGAGCCACTGGGATTACAGATGTGCTCCACAGCGCCCAGCTTCAAGTTTGTTTATTTTCAAACTTTCTTTTTCAATAATATTCAACTATTGCTAGCAGGTATTACTTTGTTTATCATGAGCAAGCTATACTGCAACAATTTTAAAAGTAAAATCTAAAAAATTATTACATTAAAAAAAAAATACCAAGTATCTTCTTAGCATTCACTATCAAGATAAGGAAACTAGTAACTGAAGTGAATCTTATAAGCCATTGCTGACCTATTGGGGCCTATGCTTCCTTCATTGCAAAATATTTGTATGCATGCTTGTGTGTTCGTAAGAGAGAGAGAGAGAGAGAATATAGATCAATAACCTTCCTTGCTCGAAAATTTCAGAGACTATGATCACAAGTCTCAATGAAACTCACTTAACAATAAAAGCCAATCAATGATAATTCAAGAATAACTTGTTATAATTCTCTGCTAGCATTAAATTTAACTTCTTATAAATTAAAAGATTTTCTTATCAAATCTCACAAAGGATAAAGGTAAGATAAGACCTATATATATCCAGTTATTGATAGAATGAAAAAAAGTTCAGGGGATAGAAGGTAGACATAGACACAGCAGACTGTAGCTGTTCTTCACTTCCAATATTTAACTGCTACTGTATTTTGTGAAGTTTTCATTAAAAACTCTCTGTAGCCTACTAGAGTGTCAATTACAAAACCTACCTGAGATATGAAACTGTCTGAAAGATCAAATTCATTATTCCAAGTGTCTCTTCTATATAATTTTACAGATTTTTCCACAGGAACTGCCAATAACTATTAGGAAAGATAATTTTAACAAAAGTTTGTATTAAATTCAACGTGGGGGGGGGGGGAAGGCATATAATTCATCCAGATAAATTTATAAGGTGTATAAGCAAATTTATTCAATCCCCAGTACCAGGGGTAAAGTTCATGGGACACAAATGGGTATGCTGAAAGTCTCCCTCCTGTCCCTAAATTCTATTTCTATACCTCAATGGCAATTAAGCATAGATTACACAAGAATGTGTACATATATTTAAGTATATATATAAATATTTAAATATATACACACTCCCACTCTTTTTAGTTAGTAAACAGTAGCATCATACATATACCTATTATTCTACAGCTTGTTGTGTTTTACTTAATATATCTTAAAGATTATTCCATTGAAGGACATAAAGATATACCTCATTCTAATAATTAGAGAAACTCACTTTCAGAACTACCATAATTGATTTTACCAATTCTTGTAAATAAACATTCAGAATGTTTCCAATCTTCTATTACTAACAACATTTGGTGCAACATTTTTTTTAATATGTACTTTTAGTGCATGCTATGAACATGCTCATAATATATGCACTTAGAATTGTTAAGTCATCTATTCTGATAAAAACTACTGAATCTTCTTCCACACTGTATCCAATTAAATTTTTCATTTTTGACCATCTCTGATAAATAAAAATAATGTAACCCATTATTTTAATTAGTACTTCTGCTAGTATTAAAGGCTGCATATATTTTTAACTTTAAAACCTATCTGTGGGCTGGGGTTGTGGCTCAGAGGTAGAGCATTTGCCTCACATGTGTGAGGCACTGGAATCGATTCTCAGCACATGTAAATAAATAAATAAAATAAAGGTCCATCAACAACTTAAAAAAAAAAAAAAAAGAACCTATCTGTATGGGGTTGGGAGTGTAGCTCAGTGGTACAGTGCTTGCCTAGCCAACCTGAGGTCCTGGGTTCAATCCCTAGTACCCATCTTTACTAATCACTAAATTCTCACATATAACTTTTGTCTATTTCTGTTTAATAGGTATGTGACTACTCATGAGTCAATAATGAACTTCTAATTCTCATAGTATGTTTTAATATCTCATTGGTTTAGAAGCTTTCATCACTTTTCTTTTCAATGATTTACTTTCCACATGGACTTGAAAATAAACTGTCTTATCCTGCCAAACACCTGACTGATATTTTATGTTTGAATGCTGTCAAAATTATGAATTAATTTAGGGAGGAACTAACATCTTTAGGTATATAAAAAATTCCCTTCTAAGAATAGGATTTGTTTTCTCTGCTCTTAAAAGCATGTTGAAGTTTTCTTTACATACATCTTTCACATTTCATGGTATTTTAACCTGGCTACTGTTTGTATAAAAGACAGTTATTGGTTTTTATATTAATTATGCTTCCAGTTACCTTACTGAATTTTCCTTCTTCTTCCTCTTTCTTTTTTTCCCACCAGTGCTGACGACTGAACCCAGGGCTCCTTGTACACACCAGAGAAGTGCTCTACCACTGAATTGTCCCTGGCCTCTGAATCTTATTATTAGAAAGTTTTCACTCTCAGTTGATTTTTCTTGGGATTTCTCATACACAAGCGTCTCATTTTAAAAAAACAAACATTGTCTTTCTTTCTTTCAAACTTCTCTTAACATTTTGTTCTCTGTGTCAGTATCTCCAAAACATTAAATACTACCAATAAGAGTGGACATAACAACACTGTTTCTATAGTTCTTCCATTAAACAGAACGTAAAGAAAAATATGCAATTAATTCAGGCAAAACATATACTTCAAAAACAAGCTCCAAAAAATTTAAATGTTTCTTAAAGTATTTCAATATTTTTTGACATATGGCTCAAAAATCTACAATCTAAATGAAACAGTTGAAATTTAAAAAATTATTCTTACATTGAAAGTTGACAAGGATCAAAAGAAATGATTCAAAAACTCAAAAATAAGAGTAATTTACCTTCCCATTTTTTGGCTGCCAAGCAAGTCTGCAGATGGATTTTGCATTTATCATATCGTTGCATTTTTGTAGGAGTGGCCAACTAATAGCACATGTCTGAGTTTAGAAAAAAGAAAATTTATTTCCCCTTATGCAAATTTCCCCAAAATATATGCAGAACTGAGTATAATTAATAGGTGGCTTCTTCAAATTGATATATAAAAAACAAAGCAACTTAATGAACTTTAATTCAATAATAATGCCTCATTAACTTATACTGGTTTAAGTTCTTCAGAGGTATAAAGAGTACAAATTTTAAATTAGTATTTTCTATGTCTCATGAGTAAATAACATACTGAATGAATAAACACACATACACATACCCTCAGTATGCTAAAATCTTAATGTGTCTCAAAGAATAAATAAAATTTGAAATGTCTACCCTAAAATATCAAGATGTTAAAGTCAGACCAATGGGAAGAAACTAAGACATACCTATTGGGAATATTTTTCCCATTAGCCATGTTATTTCTAGGAATGTCAAGTCCACTTTGATTGTCTAAGGAAAACTTAACTGTTCCTTCTGCCAATCTGGAAAGCGTTTTTCATAAGGCCTTTAAAGCCTTTATCAGGCTAAGTTGGAATAAGTTGTACATGTGACTCTTCAAATCAAGTATAGCCCATGCATTATTTATTTTTCTCTCCCCAACTTCTAATACTAGGCGCAACACATGGTATTATCTATAAAAATATGATGATTAAATCTTTTTTATTTACAAAGCTTTAAAGTGAAATATAAACTGTAATTCCCCTTGTGATTGACAACAAAAACAATAAGTCTTTAACATATATATTAGAATTTTTTTAGAATATTTACATTAGAATATTACATTAGAATATTCTGAAACTTGATCACAAAAACAATACTTAATGCTACTTAAAGAAACAACTACAGGAGCTGGGGTTGTGGTAGAACACTTGCCTAGCCCATGAGAGGCACTGGGTTCAATCCTCGGCACCACATAAAAATAAACAAACAAATAAATTAATAAAGGTACTGTGTCCATTAAAAAAGAAAGAAAGAAACAACTACAGTCGAGTTGGGTTGTGGCTCAGTGGTAGGGCACTTGCCTAGCATGTGTGAGGCACTGGGTTTGAATCTCAGCACCACATATTAAGTAAATAAATTAAATAAAAAGTCCATAGGCAACCAAAAGAAAATTTTTTAAAAAAGAAAGAACTACAGTTGGCTGTGGTGGTACATGCCTCTAATCCAGCAACTTAAGAGGCTGTAAATTTGAGGTCTCAACAACTTAGCATGACCCTGCCTCAAAACAAAAAATAAAAAGGGTTGGGGCAGGAGACAAACAATAGAGAAAAATAACTACTAATTTGGCCCAACAATACAATATGTAATACCCACATTATAGAAATGGTCCAAAAGTTTTAAATTCAAATTGATGAGTTTACCTGATCTGAAATTTCCCAAACTCTGACAGATCCATCACAACTAGCTGATGCCTGCAAGGATAAACAAGATTTCTTGTTGTAGCCAGAATATTACATGAAACTGATTCAACTCATTCACTCAAATGACTTTTTTGCCAACTGGGTGAAATTTTCCACTAATTTTAAACACATTCAAGAAAGCCACAAAAAGAGAGGAAGGAAAATTAATTACCAAGAAGACACCCTTAGGGTCAAAAGAAAGACTTAAGACAGGGGCATCATGTCCT
This sequence comes from Callospermophilus lateralis, assembly GCF_048772815.1. Taxonomy (NCBI): domain Eukaryota; kingdom Metazoa; phylum Chordata; class Mammalia; order Rodentia; family Sciuridae; genus Callospermophilus; species Callospermophilus lateralis. The sequence continues at coordinate 75,152,238 of NC_135307.1, read as the reverse complement.
CGAAATGTCTTCTGTTGGCTGCTATCCATCACATCCACAATTTTGATGAGAAAATCACTATACACAATAGAATAATGCACATGAGTAAATGCCAATACAAACCCTCTCCTAAAAGCTATACTCAAATATTTCAAAATCACAAGAGTGAATGCTGTATTTTCTGTATTGCAACTTGCAAAATTTGACAGCCAAATATAATTTACCTTTTAGTTTTGCTCTATAAAGATATCAAGATTTGGGGCTGGGGATGTGGCTCAAGCAGTAGTGCGCTCGCCTGGCATGCGCGGGGCGCTAGGTTTGATCCTCAGCACAACATAAAAATAAAAAATAAAGATGTTGTGTCCACCGAAAACTAAAAAATAAATATTAAAAATTTCTCTCTCTCTCAAAAAAAAAAAATCAAGATTTCCCATTATGTTAAAATACAAACACTTCCTAAATGGCTCCTTTGTTACATCCTAAGTTTTCATTATTTGCTAATAACAGCCATGCAATTTAGAAGGTACGATACCTTTACTAAATCTCACAAGTGTAACAATTACATGTTTTCCCTATGACAAATAAACTTCAAGAGAGCTACAGAATTCTGGTTGCACAGTCCCATTGATACCTAAAATAATTTTTTAAAATTTGTTTCAAGCTATCTCCTTTCTCCAGTCTTTTGCACCATTTACTCAATAGGCTATCTGCAAAGCAATATATGTCAATTCACAAAATACTACAAGTTTGTCTTCAAAAACCTCCACTAAATAGAAGACTTGCATATAAAAGTAAAATAACAATAAAAAACAATAAGCTAACAGGGTCCTGGAAATATTAGCCTAAAACAAATGAGGCTTTTCTTCTAACATTATTTCCTTTCTCTGATGTCAAAGAGTCTTACCTTGATCCAGCAGCAATTTTAGTGCCATCCTCATTAAAGACCACATGATTTGCATTTGTAGTGAAGCGAGTCAATATACCATCTGGAACTCCTTCAGGAAATGTGTGAACTTGAACAGTATTATTAGAAACTGCAGTGACCAATTTTCCATTCTGAAAGAAAAATAAAGGTAAGAAACACTGACATAACAAATTCAAATCAGTTGGGAATGTCTTCATAGATAAAAATCCTGTGAAAGGCAAAAACTTAATAATTATAGTTTACATCAAGAGAAAAATTACCACTCAATGTTCAACTTCCCTGAAATGTATATTAGTAAATTTTGTATTCTGTAAGAAACATTTCAGTAGTATTTTTATGGACCCCAAATGTCATAAAAATGAAGGAGACTCCAGAACTTTTTGGAAAATACACAATTTCAATGAGGAAAGAGCACATCAGAAGGCACAGCCACAATGGCCACTATAGAGGTGCCCTATGTTTCCATAATAAATTCATTGTATCTTTCTGGAGTGGGATAAAATCTAAATGCTGAATCCATGGGAGAGATTAGAATGATGTGTCTACAAGTCAGAGAACACCAAGGACTATCACAATCTTTGGAACAGAAGACAAGCATGGAATGGATACTCCCTTGGAGCCTGGGAAGAACCAAGCCTACTGACATGACACCTTGATTTCAGTCATCTTGCTTCCTGAACTGTTGGGCAATAATGTCCTAATGTTTTAAGACAGTAAGTTTGTGGCAATTTGTTACAACGCACTACAAACTAATACAAAAGTTCTTACTTTTTTCTTCCTTACAGTCTTTTTCATACACAAAAGCAACACATGCTTACTATAGGAGAAAAAAATATGAAGGTGAAATGAGGAAAGAACGAGTTTCCTTACTCTTTTAAAGTAATTGCCACTAACATCCTGGTGTTTTTAGTATTTTTCTATACTCATGAAAATACAGTAATAATAATATATGTGTGTGTATATGTGTGCATATACATATAATTTTAGCAAACAACACTATACTATAGAATGTTCTGCAACTTTCTCATTTTCAATTTCTAGCAAAATCTTTTTCAGATGAGGGCATATAAAACTATATCTTTTCTTTTTTTAGTGGTTGCACTATATTCCATTGTATAGCTTTATTAAATGTATTAACCAACTTCTTGATTAATAGAAACATCAATTTTTTTATCTGTTGCTATTTTGAAAGTTGATATTTCAAAAATAACAAGTGTTTTTTACTAATCTTTGTCCACATAAACTAGAAAGTATATATTTTCCTAGAAAACTAATCAGAAATGACCGTGAATATTTTAATTTTAATATATAGTATCAATTTAAGTATTCTAATTTTGATAAAGTGTATCAATTTCTCTTTTTAAAAAGTGTCTTATTGCCAGCTCCCTGGCTCATGACTGTAATCCCAGTAGCTAGGGAGATTTAGGCAGGAGGATTGCAAATTCAAAGCCAGGTTTGGCAACCTGAGCAACTCAGTGAGGTCCTGTCTCAAAATAAAAAATAAACCTATAATCCCAGCGGCTTGAGAGGCTGAGGAAAGAGGATTGCAAGTTCAAAGCCAGCCTCAGCAACTCAGTGAGGCCCTAAACAATTTAGTGAAACCCTGTCCCTAAATAAAACATGAAAAAGGGCCCAATGGTTAAGTGCCCCTGAGTTCAATTCCCAATACCAAACAAACCAACTAACTGGCTGGGGGGTTGAGTACCCAAGGGTTCAATCTCCAGTACCCCCCCACAAAAAAAAGCCAGTCCTGATGGCACATACCTGTAATCCCAATGACTCAGGATACTGAGACAGCATCAACCCAAGTTCAACATCAGCCTTTCAGCAACTTAATGAAAACCTGTTTGTATGGGGATACAAAGAGGGCATGGGAGGTACCAGGGATTGTAGCTCAGGGGTAAAGCACTCCCAGATTCTATCACCTTTAAAAGTACTGCAAAAATTTTTAAAATTGAACAATTAAAGTGTTTTACTTATATTTCCAGAAACTAAATATAGTCATACTTTTTTAAGCCTTCACTGTTACTGGGGATTAGCAATATATTTTATCCTTGCCAATTTTTTCTTTTTTTTTTTTTTTTTTGGCACCAGATATTGAATCCAGAGGGACTTAAACACTAAGCCTCATCCCTAACACTTTTTATTTTAGTTTTTTATTTGGAGATATGGCCTCACTAAGTTTCTGAGACTGGCTTTGAGCTTGTGATACTGCTGCCTCAGCCTCCCAAATTGCTGGGATTACAGGCATGCACCACCATGCCCGGCTTCCTTGCTGATCTTATAGGGGGGAAAAAACCTGACTGTTTAATTTGCACTTCTTTGCTTATTAGTGACAGCTCATATTTAATGTACATTGGTCATTTATATTTATTCTTATGGAATGTATCTTCTACTATATATGACCTATTAAAAAGAATATATAAAATGTTTTAAGACCATCTCCTCTACTTTAATGAGCCTGAGTTTGGAAAGATATTTTTCTTTTACTCAAACACAATACACCCAAATTAAAATTCATCACAATAAAAATTTCAGTGGTTTTCAGATTCTTAATTTTCTGAAAACATGTCTTCACTCTCTTAGTAATCTATATCACATTCTCTTATTTATCTCACACAAGACATTGGAAACGTGAAATGTGCATATATTGAAAGTTAGTGAAACATTACTATTTTCTTTAATAACTTCTTAAGTTATCTGAGTTAGTGAGTGTCTGAATCCATTTTGTGCTGCTATAACAATATCACAGACTGGTAATTTATAATGAACAGAAATTTACTGGCTCATAATTTTGGAAGCTGAGAAGTCCAAAATCAAGAGATTTGCATCTAGTCAAATTATATTATTACACTGTGTGCATGTATGAACATGTAACAAATCCCATCATTATGTACAACCATAGTGCACTCATAAAAAATGTGGAAGAAAAAAAGATTTGCATTCAGTGAGTGCCTTCTTGATGTGTCATCCCATGACAGAAGAGCAAAGAGAGAGCAAGTAAGAGGACCCAACTCACCCTTTTAAAATTAACTCAGTTCTGCAATGACAAATTTACTCTCACAGTAATAGCATTGAAGTATTCATGAGGGCAGAGTCCTTGTGTCCTAATCATCTTTCATTAGGCCCCACAACCAACTAATGTGGTGTTGGGGAGTAAGTTTGAGACATAAGCTTTCTGAGGGACAATCAAATCATAGCAGTAAGCCAAAAATCCCATTGATGTTCCTCTCAAATAATAAAAGGGAACACTTTAACTTTTCTTAAAAGTGCAATTCTCTTGTAAATATCTTAATTTGTTCATCATTAATACACATTAATCACCTTCAAAAAACCATTCCCGTTTTACCCTTAAAATTTTGGGGCAATTTGTGGCATTATTATGCATCTTTAAACATAACTTCATAAGAGAAAAAAACAAAAAGGTTCATCAGAGAAAAAAACAAAAAGGTTCACCTACATTTAAAACGTCTATAAAAAAGATTTTCACTCAAGTAGAACTATCACATGCCAGTATCATTCACATCAGTTGATGTGACTGTTTACTACCTTCAAAGCACATGAATATGCCTTTTCTCCAACATTAATGGACTTAGGATCATCATCATCCAAGTCTTCCCAAATTCTCACATCACCATCACTTCCACAAGTCACAATACAACTGTAAAGGAAACACATAGTAAAAAGTCACCCAGTTTCAGGCATATTGGTTTTCTTTTAATGGTACCTTTCTTTGGGATGTAAATAAAATTAAGGTATTAGCCAATATTTTTCCCCCATTTTATACAAACAAACCTCAATAACAAACATTGATGACTTCCCATTCTATAAAAGGAAGGTGAGTTTAATATTCTCCACAGTTCTTCCTTGGCATAAAAATTATTCCTTTTGCCATAACATAAAAAAAAAAAAAAAAAAAAGATGAGTGTACAATCTCTGCAACAACAGGGACCATTTATCTTGCTCATTATTGAATCTCCAGCACCAAGAAGTCTCTGACACAAAGAAACTTTAATAATAAATGTTTACTGAATGAATAAATGGATTAATATATGAGTTGTTATCCAAAGGTGATTATCCCAATGGCTACCTGTATCTTGTTTTTTGTCTGTCTTTGCAGTGCTGGAAATGGAATTTGGGGTTTTACACATGCTAGGCAAGCACTACACAGCTGAAGTACACCCCTGCCTCATAAGTCATTTTAAACCTCTAATCTTTCCAGTGCTTTTATTTTTCCAATGTATGTCCTACCTGGACATACCAAAAGTAAACAAAATTAAAGTATATATAATTTTGATTATAAAATTAATATGGCAAAAAAGAAGCCATTTAAAGAACTGCAAATTTCAGAAGATGAATTCCTACAGAAGAAAAATGGTGTTGAGGAGTCTAATGTCACGTGATTTAGGCAAGTAATAAATTTTCTGTTCTTTTTCCCAGAGAGAGAGACAGAGAAGTGGCAATTATATTGGGAAGTCAAAAGGACAAGTAGGTTACCCAAAAGGGAGTGCTCCTGTATATCCTGTCTGCCCCTTATTTTTTACTCAATGAAACAACCTGGAAAACACTCCACATATGCAAAAATCTTAACTTTCAATGGTGTAGACAGATCAAAGTTGTAACTAATCAAATGATGGACATTCAGGCTATTTCTGAACTTCATTTCTTAACAATATTCCTGTATTGAATAGCTCTGGGAATCTATTTTATATTCTTGCAAATGTACATTCAATGTTCAGTCCTGCAAGAAATATTGCTTTATCAATGGCTATTTTTTTTTCATAATTTCAAATAATAAAGCCCAATTCACTGGAAAAAAAAGGACAAGTAGGTTGGGCATGGCGGCACACGCCTGTAAATCTGGCAGCTCAAGAGGCTGAGGCAGGAGGGTCATGAGTTCAAAGCCAGCCTCAGCAACTTGGTGAGGCCCCAAGCAACTTAATGAGACTCCCTCTAAAAAAATAAAAAATAAAAAGGGCTCAGAATGTGACTAGTAGTTAAGCGCCCCTGGGTTCAATCCCCAGTACCAAAAAAAAAAAAAAAAAAAAAAAGGGGAGGATGTAAACCAAAAAAAAAAGTGCGGACTACTGAATTTGGCAAGCTAGCAATATCAAGTGATCTGACAAAATTCATGTGAGATGCTGAGAAAATGAAAATATGGGCAAGAATACGGGATAGCATCTTTCCAACTCCTTTGGAAATAAGATTTTAATTTTTCTCATGGACTAAAAAGTAAAGTCCTGATATTTACACCTAAAAACGTTCTTTTTCTCCAAGAAGCTTACCTTCCAGTATCATCAAAACAGACGTCTGTGTGTCCTTCTGTATGTCCATATCTCATCGGCTTCTGTGTTGCAGGCATGTTTTCTTTTCCCTACCCGAAAATGTCTTATAAAGATGGTCTATTTTCAAGGCGAGGAAAGCGGGGAGTGGGAGGGGAAAAGAAAGGTTAGTCTCCTCCCGAGCACGCTCTCCACAGCCCCGATTCCTCCAAGCGACGCAAGTGGGTGCAGCAGAAGATCTGTCACACAACAAGCCGGGAAGGGGACACGCTTCTCCGCTGGTGCTAGCAAGGCGAGCAAGGACTCACTGTGGCGATGGAGGCTCCGCGCCTGAACCGAGAAAACCCAGCGCCCGCGCAGACGGCTTCCCGCGCTCCGGCACGCTCCGCACGCTGCGCCTGCGCGGCCCGCCCACGCCCAGCGCAGGTCTCCACCGAGGTCGCTGATGGTGGCGTCAGCTGCGCGCCGGCCGCGAGGCAAAGAACCGGCTGCTGGGCAGTGAGCGTGGAAAAGAGGGAGCTGAACGCGGAAGTGGTGGCAGCGCCCGGGTAGCCGGCGGGGGCGGTGACCGCGAAGTCCGAGACGGGAACCGGTCGTCGAGGGGAGGGGCACGGGGTTGGCAAGAAGGAAGGCAACCGCCTGGTAGGATCTACGGGAGGTGCGAGGAGTGGCTGGGCCTTCTTTCTCCACTTGAACGTGCGCTGAGAGCCACGGCTATGGTGATGGCGGCAATTACTCGGTCAGCCCCAGTTAAGCTGCGCTTTGGGAGGTGAGTGGGGGAAGGGTGGCCGCTGCCGGGCTTTGCAGCCCGGGTCGTGCTCTTTCCTTCCTGGCTGTCCTCCCATGCGACGGATCCAGCCTCTCCTTGGAACACAGTTAGAGCCAGATCTTTTAATTTGTTCTCTAGAAAAGAATAAAGCGAGACCTTGTCGGTCCTTTAATCTTGGCATATTTCGTACCCTCAGCCTGTCACTTCTGTAGAGATGAAGAATTAATACTTATTTCTTGAGACTCTATCCAGGTATCCCTTTTAAAAAGTATCTTCTGTTTCCCGATTCATATCCCACTAAAGTTCACTGAAGTGTATGTTTAGATCCAAAAGAAGAGTTAAAATTAAACGACCTATTGTTGTAGGCTTCATTTGTTCTTGACCATCAAGTTTATGCTTTTCTTGTCTTCACGTTTCCGTATTGATAGACTGGTCTGTGATGAATATCTTCACAATGACAATCTCTCGTTAGTATTTATCTTTGAGAATTTTTCTGTTTTTTTTTTTTTTGTAGTACCCACCTTTCAATTTCAGTCAGACCAATTTTTTTGACCTCAGTGAGACGTCTTTCCGTTGCAGAGATTTCCCTATTTTCCAATCTATCATTTGTGAAAAGTTGAGAGCGCAGTTGGACAAATTGGTGTTCTTGCCTTGGTGGCATCATAAGAGGGGTTGTTTTTAGTACTAGGGCTCCAAATAGGCTTGCTAGACACGGAGGTTTGTGTATGAATGAAAAGGATGAGTGATTGGCTCAAATACAACTTGGGATTTGTGGGGAAATACCTACTGTTCATTTCCCACAAGAGCAAAGATACCTGAGATGCTGCTCTCTAAGTGAATTAATATTTTTTTAGAGATCATTCATTTTTTAGGTAGACTGATTCATAATTTTTTGTCCAAGTAATTTAATATCATTGGATAGAGTGGGTGGTTCAAGATGAACTCATAATATTCATCTCTATATTGAATAAATCATGAGATTTCAGAGTAGTACTGTTCAGAGCTCAATAAGAAGAATCTGCAAATTGAAACAAGAGTTATAGCTATAAAATGTTTTAAATGGAGTATCTATAAATCTGTCAATTTTTTTGTGCCTTAACAATCAAGCCATTTGATTCACAGATTAAAGAAAATTCTCCTTTGTAGATTTCACATGTATGAATGAGATTCAGCTTTAGGATTGAACAATCCAAGGTTTTAATTTTACTCTTGACACATTGTGTGACCTTGAGTATGGTTCTCTCCTGAATGTCAAATTCCTAGTCTCTGAAATGGAGATGGTACTTAGTAGCACCCAATTAGAGTACATAGGAGATACTAATGGATATATAAAATTCATTATTATTAATGTCTTGTGTTATTAGTGGGATACTTTGGGTGAGTGTGTAGTAGTTTTGTTTAAAGTGGGTTTAAATCATTATCCAGTAAAATGTTTTAAATATTAAAAGATTTGTTCCTGCTTTTGTAGTATGTTTTCATAATTCCATTTGCTTAAGTCAGTGCCTTTAGTGAGTTCATGATTCTGTTGAGAGAAATAGATAACTGAAACAACATATACAAGATGATAGTGCATTTATGAAACCTATGTAAATTAAATACTGTATTAGTAAAATTGTCTGGTAATTTGAGATAATATAGCTGTTTAAAAAGAAACCAATTTAGCTGTGTCACTGATATAGGTGTAAAAATTTTCCAAAGGAATGTGTTCATCCTTATTAACATGCATATCTCATAGGAGTAGGTAACTGAATGAACTAGCTGAAAATTAAGCCAAGGTCGAAAATTCATTTGCCGTGAAGGTTAATTTGCTCTGTTGTCAGGACTTTAGTACCCTTAGGCTTACAGATATTGTTGGTCTCAAGGGCAGTAGGGTGAGAAAACCGATGTATCAGCATTCTACCAATGGTAATATTATCTAAATCTTACAATTTATCCAAGATGATATATTGGTATTGCCTTATGGAAGGAGTTTTAAAAATGCCTTTTCAATAAAATATGTATTCCATGTAAAAATTAGTAATCCTTTGAAAGATAAGACTAGAAGAGAGGATAACCAGAGCTCAGGAGAACAAAGTATTGAAAAAATAACATTGAAGGCAGATTAGAAGTCTGAAAATTTCTATCTCTGAATGTATCCTGAAAATTACTAACCTACTTATTTTGGGTGGTAGATATTATTGCACATGTATAAACTTAGTAAGGTGTAAAATGGTATGATACAGTAAAAGTCACCTTATTCCAAATACCCAATTCTGGCAAAAAAAAAAAAAAAAACCCACAAACAAACAGTATTTAAATCTCATGTTGACATTACTAGATTGATTTTTTACCACTGCAAGACAGATATAATAAATATTTCATAAATGAAAAACTTAAGAGTTGGAAAGATCGTGGTTTATCTAAAATCACACACCTAATAGGGATGATGGTACTTGCCTGTAATTCCAGCATCTAAGGAAGTTGAGGCAGGAAGATTGCAAGTTCAAAGCCAGCCTCAGCAACTTAAAAAAGGCCCTAGCAACTTAAGAGACCCTTTCTCAAAAATAAAACATAAAAAGGGTTGGGGATGTGGCTCAGCCCCTGGGTTCAATGCCCTGTCAGAGCATAGGTCTTTTATCTAATCCAAGGTATTCTACCACAGTCTCTTCAAATAATAGTTATTGCCATAAAACTTAGAATTTAAAAACATCAGGACATAAAAACGAATTTTATTTAAATCTAGAATTCCCTTTTACTAGTTTGTAGGTGAAACTTGTTACTCAACCTTAAATGTAAGTAAGCATATGTAATTGTAAAGTAGTGAAAAGAATAATCTATAATCAGTTTAAAAAAAAAAAAAACTTGCTTGTTATTTCAGTACCACTACTATTAGTACTATTAGTTAGCTTACATGAAACTACAAATTTTGGGTCATTAAAAACTTGTGATTTTCACCCATGTTATTTTTAAGTAATTTAAAAGTGTAAAACTTTTTTAATGGACTATAATATTAGGAGTAATAGAAAAGGCTTTATGACATTTCAGAAATTTTGAATCTCCTAAATTCAGATTTTTAAATACGTTTTTGTTCAGATTTTCTGCCTTATATATAGCCTTTATTTCCTCTCTTTCCTTTTTCCTTGATTTTGGCACTTTTATCATTTAGAAAACTTCTGAGTAATAACATTTTCATTAATCTCAGTATGTTTTTTTCATATGTTTTAATCCTGGCAGTTAAAACATGTCCAGATTTTACAATGAGAAAAGTGAAGCCAAATGAGGCAGAGGTTTTTTTGTTTTTGTTTGTTTGTTTCCCCTCCCTGCTAGGGATTAAACCCAGGGCTTCACATGTTCCAGGCAAATATCTTACCACTAAATATATTCTCAGCGCTAAATGAGATTTTTTTTAAAGGAGGTAACATATCTATGAATGGCAAGGTCTGAGTTTACCTACCATTTTACAATTTAGCAACTCATGCTGTTTCATCTGCACTATGGTGATTTTAAATATGGGATAGTGAATAACTGTAGGTTCTTGATTTTTATGGGTTTTTAATTTTTTAAAATTTCCTTTTTAGACTAAATTGGTCTTATAGAAAGAAAGAGTTCAGGGTAATAGGCCAAAATGTCTGAATTGCTCACTTCCAGGTACTTGAATTATAACCTTTTTTGCACCTTCTCAATTTTTTTCTGAACATTTCTTTCTTTTTTTTTGGTAGATGGAAACAATACCCTTTGTTTTATTTATTTATTTATTTATTTTTATGTGGTGCTGAGGCTTAAACCCAGTGCCTCACACATTAAGCAAGTGCTCTACCACTGAGCTACAACCCCAGCCCTGAACATTGATTTACTACTTATTGAGTATATGTCGTTTTTATAATTAAAAATTACAAATTTTTAAGGGAAAAAAATACATCTTTCCGATTTATTCCATCAAATGTTTTAATAGTACAACTTTTATATTCGGCTTTCTAAGATACTATTGTCCTTCTACTTTTAGAAGTCCATGTACTGCCAGCTCTTAGTTTTCTACTTTCTTCATTCCACATTAACCTTCTTTAACAATAGGTTACTAGACATTTCAACTTATTCTTAGTAAGCTTGGGAAACATACATTCGTTTTAATAATTTCCCCAAAATTTGTTCCACAAAAAATGTTTGTGGAGAGTTAAATATAGGAAACCTTGGCATAAACAGGTTTCTTTACTGAAGTACCTCCTAGAACTTTTTGTTCAGTATGTATTGTAATCTTGCAGAGGAGAAGCATTTTCCAAATGTATTTGAAAGGGGACCTCTTTTTCCCCAGAATATGAATTTTTTTTTAGTGTCAATCATTAATTATTTGTTTGGTTTTTAAAAATATTTTTTTAATTGTAGATGGACACAATACCTTTATTTTATTTGTTTATTTTTATATAGTGCTGGGGATCAAACCCAGTGCCTCACATATGCTAGGCAAGCACTCTGCCACTGAGCCACAACCCTGGCCCTTAATTATTTGTTTTTAATGGGCAAATAATTATATGTAATTATGTGATACAGTGTGACTTTTTAATTTTTATTTTTTTTTTAATTTTATGTTTTTGGTGGTGCTGGGGACTGAACACAGTGGCTCTCTACCACTCAACTACATCCCCAGCTTTTTTTATTTTTTATTTTGAGACAGTGGCTCACTAAGTTGTCCAGACTGGCTTCAAACTTTGTGATCCTCCTCCTGAGCTCAGCCTCTCTAGTAGCTAGAATTCATGTACACCACAGCTCCTGCCTCAATGTGATGTTTTAATCAAAGTATTTTTTAATAGAATGCTTCAGTTAAACTGATTAGCATATCTTTTACCTCACTGATGTAGTTTTTATGGTAACAACATTAAAAATTTTAGCAATTTTGAAATATACATTTTTATTAACTGGTTACCATGCAATGTGAAAAAGCACTAAAACCTACTACTCTGCAGAATATGTATTAGCATCTTTCAGAAATAGTGTTTACTAGAATAGATTTAGAAACACTGTCATAATCAAACTGTAATTGGGAAAGAAAGTAGAAGAGGTAGAAGGCCAGGCACAGTGGTGCATGCCTGTGATCCCAGCAACTCAGGAGGTTGAGACAGAAGGATCCCAAGTTCAAAGTTAGCCTCAGCAACTTGTCAAGACCCTGTCCCTGTCTCAAAGGAAAAAACAAAACATGGGCTGGGGATGTGGCTCAGTGTTTTTTAAGCTCCCCTGGGTTCAATCCCTGGCACTAAAGAAAAGGGGGAAAGAGGTAAGGGAGGGTACAAAGGTACTAAACCAATGATTACTTTTTTTTTTTTTTTTTTTTTTAATTACCATCCAGTAAATCTCTTGAGACCTAGGTATCTCTTTAAAGGGAGATACTTCAAAATATTTATGGGAAAATTAACCTGTATTGCTTTTGTAATGAGAAAATTGTTTTTAAGTTCAAATATTTTTCTCATGTGAACAAACTCATTTTCATATTTTTTTCTGTAAAAAATATTTCAAGGAATTCATCTGTTGTCTGCTATCCAATAAATTCCGCAAATTCTATTTGTGGAGCCTAAATATTTCTCCAGTATCTAATGCAAATATTACAGACTATGATCAGAATGCTTTCAAGGAGTTTTGGGGCACATGATAGCAGGTAAACTTGGAATCATGAATTTAATAGGCAAAGTCCCAGGCTGAAATACTACCCTGAATTTATGAATTCTTTATGTAGTATACTGAATTATTCTTTATAGGATCAAGTTTATTTCAGTTTAGTATTTATGGGAATTCTGATCTTAGGTGTAGATCAGCATTTTAGATATAGATAGTTAAGTGAAAAAAATTAATACATAATGTTGTTATCCAGTATTCTAAAGAATACAGAATAATTTTCCAGAGAAAGTTAAAGAAACTTCTTAATTATTATATTTTAATAGTTTTCTATAGAAATCTTTAACTAAAATCACTTTCCTAGTCTTATTGAGTAGAACTAAATATTATTTAATTTATTAATGAAAGTGCCACAGTGGGCATTGATTTTGTTATCCCTGTCATTGCAGTTGGTGGTAGAACCTGGGACCGAATGGAGAGTGGTGAATCTGGGAATTTGCTTTTTTTTTTTTTTTTTTTTAAAGAATTTATTTTTTACTTTTTTAGTTGTAGATGGACACAATAGCTTTATTTTATTCATTTATTTTTATGTGTTGCTCAGGATCGAACCCAGTACCTCACATTTGCTAGGCAAGCGCTCTACCACTGAGCCACAACTCCTTCCCTGGAACTTGCTTTCTTGACAGAGCATTTATTATATAAACTCTGCTCACTAAGAAATAATGATTTTTTAAAATGTCACAGTTTATTCCCCTGGGCAGTGTAACATATCTCCCTCATAAAGAATTAATTATTGAATGAGGAGCCTCTCCCAAATGATTCTTTTGCCTTTATTAAACAAACAAACAAACAAAAAAACGCTGGGATTACAAATGTGTAATCTCAGCGACTCAGGATACTGAGACCAGAAAATCTCAAATTCAAAGCCAGCCTCAGCAAAAGCAAGGCACAAAGCAACTTGGTGAGACCCTGTCTCTAAATACAAAATAGGACTGGGGATATGGCTCAGTGGTTCAGGTATGAATATGTAACAACTAGTATGAATATGTAACAACAAATCCCCTGAGTTCAATCCCTGGTACCAAGAAAAAGAAAGAAAGAAAAAAAAAGGTCTTTGCAACCACTAACAAAGATCTTTGATTTCAGTGTGCCTACTTACCTGGGTTTAGTTCTCAGCACTGCAAAAAGTGCATAGAGAATTTGTCAGACTCTTTCAAGCTATTATCTTTGATGTCTGTATCACAAATTGGTAGTAAAGCCATCATTTCAAAATATATCATTTTGATCTCCTACTTCGTTTATGCAGAGATTATTAATCTCAAGAATTAATCTCATTTCAATTCAGAATTCTACACTTTTTACATTTGGAGTTTACATGTAGAGGCAAACACCAAAGCACCTCTCTTAAAAATTTTTTGGTCTTTGTAATAAATAAAAATAATTTTATCTTTATGAGAGCAGTATGATTGAATTTTGTATTTTTAAGAATTTTGAATTAGTGAAACTTCTGCAAGAGGTTAGAAAATTTTCTTTCCCCATAGGCAAGTGTAAAGATATAAGAGTTTCATTATTGTTATGACTTTTTGTAACAAAATCAAATAACAAAGAAGGAAATTCTGAGTATCTTTTTTCCTAATAAGATGTCTTCATAGCAAATGTTGGTTTTTTTGTTTGTTTTGGTTGGTTTTGGTACTGAGGATTGAGTCCAGGGGTGCCTTTACCACTGAGTTACATCCTCAGCCCTTTTTATTTTTTATTTTGAAACAGGGCTTTGCTAAGTTGCTGAGGCTATTGAACTTGTGATCCTCCTGCCTCAGCCTCCCAAGTTGCTAGGATTACAGATGTGACCACTGCATCTGGCACATAAATGCAGAAAAGTTACTGCCTCAGTAATTATTAAGAGGTTACCTATAAATAGCACAATTCACAATAACCAAACTATGGAACTGGCTTAGGTGTCCATCAACAAATGAACTGATAAAGAAAATGTGATATATATACACAATGAAGTTTTATTCAGCCATAAAGAAAAATGAAATTATGGCATTTGCAGAAAGATGGATGCGACCAAACACCATCATGTTAAGCAAAATAGGACAAACTCAGAGGGTTATATTTTCTCTCCTATGCAGAAGCTGGAGAGGAAAAAGAAAAACAATGGTGGGGCTTAATCTCCTAAAAATCAAAGGGAAATCAATAGAAAAAAAAAAAGGACCAAGGGTTGAGAAGGAGGGAGGGAGGGGGGAAATGCTGAAGAGTGATATTGACTAAGTTATATTGTTACATTGAGTACTAGTATGAATATGTAACAACAAATCCCATCAATATGTACAACTATAATGTACCACTAAAAAGTATGGGGGAAAAAAATAAAAATGAAGTGCTTTGCTCAGCTCCTGGTGCTGCTGATATTCTGTATCCGAGGTGAGTCCAGAGGAAGATGAGAAAGGAGAATAGGGAGGGAAGTGAGCTCTGGGGCTCCACATCTGCCACCTGTATGTTTGGTTCGCATGTGATAAGTGCAGGTCTTGGTCTCTAAAATGAAGCAGATGAGGTTGAGCTCTGTGAAAGTGACAAAGATTCCAGAAATTATTGCTTGCTAATGCAGAGTTCATTTTTAATATTGAAAATTTTTGAAATATAAATTGAAAACATACCCTGAAGTAATCTGTCACAGAAAAACTATGAAGAGTTTACTTATATTATGACATTACTGATGAAATGCATGGATGTTTTCAAAATATACCTATTTGCTAAATACTTCTGAGAATCTTAGTAAAGGTCATAAAATTTGGAGCACTTGTCATTTTGTGGAAGAAAAATGCTTAACTCCTCTTAAAAGCTCAACAAGTTATGTAAGTACTTTGCCTTGAATTAACTAGCAAGTTTTGTGTGTAGTAAGATTTCTATGGTTATATCTTAATAAAGTATTGTAAAGTTTCTTTTTAAAATAATACAGTCCTAGGCTGGGGCTGAGGCTCAGTGGTAGCACACTTGCCTGGCATGTGTGAGGCACTGGGTTCAATTCACAGCACCACATATAAATGAATAATATAAAGGTCTATCAGCAACTAAAAAAAATTAAATAATAATACAGTCCACAAATCCAATCTAGCATCATGTGCAGCAGTTGCAGTACTCTGATAGTGAGTAAAGTAAGGAGGACTGCCTTAACTTGTCAGCCCTTGGGACTCCCACTCTTCCCTCTAGAGCAGCATACCATCAGATAAGTGAACATATGACAATGAGGGATGGTAACATCGTCAGCCATATATTCAATTTAATCTTTTTTTTTTTTTTTTTACTTTTTAGACAAATATAATTAGAAATTAAATTTTCTTCCTACTTTGAAAACTATAATAATTCAGTGACATTCTGGACTGTGGTGTCTCACGACTAAACAGTCAAGGTCACTCCAGGTGAACTGGACTGCACGAAATAATCACACAAGAAACAGAGATACCTTTTTCTTTGGGTCCTCTGATGGCTTCTCTGATCTTAGGGGTCCATGGAAAGAGAGAGAACACGTGCTGAACCCTTTTATTGGGGAGAAGCCATTCAAATGAGGCAAGAGGTCAGGTTTGGGGGCGGGGTGAGTTTAACTTCATGATGTCTGCTGTCTGCAGATTGACTGACATCTGGGAAGGCCACACCCAAAGGCAGAGCAAGAGAAGGAGACACACAAAGGGAGTTTCCATGGAACATTCTATCCCAAATAGGGCAAAGCAGTAAGATTACAAAAGAATAGATGAGTGTAGCTCAACCACAGGGGTATGCCTATTCAGAAGACTGGCCTTGCTATCTGAGTGGGGAAAAAACTTGAGTCAGGAATCATGGCACTATCGCACCAGACTACAGTGATCTTACAGTTCCCTGTGGTGCATCAGGACTGGAAGGCATGGTAACTCAATGTAGCTCCCCACACTGGACCATATATAAGATAAGGGAGAACAACATTTTACAAAAGTGATTTTGAGCATGAACTCATACTTTTCTAGCAAAATAATAGCTAGGAAAATTTTATGTGAAACTCTAATAATTTTTTTTTAGTACTCAGGATCAAACTCAGAGGCCTCACTTTTTTTTTCCTCAGTTTTTTTCCCCTTGTCTCCATGTTTGTTGCATTTATTTTATCTGCATTGCTTTACAAAGTGATAACAAACCAAAGGAATATGTCTTAATACTGAAGGCTGTCAATCTTGACAATTTTCAAAGTAGGGCCAGCCCATTATTAATGGTCCTAGTTCAGAGCACTTGACAATCCGATTTAGAATTATATTGTTAATTTATAAATAAAAATATTTATAGATTTATAACATACACAAGATCATGCAACATAGTTGCCATCATTTATTCTATTTCTACTACCAAGATAGATGAGTTATTGTTATGAGTTTTGAATCATCAAAGTCACTTTAAACATAATAACCAACAATGCCTAACTCAAGTCCTGTGAAACTTATTAAAGGTTTATCCTTTGTGATCTGAACAGATTTTTATACACTTTAAGTGAAGTTTCTTTTTAAAGGGAATATTTTAAATACTTGTGGCATAGCAAAATTTAATCTGTTTTTCTCTATTTTCAAGTTACATTTTCATTTTCAACCAAGTATCTGTACATGAAAAGCTAGGCAGAATATGTAACCTGAGACAGACAGATGCTGCTAGAGATTTTTAAAATTTGTTCTTTTTATATATACATGATAGAAGAGTGTATTTTGACATGTTATACATACATGGAGTATAACTTATTTTAATTAAGATCTCATTCTTGTGGTTGTACAAGATGTAGAATTATACTGGTCATGTATTAGGGGCCTCACTTTCAAGGCTATAATTCTGAGATGAATACAAAACAGAAGAAAATTTTCACTCTGAAGTGTGTGAAAATGTTTGGAAAACTCGGCCTAAAACAATGGTATTTTTCACTTTCTTTTATGGACATCTGCAGCATTAGCACAGGTAAGAAGTTCACCTAAAACCCATAGATAGTCCATCAATTGGTACCTATTACTTAAAATTTGGTAAGCCTTAACAAAGTAAACCTATTTTGTTAGCACATAAGCTTGTATAGAGAAAGTCTGGAGATTAGTTTTCTGGGGGTAAATGACAAATTTTCCCATAGCTTTGTGGTCTATTGAATTTCAGCTGTTATCTGGCATGTTGGTCTTTCACTTTAAAACACTGGGTTTTCTTCTCAAAATTAAACTTATAAAAATTTTTTTATAATTAAGTATTGGAATAGAGATATTCTGTGATTTCTTCATTATGAACTTTCTGTAAAACTTAGTTACTTTAACAAAACAATATCTGTTTTATAAATACATGAAAGTATTTTTTTAAGTATTTATTTTTTAATTGTATTTGGACACAATACCTTTATTTATTTTTATGTGGTGCTGAGGATCGAACCAAGAGCCCACACATGCTAGGTGAGTGCTCTACCACTGAGCCACAACCCCAGCCCCAAAAAAGTATATTTTAACATTTATTTAACTTAATGCATTTCCATGGTTAAGTTGATTACTTTATGTAAATTTTGTCCCCAATAGCCCAGTGAAATAGCATCCATTTTGCAGTTGAATGCATTGAGGTGTCTATCTAGATCATACACATAGTACAAAACAGGATTGGACTCAAACCATGTTTCTAATACCTGCCATCTCTGTGCTATGAAACTACATTCTTGCCATATATGTATATAAAGATACTGAAAATGTTAAAACAGATACTGCCAGTTGATGAGATTATGATAGTTGTCACTTGGTTCTACTTTCAAATATTTTAACTCTTTGATTTTTTTACCTTCATCTTCCTAAATAGTATATTTATGCTTTTTTGTGATTCAGCAATTTTTACACATTGTGTTGAATTCCTCTTTTTGGTGAATAGGAATTTACTTCTATCCTCTCTCTCTTTGCATCTTCACATTAGTTATATCACAATTTTGATGAATATTTAAATAACATTCACTGCTGAGCAGGTGGTTTTTATGTTTCTTTTTTTCCCCCCTTATTGGTGATGCTGGATATCTAATCCAGAGCTTTACACTTGCTTGCCAAGCCCTCTACCACAGAGCTATACCTGCAGCTCCTATTTTCTTGGATAACTTTCTTATTTTTCTGTAACGATTTGTTACGTAGTCCTTTTTCCATTTGCTTTCGCACTCTCAATTTTTTAAGTCAATCTATTTTCTCCTCAAGATCCTTCACCTTGGAGCTTTTGTCCTTGTGTGGTTATTTTGGGCTGATTACCCTCCAGCAGCTCTAAACCCTCCCCTACACACCCCCTCTCAAGAGATTCCCTTCTTGCTCCCCAGAACTCACATTTCTTCTTCCCTATCACACATCTTCCTTGGGTTAGAGTGTACAGGAAGAATATATTATCTAATATGGGTTAAAATTTGCATGTCTGACAATTTATTTTAACCTCATATTTTACTGATAGATAGACTGGTTATCTCTTCAAGGTAGGAAACTAATTTCTAGCTTCCAGTGTTGTTGAGAAACCAAATACCATTTTATTTGTAGTCCTTTGATTATAACTCTTTCCTTCTCAGGAAGTCTTCAGCACACGTTCAGTGTTCCCTAGGATGAGAATTATTTCCCAATTTAGATTTTGGAATATTTGCATATGCATAATGAAATATCTTTGGGATGGGGTTTAAGTCTAAACATATAAACTTTATACATATAACTTGAAGGTAATTTTACACAGTATTTTTATGGGGCCTGTATTTTGACTGTGATGTAATCATGTGAAGTCAGGTGTGGAATTTTCTACTTGTGGCATCATGTTTATGCTCAAAAAGTTTCCGATTTTGGAGCATTTCAGATTTTCATATTAGGGCTACTCAGTCTGTGTACTTAGATGCTCAGTAGGCTCTTTCATTGTGGAAGCTCATGTCCTTTAGGTATGAGGTTTTTTTTTTGGGGGGGGTGATCTTCTAGATCTTAATTGGCTTAATATAATCTAGAATTGAGCAGCAACCATAGTGTTCAGTATGTTCACTAGGAAAATTGCCAGTATTGTTTCTTTGGTAATTTCACCTCTCCATTTTATTATTGTTTTCTCTGAAATACCTATATTGAGCCTCTAATTTTTTTCCTGCCTATTTAACCATTATTTTTTCTATTTCTTCAACTTATCCTCCAAATTTTTCTCAGCAGTCATTTTTAATTTCCAGATTGTCCTCACCTCCTTCTTATGTGTTATTCATAATTGTAGTAACTTCTCTTAACTTGGAAGAAACCAATATTTATTTTTTTTGTTTGTTTATTTATTTTTGTGGTGCTGTGGATGGAACACGGGTCTCCCTCCTGCAAAGTGCCACTTCACCACTGAGGCTCAGAAATCTATTTTTATTGTCTAATCCTTCCACAGTTTAGTGTTTTTTCAAACTTTATGTTTTGGTCTGTCATTTATATTAGAAGTTTTCCTAAAAACTGATCATCTGTGAGTAGAGCACAACTGTGCTTCCTGGATTTTGTGTGTGTGTGTGTGTGTAGGTGTAGGCGGGGCCGGGTAGAGGTGAGCTTCAGGGCATGCTTGTGTGGCCTTCTGGCTTTTTATTAGTGGTTTCCCAGCTCTCAGCATCTATGTCTTCTCTCTTTGACCACTTTATTTCCTAGCAAAGTATGTTCTCCTGGGCTGGGATTGTAGCTCAGTAGTTGAGTGCTTGCCCAGCACAGGTGAGGCCCTGGGTTCAATCCTTAGCGCCACATAAAACAAATAACTAAAGGTTAGATTCTTAAAAAATAGAAAAGAAAAGAAAAAAGTATGTTCTCCTGTTCTAGTAGGGAAGTGTAAGCTTGCCCACCAGAGTTCTGGGAGCTACGTGGAAGAAGGGACTAAAAAACTTTTGATTTAGTCCTTCTATTTTTAGTCCCCAGCCTCCCCTCTGCACTTTCCTATGTCTGGTATCCAAAGTCCTGAACCTCTGGTTTAGTTTGTCAAATAATAAATGTCTCTAAGTATGGGAGTAAAAACCTAAGAAATCTAACAGTTCTTAGACAAATTTTCAACATACCTTTCCATTTTCCTTCCTTTTCTTTGCCCACACTTTCTGTAGCTCTTCGTGCCTAAAGGTCCTGAACTTTGCCTGCTCTGTTGGCTTCCTTTTTATCCATGTCACCTCTACACCCAGCTCTCTGCCACTGAGTCAGTTATTGCTCCTCTGTTTTCTCAGGTTTTAGATTCTGATAGTTTGTTGGAGATGAGGTTTGTGGACTTTTTTCCTTTGGCAACCAGAGCCTCGAACTTGCTAAGTGAGGGTTCTACCGCCAAGCTACACCTCTGGCCCTAGGTTTGTGATTTTACTTTTTATTTTCTCTTATTGTTTTGGGCTGACTTCTGAGGAAAGAATATTTCACTCAGCCATTTTCAAACTTTACAATTATTTTTTGTATAATTGGGGAAAAAACAAAAAACTATTTTCATTTTGAGGGGAAATCCAATTTCCTACTCATTAGGAAATTTCTAAGGAAGCATTAAAATCAAGATTTCATAAGGAGGGGCTGGGGATGTGGCTCAAGTGGTAGTGCGCTCGCCTGGCATGCGTGCGGCCCGGGTTCGATCCTCAGCACCACATACAAACAAAGATGTTGTGTCCGCCAAGAACTGAAAATAAATATTTAAAAAAAAAAAAAAGATTTTATAAGGAGACTTTGGTGAATTTTGAAGACAATGAAGAATTAAGAGAGAAATACTGAAGCAGGACCCTGGTAAAGGTGTGAATATTATCAAGAATAGAGGATATAAAAAAAGAATTGTCATAATTAAGAGGCAGCAAGGAGGCAAGATTAAGAAATTCACCCAGTCTAGTAAAGTTGGTCATACAGATAATAAACTGCTATTCTGATACAAACCTTAGTGAATTTTCATATTCTATAGCTAGCTTTGTTGCTTCTGCTTATTGTTTGTTCAGTGGAATTTAGTCAATAAGCAAAGTTATTGTTGAATATAATTTTGGCTCTGCTAAGTGATGGTGTATCTTTGAAAATTAGATTAGAAACATTTTTCCCTAAGGATTTTAAATTATTACGTATCAGTGGGCGCATTATATAAAAATAATAAGTCTAATCACCAAAAGAGGAATACTCTATTTGGAAAGTCTGTATCATTTATTCACACTTTTAAGCACTTATAAATTATTTTGTTTGCCAGTATGCACAATCATATAACATGATTGTTTCAAAATTTACTTCAAAAGTGGATTCAAGGGCTGGGGACGTAGCTCAGTTGGTAGAATGCTTGCCTCCCCTGCACAGGGCCCTGGGTTTAATCCCTAGGGCCATTAAAAAAAAAAAAAGAATTCAAGTGCCTGAGAGTTACTTGACTTGGAATTTTTAATGTTCTTGCATTGTCAGAAACTTAATCATAATCAGAATGTTGTGTAACTGTTTTTCCCAGTCTCAAAATTCATCTGCAATATATTTGGGAATATAGAACTTTTTCCCTTAGTTTCTGACTTAAAATCTTATTTCATTGAAAAATACTTTAATTCTACTTATGACCAATCATTGCCATGAGTCTTTGTGAAACTCAGTATTTTACAATGTAAATTCTATCCTGTCTACCCAACTTCATAGGAGAGGTAATATCCTATAGAAATCTACTTGTTTTCAAGAAATGTTCAAGAGGGCTGGGGATGTGGCTCAAGTGGTAGCGCGCTCGCCTGGCATGCCTGCGGTCCAGGTTCAATCCTCAGCCCCACATACAAACAAAGATGTTGTGTCCGCCAACGCCAAAAACGAAGAAACAAATATTAAAAATAAAATTCTCTCTCTCTCTCTTTAAAAAAAAAGTTCAAGAATAAAAGTCTAATTCCATATTTCTAGAAAGCTGCATAAATTAGTAGTAAAGTTGAAATGTGTTGAAACTACATTCCTACTGCTTGGTGGTAATTATTTATTTAATACTTTCTTAACTTTGCAGCTTAAAATTGTTCATATTTTAATCAGTAGGAACAGAAACAAGAAGAAGGAAGTGAAGGAACAGTATAGGGTAGACAGCATATAAGACTTGTAATTCTTACAGTTCACTGGTCTATGGCTGGGGATGTGGCTCAGTGGTAGAGTGTCTGCCTAGCATGCATGAGACCCTGGGTTCGATCCCTAGCACCACAAAAACAAACAAACAAAAAAGAATTCACTGATCTGTTGTGAAATTTTAAAATAAAATGAAAAGAGAGAGGCAGGAAATACACATCAAGACTAGAAATTATTCAGATTTAAGCCTATGTTATACCTGAGAGAACAGATATGGCTTTTTCTGATACACATTGGAAATGAGCTATGGAACAGAACCTCAGACTCTTGGCTGTGGAACTCCAAGATTACATTTAGTGGGAACAAAACACTTGGGATT
The DNA here is from genome assembly GCF_048772815.1 of Callospermophilus lateralis. NCBI lineage: Eukaryota > Metazoa > Chordata > Mammalia > Rodentia > Sciuridae > Callospermophilus > Callospermophilus lateralis. The sequence continues at coordinate 75,129,335 of NC_135307.1, read as the reverse complement.
GCTTTCAACATAGCCAGTACTCATCTTTTTCATGTACTAATTATGTTTTCATCTGTGTCTAATTGGGGCTTTATATTATAAATAAAAGGTGGATAATACATTGCTAATGACTTTTTTTTTCCCCTCTTTAGATATATCCGGAAAGTGCTCAGAAGAAACATCCTGTCAGAAAAACTGAAAAAGCAGTACTTATAACACTGGAATCTGTGGATAAATTTGTTAAAATGGCAGAAAGTAGTGAAAATAATAGTAAAAATATAGATGTAAGACCCAAAACTAGTCGAAGTAGAAGTGCTGACAGAAAGGATGGTTATGTGTGGAGTGGAAAGAAGTTGTCTTGGTCCAAAAAGAGTGAGAGTTGTTCAGATGCTGAAACAGTGGATACTATAGAGAAAACTGAAGTTCCTTTAAGGAGTCAAGAAAGAAATCACAGCTGTTCATCCATTGAGTTGGACTTAGATCATTCCTGTGGTCATAGATTTTTAGGCCGATCTCTTAAACAAAAATTGCAAGATGCTGTGGGGCAGTGTTTTCCAATAAAGAATTGTAGTAGTCGGCACTCTTCCGGGCTTCCATCTAAAAGAAAAATTCATATCAGTGAACTAATGTTAGATAAGTGTCCTTTCCCACCTCGATCAGATTTAGCCTTCAGATGGCATTTTATTAAACGACACACTGCTCCTATAAGTCCCAAATCAGATGAATGGGTAAGCACAGACTTGTCTCAGAGTGAATTGAGGGATGGTCAGCTAAAACAAAGAAACATGGAAGATGTAAACTGTTTCTCTCATACCAATGTTCAACCTTGTGTCATAACTACCAACAATGCTTCATGTAGAGGTGGTCCCATGACTGGCTCTATGATGAACCTAGGTCCAAATAACAGTATAGAAGATAGTGATATGGATTCAGATGATGAAATTATAACACTTTGCACAAGTTCCAGAAAAAGAAACAAACCCAAATGGGAAATGGATGATGATATCCTACAGTTGGAAACACCTCCTAAGTACCACACCCAGATTGATTATGTTCACTGCCTTGTACCAGACCTCCTTCAGATCAATAACAATCCATGTTACTGGGGAGTTATGGATAAATATGCAGCTGAAGCTCTACTAGAAGGAAAACCAGAAGGTACCTTTTTACTTCGAGACTCAGCACAGGAAGACTATTTATTCTCTGTTAGTTTTAGACGCTATAGTCGTTCTCTCCATGCTAGAATTGAACAATGGAATCACAACTTTAGCTTTGATGCACATGATCCTTGTGTCTTCCATTCTCCTGATATTACTGGGCTCCTGGAACATTATAAGGACCCAAGCGCCTGTATGTTCTTTGAACCACTTTTATCCACTCCTTTAATTCGGACTTTCCCCTTTTCCCTGCAGCATATTTGCAGAACAGTTATTTGTAATTGTACAACTTACGATGGTATTGATGCCCTTCCAATTCCTCCTTCTATGAAATTATATTTGAAGGAGTATCATTATAAATCAAAAGTTAGAGTACTCAGGATTGATGCGCCAGAACAACAATGCTAGGAAAAGGGTAGTAACATGGGAATAATTGCATATGTATTTTCATTTAACATTTTATTTTTCTTGTTATTCCTCTTTGAATTTTTCTACAAAGGCAGTTGGAATCAAAAATAAGCCTCTGCTGGATCTGTTTATTTTTCTTATGCTACACTAATTGTTGGATGTTAACATATATTTTTAACCATGTATGTTCAGTTTGGGTTTTTATTGTGTAAATTGTATACTTAAAATTTTCTTTCCTTAACTTATAGATGGTCCAGGCATATTTGAAATTTGGTAGGCTTTACAAATACATTTGGATATTCTGTATTTTTCTTTAATAATAAACTTATGTTCTTTTCTACATGTAAAATATTTTTAACCTATGCTGTCAGTGTTCCTATACATAAAATATAGTTTCCTCATCCCCTTTTTGTTGAGCTTTAAAATTCTTCAGTAAAGATGAGTGCTACGATTCATCCATACTAGTGTAATTGACTTTTATAATTTACTATAGGAATGTTACAGGTAACAAAATGGCTTAAAGTCAAACTTTCTGTGTTTTTAATTTAAATATTAACTGTAAAACAGGATTAATCCAAATCAATGAGCATCAAATGAAAACATGACATTCTGGAGGTGCATTTATTCTACAATATGGCATGGTCATTTGCTATTCCTAAATAGGTGGTCTTCTCTACCTGGAAGAGTTAAATCATCCTTATGTGTACATGCGTGCACCATATGCAAACCTTGGCCCTCACCCGTGATAGTCATGTGCTATACCACTGAACTAAAACCCCCACCTTAAAACATAAACTTTATTTCTCAATGAAAACTTTAAAAATAATAACAATATTAATACTTAGTAATTAAAGCAACTAGGGTTTTTCTGTATTCATTTATGAACTGTTGATTCTACTTAGCTGTTTTTTAGAAGCTCTGAGCCTGTTACTTTCAGGAATTTCCATAGATTATAAACAACCACAAATTTCTACTGGTTAACCAAAGAGGACCTAAGTAGTTTTTCATTATTTTCAGTTGACTTGAATAAAGATTCAAGAAGTATACATGGAGATCAATATTCAGGAAGCTTTGTGTTATTTGATCTTCAAGTTCCAAGTAATTATTATCTTCAGAATTAACTTTGGTTTTTAATGTGACTTCAAAAAAGGAAAGCTGTCTGGCATACATTATACTGAACAGAACAAAAAAATGATCATGTTTCAAATTTACTATCCCAAGAAGAGGGCAGCATTTTTAGAAACATTAGCCCAGTGTAACTAATAAAATGAAATGATATCCTATTTTTTTTTAAAAGAGTGACTAATAAATCTAGAAAGATTCCACAGTTTTCCTTTTGGTGAACTGTCTGCCCCTTTGTACAAATTGGCATTTTTTAAAAAAGCCATTGATACCTTGATGCTAGTTTAGCTGTATTAGGAAACTTCTATTTGGATTGAATTTTATTTTGACCTACAAAATTTCCAAGGTAGAGCAAATGTTTTATTTATTGTTGCTTTTATGTTGAAATACCATTTCCTATCTTGCAGGTCTGCTATTAACATAAAAATAGCATTTTTCAATAATAGCTTTAAAGTAAACTTTTAGCAATTACAAAATTAAGCCAGGAAAATCTGTTACCATTATCTTCTAGCATTTTCTTCTCAGTGGTCTCAAGATTGTCTTGATCTCTACAAAAGGTAGCTACTCAAGTGGCACCTCTTCTAGAAGTGATGAGACTCAGGATTATCATAACATCAGTGTCAGGATAAATATCACTTCTAAAGATGATATTTACCTTTTACAAAGGTAGAAAAGTCTCATACTACCTCATCTTTATTGTGGCACTTTTATAGATCACTGAGAAGCTTATCTTATTAATATAACACTTCCTAAATAACCATCTTTGGTGAAAGAAAATAGCGTGGTAAGACTCTACCCATGATTATAGTTTTTTATCAGAATTTGATAAGACTTTCTGTTTCTGTGAAACAATTATTTTAAATACTTTTCTTTTAAAAATAACTTTTTATCAGTACTGAAAACCTAAGGAATGACTAGCCTATGAATATTCTGTTAAAGGGTAGTTTTATAAAGAAAAATGAAATATAATTATGTTATCTTTTATAGTGGTAAAAATTAGTGTTTCTATGAAAGTCAAGATCTAAATAGCTTTTCATATAATTCAAACTGATTACTTGTGGTATATTTTCTCTGGGCTTTTTTATTTTTTTCAATTCAAGGTATTAACAACTCTTAACATTTTCAAAATACTGCCATATGTGCATCCTTGAAGTATCTACTACATGAGAACAGCCAGGCAATTCATTTACTCTGAAATGATTTGTATTTTCCCTTTGGTATTTGCTACAATTAAAAGAAATTTGGAAAGTAGACATATATAAAGACTTGAGGAGGAAATTATTTATCATGAATGGAAAAGAATAAGAACTTAATTTTTTAAAAAAATTAAGGGATTAGAATATTAAAAGATTATCCCCTTTCTCTATGTTTTTGTGAGAGTACACATGGAAGAACATCAGTATTATATATAAGTCATCAAAAATGTATTTATTGACTGTAACTAAAATGAGTAAATTTTGAACTAGGCATGGTGGCTGCTGTAAGTTTAGCTATTTGGGTGGCTGAGACAGGAGGTTTGCAAGGTCAAGACCAACCTGGCAACTTAGCAAGAGGGTCTCAAAATAAAATAAGGACTGGAGATGTAGCTCAGAAGTAGAGTTCTTGCCTCATGTGAGCAAGGCCCTAGTACTGCAGAAACAAAACAAAATAATAAAATGAGTAAATTTTGAGAATAAAAATGTGAAAAGATACAAAATTTCTATTCCGACACTTTTATAGCACTAGAGTAAACATTATGAACATTTGAAAAGTAGAAACTCCAGAGTTGAGAAAGAATTCAGCATGGTGGAAATATGTAGAGCTTACTGGTAAAAGAGAATGGAGCTAAAAGAAAATAAGATATTAAGAATTTAGGCATTACCTCAGGGAAAAGACTTGACAGTGAAAGGGAACTACTTAATAGCTAATAGCTTGTCTGGACCAGGCACTTAGCTGTGCTTTGGGAATTATCTTGTGCTAATCAGGAAATAAACTTCACTTTTCTATTTTTCTCTCAAGCTTTTCAGGATATATATCCTCTCCTCGAACACGTTCCCCCCCACCACCTTTTTAATCTATAGCATCTTAATTCATGCTGTAATTCTTGGAATATGCTGAATGGGGTTTTCTCTTTTTTTAGGTTCCTTAGCATTTTGTATGAAAAGTCATATGTAATCTTTCTATAACCATGCATTCACCTAAATAATTCATAGAGGGAATGGTTTAATTTAAAGGAAGACCTAATAGGAAGATTAAAGGAAGCTTTTAGTCAGCCTGTGGCTAGATTTATTGATTTGGTGATCAAACCTGTGTTCTTTCCTGAATTTCAGCTAATGGCCAACTGTGGTCAAAAAAACAGCTTTCAGTTAAAGTTTTGACTTCTTATAAATAATATAAAGAATGCTTTAGTAATTAAAAATCCTTTAAAAAGAAGAACAAATGTGGCAATAGGACTCATATAAATTACACTTCTTTTGATAAGGAAAAGCAAAATTTTATCATTTATTCATGAGCCAAAGCCATTAAAATAAATCAAGTTATCAACTTCCTGTGTCTGAAGTTTGGATCATTTTATAGATACATGTATTAGAGCACTTATTTCCTATGAAACAAAAACCTTGAGATCTAACTCTTGTTTTCATTAAAAATATTTCTCATCACATTTAGCTATATTCAGAATCCAATAGACATGTCACATTTTATATTTTGACTTTTGTAGAGCAAATTTTACAGGAAAGTAGCCTTAGTTATAATACATTCCTGCAGACAACAAAATAATGTAAAATAGCCTACTATATAATGTTAAGTAATTTATTTTATTTTAGAAATGTTAAGTAATGCCCACATAAGTAAAAGATTTTTTAAGTCAAGGAATCTTGTTTTTACTTTGGGAAAAAAATATTTTACCCATTTTTGTTTTAACATAATCAGTTTTACATTCACTTGTATTTCTAAAGAAAGAACAAAGCACAAAGAGTTTTTCTTTATTGATGACCTACTAGAAACAAGCAGCACTATAAATCTTTACTAAGACATTGAACACACAAAAAAAAAATTGAGGTAACTTTTAAAAATACATTGGCTTGTAAGCAACATATAGACTGCTTATAATACAATGGAAAGAGGGTTAGCTCATAAATCCTATCTCAAAGCTATTCTTTTACTTTGTAATTTTGAATAGCTTGCTCAATCTTCCTTTGCCTTCATTTCCTATTAAGTGTAGGTAATAATACTTTTCACTTCACTTCCTGAAGGTTAATCCTTTGGTAAGAAGTGACCCATGGAGCATACTTGAAAATAATTGCTGTACACCCATAAAGTAATAATGTGATGGTAGGTTTTCAAAATATTTCTTTAGTAGACCCTGCAGAGTCACATTCACTTTTTGTAGTCTGTAATAGGCTTTCTTGGCTTGATGTGACAATAGAAAACAGTACAATTTGAATTTATGGTTTAGACTGCAATTAAATGAACAATTGCAATTTCCTCTTGCCCTTCATAAGGTCAAATTGATGTTTGTCTTTTTAAGTTGATTACATTTGCAATAAAAATGATAATCACTTTGCCATGGTTATGATCAAATCTAAGCTTTCAGCCTTGAGAGCCATGGTGTAAAAACTTAAGGAAATTACTCAAATTATGCTGATTTTGCTAGAATTGAATAAAATCTGTATTAGCCAAGTACAAACAATAAATACTTGAATATACAGAGTTTTAAATAGTAATTTCACAAAACTACTCTTGTCAATCAGGCTTGTATGATCCACACCATACCCCCCAAAGTAGTCTATTTCCACTTTTATTTCTAATTTTGATGTTGACTGTTTTTTCTTGGATGTGAGTTTAAACAATTTGATCCGAATAATTTTTCACTTAATTAAATCTTCACATGTGAAACCCAAAGACTTTGTGTTTTGTTTTTAAAATGTCCTTACCTCACACATTCAACTCGGTATTTGAAAAGGAACACTTTTGAAAAGTTCGCATCCTTAAACACCATCCGTTTGTATACATTTTTAGTTTTTATCAGTTTGGGTGCTTCCAGAAACAGGCCAGGATGCAATTATACCTGCAAGATTTATTTGTGGTGAAACTAAGGTTAAAAGGGAAGGGAACATAAGGTAGGAAAGTCTTCCTATCACATTGCCGATCTGACAACTGTAAAGAATTGAAAGAACTGGACACATCAGTTGAAAAAGTGTTAGATGGGGAGTTTGTAACTAAGCAAATGTTTCCTGTAGACATGTCATTCCTATAGAACCTCCAGCGTGCTCCTTTACTGGTCCTTGGCAGGCAAGGAAAAGCTTTCGATACCCAAAGTCAGGACTAAGGTGAGGTGAGGGAGGCACACCAATTGGGTATAATTTTTTTTTAATCAAAAGAAGGTAACATTATGATGCAAATATTTTAGATTTGATTCTAAAAATGAGAGCAAGATATCAAAATTTGCATTTAAGACCAGACCATTTTATTTTCTGTTACGCCAGGCTTTAATGACTCCATAAGTCACTGCTGATTCGCTGCCTCTTTTGAGGACAGGATAGGTCCTCCATACTGGTAGTGTAATTTTCCGAAACTGTGCCTTCATCCCAACTAGGACTACCCCAAGTCTTACGCATCCAAATTTCCTGTTACTCCTTTTCCGTTAAAAACTGGAGAGTAGGTCCACTTGGTGTCTTTAAAGAGGTTTTTTAGTCACCCACTAACCCACTAATGGCTTACACACACATAACTACATACATTTTTATATAAAAATAATGTATGTTCCGGTATTTGTTTTTATACCCACATCACTCTTATACATCATTACTACCCAGCAGATTTCTTGGCTGGGTCCATGTGTCCACCTCCTGGGCCCCACTATATGGTACCTAATGTTTATTCAAAAATGAACATGTGAGGAGAGGCGTGAATTGGGAGAAGTCTGCAGACAACCTTTAGCAAATACTGGTCAAACCATTTACACACATTTGTTTCCTACAGTGACCTTTTTAGTCAGCTCTCTTCAATTCTGTCCGGAGGGTCCGGGCCTTCGGTCCGGCCAGACCGCGTCCCACACCCAAAATGCTTGGAGTCCAGAGTGGGGATCCCGAATCTGCCCTCAAGTCAAAGTCAAGAAGTGGCAATTTCCATGAGGCTACCTTGAACATCGCCGACTACAGGCGATGCTCTGAGTCCTTGGGAGGTTGGAAAATTCGGAACCCTTCCCGCGGCCCTCAAAAAGAAAACGGCAGCCCGCGGCCGGCGACTAGGCGCAGTCCCGCCGGCGCCCAGCAGGGGGCGAACGCGGCCCGGTCAAGGGGCGGGGGCGGTGCGCTCGGCGCTTCCTGTTCCGGCGCCAGGAGGAGCCGCGCGCTGCTGCCGCTGCTGCCTCTGCTGTTGCTGCTGGTGCTGCCGCCGCTGTCGTCAGTCAGGCTCCGCCTGGTTCTTCATCGCCCATTTCCCTCTAAACCATCGCCGCTGCTACATCCTGCTGCGGGCTCGGATCTTGCCAGGTGAGGCTGCTTCGGCGCTCGTGAGGGTTGCGGAGAGGGCTGGGAGCCGCGATTGCGCGGTTGGCGGGCGCGGCAACCGGGAGACGGGCGCGGTAACGGAGGTGCCTTGAGTCATCTCCACTGCTTGGGCCGTGAGCACCCTGGGGAGACGGAGCCAAGCGTTCTGTTCCCCTCCCCTCGCGCCGCGGGCCCCCTCCCCCCGCCGTCCCCAGGGAGAAGGCGTCGGGGAACGCTGACGTCGCGCTCCGTGGGCTTCTCGGCGCTTGACGTCAGGCCTGGCTGGGGGCGGGGCGGAGCGGGAGGTGGCCGACCCGACCCCCTCCCCCCCTTCCCGGGCGGCGCGACCCGCTCCGTGGCCGGTTCGCTCCGGTTGATCCCGGACTCCCTTTGTTCGCTGGCCCTTCAGGGCTTCCGGCCCTGTGCCCCTTTGCCATGACCCCCACCACCCCATTCATTAATTTCTGATGAAAAGGGAGAGAAAGGCCGGAATGGATTCTTACTAGAGTCTCTGAGCTCATGATCAATCGCTCAACTAGAGTTGCTCACAGATGCATTAGATACTTCGCCTGACAAACTACAAGTGCAAAGTTCTGTTAACATTCGTTTTAGGATTTAGAAGCACGTATTATGCATAGTCGCCTGTAAATGCCTGAACCGTCTTTTCTTTTTACCTTGAAAACGGCGTGCTTTTAATAGATGATGCTTCTAATGTCGAAGCATCAAATCACATTGAACCAAAAAAATATTACAGCCTTACTACTGGAGAAATACTTGTACACCTGAAGGTTGTAAAGGCCTGTGTTGAAACCGAATCCTCATTATGGGCATAGCCCTCAGAAGTTTTTCATAAGTTCTTTATTCAGTAGTACTCTTTGGGCAGGAATAATAGAAATATTTCTAGTTATTGGTGTCTTTGAGCCTCCTATGCAAAACTTAACTTGCTTTAGAAACTTATGAGTTGTATATGTTGAAATATTAGTTTTCTTTCCAGGAGGAATGGTAAATGCCTATCTCCAGTCTGCCAAAGACTGGTCTACATAAATGAGGTAACACCCCCAGCAGAATCGGGGTAGCAACCCATAATCTAACATTAATATTTATGCAGGATCTGGGACCGCACCTCAGTGGCAGAGTGTTTGCCTGGCATGTTCAGAGTCCTAGATTCTATCCTGGGCTCTGAAAATAGATTGTACAGCAGTGGGTGTGAATATTCAATCTAAGTGGGAATTAGTAAAAACTATGAATAGCTTCAAGTCAGATTTTGCCATCAAATAAGTTTTGTGCCAAACTTGGAAAAATTATTTTCAAATGTTTCTGGATTGAGAACAGCAGATAAAGGTTTATGGAAGACAGAAGTTGTAAAAGCTAGTGTTAGATAAGATTTTGTTCTATACCAGGCAGAGATTTGTTAATTTATTTTATATAAATCACATAGCAAATCTGTGAGGTGAATGCTATTCCGGTCTCCCTTTACCTTTGAGATTGCGAAAGTTGTACTTGGCCAGAGTCCAGCCATCTAGGGAAGAGCAGGCAATGTACTCTTCTAATTTTATGCTATATTGTTCATATACAAAGGAAGACAAGAGAATTTGATATTTGTTTTCTACCCACTGTTTTCCAAGCATGATTTTAGAACTTGATCCAAGAGTCCCATTTAGTCTCCATTTAATTTTATGGGTTCATTTTATATTGATGAAGAAACAAGTCCATTCAGGTAAACTGACTTTTAAGTGAAATGATTCAAACACTTGTCTAAGAATTTTCTGCTAAAATTTTCTCCTTTTTTTGCTTTCTATAGTCTAGCTAAACTGCAGAAACACCACTTCTCAGGAATATTCATACCATAGTACTAATTTTCCCACAGCCCAACAGTGCCTATCACATATTTTCCAGAAAGTAACTAAATAAATGTAAATGGTATTACTGGGAATTTTAAGTGCTCAAAACTTTTCCATCACAATTTCTTGAATTATCCAGTGTAAAAAATGGAATATAATTTTATAAATATGCTAATAAAAATTAGCATATATTCTAATTCAAATTTTGTTTTCAATACAATACTCACAGTCTTGCCCATGCTAAACAAATGAACACAAAAATTCTGATTTACCTTAGCTCCTTTTTTTTTAAGTACTGGGAATTGAACCCTGGAGTGTCCTGCCATTGAGCTACATCCCCAGCCCTTTTTTTGATTTTAAGAGACAGGTGTTGCTTAGTTCCAGTGCTGGCCTTGAACTTGTGATCTTTTTGCCTCAGCCTCTGGAGTGTCTGGGATTATAGTCATGTGCCAACACACTTGGTTTAGCTTCTCTGAATAAATATTTTATGGCACTTTATATAAATAATTATTTTTTAATTATCTGTGAGGTAGCTAGGTGTCAGGAGTGGCTCTGGAAATATATACCCTTAAGTCCTTTAGGAATTCTGTGTTTTATAGATAAGAAAATGATCTCTTGTTTGAAAATTTGCATTTGTTAAAAGGATTGATATCCAGGTCTCCTAGTGTATTTCATACTATTTATCACTCCTTCACAATTTGATTTTTTGAATTATTACTTGTCCGATGTTGCTAGGAATTCAGCTTTCTTAACTTCTGATAATTAAATTGTCATTCCCACTAAAGGCCTTCGGTGTCAGTGAAATGTTTTTACTTTTCTAGTGTATGTTAAAGACATTTTGTACTCTGTTTGAAATTACTATTCTTGCTGCTCAGAAATTAAGTGTTTTTCAGGTAATGGGTAGATTGTGTCATAAAGTTGTAATGGAAATTGTTAAAAGTAATAGCTTTAAATTAGACCAAAAAGGAAGAATGAAAACATTTATTGATTATAAGCTTTTTTTTTTTTTGACAAATTCAAGTTTACACTTGCCTCATCTTACTAATTATTGTAGTTCAGCTCTTTTAGAATAGCTGTTTAGAAAATTGAGATATTTTTACGTTCTGTAAATTTACTCATGTTGAATTTACTGATGTCCCAACTCTTTTTTTCAATCTATTTTTACATGAAAATATAGCCTAAAGAGCAAATTGGAATGCTTCCAATTAACATGAACAATGTTTATTTTAAGCATGGAGAGCAGGTCTATTTACTAAGGCAGTGAGGAAGAACAGGAAGTGACCTATTCCTAATTCCTTTGGTCAGGACTTCATTATTTCAACACTTGATTTAAAAACTTTAAAGCCAGAGTTGTATATTAGTTTGAGTTTGTTATATAATTTATATTCATGAAATTCTTTAACTAGTCAATTGAATATCATGTTTTTCAAAAACTAAGAGTGAAGGAAAAATTCTGAAAACCTGACCAACAAGACCATATGAAATTGAATGGGTCACTTTAGTAAGATTCTTTGCTCCAGAATTAGTGTGAATCTTTTGCGGGGGAAGGTATACTGGTGATTGAACTCAGAGGCACTTAATCACTGATCTCTTCTTTGAATTTTATTTAGAGACAGGGTCTCATTGAATTTTGCTTAGCACCTTGCTTTTGCTGAAACGGGCTTTGAACTCTCCATCCTCCTGCTTCAGCCTCCTGAGCCATTGGGATTAAAGGCATGAGCCACCACATCCAGCAATGTGAATCTTGATGTACAACTATTTTCTGTATTTGAACAGTATGTCAGTCTTTTATAGACTTCAAACATATCGTACATTGACAGTTTCATCTAACATTGATCCTTCTGAGTATTATTGTGTAATGTGATTTTAGTGGAACACAGACCTTAATGTTTAAATGAATGGATAATTATGTTTGCAATACATTCAAGGTGTGGTTTTGATATTTTGAATAAAAAGCAAGGAGATTATTCCTCATGATAAATTATAATTAAAAATAAAACCCTTAAGAATGCAAGATGGCTCAATACTAATAAGTATTCATGTGCTTAAAATAGGAATAAATAAGTATAGTAACAGGCATAAATAAAATCTCACTGTAATTTTTTAAAATCTAAAACTAAAAATGAAACTCATGCTTAATCATTTCCAGGAGAGTTGGAAAAAAGATCACTATGTTCCTGTCATCATTTGACATTTCATTGTTTTTTATCCTAACTGAGGCAAAAGAGGAAAGAGCTGTAAATGTTGGAAAAAGAATATAAAATTATTATCTGGAAACCCCAAAGAATCAACTGAAAAATATTTAAGAATCAACTTAAAAATATTTAAGATAATTCAGTGATGTCACTGCTTATGAAAATAATATACTAAAATTTTAAAAGCCTTTCCCATTTATATAGTTAACCAATTAGAAAATACAATGGAGGAGAGCCTATTTACAACCACAAAAAAAAGGGCTTGCAGAAATCTCTTTTGTAAGAAAGTAAGAGATATGATCAAGAAAACAAACTAAACCAGGTTAGCTGGCACATGCATGTAGTCCCAGCTAATGGAGGCTGAGACAGGTGAGCACACTAGTTCAGGACCAGCCTTGACAACATAGGAAGACCCCATCTCAAAGAGAAAAGAAAAAATGTCATATTTTGAAAGAAAGACACATTTTGTTCTCAAATAAGGTTTGACATTTTAAATATCTCATATGTCCCTTTCATTAATCTGTAAATTTAATGCATTTCCAATGAGAACACCAACAATTTCTTTAATTTTTTACAAAATAACATGGAAAAAATAAACATGAGAATATTCAGTAACACCTGGGAAAAACAGTAGGGTAGCTGACACTAAAATTTGTTTTAAAAATGCTAAGTACGGGGCTGGGGTTGTGGCTCAGTGGTGGAGTACTCACCTTGCACATGTGAGGCCCTGGGTTCAATCCTTGGTGTCGCATTAAAAATTAATTGATTAATTAATTAATTGAAGGTTTAAAAAATGCTAAGTACAAATCAGTAGAAAATAATAGAGTCCACCAGATCTGAGGGAAGTGATTGAGGATCTGTAGCCTGCTTGAGGCTCTGAGGTCAGATTGTATGTGGGTTTGAACCCTTGCTCTACTTGTCATTAGCTCTAAGACTTTAAAGAAAGTAACTTGCTAGGCTTCCTTTTCTCCAGCTGTAAACTGGGGATGACAATAGAATTTGCATTAGAGAAGTAGAGACCTTGAGCATTCAATGATAACCATTTCACAAATAATAGTTGTAGCAGTAATGAAGTCTTGAAGATAGTTTAATTGCTTGATAAACCTAGGTTATTTGGTAATAATTTCTTGGAAGAATTTAAATTTTTAAACAATTTAAACCATAAACATATAATTTTCTTTTTAATCTTGGAGTGGAGAAGGCCTTCATACATACATCACAAAATCCAGAAGTCATACATAGGGAAAAAATTAAAATTTTTATACCAAAAAATAAATATTTAAGGGATCTATAGTTGAAAAGATCTAAGTAGAAAAAAAAAAGTCTCATAAATGACAGCTGATTTCTTAGTATCTTAAAAAGCAGAGGGGAGAGGAGAATGATGGTACTACTAAGTAGTGAAATTCTCAAAGGCACAAAGAGAACCTGCTATCTTATTCTATTCATTCAAAGTTAAAGAACAAGCAAAAGTAACTCAGATAAGTGATGATAGGGAACAGGTGATTGGGAAAAGAACACAAATAAATTTCCTGTAGTGATAGAAAACATTCTATATCTTATTTGGGTTGGTTACAGGGAATATACAATGGTTAGGTCTTGTTAACCTGAATACTGAAGATCTTTGTATTTTATTGAGTGTTAATTTTATTTCAGTTCTAAAATGGTGGGGCTAGAATGTATAGCTCAGTGGTGGAATTCTTGCCTAGAAGCCCCGGATTCAATCCCTAGCACTGCAGAAAGGTTTTAAAAATTTAAAAACTGCTAAATGTGGTCCAAGATGGCAGTAAATTCACAGAAAGAAATGTAAATTAAGTATTAAAAAGTTATTCTTACAGGGCAATGTGGCACTCACCTATAATCCCAGCAGGCTGAGGCAGGAGGATTGCCAGTTCAAAGCCAGCCTCAGCAACTTAGCAAGACCCTGTCTCAAACACAATAAAAAGGGCTGGAAATGTGGCTTGATGGTTAAGTGCCCCTGGGTTCAAGCTCTAGCACCAAAAAAAAGTTATTCTACCTTCCACTTATGTAAATTAAAAAGTGATGTCAATTTTTAATCTGTCATGATTTTAAATGATTTATAGCCAGGTGTGGTTTTAATCCAAGGGATTCAGGAGGCTGAGGCAGGAGGATCACAAGTTCAGTGCCAGCCTCAGCAAAGTAGTGAGACCCTGTCAAAAAATAAAAAGGACTGGGAAAATTCTAGTGGAACAACCCTGAGTTTAATCCCCAGTACCACACAAAATGAAATAAAATGACATAAAAATTTAATAATATCCAGAAAAAAAGGGGTGACAATGTAAATTGATATGTGTTTCTCAAATAGTTAGCAGTAGACTCTATGAATTCCACTCATGGTACTTTTTCACACATGAGCAGAGTTAAGTATTCAGAGATGTTCACTACACCATTGTTACAACCTAAACTGCCACAGAAATCAGAACTTTAAAGTGTGGATCAGGCTGGGCTTTGTGGTATGTGCTTGTTCCAGCTACTTGGGAGGCAGACCTGGAGGGCTGCTTGGGTCTGAGAGTTGGAGAACAGCCTTGGCAACACAGGGAAACTACTTTGCTATATAGTCATTATTACATGTTGTGTAGCCATTAAAAGGGATGAAGTTGATAGAGCTATATGAACTTCTGTCGAAAAATTTTCCTATTAAGAAAAACACAAAATAAAATGATAATTCCCTATAAGTAAAAATAATACATTTATAAAATTTCCATTGAGTTTTTTATAAATACTGATTTTGAAATTTTCTTTCTTTCTTTAGGAAAATGTCTGATGAATTTTCGGTAAGTTGATGTTTATCCTTGATGAGTTAATTTTGGTTCTTAAGGAAAACATTGTCCTGTCTAAAAAGATGTTTTTTGTGATGCTTGGATTTTTTGGCATGTGATTTTAATAGGTGGTTTACCTTTATTTACATAGATAACTGCATGTTTGAAAATGTATCCAGAGGTGTTTATGAATCTCTAAATGAAGTTTTTTGTGTTGCTTCTCTTGCTCTCTTTCACACTTTATAGTAGTGATAATCCCAACATTTACTGAAACTTATTTTATAGCAGGCGCTATGTTTATTCTATTACATATATTATCTTAAGTTAACTGTACCTCAAGTTAACTGTTTTTGAAAATGAGAAATCTATGGGAGTTCATAACCCACTTGAATCAAATGTATGAAAGAGTTTTGTAATGTTTTGAACAATTAATAATAAAAAAGTAAAAAAAAAAAAGAATAAGAAATCTCATCAGTTGTATTTAGAAAAGTTGAGCTTCTGAAAAAAATTGCACTGATAATCAAGGTAACACCTCAAGTTTTATATTAAATACATATTAGCTTTTGAAGATGCTATTGAGGTTTGTAATCCCTCACTCTGATGGTTTACTAATCTATTTGAGTTTATAATCATGTTGACTTTTCCTGGATAAGACAAATAAGACATGTCTGTTTTGTATTCCAGTTGGCAGATGCACTACCTGAACACTCCCCTGCCAAAACCCCTGCTGTGAGCAATACCAAACCTGGTCAACCTCCTCAAGGCTGGCCAGGTTCCAACCCTTGGAATAACCCAAGTGCTCCACCTTCTGTGCCATCTGGACTCCCACCAAGTGCAACACCCTCCACTGTGCCTTTTGGACCAGCACCAACAGGAATGTATCCCTCCGTGCCTCCCACCGGACCACCTCCAGGACCCCCAGCACCCTTTCCTCCTTCTGGACCATCATGTCCCCCACCTGGTGGTCCTTATCCAGCCCCATCTGTGCCAGGCCCTGGCCCCACAGGGCCCTATCCTACACCAAATATGCCCTTTCCAGAGCTACCTAGACCATATGGTGCACCCACAGATCCATCTGCAGCTGGTCCTTTAGGTCCATGGGGATCCATGTCTTCTGGACCTTGGGCACCAGGAATGGGAGGGCAGTATCCTACTCCTAATATGCCATATCCATCTCCAGGGCCATATCCCACTCCTCCTCCTCCCCAGGCACCAGGGGCAGCACCACCTGTTCCATGGGGCACTGTGCCACCAGGAGCCTGGGGACCACCAGCACCATATCCTGCCCCTGCAGGATCATATCCCACACCAGGACTCTATCCTACTCCCAATAATCCTTTTCAAGTGCCTTCAGGACCTTCTGGTGCTCCGCCAATGCCTGGTGGCCCCCATGTGAGTGTTCAATTTGTTACTTCACATGCACTAATAGTTACATAAGCACAACTGAAAGATTGCTTCTTCCCAGTTCTGGATGGAAGATTATAGAGTCTTTGAAATCTTTTTTTAAGGTTTGCAAATACATAAAATGAGTAAGTTTGAAAATTTAGATACAGCATTTAAAAAGATAAGAGCAAAAGTATTCTGAGTACTAATAATAGGAAAAACATTATTCACAACAGCATCCTTTGGTAGACTCTTGAGATGCATTTAATTGGACTGTTTTGTTGTGGTTTTTTATGTCTCTCAATATTATTTTTATAGCATCACACTAAAGCATAGTTTAATAAGAGCAATTTCTTCCTATCTGACTTGATACGGAGGGAGAGTTTTTGAGAACTTAAGACAATGAGTATGTTGCTCATCTTTCAGGCAACTCCCCCTAGTGCTTCTCAGCCAAAGTTTTGTTCAATTCTTAGTAGCGTTGAGCTTGAGATTATACTACTATTCCTGATTGTGAGTTAAATGTAATTTTTCTTGCTTTACTGTCAAGTCAGACTAGAATAGGGCTGATATTTTAGTTGAGGAGTGTATTAGGTATATGACTGGAAAAAAAAAAAATACGCAATATCTCACACAAGATAAGCCAAGTGAGTATCCAGAGTCAAGATTCTCCTTACAGGAAAGGAAAAGAAAAAGATTTGTTAATCCACAAGATAAACTAACCAGAACTCCAGCTAATAAATGCCCATCTCGGCTGTATCTGCTATATATATATTCTCTAAAAGTCTTTTTTTTTTTTTTTTTGCTAGCTGTATGCCAGAGTAAATAAGTTGACTTGCTGTTTGGGTTTATTAAACAATAAATTTATTTTAAGCCACAGCAAGGAGTTAAAAACTCCATTTATAAAATCTAGAAGTTGACTTTTTCTTTTTTCTATTGCAGTCTTACCATTAAGTTAACAGTGGATGAAGAGATGGCGCTTTGCTTTTTGAAGTACATATATATGCAAATGAATGCATATATAAAAATTGCTGGTTTCACTATTCTTAGAGGGCATTCATGAAAGAACAACTCTTGCACCTCTCAGAAGATATCTGCCTCTTGGATGTGTAGTACAAAACATAGAAGATAAAAACATAGAAGTAAATCATTCAGGTGTGATTTTATTTGGTTTTCATGGGGGGGAAATGATTAAATTGAATAGCTCTTTGATAAATTTGTTTAAATTATGAAACTACACATTTAAAAATCTAAGATGATAAGGATTATTGTTAAAAATATTTTGCCAATGAAGTTGCAGATTTTAAGTATTTTTCTATAATCACTCCCCTTCCCCAAATAAACTTCAAAAACAATCACATTATAATTTAAACAAATGATGCCTCTGAACATTTTGAGCTGCTCTCCCCTGTGATAAATAAACCTGGTCCTCTTATGGTTTTATTTTGGATACACCTTTTTTTTTTAAAATTAATTATTATCAGATGTTCATTATCCAGCCAGTGTTCATTTTTATTCTCAGATTTTTAGTAAAAAACTTAGATTTGTTTTATTTTTGTCATATGGATTATATAGCTCAGCTCTAAAATCTTGCCATTTATGAAAAATTAATTTTGCAGTGCTGGGAACAGAACCTAGGGCCTCACACATGCTAGATTGCCACTAAGCTACACCCATAGCCCTAACTTTTTTCTTTTTAATTCATTCAGAGATGTATAAATCATATTCTTGGAGAACGGATATCTGTTTGTATTACTTTAGAATGGATTATAAGATATGCATATTGCTTTGGGAAGAGCTCAAGGAAAGAATTGTTTTGTTTTAAACCTCATACTAGATAAACCCTAGAAATTGCTTCATTTCCTCGAAATTAGAAGTTTATTTTCTGCCCAGACCATTCCCTGAAGTCACCCTCCACCCCCCAGTTCTTTAGAGGGAACACATCTTTAATGACTCCCTTATATAGAAGACTAGCACACAATGTGAGGTTTGTTATCAGAACATACAGAATATATAACAGTTATGTTTGGAGAACTTTATAAGTCGTACAGACATGACTGTTCTCTTTGTACAAGTGTGAATCAAAAATATTTCTGTCTTTCAGAGTCTGGTTAAGCTATGTCATTGTCTCCTGCATAGTTTCCTGAACCTGTAAAGTATTTATGGCTGTTAAGTTCTGTATTTGTTGACAGGCAGATAAGTGGAATTGAGTACCATCTTTGAAAACATTATCTTCTACAGTGAAAATAATAAATTGTAGCTCTCTGCAACTGAGTTTAAAGCAGTGTGACTATGTTGTTAAATATTGAGTATTGTTTATAACTACCAAAATAGCTTTGGTTGCTTTTTGGCACCTTGCCTTTAGATCTGATCTTATTTATCAATAATGATTTGAAAATTTGAATGTATCCATTGGGTTACTAAACTGTGTTGTGGATTTCTCAGATGATTATAGAAAACATTTATGCTGGAGCTGTTTTTTCTTTGAAATAAAATATTCAGTAGTTTATTTCTCCAGTAATTAAAATGTCAAGAATGCCTAGTGCTGCCAGTTTAATGATTTGATAGCTACCTCCTTTTAAGAAAAGAATATGGTCACCTTTGAGAGGAACATCAGCATTTAAACGTCCCTTATTTTAAGCAGGTGATAGATTCAAGCTTTCAGAATTTGCAAAGGTAGAAACTAATTTATTTAAGTATCTTCAGACTGGGAAAGGTTCTTAGCCCTTACATAGTGGCAAAAGTATTCTTTTGTTGTTGTTCTTTCCTGTTCTTTTTAAGAACAGGTAGTAACTATATCTACCAAGAACTCTAGTCAAAGTAGTCTCCAGTCTGCAAAACAAGTAACTTTATGTATCATAGTTTAAATTTATCAGTCAGTATTAAGCTGTCATTTAACTGGAAGGATAAGATAGGAAAATGAGAAAGCAAAGATACCTCTATTTATAGTTATTGTGACTGTCCTAAATTGAGATAACTCTAGCTTTAGATGAAATGTTTAACGTAACACCACTAAAAGAGGTAGCAAGTGTGGAGATCTATAATTGTGGAGTCCATTTATTATGGGAAAAAATGTTTTACTAAACAATTTGAAGGGCTGTAAGGCCAAGATTTGAAATTATTACTCCTAAAAGTATTTAATACTCCTAAAAGTATTTGCCAGTGACCCAGACTGCCATTTTACCTTTTTTTTTTTCCCCCAAGAACCTTACGACTGGTACTTGTATCTTTGTAGAGCTCATTTCTCTAATTGTCTAGGGTTTGCAGTGGGGATGTCTCAATTCTTGCGGGTACTCTGGGCCAAAAGATATTAGGTTTAGGGTGGAAATAAGAAAAGCAAAAGTTTCAGTGAACAGATGAGGAAAAGCATATGGGAAGGGTTTTACTCTTTGTAGGGAAATAATGCTTTTCAAACAAGTTATGCCAAGTGTGATGGCACATAACTGTAACCCCAGTGACTCAGGAGGCTGAGGCAGGAGCATCACAAGTTTAAAGCCAGCCTCAGCAACTTCAAGCCTATCTCAAAAAGGGCTGGGGATGTAGCTCAATGGTCAAGGACCTTGGGTTCAATCATCAGTACCAAAAATAAATAAAACAAGTCAGGCTAGGCTGAGGTTGGTTTATGGAAGGACATTGCCAAGCATATTTGGTCTTAAGGGATACACACTATCAAATATGCTTACATTTGGGCTTCAAACAAGAATTTCTAGATAAATTTGATAAAAATAATTACAATATGTTCAGAAACAATGGTGTTCTGGAGTTGGAATCTTTTTCAAGTTTTAAAATGCCAAACCCACAAATAATGAAAAAATGGAAACCTAGACCGTAGATTCTCATTCACAGAGTTGTTAAAAATTCAGTGCTCCTTAAAGGAGGACTTCATCCAGGCATGGTGTCACATTCCTGTAGTAGGAGAATCACAAGTTCAAAGCCAACCTAAGCAATTTAGTTAGATCCTGTCTCAAAACATGAAAGGGGCAGGGGATATGGCTCAGTGGTTAAGTGCCCCTGGATTCAGTCCCCAGTACCTAAATATAAATAAAGGACGACTTACAAATACTTGGGCTTGTCCAGGTCTTACCTGCCACCTTTTCATGCTTTTGAAGATGCTATTTACAGCTCTGATTTATTGTGTAAAGTAATATATTGGTTATTCAGGAAAAAACGTTTTTTAAGTAACCAAGGATCATCATCCCTATTTCTCCATTTTGCTATTGTTTGTTTTCAGTAGAGAATAATAGTTCAGAAAAGAAAAGGGCCTGAGTCACAACTACAATGAAATATTTTCTAGAAATCATTTGCCCATGATATGTATTACCTCAAAAATAATTAATTAGGGCTGCCTTTTGACCTCAAATATACAGTTTTTAAACTTGGTATAGGTGAAAATAGCTCTACTTAAAGTTTCCATTAAAAGACTGGTTTGCATATTAGTCCTTGCCTGCACTTCTAAACAGTTAGTGCCACTGTCTTCCTCACCCCGAGTGAGGTAGAACCAGCTTCATGAAATGCCAGGTTATAAATTCCAGAAGTTAAGCACAGACTTTCAAGTATTACCATTAATTTGAAAAGCATAAGGCTAAACTCAGAAGAATCATTAATAAAATGCTTAGAAAATGATGGGCATCCTTCAAGGAAAGACTATAATCTTAGTAAAGCAATATTATCAAAAGACACTGTTCTTTTTATTTTCAGAATTCTGTCAAGGGAAACACTGCCAATAAAATAATCAGTATTAAAATGCCATGCAGACTTCTGGCTATAGAAAACATGTGAGGTCTGTGTTCATTCAATAATCACATATTGTGATCAGGTGCTATGCCAGAGGTCAGAGAAAGCAAATCCCTATCCTTGAGGAGCTCCTAGTCTAGGGATGACTTTACATAATTCATTAGTACACCTATTATTAGTTACCCATTATAAGAGTATTTTAGAAGAGCTGCTAGTAGAAATTACAAACCAGTTTTGGAGCATTTTAAAGGGCGGTGTGTGATGCCCTTTTTTTTCCTTTCTTTTTTTTTAAGTAAGAAAATATGTTTCAAGAAGTTAATGTTGATCAGTGCAGCTATTTAAGTGTACAAAGTAATAGGGTGTTTTTCCCTCTCACACTGTCCCTGGTTAAAGGTACTTTGACTGCCCATCATTGATAAGCAGGTACAGATTTGTTGCCATTAAGCAAACTTGATTTACGTGTGCTCTACAAAGGTTTTTTGTAACTTCTTAAAATTGTGATTTTTCTTCATTGACTTAATGACAAACTTAATGTATGTAATTGTCTATGCATTTTAAGTTAAACTGCCTAAAATGTGATTTAAGACATATACATTTGTTTGTATTATGAACTGTAAGCAATCTGAGATGTTAGGTTTTATCACCTGCTGCTGTATCTGTAAACAAAGAAATGTTGCTTTAAGAAGTAATTATAATTAGGAATAGGCTATGGATGTGATACTTGATATTTTTTAAGATAAACTTGTTTGCTTTTGTGTATTATACCTGAAAGCTTTTTTTAAAAAATGTATTTTCATGGTTTTGCAGTTTTCCCATGTATTTATTCTCCAGGCCCAATTCTGGGCTTCCCTGAAAAGTCTTGAGTCTAATTAACTGCATATTTATTGTCAAAGAAAACAAGGCTTTTAGATGCCTGTGTGTGTGACCTGCGTTCACTTAGGAGTTTAGATTGTCTGTCTTGAAAAGAGCCCTTCCTCCAAAACCCCCTTTTAGAAACAGTGTCCACATAACAGTACCTTTCCTCCCTTCAAGGCTTGGCCGTTCTTTGTAACCAGATTATCTGTGCAAAGTCATGTGACCTTCCCACTCTGCCCCAGTTGCCACTACCCTGCTTGCTGTTAAAAACAAGAGCTACTATGGCTACAACTTCTGCACGTTTAGTTAAGGTCATATTAAGCCTGGAATAGTTGGCCATTTCCCACAAGAGTTTCTTGGAACTCCAGTGTGAGGATTAACAAATAATTTGTGGTCCATTCTACTGTTAGCAGAGATTTCTTTTCTTTTTGCCTTGTAACTGAACAAAAAGGCTATCCTGTATGACCTGACCCAGACAGGTCCATTTTTACTACCATATAATACTCCTAGTATCAGGCCTCTTGCAACATGTCTAAATTAGAATTGAATCCCATTAGCTACCTATTTCAAAAAAGACATGCAATAGAATTCTAGTGCCAGAATAGAATTAGGGCTGTCCCTAATTTTATTTATTTATTCCTGTGGCATTTAAACCTTTTCCCTCATTTGGACAAATTCAGTAATCTCTTTTCACACTTGGAGAGCTCTGGGGTTCCAGAATCGAGGAGAATACCAAATGAGTAAAGCTTAGTCTCTCCCCCTGCATTTGCTAGAACAATTCCACTTTTATGTATTTAACTCACTGATAAATTGTTGGGAGTGGAAGTAAAATCAAAAACTGCTATTGAAGATGACCATGGCTCCTAGTTGAGGTTTGCTTAAGTAATTTATAGTCACAGGTTCCCAAGTATAGTAGAATCTGAGGCCATCTTGGATTCTAAGCCATACTTAAGTGTTAGTGACACGCAAGAAAAAAAATTTTTAATTTAAGCTCTTTCTATGGTGGTTTTATGTCAGACCTCATTTTATTTAATGGTTATTTTTATAGTAATTTTAAAATAGCCTCTTTAGAGATAAGAAACCAACTTTAGAAGAGGCAAAGTAAATTCCCAATGTCATATCATGTAATATGACATTAGGAATAATAGAGCCAGCCTCCTTGTCATTGAGAACATGTCCACTATATTAACATTATGCTCAGGCATGCAGTACCTATTTCTGCAGTTCCTGGGTAATCAGTCTAGACCCTTCCCTTTTCTCTTCCGCAAGACATCCTGGCTTGTTTCTTGTCCTCTTATAAGGTACCACTGAGCAGGTATCAAAGCTGTGGGAAAACTTCTCCAAGGTAACACTGGTTAACTTTCTAGATGAGGAAGCTAAAATCAATTGAGCTTCATAAATTGTCCTACTTCTCAACTGGCTTCATATCCTGGAAGCTAAGGATAACTCCTCTGTAGGCTATTTGTACTACTGCTCATGTTGCTCGACACCCTAGGACAAACACCTACCAGTTTACACACACTATCCCATTTAAGCCTCACAACAAAAGAGCAAGTAGGATTCTTATCCTCATTTTATAGGTGATGTATCCAAGAGGTTGTAGAGATCACATAGTTCCTGTGTGGAATTGGGATTAAAGTCCTGGATGTGACTTTTATCAAAGCTTTTTCCCTAACAGGAGGAAACTATTCCTGAAAACAGTTTCCCATATAATGTGCCTTAGTGTGATGCTTCCAAAACTGTACCCAGAAAGTCAGATCCATAACATTGAAGGTTATATATAGCACACCTTCCATGTATTTTGTCTCAAGTTTTATTGGCTATTCACTGAAAAAAAAAAAAAAGCTGGTGTTTGAAATGCACAGTGAATAATCACAATTCTTAAAAGCACCAATTTAGTACTTTAAAAATGTATTTTTATAAAAGAAAATAATGTTCAAAGGTGTAGCAGTTAGGAGATTTAAGATACAGATATGAGAATTTTAAAAGGTAGCAAATGGTCAAGCCACTAGCTCCCATAAGTAGGCAGTCACTGGAGACATGAGCATCCAGCTGTGGTAAAGACTAGACCATGGGTGGCAGAGTGGTGAACAGAAGAGGGTTCTGTTAGCAGTAGCTGTGCAGCCAAGATGCACATGAACTGGACAGAGGGTGGGAGAGTCAGAGGGAGGTTCTGCCAACTGTGGCTTGACAGTCCTTTTTTTAAACTTGCCAATGCAGGACAGGCTGAGTTAAACCATCTTCACTGTTGCTTGGTTACTGCAACATACAAAATCCCAAGTATTAAATGAATACCTGGATCCTTTCTTGAAGGGCCAAAGAAATCTGTACCAAAAGAGAAAAACCACTGAACTATTTAACTTAAAAATGATTAGGATTGACTTGAGCTGGTTCCCCCCACCCCTTAATAGATGTAAGATGAAGAAGGTTAATGTTAACTAGGAAAAAAGCCACTTAAACTTAACAGATTTCTTATCAGAAAAGTGGTGATAGGTCTCCATGTCTGGTGGATCTATAATTAAAAAAAAAAAAAATGAAATTCTACAAGGCAGACCATTATGGTTCAGTGAAAAAAAAGTGTTGGGAATGCACAGAGTAGTTTTTATTTTGAGGTTTGAGTTGAGTTCTGGACTGTAAAACAAATACTAGTGCTCACAGAACCATTAGAGGAAGAAGTGGACATTGTTTGCTCTAACCTAAGAGGTCTATGTGGTCTATCAGTATAGCTGAAAGAATGCACATCTAATATGGTGCCTATATTAACTTACCATTTTAAAATCAGATCTTTAAACTTGAGGGTTAAAAGTGACATGGCGAGGGGCTGGGATTGTGGCTCAGTGATAGAGTGCTCGCCTACCATGCATGAGGCACTGGGTTCGATCCTCAGCGCCACATAGACATAAAATAAAGATATTGTGTCCACCTAAAACTAAAAAAATATATATTTTTAAAAAGTGACATGACGAAGCAGGGCACGGTGATACACACCTATAATCCCAGCAGTTTGGGAGGCTGAGGCAGGAGGATTGCAAGTTTGAGAACATCCTCAGCGATTTAGCAAGACCCTGTCTCAAAATTTTAAAATGTCTGGGGTTTGTAGCTTAGTGGTTAGGTGCCCCTGGGTTCAATTCCCAATACAAAAAAAAAAAAAAAAAAAAAGTGACATAATGAGATGAAGATATTTTTGAACACGAAGATTGCACTATAAATACTCAGGCTTCCCAGTTTGTCCAGAACAATTCTGGTTTGTTTTTCAGGCATAATTATTTATAATATTCCCTTACATTTTAAAAAATGCCCTGGTTTTCAAGAATAAGTTATGTCATTATCTTAAATATTGCAAAAATTGGGGCTGGGGTTATATATAGCTCAATGGTAGAGAGTGCTTGCCTTCCATGTGTGAGGCCCTGGATTCAATCCTCAGCACAATGTAAAACTAACCAAGTTATTGTGTTCTGCTGCAGTCTGGCTGGGCACAATTCAGGAGCCACTTGTCAAAAGAAATGAACTTTAGAACACACATACCACACCACACAGCTCCTCAGGAAAAACCCTCAAGCGCCCAACTGCCACCACTGGCTTCCCACAAGCCTCTCAACCTCCCCCACTCCTCCTGCTCTTGAGGCCGATTAACTGGGTCACGTGGGCGGAGCCAAAAAAAGTCCCCCAATGAGCATCACAGCAGAGGAGCCAATCAGTTGGCAGCTAGAAGTTTGCTGGGGCCACTGTGGGCCAATCATCAGCTGGCAGCTGGAAGTTTGCTGGGGCCCCTTTCAGCTGTGGCTCTCAACAGTGTTCATCTACAACTAAGAATATTTAATATATGTGTATGCATACAATATGTAGCAAAAATAATAATTTCCAGTGAAGAGTGTCTGTTTCCTTAGAGAAAAAACTTGTCCTAAAAAACACATTTTAGCATAGAAGCTAACCTTCAATTCATATGCATTATTTAGGGTATTACTTATTCTGACTCTTAAGAAAGTAAAGAAAAATATCCAAGTCATTTAATTACAATCACATTATCTTCAGTAAATCTCAATGGCAAGTTGAGAGCCCCTTACCGTCCTAGATCCGGAAGCCAGGTATTTCTAGGACAGAGAAGCTAGAGAAAGATGGGAACAAGTTTTCCAAATTTTCTGGGCATCCCTCCAAGATTGTGCCTTATGGCCTCAATTGTGTCTTTTTCTCCAAAGTCAAATTACCCCTAACAGCTCCAAGTTTTTTCTCAACTTAATCCCCACACAAACTGAGTAACTCCTAAAATTATGTCCAATTTTCCTGGTCTCAGTGACTGCTGTATACATGAACATTACCAAACCCATGGTAGAAGTGCAGTTCATTTCCTCCATCCCTGTGTGAGTTTCTAATTCACAGTAAGGAAGAAAAAAGGAGAGCAGCAAAGTTATTTTGTAGGGTGTTTCAAAGGAGGGAATAAATGGCAAAAACTTGTTAAACCACTTAAATATCAATTGGCTGGACTCATCATTGTCAACTTTTTGGTGTTGGAGAGGTTCTTGTTTTGTTGTGTTCTTGTTTTGAGACCAGGTGTTGCTGTATTGCCCAGGGTAGTCTCAAACTCTTGGGCTCAAGCAATCCTCCTGCCTCAGCTTTTGATTATCTGGGACTACAGGCATCACTGTTAGAGGCACATTTTTGTGTACTAGAGTACGTGACCCTCTTGAGCCAGGCACAGGGGCACACACTTGTAATCCCAGCAGCTCGGGAAGCTGAGGCAGGAGGATCGAGAGTTCAAAACCAGTCTCAGCAACTTAGTGAGGCCCTAAGCAACTCAGTGAAACTAAGTAAAATATTTTAAAAGGGATGGGGATGTAGCTCAGTAGTCTAGTTCAATTCCCGGTACCAAATAATAATAATTTGTGACCCTCCTATAAGTATTAAATGCCTCAGGGATTATCAAACTAGTTTTTTAATCATCAGGCAGTTTGGGGTGGAATATCTACTGCCCTGACCAGATTCTCTCAAATAATGGTAAAGTTCTTGCGCGTTGCAAGCAATAGTCTTATCTTTGCTTCCAACCTAATATGACAGTCCCCTCTTTACTCCTGCTATTTGCATTTGGCTCTTCTCCACATGCAGCAACCACTCATGGAGGAGGATGCATTTGGGGAAGGATACATGGGAGTCCATCTCTGTAAAGTGCTGTTATGGGGAGGGAGGGGCAGTGGCAATACATGAGCACTCCTTCTATTTATTTAACTCCAAAGATATGTAATACTCATTTTGTAGGTACAATTGATGTGTTTTTTTTTTTTTTTTTAAAGCATATGGGAACTGAGCACCAAATATTGAAAGGAAATCCCAGTTTCACTCAGATTCTTTAAGAAAAGAG
The DNA here is from genome assembly GCF_048772815.1 of Callospermophilus lateralis. Classification (NCBI taxonomy): domain Eukaryota; kingdom Metazoa; phylum Chordata; class Mammalia; order Rodentia; family Sciuridae; genus Callospermophilus; species Callospermophilus lateralis. The sequence goes on along the minus strand of NC_135307.1, from coordinate 75,102,063 downwards.
GCATAACTTCAGTGGTGACTGATCCTGAGGCATGGAATAGGGACACAAGGCCATGCCTCATGTGGTTTTTGTTTTTGTTTTCCTTTTAGAATAATTACTTAAAATCTCAATTACTTTATGAAACAGTTGCCCGTAAGAACACCAGAACAGCTGGGCACTGTGGCGCACACCTGTAATCCCAGCAATTTGGGAAGCTGAGGTATGATTGCAAGTTCCAGGCCAGCCTCAGCAATTTAGGCCCTAAGCAACTTAGGGAGATCCTGTCTCAAAATAAAAAATTTTAAAAATGTCTGAGAATTTTAACTCAATGGTAAAGTACCCTTGTGTTCCATTCCCAATACAAAACAAAAAACATACAGGGTCTTCCCAGCAGTCCACTTGGCCTCATGTCCAGTCAGACAATGGCACCAACAGATATTTTGTGAAAGAGCATAATCAGGTCATAAACCCAGCACTAGACAAATGAAGAGGCGATTGTTAAGAGATTCCGTTCTGTAAGCCATTGTGTTGATCCTGTCTAAAGAGAATTGCAGAATAAACAGAATCCCACAATCACAAGAGACAATAGGGGTGGTATTTCTCATTGTGATATTAGGGTAAGTGGAGAAAAAATTAATGAGCACAGGTTCTGAAACCTGGTTAGCTATGTTTAAATCCCACTGCTTTCCTAGACATAGCACATTGGATGAGTTACTTAACCTCTCAGTGCGTTCATTTATTTAACTATAAAACAAGAATTGCAGTTAATACCTAACTCCATAAGGTTAGGAGTATTAATGAAGTAATCCATGCAATGCACTGAGTGCCTGGCATCATATGTGAGCTTATCATGGGATCTGGAAGATGTTTTCTAGGTATTTGGTTTTGTAAGAGTGTTAAGAGTCTAGCAGAGAAAACAAAAGCAAGCAGAGCTCTTTCATCCATTGTGAAATTACAGATGCAGGAAACACAGATTACTCTGTGAGGCCCAAGGTGCACCTAACAGGTAAACAGCTACCATTTATGGAACATTAATGATGTATCAACAGAATCCCAAGGGCATTAATCACATTCTCACCTGTTCCTCACAATAGCATCAAAGGGGTAAGATTCAAGGTCTGCCCAGTGGCTCCAGAGGCCAAGGCAAGAGGATTGGGCGTTCAAAGCCAGCCTCAGCAAAAGCGAGGCACTAAGCAACCAAGTGAGTCCCTATCTCTAAATAAAATACAAAATAGAGCTGGGGATGTGGCTCAGTGGCTGGGTGCTCCTGATTTCAATCCTTGGTACTAAAAAAAATTCAAGGTCTGTGGAGTGCAAAGGTCTTTTCCCTCTATGATACAGGACCCTGTTAGTGCTTCAAGGCAATTCAGAAAAACCTGCCTTAGAGGAAGGAATTCTAAGAGGAAGTCTGTCCTCATCTCAAGCTACATAGTCCCTGGCCATATTTTCTGAACCAAATCCATACCCTGTTTGAAACTAGCTCATTTGTAGGCTTTCAGGTATGTGCATTTATGGAAGAGATGAAGGACAGGCAAGTTCTCTGTTCAGGGAGGAACCAAGTCCAGAGAAGTAATTTGACCTTTGAGTAGGAGTGTTCCCAACATTCCAGAGAATTGCTCCACCCTGGAACAGCTTTCCATACGTTATCCCCAATGACGTCTGCCATGTCCCAACAAACAGAACTTGCTTCTTGGCTGCCTGCAGCTGTACCATTCCTTCTTGCTGGGCTTGGGAGTACACATGAGCTATTCATTAGTCTCACGCTCTGAACACCTCATATTTAAAAGAACACTACTTTCCCCAGGCACATTTGCTCCAGATTCCTTGAGACTGTTCAGTGATGTCAGCTATTACTCTAATGCAGGTATAGATAGGAGGCATTTATTGGCATGAGCAGAGGACGATCTCATCCATGGACAAAGGGAGTTGAGAAGATTCTAATTTAAGAAGGCAGAACAGCCCTAAGATAAATTAACAGTCTCTAAATGAATCAGTGTCAGCAGTGTGCTGTTTAATTGAATAATCTGATCGGCTTCTATCCCCTAGTAACTTGAATTTCCCTATTTGTCTTTTTTTGGGGGTCGGGGGGGATTATACAGTGCTGGGGATTATACCCAGGACCTCAGACATGCTAGGCAAATGCTCTACTACTGACTCAGCCACAGCTGTCTATCTTGCTTCTTGTTTTTTTTTTTCCCCCTTTATCCTAAACCAGGAGAGTGGAATGTTTATATCTTATTAAAGATACACAAGGGAATTTCAGTTCAGCTGCTCAGTCTAGCTGCCATAGTAAACATCTACACTTCCCAGCTCCCTTTCAGTCTTTGCACAGAGCCGTTCCCATGGCAGCACTTCCTACAATGTGTTCCGTAGAACACTGTTCCTGGGTATGCACTTTGAGTGCAGCGTTCCATGTGGCAGCCCACTTTTGAGGACCTGTGTGCTACCCACCCAGGAAGAGATGCTACCACAGTAGTGTATGAAGGTTTTTGCAAGCTCTAAAGTAAAGAAACCAAACAGGATCCCTTGTTTGAGTAACTGTATTTGTATGTCAAGATTATCTAAGGGCTTTACTTATTTTTTATTTAACATTTATTCAGTACTATGTGCAAAGTGTGTCTCACAGATGAAGGAGAGTTTAACATGCATTGGATATATAGTTTCACAATATTCAATTCTGCTATAAAAGAAATGAGATGGATGAACTGATTAGAGTCATCAAGCACAGATCAGTGGTTAGTATGTAGAGCATACATAGGTGGGTTAAACATAGGCAAAAAGAGCTGGAAGAACCAATAGTATGTGTAACAATAAACATGCATAAGGGGCACCTGGGCACTGACTCTTCAATGGTGCATTAAATATCAAAAACCACGAGTCTTTAATCAGGCCACCCATTGGCTCCACAGACTAATTGAAAAACTACAACTATGACAAACTGCATCTGTCTGGTAGAGCAAGTGTGTATCATTGACCCAGGACTTCCTTGCTTGAAACTTGCCCTTGGCCTGGCAGTCCCTTAAAATGTTAAACAAAATTAGATAGCCAGCAATTGTACTCCTAGGTGGATAGCCAAAAGAAATGAAACGTATATTCACTCAAACACTTGTACACGAATGTTTGTAGCAGCTTTACTCATAACAGCCAAAAAGTGGAAATACAGCTGTCCATCAACTGATGAAAGGATAAACAGAATGTCATATGCCCATATAATGGAATATTATTCAACCACAAAAGGGAATGAAATTCTGGGGCTGGGATTGTGGCTCAGTGGTAGACAGCTTGCTTAGCATGTGTGAGGCACTGGGTTGAATTCTTAGCACCACATATAAATAAATAAAGGTCCATTGACATCTAATAAAATATTTTTTAAAAAAGGAATGAAATTCTGATACATGCTAAGACATATATGTCCTTGAAAATATTATACTAAGTGAAAGAATATAGTCACAAAATACTGAAAAAAGTACAATACTATTTATATATAAAATGCTCAGAATAGGTAAACCCATAGAGGTAGATTGGTAGTCACTGGGCCTAGAAAGAAGGGGAAATGGGGAATGACTCCTAATGAGTAACAGGGTTTCTTTTCAGGTTAGTAAAACTGTTAATGAGATTTGACAGGGGTGACAGGTGCACAACTCTGAATATTGTAAAAATCACTGAAATGTACACTTTAAGAGGTGAATTTTATGCTACATGAATTCTACTTAATAAAGTTGTTTTAATCTAGCAATTCATATTATAGACTAAAAAAGAAAACAATAATGTCAGTACATGTGGAAAATATTTGAAAAAAAAAAACAGTGACAATTCTTGATTTAAAAACAAAACAACCTCTTAGCAAAATAGGGAATAGAAGGACACTTTTTCAGACTGTGAGAGAGCATTTGTAGCTAGCATCATTCTAAATGACAGACTGAATGCTTTCATCCTAAAATCAGGAATAAGGCAAAGTTTTCTGTTTTCCCCCTTCTATTAGCGAGTGCTCTACTGGCTTGAGTCAGTACAATAAAGAAAGAAAAAGAAAAAAGACAACTATATTAGAAAGGAAGTAGTAATGGAAGTAGTCATGTTCATAGCTGACATGATTATCTATGCAGAGAAACCCCAGGACAATTACAAAAATAGTTACTAGAATTAATACATGAGTATTAATTCTATAAACATTAATAAATATGATAGATTGATTTTCTACAAAAGTGTAAAAGTAATTTTGTAGAGAAAAGAGGATTTTTAAATTTTTTTTTTTTTTAGGAGGGCACAATAGCTTTATTTTATTTTTATGTGGTGCTGAGAATCGAACCCAGTGCCTCACCACCTGGCATGGTGGTGCACACCTGTAATCCCAGTGGCTTGGGAGGCTAAGGCAGGATTGCAAGTTCAAAACCAGCCTCAGCAACAAGGCACTAAGCAACTCAGTGAGACCCTGCCTCTAAATAAAATACAAAATAGGGCTGGAGATGTGGCTCAGTGGTCAAGTGCCCCTGAGTTCAATCCCCAGTACCCACCCCCAGAAAAGAACTAATACATGAGTTTAGCAAATTTCTTAGATATAAATTGATATACAAAAGTTAATTGTATTTTGGGGTGATACTGGGGATTAAACCCAGGGGCACTTAACCAAAAAGCCACATTCCCCAGCCCCCCACTTTTTTCCCCTTTTTGTGGTGCTGGGGATTGCATTCAGGAACTTGTGCATGCAAGGCAATCACTCTACCAACTGAGCTATATCTCAGCCCTTTATTTGAGACAGGGTCTCACTAAGCTGCTTAGGATCTTGCCAAATTGCTAAGGCTGGCTTTGCACTCAGATCCCCTTGCCTCAGCCTCCCAAGTCTCTGGGATTACAGGTGTGCATTACTACACCTAGCAGTTAATTGTATTTCTAAGGGCTATAGCTATAGCTTGGTGGTAGAGCACTTGCCTAGCATATGTGAGGAGGTCCTGAGTTCAATCCCCATTACTACAAAAATAAAAAATGTAGTTCTATATACTAGCCAATATCTGGAAATTGAAATGTTTTAAAATGCCATTTACACTAATACCAAAAATGTCAAATGAATAGCGATGAAACTAACAAAATGTACAAATTCTATACACTGAGAAATATAAAACATAGCTATGAGAAATTAAAGAAGACCTCAAAAATGAAAAGATATTCCACATTTATGGATCAAAAGATTCAACATTGTTAAAATGGCAATTCCTCTCCAACTTACATATGAATTCGATGCAATCCTACTCAAAACCACAGGAAATTTGTGTGTGTGTGTGTGTGTGTGTGTGTGTGAGAGAGAGAGAGAGAGAGAGAGAGAGAGAGAGAGAGAGAGAGAGAATCAACAAGCTACTTCTAAAATTCATTGAAAATGCAAAAAAAGGAGCTGAGGTTGTGGCTCAGTGATAGCGTGCTTGCCTAGCATGTGTGACGCACCGCACTGGGTTTGATTCTCAGCACCATATACAAATAAATAAAATAAAGGTCTGCCACAGTCCAGCTGGGCAAAATAACTGGGAGGTGACAAGCAACTTGAAGGTTGAAGCTGGAACTGCTTTACTGCGGGGAAACTCAGAGGGAACTCAAGGTAGCAGGAGCCGCCTTATTTCGGAATAGCAGAGGTACATATATCTAACTGATTACACACAGCTTGACTCAATTAGCATCATCTAGATACAGCAGTCAGCCAATAAGGAATCTCCATTATCTTAATGGCTCGGTGGCGTTTCCTCACAAACCACTCCTCCTGGCAAACTGCCAGGCGCCATCTTGACTTGATTGGGGTCCCCAACAAAGGTCCATCAAAAACTAAAAAATATTTTTTAAAAAACTAGAATAGCTAGACACCTTTGGAAAAGAAATAGCTTTAAATACTTTTAAAAGATGTTTTGAAGTCAGGAAATATAAGTTATCAAGACACTGTGGTATTGGCATAAAGATAGACAAATAAATCTAGAAAAAGAGTATGGAAATAGACCCATAAATATGATAGATTGAGTTTCTACAAAAGTGTAAAAGTAATTTTGTAGAGAAAAGATAGGATTTTTTAATATTTATTTTTTATTTTTATTTTTTAGGAGGACACATAGCTTTATTTTATTTTTATGTGGTGCTGATGAGAATCAAACCCAGTGCCTCACGCATGGTAGGTGAACGTGCTACCACTTGAGCCACATCCCCAGCCTGATAGGATTTTCTATACCTTTATTTTATTTATCTTTATGTGATGCTGAGGATCAAACCCAGTGCCTCACATGTGCTAGGCGAGCACTCTACCACTAAGCCACAACCCCAGCCCAGTTTTTTAAATAATGCTAAAGCACTGGCTAACCATAAGTAAGAAGAACACCTTTGATTTATGCCATATGCAAAAATTAAAAGTAAATTATAGACCTAAAAGTAAAACCTAAAACTTCTGGAAGAAAACTTAGGAAACTCTTTGTGATCTTAGAACACCAAAAGCACACTCCATAAAAGAAAGTTGATGATGAATTGAATTTCATTGTAATTAAGAAAGTTCTGTTCTGTGAAAGATATTGTCAACAATATTGACAATTTACAAAGTGGGAAAAAGTATTTGTAAATCACATATCTAATATAGGACTTGTTCAGAGTAAAGAAGTCTTAAAACTCAACAAGAAAAAAAAATGCTCCAGTTTTAAAAAGGGACAAGTGATTTAAACAGACATTTCTTCAAAAAATATATATGGGTGGCAAAGAAGCACATTACAAATGCTCATCATTAGTCATGAGGGAAATTAAAATTAAAATCATAAAGAGACACTATTACACACTTAATAGAATTCCTAAAATCAAAAACTCTGACCATATCCACACTGACTGGAACTGTCAGGGAACACTAGTGGAAATGTAAAATGGACAACCACTGGGAAAAATAATTCAGCAGTTTCTTAAAAAGTTTGAAAACATACCTTACATCCTATCCATTCTCCCAGGAGAAATACAGGTCCATACAAATACTCATATACAAATGTTCATGTAAGTTTTATTTCTAACTTCCCCAAACTGGAAACAGGCCAAATGCTCACCAATAGGGAAATGGATAAACAAATTATGGTATGTCCATACAGTGGAATGCTGCTTAGCAATGGATACACTCAACATCATGATGACTCTTATAATAATGCTAAACGAAAGAAAGCCACAGAATGCTTATGACAGGACTCCAGATATATAGAATTCTAGAAAATACAAGCTTTTCTGTAAGAAATAGGTAGTAATTACCTGAGAACAAGGAAAGGGATTAAAAGAGTATGAGAAATCTTTGGGGGTAATGGTATGATCACAAATGTGATTATAGTGATGTTCCATTAGTATATACATGTCAAAATGTATTATATTATATACTTTAAACATGTTCAGCCCAGGTGTGGTGGTGCATGCCTGTAATCCCAGCAGCTAGGGAGGCTAACGCAAGGAGGATCACAAGTTCAAAGCCAGCCTCAGCAACTTAGCAAAACCCTGTCTCAAAATAAAGCATAAAAAGGGGTGGGGATGTAGCTCATTGGTTAAGCACCCTTGGGTTCAATCTCTGGTGCCCCAAAAAACAAAGTTCAGTTTATAGTGTGTGCCAATTACTTTAAATTTCTTTTTTGAAAATCAGAAGTTTCCCCAAATAAATAGAGCACCTAAGTTTTACCATATGCCAAGACCTATACTTGTTGAGAGTTATTGCTTCCTTTCATCTTCCCACTAACCTTATGAAGAGAGTGTTTCCATTAAATAACTCACCCAAGAACGCACTCAAATCACACAGGCCAATGAGATACAAAGCCAAAAATCAAGCCTAGAATGGTTTGATTTCACTACCCATAATCAAAACCATGATATAACCTAGTTTCATTAGGTTTTCAAGGAAGTTATAGTCCAGCAGAGACAAACAAGAGAATAAATGGAGGTGAGAGGGGAAAATGTAGTGAAGATGAACCTAATCTCTCACTTGCTCTCAAGCTGGGACATTGACCCAAAGCAAGGATAATGTTTCAGACAAAGACCTGGTGCTGCCATCAGGAAACTAGACAAGGAGAAAGAAGGGAAGTTCTACCTAAAAAGTATCATAATAACTCTATGTCTAATAAGAATTGTAATGCATTCCACTGTCATATATAAATAAAAAATAATTTATAAATAAATAAATAACCCCAAAAGTGCCCTGCCGCACTCTGGCTGGGCACGAATAACCGAGCCGCCACAAAGCCTTGTAGGTTCAAACAGCAACTACTTTATTTCAACTCTTACCGGCACTGCATGCATGCTTTTCCGCCAACGCCACCCACGTGGCCTTCTCCCAGGACACACCACACACCAACCGGAAAATCCCTCCTCCGGAAATCCTTCCTCCGGCACTTCCCCAACCAATGGGAACTCTCCAGGAATCCCCGCAAGAACTCCAAAGTAGTGGGTGCCGGAGGCAGCAAGAGCCCCTCCATGGCCTGACAGTAAAGGTCAAATATACACTACAATCAATCCAGCATCACAGCAATTATATATAGCTTAACTCAAATCATCATCTCAATGGTTCGCTGGCGTCACCTTTCAAACATTCCCTCTGGCAAATGCCAGGCATCATTCTGACCGGCTGCGGCTCTCAACAGTGCACCTCACATCTAGGGGGAAAAAGGAATCATAATAAGCACACCTATTTCAGGTAACCCCATCATTTAGGGCTCCTCCTTTTTCTGCCCAAGGCATAGACATTCAGAAGCAACCTAGAAGACATTTCATACTTCCAAGGGAGTTTTTAATAGAAGAGTCTAAACTTTAGAAACTGAAGTGAGTCATTTTGCTGCTTTGTGTTATATTTCCTCATCTCTTCGATGGGGAATGTGAAGTAGGCATTGCTGTGCTTCCTCCCAGGTTGCACATGCTCTGTCTTGCTGATGTTGATGGTTTTCCCAAAGGGTACTTTACAACTTTGGTGAGCAATGGGAAACATCTAGAAGGGTGGCTTAACTTCTCTCAGCAGCTCTGCTGACGACAAGGAAATGTGCAGATGTTACAAAGCAGCATCATTAAATAACTAAAAAAGAAAATTGTTAACTGGATGCCTTTATGTTAAGAGTTATTTTTTATTATAAAGTTAATGCAGATTAATTATAGACAGTTGAGGAAATGCAGACTCTGAGGAAAGAGTTAACACAGCAGGTTGGGTTGCTTACACATTCCATGACTCTAAGGGCTCCATGAGTAACCCTTGGCTACCCACTGGAAACTGTTTTAGAGTGTTCTTTATCTCAGTGATTGATGACTTTATTATAGACACCTGGAGCAATGGACCATGTCGTGCTGGTTTGTCAGGCTGCTTTCCACAAACATCAAGTTTGATGATGTGCACCTGGTTTCATATGTTAGTTCTGAATTTGGGTTGTCATGGCTGGGTACTTAGCAGACTATACCTATGAAACAGTGCCCCATAAAAGCCTTAGACTCTGAGATTTGAACAGGCTCCATGGGCAAGGACATTCCACAACTGTCCCTGGAGTCAATTGCTAGAGTGTTCTCTTGTGTGGCTTCACACAAGGTAGGGCATTGGAAGCCTGTATTAAGCCTCCCTGGCCCCAATGGATGTGTTAGCTTTTTCCTGCTGTTTTGGCTACACATACATTACTATAATAAGTCTTAGAAGTGAGTATATAACCTGCGATTAAGACTTGTAGGTATTTCTAGAAAATCACTGAATGAAATATAAATATAAATATATATATATGAAACAAAATGTCTCCATCTAGAGATAACCATTAGGCTAGCTTTAAAAACATGATTTGCTCAACCTAATTGTCTTGAAAAATCCTTCTAAATCCTTCTTAATTAAAATGGTAATTAAGTTTGTAAAAAGTTGTGTTATGGAATAAGATTAAATTTTATAGAAGTCCTATTTTATTTTAATTTTCTCATGGGTTCTACATTTTTTAAACATTTTTTACTTGTTCTTTTTATATATATATGACAGTGGAGTGTATTTTGACATATTATACCTACTTGGAGTATAACTTCCTATTCTTGTGGTTGTAAAAGAAGTGGCATTTCACTGGTGACATATTCATACATGAACACAGGAAAGTTAAATCTCATTCTTTCTACTGTCTTTCCTCTTCCCATCCTCCCTCTCTTCATTCTGCTTTGTCTAATTCAATTGATTTCTATTCTTCCCTATCCTCTTCCACTGCCTTATTGTGTGTTAGCATCCACATTTCAGAAAGAACATTCGGCCTTCGTTTTTTTGGGGGGATTGGTTTATTTCAGATAGCATGATAATCTCCAGTTCCATCCATTTACTAGCAAATGCCATAATTTCATTCTTTTTTGTGGCTGAGTAATATCCCATTGTGTATATATATCACATTTTCTTTATCCATTTGTCTGTTGAAGGGCACCAAGGTTGGCTCCATAGCTTAGCTATTACAAATTGAGTTGCTATTAACATAGATATGGCCACATCACTGTAGTATGCTGATTTAAGTCCTTTGGGTATATGCTGAGGAATGAGATAACTGGGTCAAATGATGGTTCCATTCCAAGTTTTCTGAGGAATCCCACATTGCTTATGGAAGTCCTATTTTAAGACTTAAGGAAAATATTTACTACTTTGAACGACTTACTGAATTTTGCTTTTGTGACATTTTCATGGCTTCATCTGCAATTTGGTCCTTAATTTGGAACCTAACTTTTAATGTTGATCGGTTCCTATGGAAAGAGGCAAGAAACACACATTTTTTTTAATGAATTCACTTCCTCAGTTGTGGGGGCTGGTAAATTTGGAATCTGTAGGGCAGGCCAGCATGCTGGAAATTCAGAGAAGAGTTCACATTGCCACTGTGAGCCTCCAAGCTAAGCCTGGAAACAGGTAGGGTTTCTATATTGCAATCCTAAGAGTGAATTGATGCTCTTCAGGAAGCCTTGCTCTTTGTTCTTTAAGGCCTTCAACTTATTGAACAAAGTCAATCCACATTATGGAGAATAATCTACTTTACTTGAAGTCTATAGATTTAAATGTTAATCACATATCAAAGAGAACCTTTGTTTTCTTTTAATAAATGTTACTTTTTATTTTAACTTTTAAGTATGCATTTATAATGGCAGTTCTTCTTTATCATAAGGAAATAAACTATTTGATAATAGATTAATAATCTGAAAGGGAGTAGAAAAAAATTTATGATTTAGACAGACTGGCTGCTGCTTGATCGAATAGCTGGGCATCTTAACACATAAATAGACTAGCCATGTTAACACATAAAATTAACCTCCACAGGCTTGCTTTTTCTTGTTTGAAGAGGGAAGGGCAGACAGAACCCTAAAACTTATTCATTAGAGATGATAATAACCCCCAAATGGGCTTGCCCCAAGTGAACACAAAAAGTGCCATGAGTTGGCAGTCCCCTTGGCCACGTGCAAGTGTGGCATTGGCCAGGAGAGGGCACTGCCTCCCACCTGTGCAGTTATCTGCATGGGAACCAACATTATGGATGAGATTTTGACACTACTTTCAATTATTTTTTAAAGTCCCTGATTTAGCTTAGTGCAACCTTTAGTAGCATGTTTGTGAACTTTTAATCTCTTGATGGGACCAAAGTACCTCATTGACAATACTCAGGCTTCGGGTTCAAGAATGCAAGAAGAAGCCAGGCATGGTGGCACACGCCTGTAATCCTAGCGACTAGGGAGGCTGAGGTAGGAGGATTGTGAGGCCAGCCTCAGCAACTCAGTGAGGCACTTGCAATTCAGTGGGACCCTATCTCTAAATAAAATATTAAAAAGGAATGGGTGGGGATGTGTCTCAGTACTTAACCACCCCTGGGTAAATTCCCGGTGCCAAAAAAAAAAAAAAAAAAAAAAAGAAAAAAGAAAGAATGCAAGAAGGTATGGAATAATTTTGTCCTTTGCCTTTTCTAGTGAGTCACAACTAGTCCAACCAGGCAGAGCCCAACCAGACAATTTTTCCAGAAGAGGCAAACTCAAGCTGATTCTGAAGGGTAGGGTGTGGGGAAAAGGAGGCTGGGATATTTGGCAAGTGAGAGAAGAAACTGGGAGGAACCCTGGACCTCCAGGCAGCTGAGGAATCTTCTAGCAAAATGTAGAAGATAAATGTGGCAGGCCTGGGGATGTGGCTCAAGCGGTAGCACGCTTGCCTGGCATGCATGCAGCCCGGTTCGATCCTCAGCACCACATACAAACAAAGATGTTGTGTCCGCCGAAAACTAAAAAATAAATATTAAAAAATTCTGTCTCTTTAAAAAAAAAATGTGGGAAGTTGTTCATAGTACCTGGGTTTTAATACTGCAGGCCCCTCTGGCAGTACAACTCTGTCTAGCAGAGCAGTCAAATCTAATCTAGATTCATAATTAGAAATGGAAACTCACCTAAGTATAGTTATTCTTTATTATTCATTAATAATTAAAAGCTCCTTCCCTCTCCTTCCATTTTAATGACAGCTTACATTTGTGCAGTGTGAGTCTTTTCAGAGGGCTTTCCCATCCCACAATAATGGAGAAGGTACTAATTATTTCCAATTTACAGTTGAGGAAACACGGAGAGTAAGTGGCTTGCTTTGTCTTCCCTCTAAGCCAAGTCTGGAGGGAGGGGCCTGACTAGAAGCCTTGGACCTGATTTTAGTTCTGTGTTCTTATACTTATCAAAAATAAATTCCTCTCATATACTGCTATTTCCAGAATCCATAAAGCTGAATGTAGACATACTTTGTGACCCAGAAATTCCACTTGTAGTCATGTACCCAAAAGTAATGCAGGCATACAAGCCACCAAAGACATGTACAAGATGGCTCATAGCAGCATAATAAGTGGAAGCCAAAGCCAAAAATAAGCCAGAATTCCATCAACATAGAATGGGTAATTGTGGTATATCTGTATAGAGGCATACCATATAGTAATGAGAATAAATTAACAAGATCAACATATGATGGAAATAAACTTCACAAATACCAAGTTCAAAAACAAGCAAAATGAATATCAGTTTTTGGAAGTCAGGTTAGTGGTTATACCCCCACAGCGCTAGTAGCTGGGAGGGGATGACAGGGTCTTCTGGGGTGCCACTAATGTTCTACTTCTCAACCTAGGGAGTGGTTACCTGGGCAACATAGATGTGCTCACTTTATGTAAAATTCACCAAGCTGTAACCCTTGTGGTGTATGCAGATTTCTGCACACATGTTGTACTTCAAAAAAAAAAAGTTTATTTAATCATGATTTGTATAATTTCTTACATGAGTAAACTATACTTCTGCCCAAACTTAGCTCATCCCTGATTAAAGGAGATTTGTTTATTGTTCTGTTCTGACAGAGCCCACACCGCCATTCCCCAGAGTTTCTAAAGGGTTGAGAGAGCAGGTCACCATCTGCCTTCGCATCTGTGAGTGCAAGAATACATTTCAGGAAAGCTGCCTCACAGGAAGTTCCTGTCCTATCAGCAATAATTCAAACATATTCTCTTTTTGTGCATCCAGAAAGTAAGGAAGAAGGCAACACCCAAGTGGGCTAGGCCAAAAGCAGCAAACATCGCAACGAAATGGCAAAACTCCCCTGCCTGCCCCATTTTTAACAGACTTGATGAAACTAGTACTGTCTTGCAAGAAAATAAGAAACCCAACTCTTTCACTCGAAGCATACAGATGGCACCTCCAGACAAGAGAGAGATGAGGCATGGAGCAACAAACTGATGCTGCTCAAATTTGCATGGCATGGTCCTCACAAAGTCATAAATGGAAACAGATTCCAAATTTCCCGGAGTACACCTGTTCCTCATTAGTTCTTATTACTTATTGCAGGACCAGGGTGTTGGAAAAATCTTAAAGGACAACAGTACATGTGAGATCAAGTGTTGGCTATCCCCATAGGCCAAAAACACTTGGTCTAGAAATTCTCTCTCTCTCTCTCTCTCTCTCTCTCTCTCTCTCTCTCTCTCTCTCTCTCTCTCGGTGCTGGGGATTAAAACCGGGGGTGCTTTATCACTGAGCTACATTCTCAGCCCTTTTTATTTTTATATTTAGATAGAGTCTAAGTTGCTTAGGGCCTTACTAAATTGCTGAGGCTGGCCTCAAAATTGCAACCCTCCTGCCTCTTCCTCCAGAATCACTGGGATTACAGGTGTGGTCCCCACCACCCCCACCACCCCCACCACCTCCACCACCCCCTGCCCTGCTTTCTCTTTCTCTCTCTTAAAAGAAAAGTTTCTTAAACGAATTAAACTTAGTAGAGTTTATTTGAGTAGAGAGAAAATTTTTTAAAAAGTGATTTCAAATCAGGCAGCTCTAAGATTCAGAGCAGGTTCTAAGAACTTCAACCAACAACATGATCAGACAGCATTTTTAGAAAAACAGGGGGAGGCATAGAAAATAACTAAACTGGTTCCAGCCTAGTCAATCAGCCAATTGGTTACAGCTTAACATGTTAGTTATTTATAGCTCACGTGGGTACAGGGCCTCCTGCAACCACACAAAGCTCGGCTGCTGTGATTAAACTCTAGGTTGGTTTGGTCTCCTGGGCTCAGTGCAGGTGCCCAGTTCAAAACCATGTCCTCCTGCAACAGACACACTTCTTGATTCCCTCTGCTGCTTTTGAGAGCTTCTTCCATCATACCATACAGCTTGAGCCCCTAGATCTTCTGTATCAGTGATTCTCTGGGGCTTCGGTTCCAAATTCCAACCCTCAGGCAAAAGAAGTGAGAACTCTGAAAAACACTTTGCATAGATATCTACTTTCATGCTTTCTCCAGCTAGATCATAGTTGGAGGAGTCAGCCCTCTTTCTTTCCTCCCAATGGTCAGAGGGACATGGGAGTACATGACTGCACATTTTGCACCTTTCCATGATGTGATGGGGTTGGCAGAACTCTGGCCGGCTACAGCCACACAGAGTGGAAGCAATGGCCTGGACTGAGTCACGAGGTTGTTCCTCCAACATCTAAAGGAATCCTGGCAGCAACAGAGGTACTTCAGGATCTGACTGAATGGTTGGAGCCAACCTCAAGAGTTTTCCAGCAGTGGAAATCTCAAAGCCAGGTAGATAGTACAGATATACACACAAAGATGGTCATTATGGCATTGTAGTTATAGAGAAAAACAGGAAACAACTGAAGCTTCCAGCAATAGGAAGAGTTAAGTTATGGATTACTGCACAGCTAGGAAAAAGAATGAGGCAGCTCTGTATTAACTAACATGAAGAGAGGTCCAAGTTGTATTATTAAGTGATAAAGGCAAATTTGGAGGAAATTATATATGGCCTAATTCAACCTATGGATTAAAACATCTGTACACACACACACACACACACACACACAGTCCCAACTGCTAGAGTTCATAAACTGATAGTGAGAAACTGACTTCATTTTTGAAAATAGCTTCTACCTCAAGCCTGTCCAGAGGGAGGGGGCATGACCCTTGTCCTTGGAAAAACCCACAGAGCACTCCTAGGCAGATAGCCACCCTGCTGAGTTGTTTGTGTGTAAATAACTGGAGAGATCTGCGCCACCAGGTGGCCCTGACTCAATTAGGCCATAGCAGTCCCCTAGCAACTGCCAATCAGCATGAGACAAGGAAAATACCTGGGATACCAGATGACCCCCCCAGTAGTCTGGGTGTTTGATAACATGTTAGGAAACCATGTAGTTTAGCACGTACACCCCTCATGGATTAAACCAATCAGTTCAAAGAAATCCCCCTCTTGTACTAACCAATCACCCCTACCCAACTTGTTCCTGCGGGTGAATGTGCTAATCAATGTTAAGAGTTGTTGTTTGACTTTCCCTGGTATGAAATGATTTGCTGTGTGATGTTGTGACGCATAGAGTATCCTCCCAAAACCTATAAAATCTCACTGAACAAAGGACTCACTCCCTGGGACCTCTGCGTCGGAAATGATTGTGAGTCCTGGTTGAAGCTTGCAATAAAGGCTCTTGTGTGCTTGCATTGGATTCGGCTCCTGGAGGTCTATTGGGGTCCCACAAATCTGGCATTACAATAGGAGAAGGTCTAGAAGGATACAAACTAAACTTTTGTCAAGTTATCTTTGGGCAAGGCAGTGTGTGGGGGGGCTGCTAAGGGGGAACTTCCCAATTGTGCCATAGTTGTGTCTATATTATTTACAAGGCACCAGTATTTCTTCCCAACAAGGGCTGTGGGGGTGGTGGGTGGGGGAAGCTCATTCCTGGAGAAGTATCAGCATAGCCAGAGGCTCCAGTGAGTCAGGACCACAGGCTGGAAGGAGACTGTGAGAATTGGCAGAGCGGCTGTGAGCTCCTGATTATGCACAACTGGTCCTTTTTTCCCCTCCTTCTCCCTTTTTGGAATCCTGTGCTCTCAGTCCCCCTTGGGTGACTTCCAATCTCAGGAAACTAGAGAAAAAGAGTCCCTACCTAGCAAAGTCCCAGGAGGATGGCTGGGGTCAGCTTGGCTCTATACCTTGGGAAGAAACCTCTTCTTCTGCTTGGTGCTTTCCTTGAGATTCTTTTCCAGGGCTTTTTTCTTCTATAAGAGCAAAAGACCCGTGGGAGCTGGAGAAGGGAGGTCAGCAAGATTGATTGACTTTGGGGGAAGCCTACTACTAATCTTCATCCAGCTTCCCCTTAGAGTAGCCTAGAAAGCTTTTCAAAACCTCAAATAGATAAATCCAAGTTAAGTATAGATGTTGTGTTAGCAAATATCCATTGTTGGACAAATACAAATTTTAATTTATTCTAGAACAAGTGTAAATGGATTAAGAACCTTTTGAAAAGCAATTTGATAATATCAAAAGGCTACAATATTTTAGTATCTTTTTATTCAGCAATAAAACTTCTGGGAACTTGAATAAAATATAAAAACCTTAAATAAGGAAAACTTATGTGACAACTGCTCTCTGTGGCTCCTTTTGAAGCCAAATTTAAAGTTAGGTAGTCAGTGTAGTCAGGTAAATCGGGTCTAATATCGAGTGAAATCTAAAATGGAGGCCATGCTGGGAATGACTCAGGGAAAACGCAGGACAACTCATGGAATGTTAATGAAGTCCTGAAAAGGCCCTAGGCCAAAGTCCACCTCAAAGAAATGTTAATGGAGCTCAGAAAACAGCCCCAACAGACTTGGAGATAGCCCATCCCCAAAGGTGCTGACTCAGAAGTCCTTCCTGACCAGATTACTTCTTTGGCCCACCTGTGTCCCACCCCTCTTCCAACCTACATTCCATCACCAAAACTATAAAAAGGGGAAACAACCGCACTTCCACGGATTCCCACCTCTTGGGTCCCCTTCTTCCTCCGGGAGAAGTCTTTTCTGCTGTCCTTTAATAAACTTTAATTTCTACTCTGACCTTGCCTCGGCGTGTGCTTTCTGGTGTTATTCTTCAACATTGGGGAAGCAAGAACTCGTCACCGGTCAACAGCGGTTTCACTTTTAGAATAGCTAAAAATCCAAATGTTCAAATGGCCAGTGAATGGTTAAATGTGTGTGCTCACTCCGTGGAACATTTTGCAACAATTAAAATTGTAATGGAATTTTGTAATAATATGTAAAAATGTGCTGATGCTGAATTTATAAATTTTTTGGACTTAAGTACTTTTATACTTACATAAAACTCATTTCAGAAGAAAGAATAAATATGCTTAGGCCTTATCCCAGTCTGGTTAAGTCAGAAACTCAGGGGATGGGGACTATTTTTTTTTTTTTTTTTTTAAAGTTTCCCAGATGCGGTAACTGAGGCCAAGGTTGAGAAAGAACCATTAGCTTTGGATTCAAATGAGACTTCCCAGATCCACTGTGGCTCAGTCCAGCTCCTTTGGATTGAGTTCTACAGGGGGTCTAAGTTGTCTGTTTCCTTCATCTTGCCCTCTGCATATCTCTCTCAGAGACAGGTGGTGGCTCCAGCAGGAGTGTAATCATAAATTTGGGATAGTGGCCAAATAGTTTTACATGTTACCACAGCCAGCAGCAGGTGGACTCATTAGGAGAGAGATGGTTAAAATAATCTTGGTAGGACTGAGTAAGGGCTGGAAACTGGGTCGGGATAGCAGTGGGAGACAGGCAGAGACAGAGCCTATACACCTCAGTACTTGTGCCAAGGATCTAAGGAGTAGAAACCAAATCCTGGGATGTATCTGACTTATAGTGGAGAGGATCCAGTCCTGCAGAGCCCCAGTTACCTGACTGTTGGTGCCTCCCAGTCTTGCTAGGGGGATGGAAGCATCATGCTGCAAGGGTTTGCTGTGAGCAGGTCCTGGTGAGAGATCTATGGGGCACCTTAGAAGAAAGGCAGGCCAGTCAATTTGCCCTCTGGCCAAAGTAAACAAATGAAAACTGAATAGGTGGAGAAAAGTTAAGAAAGGCAAAAAAGTGATCCATAAGTGATCCATAAGGGGGAATACAGCAATCCCCTAAGGCCCAACATTCTGGGACCTCAAGGGAAAGGGTAGAGGTGATATAGTATGAAAGGTAGTCACCAAAGAGCCCCTTGTTCATAACTGTTCTGCTCACCCAGGCTCCCTGTCACTGGCTATCCCACTACTAGCTCATTCCACTTGGTTGATTAAGCTATGCCTGTTTACTTTGCCTTCTAAAAAAACAGACCCCCCAAGGGATAACACTTCCATTCAACAACTCAGTGGGATTAGTTTATAATGATTTATTTGGCCAGTCTGAGTACTGACTCTGTGCTTGTATTATGCCAGAAAGTTGGATAGAATGGAAACAAGAGTTCATCAAGGTGACTAAGAAGATTCATTTCAATCTTCTGGATACCATTGGTCACCTGACAGGGAGCTGCTGCAGAGATAGGAGAGAAACAGAAAAATGTACTACACTGTCACCTCCCTCCAGGACCTTTTAGCCTGGTTGGAGGGAGTCAAAGCACACAAAGACACAGAACAAGCAGCTGCTTATTTAGTTGCTAATAAAGTCAAGGGCTGCTTGAAGAGCAGAACTGGGGACTTCTGTGTCAAAGAGCCTTTTCAGATGCTCTCATGGTTGAACCACACTGACCCTTTTCATTAGGCATCTGGAAAACAAGCTGTTACAACCTCACTGTTTTCTAAATATTGAGATGGGTGGAACTTCCTGGTTCTACAGCCTCACCTTAGTTTCTGCCTCCCATCAGAGAGTTCTTTCTAGGCTCAGCACTATTGAAAGGGAGTTATTCATAATCATTTACAGGGTGTTTAGGGTCCACCTACCGTTTCTGCTCCTTCTCCCAACTCTGGCCACTTGCCATGTCTTGGTGGGCTGAGTGGTTTCACACTTACTAAATGCCCCCAAGATACATGGTTTCTATATATTACAGTCTACTCACAAGTCACCCCTTGTAAGAAAACTTTGCCAGCTCCTGGCTGTGGCTGCCACTGTGATCATTATCAAACTGAAGTAAAGAAGCAAGAATTAGGGGGGCTGGGGATGTGGCTCAAGCGGTAGCGTGCTCGCCTGGTGTGCGTGCGGCCCGGGTTCGATCCTCAGCACCACATACAAACAAAGATGTTGTGTCCGCTGAGAACTAAAAAATAAATATTAAAAAAAAAATTATCTCTCTCTCTCTCTCTCTCTCTCTCTCTCTCTCTCTCTCCCACTCTCTCTTCAAAAAAAAAAAAAAAAAGCAAGAATTAGGAATGAAGAAGCAGACAGGGCCCAGAATATCTGGGTAGCAAGTAGGGCCAGACAAGGTGACGTTGGGAGCCGCTCTGGAAATACATGCCCTTAAGTCCTGAGCAAGAGATACGGAACAATTATTGTGCCCTGCAAGGACTTGGGCTTTACCTCCACTCAGATAAGAGACATCTAGGAGTAGATGTCACCAAGTGGGGTTGAGTTACACTCATCTTTCCTTTGTAATTCTACCCCTTTGCCCTTTTCGGGATGAAATGTTCCATGGAACCTCCCCTTGTGTGTCCCCTATATACGAATAAAGAATTCCAGTGGCTCTCTCTCTTTCCACGGATCCCTAAGATTACAGAGCTGTCCCCGGATTTTAGAAGGTACTTCTCTGTGTTTATGTGTCTTCTTTGCCGTTTTCTTAAGTTATTGGAATAGTCAGATTTTGTGAACCCAGCATTAGGTCGCTAACTAGGATAGATAGTGATAGGGTGATATTGCCAAATCATGAGGAGGTGTATTTCTTGGTGAGACTGTCACTGGTAAATTGTGTTATCCTGGAAACCTATTCCAGGTCAGGGATATTTGAGGGCTGGATCCAAAGCCCACAAGGAGTAAGAAACACAGGCCAGTGCAGGATCCGACACCAGGGATCAGAAGAGATTGTGCAGGCCAAACTGGAAATCAGATCTGGGGAAACAAAGACAAGAGTACACAAACCAAACCTAAGGTCAAGGTACTGAGGCAGACTGAGGGAGAGGGCAGAGAAAAGCACAAGATGGAGATGGGGGTTCAAGACTGAGAGAGCTAATTGATGTCTAGAAGGCAAAAGACTAGAAGAGTGGTGTTGAGGGACTGGCAGGGAAGAAACACCAAGGAACTTTCTGAGTAGAGAAAGAATGTCCTAGATGGTGGGAGAAGCCTGGGCCACAAAGGCATATCTGTTTGTCAAGTCATTGGATTGTGCAGGGTGTGGTGGCCTATGCCTGTACTTTCTGAGGCAGAAGGATCTCAAGTTCAAGGTCAGCTTCGGCAATTTAGTGAGACCCTGTCTCAAAATAAAAAGGGCTGGGGAGGTAGCTCAGTGGCAGAGCTAGCATGGGCAAGGCCTTGGGTTCTGTCACCCCTGCCAAAGGAAAAAATGTCATTGGATTTTATATTTAGAATTTGTCATTTCAACATATATAAATTTTACCTAAGAGAATAAACAAATTGAACTCTAGTTAGGGTTATTTGTAGTTGTAGTGTAGAGACTAGTGATTCTGAAACTACATTCAACATGTCCTTGAGCTCAACATTAATGGGAGCCAGATTTATCACTGATGGGGAAAGAAGTTACATCTATGGAAAGAGTGTGGCATGTTTCCTAATATATATATTTATGCCTCTATCTATCTCTATATGCATGTGCACACGTGTGTGCAGTATTACCTGTCTGATGAAAGCAACACACACCAAAAGCAAAAACACACCAATAGGAATGAGCATATTTAGCACCTATATCTTGATTTTTTTCTTAAAAAATTTCTTTTTTTGTGGTACTGAAGATTGAATCCAGGGCCTTCCAAATGCTAGGCAAGTATTCTACTACTGAGCTAATCCCCAGCCCTTTTTGTTGTTTTTATTTTGAGACAGGTCTCACTAAGTTGCTGAGGCTGGCCTTCAACTTGGGACCCTCTGCCTCAGCCTCCAGCATAGCTGGGATTACTAGTGTGTGCCACCATGCCTGACTTCAGGTCTTGATTTCTAACAACCATTCCCCTACTGAAGGATGCAGCCACTGGGCGCAGTGGTGCATGCCTGTGACTAGGTGGCTGAGACAGGAGGATTGCGAGTTCAAAGTCTGGCCTCTGCAATTTAGCAAGACCCCCTTAGAAACATAGTGAGACCCTGTCTCAAAATAAAAAAAAAAATAAAGAGGGCTAGGGATGTGGCTCAGTGATTAAGTGCCCCTTGGTTCGTTCAATCTCCAGCACAATAAATAAAACTAAATAAATAAAGGAACCAGGGATCTTTGAGATATAGCTTATTCCAAGTCTGGGGTAGGGAAGGCAGAGGCCGAGCCTGGAACACCTTGTTGTACCAAAAAATGAGGACATGCTCAAAGAACAACGGTATATGTTGATAAGACTCAGAAACTATCTTGATGGGGCTCCCACTGACCAAATCTGGGACAATTTGAGCAAAATAAATAATACTTGTAATAAGTTATACCTCATTGAATTACATTAGAATCTATACTGACATAAATAAATAAATAAGTAAATGGAGGTGAAGAGAAACCTCTTCATTACAGAAGTATGCCAACTAATAAATATAGAAGGCTTGGTGAAGCTACGTAGAAATTCATGGGTATTTGATAAGAAACAGGATAGCCACAGAGTTGCAAAATATTGTCAAAAAGACAAAACAAAAATATGTATAATATGTCAAAACACATTCTACTATCATGTATAACTAATTAGAACAAATTAAAAATTTTTAAAAAGACAAAACAAAAAGAAAATTGTTTCTGTATTGAACATGTTCAGACTTTTACCTTATCATTATTCCCTAAACAATACTTTCATGGCATTTATATTGTATTAGTATTTTAAGTCATCTAGAGATGATTTGAAGCATAGGGAAGGGAGCATGCAGGCTATATGCAAATGCTACACCATTTTATATCAGGGACTTGAGCATCTACATATTTTTCCAACCATGAGGGTCCTATGACCTCCACAGATGCCAAGGAACAAATTACATATTAATTAAAAAGGAAAATGCAGAAACTTCACAGTGGCAGACATCACCTTAATCAAATCATCAAACCTAGCATTTCTATATTGGTATAAATTAATATCTAGTATCATGTGCCTGTGATTAAGATGTCCAGAGAGAGGCACACCATCAGTTGTGTGATAATCGTGCCAAAAATGTATAACCTGAATCTGATTATGAGGAAACATAGGACAAACTCAAATTGAAAGACATAACTAGCCTGCAGTCTTTAAAAAAATATTAGGGCCAATAAATAAAAAAGAAAGACTGAGGAACTATTCCAGACTAGAGGAAAATAAGTAGACCTGGTACCTAAATTCTATGTGTGATCTTGCATTTGCTTCTAGACTTGGGTGGGAAAATGTAAGGACTTTGTTGGAGCAAATGAGAAAATAGATTGTGTTATATTAATGCTGAATTCCTGGTTGAGTTAGCTGTACTGTGACTATATAAAGAATGTCTTTCCTGGTCTTTGGAAAATGCACACTGAGGTACTATATCTCCAACTCCCTCTTGAATGATTTAGGGGAGAAGTGGTGAGGCTTTCAAGATATGTCTGGGTCCTGGAAGAACTGCCCTCATGAATGAATTAGTGTATTTCCTGTGAGCATAAATTTATTACCACGAAATTGTTATAAAGTGTCTGGTCCCCTGTTCCCTCTCTCTTTCACATGGGCCTACTTGTTCTCAGGTTTTCCTCCATGAGTTGAAGCAGCACGAGGCCCTCATTGGACATGACCACCTAATCTTGAACTTCCCAGCCACTACAACTATGAACCAAAATAAAACTATTTTCTTTATAAATTACTCACTCTCGTGTATTCTGGTGTGGCAACAGAAAATGGATTAAGATAATTGATGCCTCTGTATTAAGGACTGAAGAAGTTCTTTCTACTGTTCTTGTATTTTTTTGTAAGAAGTTATAGCAAATTTAAAGTTCCTCCCCAAAGCAAACAAACCAAATAATAACCCCGTGGTTGTGGTCAGAAACCAGGCAACACTGGTACTAGCAGCGGAAGTCTGTACTTCCTGCTGGGCCCAGAGCCAGCCCAAAGTATGGCATTCTAGTGCCTGCAACAGGAGATAGGTGACTACCCTCCTGGTTGGCTTAGTTTGCTGGAACATGTATTATGCAAATTTTGTCAGCAGCTAGTCCTCCACCAAGTGGGGCAGAATCCCTGGCAGAGCCCATCATGTCCTCAGAGAAGCCTTACAGCTGTTTTGTGTCAGATGATTCATTGACACCAAGCAGTAAACAGAAAAGTCATTGGTAAATGTGTGAATTGTGCTCAGATTTAATCTCTTTTCAACAAAAGTAATTAATGTTTAAGTCAACTTTTGTTATAGCCCATTAATAAATAGAATGTGTTTGTATTTTTGCTAGGAGGCTTGAATTTTTAAAATCTGGTATTCTTTACCAAAGAACAGGAATCAGTTAAGATTTTCCCATTTAGCGAGTTTTTTATTTAGGCTGGGGGTACAGATCAGTGGGTATAGCACTTAACTCTGGTTTTGATCTCTACCACCCCAAGAAAGGGGGGAAAAAAGTATTTAAGACATACACTTTCCTAAGCAATTCCTTCCCAAAGAGAAGCGTATGTTTAATATGGTTTATGTGGCCTTTTACCCCAGGCTAGGCCTTTTACTATGGCTTGAATGTAGTGATCTTTTTCTTCACTCTCTCTTTTTGGCCAGGTTTCTGAATTGCTAATTATATGATTTTTCTCCATTTTGCCCCCAGAAGCTTTTTAAGTGTTTTGTTTTGCTATTGGTTTTGTTATTGAGCAATTTGAATGCACCACTCACCAAAGGCCAATTAGCTGAAAGATAGGCTTCTCCTACAACCTCCAGGAGGTCATCAATGGTCATTTTCTCAAAGCAAGAAAAAGCCAATTTGGAATCCCTCCAAAAGCCAATCCACCTGGTAAATTCTTCTGGGCCTCCCACTCAAGCCTAGGGAAAGGACCAGACGTGACTGAGTTCCTGGGGAGTGGGTCAAAGATTGCCCTTGCTTTTTCCTCTGCTGGCCTGTGGGGGGCGTTTCTAGCTTCCTCTGGGCTCTTGCAGGACAGTGCCAACTGGGAGTACCTGGCCAGTTTCAGCAGGGACAGTGGATAGCCTGCAAAACATCTCGCATTAAAGCTAGGGCTGAGTCATCTGGGCGTGGCGGTTGTTGGTTAACATTCTTGCAACACAGCAGTGCAGACAGAGAATCTAGACTGTATTTTGTAACACATTTGCAAGGCCAGTTCATAAAGGCTAGCTCTCAGACTATAAAAGAACAGGTGAGCACACCCACTGCTCCAGAGCACTGTGAGTCAGCTCTACGGGTCCGCTTAGCCCAAGGCTCACCCTTCCAGGGTCCGAAGGCTCTGTAGGGAGAGGGCAGGAAACCAGATTTATGAGAAAGGTTAAAGATCAGGGAAAAGTGATTGGGAAGGGACATCTCTCAGCTAGTCTGTTGCAAGCCTCTGGTCTTTTTGGTTTTAACTACTGATGGTCTCAAACTCCTATCTGGACAGAATTTAGTAGAGCAGAAGGCAGCCATTTATTACCCCAGGCAGAGTGAGGTGCTCTGGAACTGATTTGTTTTAGGGCATTATTGATTTCAACTTCTAAAACTATAATTTTAAAAATCCAGTTTATTGGAGATAATGGCACCAGAGATGTAGGTTGGCAGGCCCCTGGTGACCACAGTGGGGCTCACTTGTTTTCCTCACAGCTCACAATCATTTCTTTGGTGCAGTGATTTAAAGAGGAACAGCTGGCTCTGAGCCCTAACTAAATGTCAGTCCTTATGAGTAAATGTTTCCCAAAGATCAAATGGGGGAGCCCACAAAAATTGCTGAGACTAACACCCTGGTGGGATGGCCACATCTATCTCCAAAGTGGACACCACCTTGGAGATTGGACATTCGTGGGCCTAGAGTTTAATTAGTAATGAGACACTTATTTTCAATCCTGTGATCAAAGTATGGGGAAATAGACACTATCTGCCTTCTTGCCTTGGGTTATTTTTCTCCTGCTTCCTGACCTGTACTGGTAGACAGTAAAGTCAACAGAAGAGGGAGTCCAGGGAGGCGAGAGAAATTCCTCTGTGTTTTGACAAGTTAACATCCTTCTCTTATAGTTTGGAAGCAGAGCATGGAGTGGCTAGCCTGTCCACTCACTTGCTGGTTATTTTCTCTACAAAAAAAGGGTCTTCAACACTTCCATTTATATTGAATATTTCTGTCTAGGGCTTCATATAATATTGTGAAAGTGCACTTGACAGCAAAGAGGGCCAGGTGTACTTATGGATTAGGTGCACTAGAGCCTGTGTGCTTTCCCCGAACGGTGCAGACAATGCTTGCCTTTTCCACAGCTGTGGGATTTTGGGTCATTTTGTTATCTCTCTCTTTTTTTTTTTTATCAAACAATGTTTTATTTGCCACACATTTACAAACATCGGGATTCTTAAAATAGAAAAATCCCCAGTACATTTATAAGCTCATTAATTTTTCTGAAAATATGAACAGATAACAGAGATTGAAAGGTTGAAAAATTTAAAGCTAGCTATGAGGAATCAGTTTCTCTATGCCTCCCTAGGTCATTTTGTTATCTCTAGCCACCTAGTACTGCTTAAATTTTCCATGACTTTTTTGAAGGTTGCCAGGAGTGATTGTGAGGTCCCCTGGTGATTCAGCTTTCATTTATATATATATATATTTGATTTGAATTTTTTTTAAAATATTTTTTTAGTTGTAGGTGAACACAACACCTTTATTTATTGATTTTTTTTTTGAGAGAGAATTTTTTAATATTTATTTTTTAGTTATTGGCGGACACAACATCTTTGTTTGTATGTGGTGCTGAGAATCGAACCCGGGCCGCACACATGCCAGGCGAGCGCGCTACCACTTGAGCCACATCCCCAGCCCCTATTGATTGATTTTTTATGTGGTGCTAAGGTTTCATCCCAGTGTCTCATGCATGCAAGGCAAGAGCTCTAACCACTGAGCCACAACCCCAGCCCCTGATTTGAATTTTACATTTTAAATGTATTTGGATTTTGTTTAAAATATATATATATATATATATATATATATATATATATATATAAAATTATAAACTAGGGCTGGGAGATAGCTCAGCTGGTAGAGTTCTTGCCTCACATGCACGAAGTCCTGGGTTCATTCTCCAGTACCATTCACGCACAAAATTATGAACTATAAACTATAATTAAAAATGCAAATATATAGTTGTGTTAACTATCAAATTATAACAATGGAAATCCCTGCTGGCACATATAATTTGCTCATGAGAGAGAACTTCTTAGGCTTTCCCTCTCTGACTCTCTATTGTGCTGGCTGTCTTTCACTATCTCTTTTGACTAATCAGACTTTAAGCATAATTAATCTAAATAAAATGCACAATTCTTGAGGGTATGATTCATGAATTTTCACAGGAAAACAGTCCATATAACTACTACCTTAATCAGGTTATTCAGCACTCAATAAATTTCTTTGTGCCCCTTTTAAGTCACTAGTAGCCCCTCCCATTACTATTCTGACTTTTTTTTTTTTTTTTAAACTGGGGATTGAACCCAGAAGTGCTTTACCACTGAGCTACATCACCAATCCTTCTATTTTTTATTTTGAGATAGGTTCTTGCAAAATTGGTGAGGGTGGCCTCAAACTTTGGTCTCTTCTGCCTCAGCCTCCAGAGTTACTGGGATGACAGATGTGCCCCATTGTATGCGACACACTGTTCTCACTTTTATCACCGAAACTTAGTCCTGTGCCATTGACTAGGAAGGTAATAGATCTGCAATGACCTTTTATGTCTGTTCCTGGCACAATGTTCCCAGAACACAGAGCTCAGGCAACTGCTACACAAGGCTCAGGACATCTCTTTGTCTCCTATTAGTCATGCCTTCATTGTGCATTCCCAAGTAAAAATGTAATCTGCCACTACTTGTAACACATTTTGGATATTTTGTGTTTAACTTTTGTATTTAGAACAAAAGACTCAATTGTTTTAATGATTTAATTTGCAATTTTAAAAATGCTTTGGTTTTCCCTTTTTAAACCTGGGCCTGTTTGAAGAACAGACAAATAACAAATTAAACAGTTTTTAAAATATTCATTTACCCTTCATAAATGTGTGTGAGTATGTGTGTTTGTGTAAATTAAATGGAGGACTTGATATAAGATTGCAATGGTCAGACCTATATAATTTCAAGTTTTGGTATCATCAAAACAATAATTTTTCTCATAGCTTGACTTTGTGAGAAGTTAATGCTAAATAATTTTTAACTTAACATATATATTCATGATTTGTCTTTCTTTCTGACTTTTTTTTTCCCTTTCTTTCCAGTACTGGGGATTGAACTCAACCCAGGGATGCTTTACCACTGTTACATTCCTGACCCTTAAAGAAATTTTTTTTTTTAATCTTTTTTTATTAATTTATTTTTATGTGGTGCTGAGGATTGAGCCCAGTGCCTCACACATGCAAGGCAGGTACTCTACCACTAATCTATAGCCCCAGTTCGAAGTTTTTAATTTTGAGACAGCCTCATGAATTATTTCTTTAATATTTTAAAATTAGAACTGTAAGATTTATCTGAAAAAATTATACTACTAAAAAGTTTTGCAGGGGATGGAGGCATAGCTCAGAGTACATGATTAGCATATATGAGGTTGTGGATTCAATGCCACTCAAATGTTTGTAACCCATACCCTAGGACATAATTTGGTTATAAAGACTTGATTGCCATTAAAGTAGCTGGATTAACATGATTTATTCAGGTTATGGTTTTCCTATCTATCTGTCCTTGTTCTTTTCCTATTCTGACTGAAGCACTTTCGTAAGTGTTTCTTGTGGGAACAATGGAACAAAGGTAGTTAACATTCCACCACTTCACCTGGAGAATCCTATATGCCCCTTCCTGGTAAGCTTGATTTAAAAGTCCCTTTCGGAGTGTGCAGCGTGTGTGAATGTGTGTGTGTGTGTGTGTGCGTGTGTGTGTGTGTGTGTGTGTGTGTGTGTACTGTTAACAGTATTGGGAATTGTCATTTTTATCCTTGTAGGTCAAAAGTATTCTATTGTTAAAAAAAATAAAAATACAGATTATTTTTGAAAGTCATTTCCTGAAATTAAGTGGGGGAGGAAAGCCTTGGGCTTGAGGACAATGAGTCATTACCAAGCAGCTTGAAAAGAGCACGAGGCTTTGGCTGTGATGTAGGGAAGCCTTGCTTAATCCTCTACAGGGCTCAGATCTATGAGCTACCCAGGATGTGGAAAGGGCTCAATGGAGCTCCAGAGGGGGCTAATGTGTAAGACAGTCAGCATGAGCTATTATAGGCACAGGTGAGAGGCAGATAGGTCCTGGGATATTGCTGGAGCCATTCAGCAGCTGGGAAAATGGACTTCAGAGAGTTGCCTGCACTGTCTGCAGTTGGGTTAGGATGGAACCAATCCTAACATTTGGTTGGGCAACACACATCTGAGGCATGTTGAACAGGCATGTGAACTGAACCGTGGAAAGAGGCAAGAGTTTGGAGGTGGGAAGTGGGAAAGGAGAGATGGTGGAGTACTATCTATAGATAGTATTGGGGCCTGAGGCCTCCAAATGATCCCTGGCTCCAAATGTGGATTCATTCACTTAAAGCAACTTCAGAGAAGGGCCTCACAGGCCCTAACCACAGTGAAAACTGGGGAGGACATTCTGATGGAGGTTGCACAGTTCATGGTAGACAACAACCCAACCCACCCTCTGATAAAATTAGAGATAATGCCTTTCACATCCACCCTGTTGGTGGTGACAGAGGGGGCGGATGATTTTCCAGATAACTCCTAGACCAACAAATCCCACTAGAATTTCTAAGAAGGAATTGAGGAAGTGGATCATGAGAGGTCCCACTCTGTATCAGAGTGCGACATCATTGACATATTCCAGATTTTGCTATGTGGATAACTGCCTCATCATTCACTGCCTTTGCTGTCCGCTATTTCTCTGTAACTAGCAGTACATTTGAGTAAAAGTGATCCCGAAGTCCAACTGCCTGACTTCATACTTCAACTTTGTGACTTACTAACTGTAAACATGGCCAAGTTTTCTAAATGTTGCTTCATTTCTAATTCTTAATCTGTAAGTTGGTGATAATAGGTTCAAGTCCTGAAGTAAAAATGATTAAACAGGGTAATGTGGGTAAAGCCCTTGGGTGATGGCGAAGGTGGAAATAATTATAGCATAGAAATGACGATAGTGACAAACCAAACAGCAGCCATGTACTTGTTCTAAGGTTGGCAGAGTAGAGGAGAAGGTGGGGAAGAGCATCCTGGGGGCTTGTGGCCCAGAGGAATTTGAGAGGGAGGGCTTCCCACTGTGGATACTCTCCAAGGGCCTCACCAACCCAGGCTGATTCATTCCCTTCCTTTGCTGGAAACATCTGAGTGGCTGATGTTTTTGGCCAGGCCCTGACCATTCCTGAACCTGGTGGTTATGTGTCTTTCCATCATTCTCCTGTGCTGCTCCTTATACCAGCCCCTTCTTTCAACTCCTCCTTTGACTTTTCCTCATCTCTGCCTGCTTCTTCCCTCTCCCTGAGCCCCATGTCCAACAACTTCCGCCATCCTGAGACTCTTACATCCATAGAATCCCCCCATGCCCCACCTTTCCCTTCCTAGAGCTTCTCCTTCTTACTCAGACCCTTCTTACTGCCCACTGGGCTATGACTGGCCTCCCAGCCTCCAGACGTCTCCTCTGCACCCTCACTCAGTCTCATCCAGATTAATCTTTGTAAAACTGGAAATTTCAAACTTTTCAGACCATGACTCACAATAAGAAACATACTGTATTTTACTTTACAAACCAGTATACACACAAAAAAACTCACAAAGCAATGTTGTGTTTGGTATTTTTAAATTCACGATCTACCAAATGAACTTTGCAACCCAATAATGGGTCATATCCCACAATTTGAAAACACTGCTTCGAAGCCTAGCTCTGACAATGTCTTTACTCCAGTGAAAGCTTTTGCTCATCCCTGTTAGCCAGTGAATTTAGGACAAGTTGTTTAACCTGGCATTAAAGGCCTTCTGTAGGACCATCCCAATTTGTCTGAAATTATTATTTTTTTTTGTCTGCCTTCATGTATGCCATTTAACCTCTCTGGGTCTTAGTAGTCTGATAGTATAGGATAGGAATGAAAATTCTTCTGTGAAGACCAAGGGTAGACCAGATGGTCCATTTGGTTTCCTTTACCCTGGGAGTTATGAATCTGGGATGGTAAATGTCTAATATCCAATAACCAAACATGTCTCCTCTCTGGTGTTTGTGCACTCTCATGTCTAGATTTTTGTTCATGTTGTTCCCTTTGGCTATCTTCTCTATCTATTTTGCAATCCCATCAAGCTCCAGCAAGAGCAAAGGACACAGGAAGGAAAGGTCAGAACTTACTAAAGGAACACCATTTGTCCGCTAAGGCCCATATGTGACACGTAGGTGAGAAGAAAGAAATGACACTACAGAGGTAGCTGAGCTAGATCGTGCCAGATCAAGATCCTCATGCTGAGATTTCATCTTAATTTAGAAATGTTATGAATGAGCTATGCCATTAGCATAGACCAAATGCTTTTGTGTCTTTCCACAATATCAGAATTTATAAATAAATAAATAAAATTACAAACTACCCCACTTTCATTGGTCGCTATTCACTGAATACTTGTGGTTCTGAGGCTGACTGATCATAATAACTTTTATCCATTCATTCCAATCTTAATTTCCAATATTTATAACATCATATTTCACAAAATGATATATGTACATATTATATATAAGTGTGTGTGTCCTTTCACCTCTGTACTTAATACACAAAATGTAGTCACTCAAGGTGAACTACTGCTTTACAAAATGGAGCGACTCAGGATTTGGCACAGCCTGAAAATGACTTGTTCTATACATCGTGAAGTAACTCAGAGCAGGATGCAGCCTGCTCTTTACATGGGGAGTCAGTGATAGTTTCAAGGAGATGGATTTACTGGGAGCTGGAAACAGCAGATATCTTTTCAATAATAAAATTGACTGTTTCTGTACTTAATTGGTAGAAGGACAGGCCAGACCAGAGATGGATCTTAGAAACCCAGGCAGGCAGAACTGGCAGGTTCAGCTTTGGCCACAGGTGGACATCCTGAAGAGCAGGACATACGATATCAAGGTTTATGGGACTTGAACAGTTAGCCAAAAAGGTGCCTGGCTTCTGCCAGCTCTGGCTACACAGTGCAGGAACACAGACAAGGACTGGGACCTGTGAGCAGGAGCCCAGTCCCTGGTAGGGCTGATGAGAACAAAGCTTATGGCCAAAAAGTCAAAGCCCTGTATATGACAGGTTCTCTGCTAAAAGCTTTGCTAATGATCTTATCCAAAGCTTGAAGTCTGAATGACAAACTACCAGCAAGTTTCTGAGGGCAAGTAGCAAATCCTCTCTCCTCCTGAACCGGCACGATATTTGTAGTTAACCTTGATAAATATTTGTTGGGTTGAATTGAAAGGGGATTATGGTTCTTGTCATCCCACAGATACCACTGCTTGTTTGTCTGTCTTCATGGATGATTCTTTTGCGTCTGTGTCCTGGGCCTTAGACAAGA
Organism: Callospermophilus lateralis; assembly: GCF_048772815.1. Classification (NCBI taxonomy): domain Eukaryota; kingdom Metazoa; phylum Chordata; class Mammalia; order Rodentia; family Sciuridae; genus Callospermophilus; species Callospermophilus lateralis. Next base: position 75,070,117 of record NC_135307.1, on the reverse strand, counting down.
GCCTGAATTCCCTTCTAAATACCAAAGCTCTGTTTGTGACTGGTTAGATTGATAATCTGATTTCATTAATACCTAAATGCATTTCTATCCTCAGCTTCAGTAACTGATGATGGTGTGAACTGCCACAAGAGTCATGAGTGTTATTGTCGTCTTTCACCCCAAAGGTTTTGAAGAGCATCAAGACCTCAGTTCTGCAGTGAAACATTAATCATAAGTTGTCATGAGATCCATTTCCCCTCATGCAGTAGAAACCAACATGACGTTATTTCTATTTTCATATAATCTTTCAGATATAGATGTCCCCCACTGATCATGGTTCAACTTCCCTGTTTTTGACTTTGCAGACATGATACACACTCAGTAGAAACTGGGCTTTGAATTTTGAATCTGGATCTTTTCCCCAGCCAGGGATCTGCAGTGTGGTCACCCTGGAGATGCCAGGCAGTCAGCCGCAGCTCCCGTTGGCCTCATGATCACGAAGCTCTGTGGTGTGCTGTGTTGCTAAGCTACGGTGTTCAGTAGGTTAGGTGGATTCAGTGCATTTTCAATTTAGGATATTTTAAACTTAGGATGGGTTTAATCAGGATGTGACTCCACCATAAGCGGAGGAGCATCTCTGTGTTAAAATTTCCCCAGGGCTTGGTAGATGAATGGACTCACTTCAGGAGCAAGACTGTCACTGTTTAGAGGAAGCTAAATCACAGACTGGAGTTGTTGGCATCTGGGGTCCTACTCAAGTTCCAGCAGCCCACATGGGTAGGAGAACCTGTCTTTGGTCACTCTGGAGCAATACACTCAGGGGTAACATGGAAATGTTCATCCACCAGGAGAAGGGTGTAGGATTGTTTTCGTGAGTAAAGTCTCCACACACATGGGTTATTCAGAATTGTTGAATCTTACTGATTCACAGGAAAATGGAAGAAAGTGGAGCCAGTTCCACTTTTGAGGCTTAGCCTATTTCTAAAAATGTACGAATGGCTAAACAGGATTAAAACACAATAGCATATTTTAATGTTTGTCTTTAAAATTAAAATTGCATAATGGATTTTGTTTTTATTTCCCTCCTATAAGTTCAGCTTTGTGTTTGAATTCATAACCTTATTTGCAATTAGCATAAAAGTCCAAATTTGAAGCTCTGTCTGAAGATGAGGATGGGAGCTCTTGTCCCCTTCAATGCACCCAGGCCTCCCCTTGTCCTCGTTGCCCCTTCCCCCTGAGGCCATCATGCACAGGGGACTATGTTGCAGCTTGTTGTGTGTCTTTAATGCCATACCATCTGCGCCTTCCCACAGCTACAGAAGTTCCTTTGGCTTCCTCCCCACTGGGCTCAGACCCAGGGGAAACCTCTTCCCCTGAAGAAGGTCTCCAGGGTCCCACAAGCCCTTCCTGCCAACTTAGCCAATAGCACTTGCTATTTGGCTTGAGTTTTGTGCCTGGCTTCTCCAGCTGTCTACAATCCTGAGATTCAAAATGCCTGGGCAGGATCACCTGTAGCAACAGAGAAAGAAGGGATTCCCCCAGGGAGACTTTCACTTGAACACACAGTAAATGCCTCTAAAGCTAGGGTAGGAGGTGCTGTGATGTTCACATGCGGAAGCATGTGATATGATTTCCATTGTGATAATAAGAGGAAGTGTCAACACCCTTTTTTTTTTTTTTTCCCAAAACCGTCAGAGACCTGACCAAAACACTTAATATACCTACTCTAAAAGATTTCAACTTTAGGGAACATGGTCAGAGGGACTGATTTCTTTGTAATTCACTTCTTCTACAGTTCTGGGGGACTTAAACCTGGAGTTCCTCTGAGGCAAGACCTAGCTGGCACTTTTTTTTTTTTTTACTAACACTTTGCCTCTAAGAATTTTCAATCTGTTTTCCAGAGAGTTAAGGAATTAGTGCTTAACCCTATATCCCTGATGAAGAATAGGAGTTTCATTTCTTTTAGAAGGTGGGAATCTCAGTCCTTGGGGCATCTTCCGTGTCCTTAGGAGGTGGACCTGATTGCTGCCCTAGAGGTCACTGACAGTTGGGAATGTAGGGGTGGTGAGGAGCAGGGAGTGACACAATTAGCTGCCTAAGCAACCTGGTCACCTAGAAATTATTGACATATATAAATGCCTACTCTTCAGAAAAGGCAGATAAGCAAAAAAGAATGAGCCAAAGGAATAACAGAAATTATTATATGTTAAAGGGATAAAAGACATTTCAAATCAACTTCATCTTAATTATAAAGAGGCACAACATGATAATGTAGCTGCTGCTATTGTGTTTTTTGGCAAACAGCTATGTCATTTTGCTTTCTTAAGACTGTAGCAAAAGAAATAAAAAATAAAAAAAACATTTAAAAAATTAATAAATCCCAAGGGGAGAAAAGACACATGTGGAAGGAACATTCTTCCCCAGACTCAATCACATTTTGAAAAAATGTGAAAAAGTAGCCTATATCTAAAAATATTTATCTTATAAAGCTTCTGCTCACTGGAAAAATGCTAGAAAATAGAGCTGATTTATCTTGGGTGTTAGCTCATAATAGAAAAATAATAATAAAGGAAGTGCCCCGTCTAATATTAATTGCTGAGCTTTGAAGCCTTGGTCACAGGACTTCTGATGTGTATTTCTGAAGGCAATGACTGTTACCATCGCTTCCTCTTATGCCCTTTAAACAACTTTCTTTTTTTCTTTATTTTATGGTACTGAGGTTGAACATTGGGCCTCACACATACAGGGCAAGCACTCTACTACTGAGCTCTAGTCCCAGCACCCTTTCTTTACCTTTAAGAGTAAAGGTTCTGGTAAAGGTTGACATGAATTCTGATTAATTAATTAATTATTTTTTTTTAAAGAGAGAGAGAGAGAGAATTTTTTAATATTTATTTTTCAGTTTTTGGTGGACACAACATCTTTATTTTATTTTTATGTGGTGCTGAGGATCGAACCCAGCGCCCCGCGCATGCCAGGCAAGCACGCTACCGCTTGAGCCACATCCCCAGCCCAATTCTGATTAATTTAGTCATGGCAAGGTTACCACTTCCTTTGCTCCTATACCCACATCTTTTACCCTACTTTTTATCACCAGTGAACAATGATTTTCTCCATCTCCCACTATCAAAAATAGCAGCCCCAGTTATACCTTTCTTTGTGTCTGAGAAAAAAAAAAGATTCAATCATCCACTTAGTTCTTTTTATTCAGCACATACGTGTTAAGTGCTTTATATTTCACTAGCCACTGGGGATAGCAGTGATCCCAGTGGCTAGTGACAAGAATCACATCAAGGGATTGGAGATATAGCTCAGTTGGAAGAGTGCTTGCCTCAAATGCACAAAGCCCTGGGTTCAATCCCCAGCACTACCACCAAAAAAAAAAAAAAAAAAAAGAATCACATCAGTAGATGTAAAATTAATCTCTGGGATAAGGACCTACTCTCTCCAAAAAGAAATCCTCCTTGTTCTTAGTTCATGCCTTCAGCCCTCCTTGTTCTCTCGCTTCCTGTCTCCAACTTTAATCTTATTATCCTAGTTATCTGATTCTTCCTCCCAATGTGCTCTGGTTTTCCCTCCTAACCCTTTCTCCAAATGTCAGGAGAGAATAATTTTATATTCTTCATCTTGTTTTTCAGCCACCAAACCATGCAAGTTGCCCTTTGCAGGTTAGCAGCAAGGATGTCTCCACTGTTGGATCCTCCTTGTAGCCTTTATCCTTGCTCTATCCTGGTAGGGGTGACCTCTATCAAGAGAGATCACCCCTACCAGGCATGGTGGCACACATCTGTAATTCCAGCGGCTTAGGAAACTGAAGCAGGAGGATCAAGGGTTCAAAGTTAGCCTCAGCAATTCAGTGAGACCCTGCGTCTAAGTAAAATATAAAAAAGAGCTGGGGATGTAGCTCAGTGGTTAAGTGCCCCTGGGTTCAATCCCCAGTACACAGAGAGGGGGCGGGGGAAGAGCTACCTCCATCTAGAAACAAACTTCTCCTATCAAACTGCTCTCTCCTTTCTCCTTATGCTGCGTAAAGACTGGTGTCCCCCAGGGTTCCATTTTCCACCCTTCTGCCCATTTGGGCATGCACTTTCAAGGTTTCAATGACACTCTCTCAGCTTCAGTTTGAGCCTTCTCTGAGCACAAACCTACATTTTTATTTCAATCTTTATGCTTAGATGCCCTATTGGACTTCAGATCTGAGGACATGCAAAACAAAACTCATGGCTTTCCCTTTCAACCCACTCCTCTGTTCCTTGTCACAATCAACAGCGTCACTTTCCATTCAGGCGCCAAGGCAAAAGCCTCTAAGTCATATTAGCACACTTTGCCCCTCATTCAGGCACTCTGTCATTGGGTGCTGTTAAAGTTCACCCTTGGATTTTCTGTCCCAATGAGGAAGGAAAATAGATTTCATCTAATGTTCCACCACTGACTGACTGTTAGTTGCTGCATGAAACACTGTGTTGAGAAGGATTCTGAGGTTGTATCTAAGCTCAGCAAGAATAATTATTGTGATCAGTTATCGGTTCTGCCTTAAGTGATAGAATGCATGCCAGATTATTCCCATCCAGCACTAATCCTAAATGGAGAGAAGCCCTTCCCATTACCATTGCCATGCCCTGGGCGCTCTCCCAGAGTGTCACAATAGCCTCTTCTTGGTCTTCTCCTTCCTGACTCTTCCTCTCATTTATCCAGTCCTTGCATTAGCACTCTAAAGCAAGTCCCTCACACTGCAATAAAGCAGGTGACATTAAAGGCCATTCAGAATCTGATGAAAGCACACATACTTATCTCCCTATGCATCTCCAGGGCCCTGTGTGCTGCTGGATCAGAGGTATAGCATTGTGCTTCACAGCCCAGACTTAAGGCCTCCCTGACTGGTTTCAAGCCCCAAATCTGCCATTTACCAGTTGTGTGACCCTGATCAAGTTGTTTAATTTTCTGTGCCTCATTTCCTCATCAGCAAAACAAGGAGAATAACCATTACTAGCCCACTGGCTTGTTGTGAGAACTAAATGAGTTAAAGCACAGAAAATGCCTAAGCCAGGTGCTAAGCCAGGTGCGGTGGTCCCACCTGTGATCCCAGCTATTTGGGAGCATGAGGCAGGAGGACTGCAAGGTTGGGGCCAACCTGGGTGACTTAGCAAGGTCCTACCTCAAAATAAAATTTAAGAAAGTGTTCAGAGACAGAATATTCCTGGGTTCCATCCAGTAAAACACACACACACACACACACACACACACACGGATAGAAAATGCCTAGATTACCTACTGGCACATAATAAACCCAATGTCAATGTTCACTCTTATTGTCACCACACCTGGCAATAAGCAGACCACTGACTCTGGTGGGGCTGTTTCTGTTGGCCCTTCCCTACTCCCAGGAAGGATCAATCATTCCTTCTCTGTCCTCCCATAGACATGTCAGATTCCTCTACTCCAGCAGTTACCCCACTGTCGTGTAGTCCATTGTCTATGTGTGTGTCTGATAAAATGGTTAGGGGTTCCTCAAGGACAGGTAACATATCTTTCCTACTCTTATGTCCTCTGCTTCTACCAGTGTCTGGAAAATAGTAAACAAAGGATGGATGATGACACGGTGAATGAATGAATGAACTGGCAGCAGAGGTAGAATGAGCACTGAGGCCAGGTGCAGTGGGCACTATAATCCCAGGGGCTCAGAAGGCTGAGGCAGGAGGAACTCGAGTTCAAACTCAGTGAGGCCCTAAGCAATTCAGTGAGACCCTGTCTCTAAATAGAATATTTTTAAAAGGCTGGGGATGTGGTTCAGTGGTTAAGTGCCCCTAGGTTCAATCCCTGGTGCCAAAAAAAAAAAAAAAAAATGAGCATTGGGTAAGAATGGTTATATGGCTATACATGAAACTATTATCTACCTCCTCTGAAGGGTCCAGTTTACATCCTGGAATACTATACTAGTAACAGTTAAATTTTTTTACTTGCCCATATACCGGGATATCACTAGCAATCAGTTTCCCAGTCCCGACTTTCTCTTTGTCCCCTGGATAGGCTCTAGTTAACTTAAATGTTATAGTGCTCATTCTCCTCCATAAAATTAAATTGCACTTGTCAAGGCCAAATTTTCATGATCCAATTTCCTCTCCCCATTTAATTCTGCACTAGGTATGGAACAAACAGAAGCCCTATGCCATTGTAAGACCTATGACCTTTGCTCTGATGGAACCAAGGGCAAGTAGCTCTAAGGTTTTCAGGATCATGACTATCATTACTACAAATGACAACAAGGCATTTGGAGAGCTTCCACTTATAACTTGGATTAGAAAGAATTATCCCTCTTTTGAAAAATACCTACCACCATTTGCCGTCTCACTATGGGTGTGATTTAGTCAATTTTATAGGTGCTTTTGTAGTCAATTTCCTTCAACAGTTTAAACTTCCATCCTTAAACTAAAGCTTCTGGGCTTCTCTGAAAGGTTCGCAATCTTGGTTCTTGCTCGTGTGGTTCAGAGCTTGTGACGTGCCCTTCAAAAGTACAGAGAGGGGGAAATCCTCCATGTTGTCTGATTTTTCTGCGCAAACCAGATTTCTCCAGCTCGTTTCACAGAGATATTTATGGTTGCTTGCTAGGAGAAGCATTGAAACTATGCACAGCACATTGCCAACGTGCAGATCTGGAAAGATCTCCCAGCCAGAGCCTGTCGGTCCTGTTTGCCCCACCCTGCCACAGCCCTGGCAAGCCCCGTACTTCTGTTTGTACCGCGCAAGCACTTCTGCTCTGTGGAGGCGATACCTATCAACGGTGGCAGCCACACTTGCCAGCTGACCTTCTCCTTCTGCTTCTTCAATGTGACAGATTCTGCACCCAGAGAGTGTTTTGACTGTCTCAGTTTCAGTAAAAGTCTGGGAGGGATTCTTATGAAGCAAGTCTATGTGCTCTTTGCAGAGGGAGTGGGGAGCAGGAAGTATGATTTGCGTGTAGAGAAGAGAAGAGGACAGAATGTGATGAGGAACAGGTGGGCAGTAGAATGACATCCTGGAGAATGCAACAAGTTAGAATCCAGAGCTCATGAGAATGGGCTGGGGATGAAGGCCAGATAATCATGGATCTGAACCATCCTGAGCTGACAATGGGCAGGGACAGGCTGCCTAGCAGAGAAGGTGCATCCCAACACCAAGTTCCCAGAAAAGACTCCCCCTCAGTCGTGGGTGGGTAGTTTGTGTTTCAGGAGGAAATCCTGGAGCATGAGTCAAACAGCAGTAGCCATGGCAACAACACTGACAGCCAGTTCTTGCTGGCTCAAATCAACAGCACATAGACTCCAGCCCTCTGCAATCATGGGGCCTCTAGTGGGGCTTCAGGAGGGCCTCCATTCTGTATTTATTAGAACTCTTTGGTAGCAAGTGACAGAAATCAGCCTCAGCAAGCCTAAGCAGAACAAAGATATTTTTAAAAGGATCTGGAAGCAGGGGTCAAGAGAGACTTACAAAATCCAAATGTGAGACTACCAAATGAGCTATATCTCCAGCGCCTCTATCAGGCTTCATATTTTTTTGGGGGGTGGGGTGGGGGAGTACTGGGGATTGAACTCAGGGGCACTTGACCACAGCCCTATTTTGTATTTCATTTAGAGATAGGGTCTCACTGAGTTGCTTAGCGCCTTGCTTTTGCTGGCTTTGAACTCATGATCTTTCTGTCTCAATCTCTGGAACTTCTGGGATTACAGGGGTGCCCCACCATACCTGACCTCTATTAGACTTCTTGATTCATCTCCACTGACCAGCTTTCTCTGTTTTTCATTTCTTGAGGCAGAATATGCTTGTAGGTTTACATGGCAAAGATGCAGCCACACAAACTAAGTGATTAGCGGCCCATTATGGACCCAAACCTCAGCTCTCAGGTGAGAAAATCCAAATGCTCAGCTTGTGTAAGGAGCTTGCTTCTGATTCTATCAATGGCAGCTAGGATGAGAAGTCATAAAATGCCAACATGGCTGCCAGGGGCCACTCTGTGAGGATGGCAGGAAGGTTGTTCTGAGGGAAGTTTTTCAGTGTTGTTTTTTTCTATTCTACTTTCTCATTTTTTATGGGTTGCACCTTCTCATTATTTAAGTCTCAGCTCAAATATCACCTCCTTAGAGAAATCTTCACTGGCCACACTAGCTAAAGTGATAATCATCTCCTCCCCATCCTTTCCTGATTCTCTTTTCTGAACTGAACTGCGTTCCTCCCTAAATTCATGTTGAAGCCCTAACCCTCAGTACTTCTGAATGTGACTACATTGGGAGAATGGGCCTTTAGAAGGTACCTAGGTTAAAATGAGCGAGCCCTAATCCAATAGAACTGGTGTTCTCAGGGCTGGGGTTGTGGCTTAGTGATAGAGCACTTGCTTAGTACTGGTTCGTCCACAAAAAGATAAATAAATAAAGGTATTGTGTTCATCTACAACTAAAAAAATATTTTAAAAAAATAGAACAAGTTTCTCATAAGAAGAAAAGTTTGGGACACAGATGTGTACACAGTGAAGATTGTGTGGAGATAGAGAGAGAGAGTGGCCACTTACAAGCCAAGGAAACAGGTCTCAGAAGAGATTAGCCTGCGGGTCTTGGACTTTTGACCTCCAGAATTGGGAGAAAATAAATGTCTGTCATTTAAGCTGCCCAGTTGATGTTACAGCAACTCTAGCAAACCAGTGCACTCTCTCTCTCTCTATTCTTTTGCCTTGATTTATGTCTCCTCAAAGGGGCAGTTTAGCATAGTGGTTATGTGTGTAGCTCTGGATTTGGGCTGTATGGAGAGTGACAGTAATGGCAGCAGGTGTGCATGTCAGAGCCTGAGGGTTGTGCCATAAGCCCTGTGGACACAGAAGTAGCTGTGCTGAGAATGTGGTTTTTGTGGTAATTAATGCTAAAGGCAAGAGTGGGTTAGGTCTGAGGGATAGATAAGGAAGGGTGGAGCTGGCCAGGCGGAGGCTGGGTTGCAGAAGGAGCGTTCTTCCTGTCATGGCACCTGGATTACCTCTTACTCTGATGCTGTTGGCTTCCCCATCCAAGAAAAGAGGTCATCCTTCCTCAGCAGGTTGTAGCTCCTGCCATAACCCCTGAGGGGCTCTATTTGCAGCCTGGGCAGGGAGACCTTCTAAACCAGCATCTGGCACATTACTGCGTGGATCCCATTTCATTGGTTGACAAGGTTTTGAGGAGGCTGTCACTCAGTTGATAATTCACTCATTGAGTGGATTTTAATAAAATGGGGTTGGGGCATACATTAGACCCCCACAGAATGCCTTGGAAATGAAGGACTCCGTGCAGGCAAATAAGATGGAACACACCAGATGGCCAAAGCCAGTTTGTTCTGGAACTGGAAATTGCTCTGTCTTCAAAACATAAACTGTGTCCCCGTGACACCCAAGGCATCCTTCAGTCCCTAAGTCTGCCAGCCACATGTTCCACATTTCCAACTCAGAAGCCAGCTGTTGGCATCAGAGGGACCAAATGTCCTGATGTCTGCCTCCACATCTCACTTGTCACCTGGAAGTGTTGACACTATGTGGACGGAGACAGAATTGCCAAACTTGCTGTGGGCTCTCTGGGTTCGAATGTGAAAACTAGAAATATCTTCATGTTTTCATTTTTCTGGCTGTTCCTATATTCTGCTGTCTCAAGACTTAACACCAATGTGTTTTTGTTTATATTTCATAAGAGCTTCAGCTTTTGTGAGCCATCTTTCCTTATTTGGCCCACTGTAGTTAGTTTCTGGCAATTTTCTCTCTCTCTCTTTTTTTTTTTTTTTTGGCTGATTCCAGACTCACTCATGCTTTTTATATGCCTATAATTTTCTTATTTTCCTTTTTCTCTCCCTTCTCTCTAATTCTATTTTTCTATTTAGAAGTGACTCTAGAAAAAAAAAGTTTGCTCTGCTTTCTCCTCCAACTTATTATTTCCCCTTTTCTTTTTTGTTCACCCTCAGAGTTCTCCCCATTTTGCTCTTGTTGCCTTCTGCTCTCTCCTGGCTTTATCTAACTGAAATTCCCCTCCTCAGGCGATTTCTGGACCTTTCAACCACTAGCAGCTTCCTCAAAGCTCCTCAGGCCCTCCAGGTGAGATGACTCTCTTAGGGTCCTTGCTTTTACAAAATCAGGGACCTATAATTTCTATCAGTAAAAATCAGCCGACCTATCACCTGAGAGCTAATGAGAGACTTGTCCCTTATTTCAAATACCACAGTAATTTTACATAGCAGTTACTCAATGATATTTTTACTGATTTATGATATTCCCTTTGAAACTTTTCTTGGGAGAGCTTTGGGTTGGGTACTAATGAGCCATTTATTGCATGTGTACAAATTATAAACTCTCAGGCACTCCCTGGTATAGCAAGATCCTTTGTAAGTTTTACCCAACATGAAATTGACACCAAAGGGTTCATGGAGATGAACAAGAGAATAAGTGTAGCTAAAAGGAAGTTTGATCACGCAATTAGGTGTAGTAAGATCTCTAAGTAACAAAGGCACAAGCTTTATCTATCCCTAAAATGATCAAGATGACCAATAAGAAAGGCAAGAGTGTGACTCATCCCTTGTCTCTATAGCAACGTGCTTGGCTACTCGTTTTCTTATTACCAGGGGATAACCCTCTGGGACTACCACGCCTGGCCATGTGGACTTATGACTCAAAGTCTTAAGATTTACAGCATATTCCTAAGAGACAAAGGGCATTCCTGTGAGTAAATCCATTGGAATACCCAAAGATTAAACATTTACTGTGGGTGATCCATTCAAGTAAATTGACTGCTAGGCTACCTCTTCAGAGGAGGGTTTATATTTTTGTAATCAATCTCCAGCCACACAGTGATTTCTGTGTGTCAGCTTAGAGGGGACAACAGTGCAGAAACAGTTTGGCCATGAAGGCCTTTCAAATTTTATCCTAGAGAATGCCAAGACACTTTTTCAATTCTAGCAAGTGAGTCCTTTGAGTGGTCATTTCCCTCCTATGGTGGAAAACTGGGTGAAGTAATTTATCTTTACATTATTTACAACTGATTGGTTGTTTTATGGAGTGCTGGGATTCTGTGGGAACTAGGTGATTCCTGGATAAGCCAGTTGCTGCAAGATTCTTTCGCTGTTTTTCCAGATAACTTAGACAAGTCAGGACTTCTGGACTTGGCTCCTAGGTACCAAGAAGCTGGGATAAATAAATAACTTCTCCTGTGTTTTGGTCCATTCAGGCTGCTGTAACAACAACACCCATAGGTTAGGTTGCTTATATATAAACAACAGAAATTTTTTTCTATCATTCTTCAAGCAGGGAAGTCTAAGACCAAGGCCGTGTTTCTGGTTCATAGAGGGTGCCTTCTGACTATGTCCTCACTAGATAGAAGGGACAGGGGGTCTCTCTTGGGCCTCTTTTATAAGATTACTAATCCCACTCATGAGGGCTCTGTTCCCATGACATAACCATGTTCCCCAATTATCTGCCTCCTGATATCATCAGCTTGGGGGTTAGGATTTCAACATGGAATTTTCGGAGGGAGCATAACATTCAGAGCATAGAATCCTGGCAGTAAAAATGAAACAATAATACTTACCTAATTCTTATAACAAAAAGAGAAGGTGAAGTTAAAAGAATATACATAATTTGAATTTTGTGTGAAATAAAGTATTAGAATTATCAAATAATTGCTTCATAAGGGAATTGCTCTGAGACTAGGTCTATTGATTTAATAAGAAGTATTTAGTCAGGACTATGGTTATAGCTCAGTAGTAGAGCGCTTGCCTAGTATGTGTAAGGCACTGGGTTCTATACTCAGCACCACATAAAAATAAAATAAAGATATTGTGTCTACTTACAACTAAAAAATAAACATTTAAAAAAACAATAACATTAAAAAAAAAGAAGTAGTATTTAGTCAGCTCCCTAGGGAACTGATAATTGACAGGTTTTCTGCTTTTTTGTTTTTGTAAGTATAACAATCTATTAGTTGAATTATTTACTTATTAAATGTTTGGTCCTTTTTAAGGAGCATTAAATAGTTAACTAGAGGGAAGAGCCTTGAAAAGGATCAAGTCAAATAGCGCAAAGAATTTTCTTCTAGTGCTCACACCATGAATTTATTCACTTAGTAAATATATATTGAGTGCCTACTATGTGCCACTGGGATACATTAGTCAAAAGTATAGTAAAGACTATATGTGTAATATGAATTGAATTGCATTCTGCTATCATACATTCCAAATTAGAATAAATAGATAATTTAATAATAATTTTTAAAAAGTATAGCAAAGAGCTGGTTGTGGTAGCTCACACCTGTAATCCCAGCGACTTAGGAGGCTTAGACAGGAGGATCAAGAGTTCAAAGTCAGCCTAAGAACAGGCTTAGACAGGAGGATCAAGAGTTCAAAGCCAGCCTCAGAAAGAGGTGCTAAGCAACTTAGGGAGATGCTCTCTCTAAATAAAATACAAAACAGGGCTGGGGATGTGGCTTGGTTGTTCAGTGCCCCTGAGTTCAATTCCTGGTACCCTCCCAAAAAAAGTATAGCAAAGAAGCTGTGGCAAAGTGTGTGTGGATGGGGGTGAGGGTGGTGGCAATAATAAACAATAGACATAATAAATAAGCCAATCCTATCGAATGCTGGCAGTAAATAAGTATGATGGAAAAAAGAAATGTTAGAAAGGGGAAAGGGATCAGCAGCATGAGTAACTGGAAAAGGTGTGAACTACAATGTTCAGTAAGGTAGAAGAGTAGACTCAGAGAAGGTGACAATGAGAAATGACTCAGTGGAGATGAGAGAGTCATAGGGAACTGCCAGTGTGAGGACGCTGGATCAGCAGGAGTCTTGTGTGTAGGAGGAATAGAACAGAGCGAGCAAAGAGGAGAGTGATAGGAAGGAAAGTCAGAGTTAAATTTTAAATTAAAATGTTTGCTAAAAGTAAGCCCAAATCTTCATCATGTGGAATTAGGCCCCAACTTTCTTAATAACACTTCTTTGGTGCAATAATTAAACCTAGAATCAATAAATGGGAGGATTCAAACTAAAAAACTTCTCAGCAAAAGAAACAATCAGTGAAGTGAATAGAGAGCCTACAGAATGGGAGCAAATCTTTACCACAGGCACATCAGATAGAGCACTAATCTATCTTAGGATATATAAAGCACTGAAAAACCTTAACACCAAAAAACAAACAAACAAAAAAGCCCAAATAACCCAATCAATAAATGGGCAAGGAACTGGAAAGGAACTGGACACTTCTCAGAAGAAGATATACAATCAACAAATATATGAAAAAAAATGTTCAATGTCTCTAGCAATTAGAGAAATGCAAATCAAAACTACTCCAGTCAGAATACAAACAATAATAAGTGTTGGTGAGGATGTGGGGAAAAAGGCACATTCATACACTGCTGGTGAGACTGCAAGTTGGTGCAGCCAATCTGGAAAGCAGTATGGCGATTCCTTGGAAAAGTGAGAATGGAACCACCATTTGACCCAGCTATTCCACTCCTCGGTCTAAACCCAAAGGACTTAAAAACATACTACAGGGACACAGCCACATCAATGTTTATAGCAGCACAATTCACAATAGCTAAACTGTGGAACCAACCTAGATGCCCTTCAGTAGATAAATGGATAAAGAAACTGTGATACATATACACAATGGAATATTACTCGGCAATAAAAGAGAATAAAACCATGGCAGTTGCAAGTAAGTGGATAGAGTTGGAGAATATAATGCTAAGTGAAGTTAGTCAATCCCAAAAAAACAAATGCCGGATGTTTTTTCTGATATAAGGAGGCTGGTTCATAGTGGGGTTGGGAGGGGGAGCTTGGGAGGATTAGATGAACTCTAGATAGGGCAAAGGGGTGGGAGGGGAAGAGAGGGAGATGGGGGTAGAAAAGATGGGGAATGAGATGGACATTATTACCCTAAGTACATGTACGAAGACATGAATAGTGTGAATATACTTTGTATATAACCAGAGATATGAAAAACTGTTTCTCTACATGTGTAATATGAATTGTAATGCATTTACTGTCATATAACAAACAGAATAAAAAATAAATACATTAATTAAAAAATGTTTGCTTCCTTTTTTCATTGTTCCTTAGTAGCAATATAGCTTTTATAAATTACATATTTTTTCTTCTCTAATCTTGTAAGATCCACCCCAAGTAGGCAACATTACCAGGTTGCTTAGGTCACCTAATACATACACACAAATACACACACACACACACACACACACACACACACATTCTCACATATTGTATACATATGAAAAACTGTAATTTATTTATTTATTTATTTTTTAGTTATAGGTGGACACAAGGTCTATTATTTTACTCTATGTGGTACTGAGGATCGAACCCAGTGCCTCAAACCCAGTGCCTCACACATGCTAGGCGAGTGCTCTACCGCTGAGCCACAACCCCAGCCTGAAAAACTGTAATTTAGATTTTTCATTTATTACTCTCCTTCAATCACATTGTATCAATGAGATTATATCACATTATATCAAATTTTCTATTTGGTTTTCTAAGTGAACCAGGAACCCATTGCCCCAAACAGAACACAGAACATGTGTAACTATGTCACAAAATTTTGTCACAATCACCCAGTGGCCAGTTCCAGCCAGTCCTCCTGTTTTTCCCTGAGGTTATTTATAGGTTTCCTACAGTCCTACTGTTGTGTGAGCAGGGTCCCTCTTCTGCCAGTGCACCTCACCCTGGTGCTAACAAAGCAGTGTTGTCAGTCCTTGCCACTTGCAGCGAGTGCCATGTCCTCTTAGGAAAAGCCCATTACCTACTTGAGGGAGCCGCCCAGTGGCACTGCCAGGAGTCCTCCCATCTATCTCTGGAGGTTTGCCAAGAGCCAAGAGCCAGTGCAGCCCTGTGTTGGGTGTATGTGGGTAGCTTCTCAAAGCTTTTCAAATACAGCCCAATCTTCCCTCCCTAGGGTGCTGTCCCTTCCCTGGTCCTTTGTTCTTACTCTTTTCTCTGACACCAAATCCCTTCCTCCTCTGGCTCAAAATCCAAAGCCTCCCAACACATCAGCTCAAGAGGACACAGGCTCTTCTCACTGGTGCCATCAACCAGAGGCAGAATCCCACAGTGAGACAGGATATGGCTCCTGAGTGACAGAGCAACTGAACTCCCTAATTGTTGAGAGATAATTTCAACTTATGTTCAATCATTCTTTCCATTTCTGAATGACCATCCCAACTTCCACTAAATCTACCCAATTTCAGTGTCCATTGCAGGCCTTTTCCTTCTTCTCTCCCTCCTCCCTTCCAGTCCCCCCCCCCTGTCTGTTGACTAATGAATATTTCATTCCCAAAGGTCTATTTCTTTAAATTTTTTTAAAATTGTTCTTTTTAGTTATACATGACAGTAGAATGTATTTTGACATATCATACATACATGGAGTATAACTTCCCATTCTTGTGATTGTACATGATGTGAAGTTACAGTAGTTGTGTATTCATATATAAACATAGGAACATTATGTCTGGTTCATACTACTATGTTCCCATTCCCATCCCTCTTTCTTCTCCCCACTCTCCCCCCTTAAACCCTTCCCCACTTCTCCCTCCTGCCCTGCCAATTGTGAATGAGCATCTGCATATCAGAGAACATTTGGCCTTTGTCTTTTTTGGGATTGGCTTATTTCACTTAGCATGATAGTCTCCAGTTCCATCCATTTATCAGCAAATGCCATGATTTAATTCTTCTTTATGGCTGAGTAATATTTTATTGTGTATATATACCACATTTTCTTTATCCATTTATCTGTTGAAGGGCACCTAGGTTGGTTCCATAGCTTAGCTATTGTGAATTGAGCTGCCAAAGGCTTATTTCTTAGATCCTGGCATTCGTTCATCTTAACCTGTTATTTGTGATCATGGCCATATTTAATGCCCTATGCCTAGGTTTTCCCATCTTTAAAATGGGAATAAAAATAACACTCCCTTCCATATGGGTATGTAAAGCACTAAGCATAGTACAAGGCACATTAAATACTTGAAGAATATTAGCTATTATTATTATTATATAAACAAAAAAAATCTATCTTGGACATCCTTAACCATCTTACTGAGTTTTTATCCAGCTAAATATCAGCTTTCTTGCAAACAGCCTTTCACACAGTATAGCTTTGTCCTATTCCTTCCCTTACCAAAGCTACTTTTTACTTAATTTTTCCCTGCTTTGCAGGACTCTCCCCTAGTCTTCGAGAAAACAGACTTCCTAGGATGGAAGTAATTGGTTTGTTCATTCATTCATTCAACAAACATTTACTGAGAACCTGCTTTGCACCACATTCTGAGCAGATGCTGAGGGTGCATCAGGAAGCGAACACCAAACCATTTAGGAATGTCAGTCAAAGGTGTCCACGCACAGTACAGTTCAGAATGGAAAGGAATGCAAAGCCGGAAACATAGGAGTTTTCATCCATATTTTAGACAGGGACACACCTTCCCACCTCAGGACACAAGTCACCTTGCCCTTCTGGGGTAGGCTTCGGGTAAAGGAAATGGAAACGGGATGAGATTGCCTGCGCCTGGACGGAAAATAAGTCAATAGGGTTACAACGAGCAAGCAGAACCTCCCAAAGCAGCACGCACTAAGAGCAGCTTCGCGTAGTTAAGGGATGTTCCTCTTAGGAATCGGGTGATAGGGAGAGAGGTAGGGTCCCCGCGGCCTCTCTCCTCCCGGTGTCAAGAGCGCGCCCCTGGAGCGGCGGCTCTGTTTGTCCTGTGGGCGCAGGGCTGGTCCTCCCATCCCCTGGGAGAGGCCGGGGTGCGCCGGGGCACTGCTCCGCCCCGGGAGGGCGGGCCAGGCGGGCCAGAGGTATTTGAAGGCAGAGCCACCGCCCCGCCGCCAGCGCCCGCACCACCTCGCCAGGAGCCACCCGGAGAGAGCGAGAGAGACGCCAGGCAAGTGTGAGCTGCGTGGGCGCGGGAGACCGCACCTGCCCACAGGGCAGAGGCTCGGGAGCGCTCACGGGGCTTGGCTGCTGGGACCGGCGAGCGTGGAGAGCCGGGCAGCCCGCGCTATGCCAGCCCCGAGCCGAGCGTGGGCATAGTTCTGGGCACCGATCCATAACTGTTGATTCTTCCGGGGTCTGAGACCGGGGAAAGTTAGCAACTCCCTACTGGACTCGCATACACCTAGCCCTGGGGCAGTGAGGACGTCAGGCACTGGGCACTCTCTGCGCTGCCGCACAGCGGAAGCTACAGTCCCACCCTATGCCAGCCGTGCTTTGCGTGTAGAGTAAGCCCTAACCCACAATGAGCCGCCTGCCAGTCCGCTAGGTCCCAGCGCGAGGGAGTGGTGGGTGCGATGGATCATCAAGCTGAACAGCTCCTTCTAGCTTGGTGTTAGGAACAAGCTCTCCCTTCCCAGTGCATGAGGTACCTTCCTGGGGGCTCTGTAGGTCTTGTGGGACCCCTGACTTGGCTGACTTGGCTGACCAGGCCACTTTGGGGCATCTGCTGAGCTTTCATCTGCAGGAGATATTGCTGTGGATGCAAATGAGTTCTTCCAGCAGTGGCAAGGCCTGCAGCCTCTCTTTGAAAGCTGACCCCACAGAAAATGGTGCTGCCCCAAAGCCCAAGTGGATATGTGCCTGACTTAGCAAAGACTGAAACCTTTAAGTGTTTGTTAAATCAAGTGACTCATCCCTGCTCAGACTGGCTAATATGGGCAATAATCATCTCAAAAGGGTGCTGAGGATGTGTTGGGTGTGGCAAGATATTGGGTTCCGGGGTGCAAAAGTCTAGCTGGGGGCTTATAAAATATGTGTGAGGATTTATTCTGAATTATTATTTGCTCATCTGAAAACTTAAACTGCTTGCATTCTGAGGAGTAGGTACTTAATGCCAGGGAGTAAGGGAGACATGAATTAAGGTCTGTGACTTATGTGTCAGCTCAGTCCTTAGGGACATGGATACCTATTGCAGACACTGTGGAATATTTGTAAAGTGACTCCTTGGAGTTGGGTTGCTAGACAATGAGAATACCTGGACCTCAGTCTGTTTCCAGAATCCTGGAAAGGAATGGAAGTTAGGTTGAGTTAACTCTCACAAAAATGATAATGATAAAATTAAACACATAGGTGGGCCCAGAGCATGAAAAAAACTTTCACCAACTAACAAATTTGTAACTTGCTTGCCTCAATTTCATAAACTTTTCATGTTAGGAAACTATGTGTTTCCATGAAAATTAAAATTTAATAATGATGATTTACTTTTCTGCCATTAACAGTCTCCTTCCTAGATATTGATTTTGAGTCCTTTTAAAGTAGAATCTTTCATTCCAAGGATGGTCATGCATTCTCCTTGATCTTAGGGGAATTGGAGCTATTTCCTAAATTCATAATTTGGAAGGTTACATTTGAAATGAGCACTTATCAGTTTGATGGATGGGCCTTTGAATGTTTGGAGCTTAGAAAAATCTAAGTTACACACAAAGCTGAACCTAGAACCTTTATTGCTTGAAATCTTCATTAGCCAGACTTGAAATCGTCACTGCAAGAGAAACCTATATTCATAAAGTATAACTTGAGAATCTAATGTCGACCTTCCTACCAATTGACTTGTAAGTACTTATGTACCTGAAACTACCAGTAACTCATCCACAACCTTGCTTTTCTTTCCTGTGATTGTTTAAGACACAGGCTCTTAGTGCCAGAACTGGTTCTTCTCATTAAATTGAGTGGCTAACTGAAGAGGATAATGCATGCTGTATGCTTCAAGTTTGCTGGTGACTAAGGGTCATGTGTTTGCCATTGACTGCTCTCCAGCTTTTCCAAAGGGGGAAAAAAATCAGTAACTGAGAAGCACAAAGTAACTTTACCTTCCTTGGTGCTCAGGAACTATGATGAGAAAGAAACCTTAGGAAAGGGCAGGTCTTCTCTCTCCTAACTCAGCATCTCAGAGTTACCCACTCAGTCTCAGCAAGGGCAGGAGGTAGACAGCCTCATGTGGGTTCTAGGAGAGTTGGGAATGCCTGGGAGCTCTGAGGAAATACCTCCAAAGTCTACTTCATTACAGCTTTTTAAAAGACAGGAGCTTTTATTTTAAATTTTTTTGGTTGGGTGTGTACTGGGCATTGAACTCAGAGGCACTCAACCACTGAGCCACATTCCCAGCCCTATTTTGTATTTTACTTAGAGACAAGGTCTCACTGAGTGCCACTAAAGGAGCAGACAGGAACCTTATGAGGAGAAATTTTAAGTGTTCCTGGGAACCCGGACAACTGGATTGATTGCTAGTGGGCCTAGAAGAGTAATGTGCAGTGACTAACTACTCTTTATTAAAGGGAAGACCTACCAATTAACAGCTAATTAAAACGGTCTGTATTCTGACTCATGTTTAAATTTCTTATTCCAAAATTATACTGAGCTTCTTACTGTTGGTATTTTCAAATGTGGAGATCCAGGTAATATTTCTGTAATTGTTCATCTTAGATAAAGTTCCCTCTACTCCCCTGCACCTCAAAATTCTCTGAGACTAGAAGAACCAGGATGGAGTTCACATATCTATACTTCTGCAGAGTAGGAAGATTTTTTTTAAAACATTTGATCGTATGCATCTCTCTTTATAAACTACTCACCTTAAAAAAAAAAGAAATTTTCTAGACAAGGAAAATACTTGTAATAAGAGATCCTTTTTTCCCCCTCCCTAAGTTCTGATGTTACTAATCTTGACTTCAGAAGAACACCAGTTATAACCAGTTTCTTTTTTTTTTTTAGAGAGAATTTTAATATTTTTTAGTTTTCAGCGGACACAACATCTTTGTTTGTATGTGGTGCTGGGGATTGAACCCGGGACGCACGCATATCAGGCGAGCATGCTACCACTTGAGCCACATCCCCAGCCCCAGTTATAACCATTTTCAAATAGGAGATCTGAATGGTTGGGAGTTGGCATAAACCAAATAGTGCATAACTAGTTTTTGGAAAAGTACAACTTATTGATTAAAGTGTGGATATAATTAGCACAGTGACTATGCAAAATGGCATCCTTTTATTAAATATTACTGTGTGCTGAATTAGTCATCCAGTTAGTTTTCTGACAAAAACACAATCTTGTTTTCAGTTCAATTAGAATTTCAGCATGCTCTGTAGTTCTGGATGAATAGACCAGAGAATTAATTTCTTGGTGAAGTCATTAATACTTTCAAACATCTATAAAGTTTCAAGGTGCAAGGTTTTGAATTAGTGTAGAATGAGCCTAAATTAGGAGTCAGGAGACTTGGGCCCTGGTTCCTGACCTGTCAATGACAGGTTGACTCTGTAGACCTGTTTCCTTGCTTTACAGTGGGAATGTTAATTTCTTCCTGTAATTCTCATGAGATTAACAGAATCAAATAGATAAGGTATGTGGAAAATGCTTTGCATTCTGAGAAGCCCCACACAAATGCAGTGTCATTATTCTAATGTGTCAGAGGAATGTGTCACAACACAGTCCAAACTGTCATCCAAGGCATATGTGAAACACAGTGAAAATACAGTGAACTCTGTTTTGTTCCTCAAATTGCATTTGGTCAGATTGGAAAATAAACTAAACAGATTTGAGCAGGTTTTGGGTGGAATAAATGCTAAGTATGGAAATGGCCCCTTTGAGTTTCTGGACTTCATCAGTCTTTACAGTCATCTTAATTTGATCAGAGTTATATTAATAAGGCACCTATGAAGCACATGATACCAACAGAAACTTTAATTTGTGCCAATGAAACTCCCTGGTTGGTTTTTATTGATGTATGTACATTTACATAGGGATTCGAATGCTGACAGTCTAGATTGGTGGTTCTCAGCTAGGCATGGCTTTGCCCAAAGGGATATTTGGCAAGGTCTGAAGACACTTTGGGATATTACAAGTTGTAGGGTGGTGTGCTACTGACATCTTATGGATCGAAGCCAGAAATGTGGCTAAATAGCCTAAATGCACAGGATCACACTGTGCCACAAAATGTCTACCTGAAGTGACAGTAATATGAGATTGAACATAAGTTCCTGTGCAGTGAGGACATTTCAAAGAAACCAAATGCTTATAAAAATTATTGCTGAGTCTTTGGTACATTGTTCATGGGTGGAAAAGGGTGTGCGATCAAAGGATGCTAAGCTCTCTGCCCACCTTGAAGTTCAAGATTGTTTTCTACCAGTGTCCAAAATGAGAGAGGCTTTATTTTCTTAAGTAATTTGCTTTCTTTTTCTTTTCTGTAACCACTCTTCCCTCAAGTTCCTCCTGTGGTGGCAGCACAGTTTCCTATACAGTATTGTGACAGTCTTGTGGGGAAAGGCACCCAAGCATAGGAGCTTCCCACTTTTGCTCTAGAAGTTTATGTTCAATAGGAAATACAGGGTGGGGAAGGAATATTAAGTTCTAGGAGTCACTGTGATTTTCCTGTCAAACTGCTGGTAGTTTTCCACCATGGGCATGGTTGTAACCTGATTCTAAATAAGTTGGAGAATAACCAGGGTAAAAGAGATGGGAAAAAAATTAGTAAAAGGTAATGTTTGAGAGTGATATAAATAACAGTCGTATAAATACATCTTGTGTATGTAAATGAAGTATATATTAAGTCCTAGGAGGAGCTATGCCTTTTTTTTTTTTTTTGCAGAGAATTTTAATATTACACATTTTTAGGACCTATCATGTAGTTGTCATTTACTGAATCCCTTTTGGGACCATGTCATTTCTTTAAAATGAGTAATTAACACAAGTAAACAAATAAAGGAAGAAGAGATTCTAGTTGTTTACAAGTCTGGGTAATTTTGACTATGACACAGTTTATCCTGAGCTTAGAAAGAAGTCACCCAGGATGCAGGGGTTCTGGGCTACCCTTCAACTGCCCTGCAGAATGGAAGCAGCTATAGCAGGAGCAGGTGTGGAGCACCTTGTGCTTTTGGAGACTTGGTTCAGGGGAAGGAGCAGGAGGGAACAGTAAATTTTCTCCAGCCCTGTGGCAGCTTTGAGCATGACAAACCTTGTTTGACAGTTCCCACTCCAAAATGTTTTTCTGTTTTTTTAGAGAGAGAGAATTTTTTAATATTTATTTATTTTTTTTTTTAGTTTTCGGCAGACATAACATCTTTGTTTGTATGTGGTGCTGAGGATCAAACCCAGGCCGCATGCATGCCAGGCGAGCGCGGACGCGCTACCGCTTGAGCCACATCCCCAGCCCCCAAAATGTTTTTCTCCACATTGTTTTGTTGAGTTTCTTCACCTTGGTTTGTTATAGTGCCCAAGATTTTATTTGGAATACACGTACCTTGGAAAAAAGAAAAGAAAAAAGCACTTCCAAATAAATGTCACTATCCTTCAAGGCTTAGTTCAAATACTACGTTCCCTTCCCTGCTCCGAAGTTAGCTTCCCAGGTTTGCATTCCCACAGCATATGGTCTGACAGCATGGATCACTTATTCTCTTGTATTTGCCTACGTCTGCCTGCCCAGCTGGACTGTGGGCCCTTTGCCATACAGATCCTGGCCTGTTCATCTGAACATCCAGTCAGGAGCCTGCACAGTACCTGACCTGGAGCAGGCATCAGTGTGCTCCAGTGATGGAATAAATAATCAAGCAGCAGGTAGAGCTGTTTTTCAGATCTCACTAGGGTGTGGGGCTGTCAGAAGAAAAGGGGACTTAAGTCATACCAACAACTGAGCCCTTTGTGAGGGGTAGTGGAGAGAGGGCACAAAGGAGAGTGAAGGAGGCTCAGGACAAACCATGACTATTTTAATTATTTACCTAGAAAAAAGGCAGAACATTTTCTTCCTGCTCCTTCTCCCTCGTGCATTGTATGTCCTCTTACTCTCAGATTTCAGAACACAAGCTAATGTGATCCAAGTTTGAATTCGAGTAAATAGGGTTTAGTAATGTAGCTGGAAAGCATCTCCACCCATTACTGTTTTTATGGTTTGGCACTGTTGACTTAGGCAATATACCTATAGATTGAGTAGAACTGCCCATGAAGTATTCAGGAAGTTAAATCTTAGGGAAATTAGTGAATCCAGTGATAACAACACACTCTCTCTCTCTTTTCTCCTCAGGAAAATGGCAGACAGTTTTTCGGTAAGTGCTTCATGTCAGTTTTCTTAGCTTCATACACATTCACATAGGTGTAGCGTTTCATTTTTACCACCAGACTTTCCCTTCTCACTGTCCGACTACACGGTTTCCACTGAGGGCCTGTTAGCTGAAGTCTTGTTTTTTCAGCAGCAGTTTGGGGGAAGAAAGCCAGGCAGAGAAGCCTGTGAGTCTGCAACAGTCACTCACTCTGCTGGAAGCAGCAGGAAGTGCAGCCCAATCTGAGCATCCCCATGTTTGAGATTGGTTTCTCATGTTGATTCAAAAGCTTGTGCTCCAGAGACTGATACAAGATTATCAAAAGTTTCAGGCCATCCTGGCAACTTAACAAAATCCTGTCTCAATCAATCAATCAGTAAATAAATAAAGGGTGGTGGTGCAGAGGATGTAGCTCAGTGGTGAAATACTATACTTGCGGGGGATGTGGCTCAGGCGGTAGTGTGCTCGCCTGGCATGCGTGCAGCCTGGGTTCGATCCTCAGCACCACATACTAACAAAGATGTTGTGTCCGCCGAGAACTAAAAAATAAATATTAAAAAACTCTCTCTCAAAAAAAAAAAAAAAAAAAACAACTCTCTCTCTCTTTTTTAAAATGAAAAAAAAAAAAAGAAATACTATACTTATACTTGCCTCTTGTGCCCCAGGCTCTGGGTTTGATCCCCAGTACTGCAGTAAACAAATACAGACATATATACATACATACATAAAATAAAGAAAAAAGCATGTGTTTGTAGAGCTACCTCTTGACTTCAGCAAATTACAAAAAACTGAGATGATGGGTGGCTAGAAAAAGTGAAGAAACATATAGAATCCCAACGTCTAATTTTAGTCTTTGGAACTCAAAACTATTAATAGATGGGGAAAACTTATTGATATTAATTTTGTACCTTTCCCATATTTCTCTACTTCTTAGATCACATGCTTGTTTTTCTGAAAAATCTGTTTTCATGAATATTTTGTATCTTGTAATTGTTTATGTCTTTCTTTTCAGCTTAATGATGCCTTATCTGGGTCTGGAAACCCAAACCCTCAAGGATGGCCTGGTGCATGGGGGAACCAGCCTGGGGCTGGAGCAGGGGGCTACCCAGGAGCCTCTTATCCTGGGGCCTATCCGGGGCAGGCACCTCCAGGGCCCTACCCTGGACAGGCACCACCTGGAGCCTACCCAGGGCAGACACCTCCGGGGCCCTATCCTGGACAGGCACCTCCTGGTGCCTACCCTGGCCCAACTGCACCTGGACCTTACCCTGGACCTCAGGCACCTGGAGCCTACCCAGGGCAACCAGGTGGGCCTGGGGCCTACCCACCTCCAGGACAGCCAAGTGCTCCTGGAGCCTACCCTGCTGCTGGCCCCTATGGCACCCCTGCTGGACCACTGGTAAGATGGAGTAACTCTGTCATGGAATTGATGTGCAGAGGGCTCAGGGAAACTTTATACCTTCAGCTTACAGTCACATTCTGAAAACCAGCTAGTGGTGTGTGTTGATTTGGTAGAAAAAAACAAGTGTTCATATTGCATTTATTTTGTACTGTTAGTATAAAGTGAAGGTAAAACACTTTTTTAAGGCATTATAAAGCTGCTTTTAACATAAATCAAGTTAGGATTGTAGTAATGAGAAAGAATGCCATGCCATTAGTATGCATCTATATTATTTAACCCCCAAACCACCCCATACCATACTGTTATTACCCCCATTTTATGCATGATGAAATGGGGCAAAGAAAAAGTTATATAATTTGCCCAGGGTCACTGAAGGAACATGTAGGGGAACCAAGGTAATCTGTTTTTGAAAAACCTCTTAAAGATGATTCTGATATAAGGTTTGAATTTTCATGCAGATTAAAATACATTTTCACAAGTGAGTTCCAAATGAATATATAACTCAGGGAATCCAGGTATACTCAGTCATGAATATTTCCCTTGCAAATTGATAGTCTAATTGAAAGAGAAGATATAAAGATGAAGAAAGAGCTATCCAACAATGTTGGATGTGACCATTTCATGACTTTGGAGAAGATGTGGGGACAGTGGGTAGTACCGGGCAGTGCCTGGCACAGGGTCAGTGAAGAGCAGGCAGGAGGAGACTTGAAGGCTTTGGAGACAGGCATATATGAGAGATTGCAGAGAAGAGCTTCCAGGACCTATTAAGTCTTAGGAGTCAGGACTCTGGCTTTCAAGGCTGGACAACTAGAACATCAGCAAAGCTTTGAGCCCCAACTGGGAACTCAGGAAGAGAAACTGATGGATTGGAGAAGGCCAGGGAGACACTTTCGGTTCACACTTGCTGGACTTGAGGCTCTAGTAGTAATGCCAGGTAGGAGGAAATGCAGGGCTAGTGAAGATCAGGCTAGAGGTGAAAGCTTCATGTGGTAGTTGAACCCAGGGGAAAATGTTATAAAGGGAAAGAGAAGAGGCCACAGATTGAGTTTCAGGGATATTCATGGCATCTTGAACATGGATGGAGAATACACATCTGTAGAATGAACTGTATAAGTGTTCATCCCACAGACAGAACTTAAGCTTTTCCAGAAAATAGTCTGTGTGAATGAGGTGTGGATTGAAATAGCCCTCGGAGTGTTCTAAGAGGGAAGCTTATTTCTCTAGCCCCTGGGCAAGGCAGCCTGAAAGTCAAAAGAGATGGCCTAAACTGGGTCTGTATTGTTCACAAATACTAATTGTGACTAAACTTTAGCTATATTTTTTCCTTTTCCCAAGAAAAATGACTGTTGACACACATATACTTGTTCTTTCCCAGACTGTGCCTTATGAGCTGCCCCTGCCAGGAGGAGTCATGCCTCGCATGCTGATAACAATTATGGGTACTGTGAAGCCCAATGCAAACAGGTAAAGAGGCAACTTGACCTATCTGTTGATTCATTTTTGAATATAGAATGATATATTCTAAATTTTAATGATATTTCCAAAATTATATGTTCAGGATCTTGGCTATACCGTCATATGGGATTACCTCATATTCAATATATGTTCCCAAATAATTTTTTTTTAAGTGTCAGGGTCATTCACTGTAAATGGTAATACACCCCAATCTGTGTTTTGGTATTCATTGTATCATTTAATTTTCACAGTTAAAGGCAGGACAAGGAACAATGCTACCTCTTTTACAAATAAAACCTATGCTCATGTCCTATAGATAAGTGGCAAGCCTGGGAACCTCAGTCTTCTGAGTAAATACTGTTAAAAGGTTTGAAAAGATTCTATCCATTGACAACTTCACCAAAATAAATCAACCTTTGTCATTGGAACTGGTTTGACTGAGGTAGGCTAGGATGGAGTAAGGTTTTATTGAGCTAATTTAGGAAAATTCATGCTGATTTATGGTTGCCATGGCTGCCTGGCCCTGGTTGTCACCACTGGTGCTGGTTAAACTTATATACAGTATGAAGAGGCTGAAAAGGTCCTAAAGCCATCCCCTATACCTGTCCCTGAAGTTAGTGCCATTAAAGCTCCTCCAGCCATTGGTGAGCTGTGTCTGAGTCTTACAGGCAGTACACAAAAGGTATGCATTCAAATCATGTCACAGGCTTCTTCAAGAAGATTATTTATTTATCCATAAATAACCTGAGTTATCTGTCAATTTATTGTTGGGGAATCAATGAAAGCCACATCCTGTCACCAGATGAGCACATGTTCTAATTGGGTAATTTTACATTCACATAGTCCCCTGGTTTTTCCTCCAACCAGCCTCCTCTGATTCTGCATGGAAGTAACCCTAACCCTAGCCC
Organism: Callospermophilus lateralis; assembly: GCF_048772815.1. NCBI lineage: Eukaryota > Metazoa > Chordata > Mammalia > Rodentia > Sciuridae > Callospermophilus > Callospermophilus lateralis. The sequence continues at coordinate 75,043,332 of NC_135307.1, read as the reverse complement.
TAAGCCAATCTTTCTTTTACACACCTAGACAGCATCTCTAAGGTCAACCTTTCCTCACACAAAGAAACTTGTTTGGCAGTAAATTACTGTATGCCTATGTCCTTATACATGTTGCTTCCCAAGGTAACAGAGTCTAGCACACCTTATCCTGTGCATGTGGTACCCATGATTTGTTGGTATCTGTTTTCCTCCTCCAGTAACCCCAAACACAGAGAAGCACACAGTGTCCTTGCTTCAGTTAGTCATTGCAATGGGAAGTTTAGTTGCAGTAATACTAGAGATGTATACTGAGACCATGGTTGATCAAAACTGATTCTGATTAAAATGGTTAATGGCAGTAAATGAAAAAAAAATTGTAGCTTGGTCCTGCAAATTCTGTGTGGAACTACATGAAAAAAAAAGTGCTTGACAGAGTTGACAGTATCTTCCTTTTCACTGAAAACAGAGCCATTGAATATTTAGTCAAATACAAATTCTATTGCCATTTTCCCTTGTGAGTTTAATATTGTAAATTGTGGTTGAATGTGACTGGCTGAGGGATTCAAAATTCCCAGAGAATCCATCAATCTAGAGCACAAACCTATTTAAAAACACCAGCTGATTCCTGATGCTCTATGGAAAAACCTTGAAAAACTCAGGAGTAGGCTTGATCTTTTAATAAAGGGACTTGTATTTGCATTACCATCTAAGTAGGAAAAGAGTTCAAAAGTTCAACTAGCACTTTCATTAGTTCCACCTTTCATCATGGAGTATGCAACGTTGTTTTTTTGTCATAGCTTTACAATTTAGCAACTACAGTATATCATTCTTGCTGTTTTAGAGGAAGTAGGTTTCTGACTAACCACAAGGAAGCCAGGTATTTTAGCTGACTTGCCTTTAACAAGTATTAGAAGCAACCTGGCAGGGCAGGTAAGAGAGAACTAATATTATCTATTCAGGCACAGTGTTTTCAAAGTGGTTCTAAACCTGTATAAGGAAACCCTAAAGGGTTTTCATGAATGAGTCTGTAAGGAGGGGATTACAAATGAATGGGAACATGGGACCAAGGACACTAAGGTAATATACACACACACACATGCCTTGCTGACTTTAAGATTTTGACAGTAAATAAATTTGGGGATTAGTGTACTTCCTAGTTTGAACCCATTCTCTGGCTTGTTTGCTTCTATTCAGAAAAATTTCCTATGTATTATGAAATAATTGGCTTTTTAGAAACTTATATGCTCTTCACTTGATAAAAAAAATGCAATTTTGATCACTTTAATAACTCTGGTCTTTGGTTTAAAACAGAATTGCTTTAGACTTCAAGAGAGGGAATGATGTTGCCTTCCACTTTAACCCACGTTTCAATGAAAACAACAGGAAAGTCATTGTGTGCAATACAAAGCTGGATAATACATGGGGAAAGGAGGAAAGACAGACCATTTTCCCATTTGAAAGTGGTAAACCATTCAAAGTAAGTGGTTGCTACTATTATATATTAATAATATGTATTTGTCATGGGGAGTCACTCTAAAGCCACAGCACATTGAAATGAATTTTTACCAGCTGTCCTGAGGCACCAAACCAGCCTGTCTCCTCCCTACCTTTAGACTTTGCAGGCTAAGAAAATGGCTGAGAGTGAGACATTCCCTAATTCCTTGAAGGCATTTCACAATCATCACAGTTGCCACCCACCCTCACTGCAAGCTAAAGATTTTCTAGAAATTAATAAAAAATGGCAGAAAGTCTTTATGTCAGTTATTTCCCTAAAACAATATGGTTGGCATAAAATCCAAAGGAAATGTTCACCATGTGTGGTGGCACATGCCTGTAATCCCAGTGGCTCAGGAGGCTGAGGCAGAAGGATCAAGAGTTCAAAGCCAGTCACAGCAACTTAGTGAGACCCTGTCTCTAATAAAATATAAAACAAAAGGGCTAGGGATGTAGCTCAGTGGTCAAGCACCCCTGGGTACCTCAGGTTCTCTCAACCTGCAGTACCAAAAGGAAAAACAAAAAAACAAAAACAAAAACAAACAAACAAAAAAAAAAACAAAAGAAAGAAAAGAAGAAAAGAAATGTTCTTTTTTAATTCTAAAAATCAATATGCTTAGCTGGGTATAGTGATGCATGCCTGTAATCCCAGTGACTCAGGAGGCTGAGGCAGGAGGATCACAAGTTCAAAGCCAGCCTCATCAATTAGCAAGGCCATGAACAACTTACTGAGACCCTGTTTCAAAATAAAAAATAAAAAAAGGAATGAGGATGTGGCTCAGTGGTTAAATGCTCGGAATCAATCCCCAGTACCAAATAAATAAATATCAATATACATGTTTTATGAAAATAAAAATTTGTAGATGTTTAACTTAAAAAGTCTCCTATCCTCACAGAGGATTAAATTTGGTGTCATTTCAGTATTTTACGTAGTGCTAGGGATCGAACCCAGTGCCTCATATGTGCTCTACCCGTGAGCTACAACCCTAGCCCAATACAACACATTTTCAATATTTATTTATGCAGTACTTGGGATTGAGCCCAGGGGTGTGGTACCACTGGGCTACATCCCCAGCCCTATATTTTGAGACAGGGACAAGCTAAGTTGCCCAGTCTGGACTTCAACATTTTTCCATTTTTTATAAGTGCATTATAATTGTATTGTGTACTGATGGGGTTTGTTGTTACATATTTGTACATGCACACAATACACACTATAAAAATATAATTTGGACAATCACTCCCTTAGAACTTCTCCTCCATCCCCGACACCCACACCTTGCTCCCTTTCTTCTACTCATCTCCCTTTGATTTTTATGAGATTCACACTGTTTTTCCTTTTTTTTTTTTCCCTCTCCAGCTTTGCATGAGAGAAAAATTACAACCCTTAACCTTCTGAGTTTATTTCTCTTAACATAGTGGTCTCTAGTTCTATCCATTTTCCTGTAATTTTTCATAATTTCATATTTCTTTATTGGCTTTGAACTTTTGATCCTCCTGCCTCAGCCTCCTGGTTGCTGGGATTACAGGTGTGTGCCACTATGCTTGGCTCACATTTTTAAGTAACTGCTTCAACAAATATTTATAAAGTCTGAAGCACTGAGTTAGGATTGTAGTAAATAAAAATGGCTAGACTGTAAGATCAAGGTCAGGGACAAGGATCACAGTCTATATGTGGTAGACAGCTTTCCATTTCACAATATTATTACTTACTAGTAGTTCATTATTTAAATAAGTGAGAATTTTACCAGTACCCTACTGATGAATATCTGGACTATGGAAATATGCTAAAGAATAAACCTGAAAATATTTAACCAAAATACTGTAATAACTACCCTTACATATACATCTTTCTTTCCTACAATGACTTTATTCAAAGAATATACACGTTTAAAATTTGGATAAGGCATTGTCAAATTACTGATTACAAAAGGATGTGAGATTGCATATCTATCATTTGAGTTTCCCCTAACCCTACCAAACTGGTTAAGGGATTCCTACTATAGTGTTTACTTTTTATTTATTTATTTTTTTGCTACCAAGGATTACACTTGGGGGCACTCGACTACTGAGCCACATCCCCAGCCCTATTTTGTATTTTATTTAGAGACAGGGTCTCACCGAGTTAGTATCTTGCTTTTGCTGAGGCTGACTTTGAACTCTCTATCTTCCTGTCTCAGCCTCCTGAGCCACTGAGATTATAAGCATGCACCCCTGTGCCTGGCTGTCTTTCTTTATAAGTGCTACAAAACCTTAAAAAGTTTAATGTAGGCAAATTATGTATCTTGCCCTTTATGGTTTCACTTAGGCTCTTCTAACAATTTTGTTGCTTTGTCTTTTTTGTTTAAATAATCTGGAACTTATTTTTATTGTAAAGTTACTTTCTCTGGATCTTTTCTATTTTTTTTAAATACATTTTTTTTTAGTTATAGATGGACACAATATCTATTTTTTTATTTTTATGTGGTGTTGAGGATCGAACCCAGTACCTCACATGTGCAAGGCAAACACTCTACCACTGAGCCACAACCCCAGCAACTCTGGATCTTCTTAATTGGGTCTACAAATGATAAAGATGACATGTTGAACATCCTGAGTTCAGGCTATACTTGTTTGAAATTATTTCAAATTCCTCTTATTTCAAATTGACAAAAACTATCTCTTTGTCTCTCATGCACATGTTTTGAAATATGCACACATCATGGAATGGCTAAACTGCACTAATTAACATAAGTATGACCTCACATGACAATTTGTGTGTGTGCCTTTTCAGATACAAGTCCTGGTTGAGCTTGACCACTTCAAGGTTGCAGTCAATGACGCTCACTTGCTACAGTACAATCATCGGATGAAAAATCTCAGGGAAATCAGCAAACTGGGAATTTCTGGTGACATAAACCTCACCAGTGCTTCACATGCTATGATATAATCTGGAAGGGGCAGATACTTTAAAAATAAAATTGAGTCTAAATTTTACACATTTAAAGGCTTCATATGAAAAATTTTACCTTTATTCACCAATAGCCTTCTTGTAAGCATCCATTTAATAAATATTCTTACGCTAAATTACCTGTCTTACATGTCATTTAATTGGAGTTTATTAAAGATAATGTACAGTGGAAAAATACATAGCAGTATTAATACTGCCTTAGGGGCTCCTGAGTTTTCTATATTTGCTAATGTACTTAAGAGAAAGAAACGCGGTAAATATGAGGCACTTGAGGTTGTTGTGTTAACCCCACATATTGCCTTATAGTGGCCTTTTTTTTTTTTAACAAGTAGAAGGAATATACTCAAAAAATAACAATAGAAAGTAAAAACGAATCTAACAAAGTTGCTTATTATAAAGTATTATGTAGTATGCATAATTGAGTATACTATACTTTTATACAATTGGCAGTGCAGGTTTGTTTACACTAGCATCACCACAAACAAGTAATAGGGTGTGCTCCATTTCAAGGGCTAAGTCACTAGGCAATCCAAATTATTCATCTTCATCATGATCTTTTGGGCCACAAGATCTCAGACTATCACTGACCAAAATGTCATTATGTTGCACATGACTACATTTTCTTTTGACTGTTTTTTAATCCTTTTTATCTCTTGTAAAGAATGAGACTATCTCCATGTCTTGGTTTTTTTAAAATTTTCAGATTTGAAGAAAAAAAAAAAATCTTAGTTTGCAAAATTTAATTGTTCCCATGTGAATATTCTTATGTTTTCTACCCTTCCTTATTACTAGTAAAACCGAAGATTCAAAAAATTTTGGAACTGGATGAGTTCTCACTACTTCAGCTTACAGAAAACCATTATTTTATCTATTATTATTTCGATAATATCATCTTCTTAAATACTTTAAATTAGTAATTATCACAGGGTAGGTGTCCTGGGAAGCAGAGTAGAATACAAGGTTTGTGATGGAAGACACTTAGAATCAATACATGTGGGACAAGAACATGATCGGGTAGAGGGAGTTCAACAGCAATGTCTAATGCCCTTGGGGGCATTCTGAAGTTTTAAGGGAGCGAGGCCTTTACATCCCCAGTTCAGTCAATCACTAAGCACTAAATACAAGACACAGGAGAAATGGTGTGACCTTGGGTGCAATGGCTGTCCTCAGATGAGGAAGTAGACAAGCTGAGGGCTGTGGGCCAGTGGTATAGTTCTTTGGATCCTAAAGAGGGATTTGGACAACATATACACAGCATATTTCAAAAACTATGTAAATTCCTTATCTTAATGTTTTAGTGTTGACTGTCCTACTTATGAGATTCAATGGAAGAGCATAGCTTTAGAGGGGAAAAAAATGTGGTTTATACAAAATTACTTAAATTCTCTGGGCCTTGGTTCCTTTATCTATAAAATCTCTTGTAGCATTACTATAACATTACACAAAATAATTTTGCAAGAGGGCTGTCAAATAGTAAGCCCTCAATAAATAGAAATTTTCCTTTCTATTTTAGAAAGGCTCTTATTTTACTCAAGTAGTTTTCTTATGTTAAGGTCTGTAAACAAGTCAGGATGGCGCCTGGCATTTTGCCAGAGAAATGTTAGAGTCTGTAAACAAGTCTGGATGGCGCCTGGCAAAATGCCAGAGGGAGTGGTTTGTGAAGTAACAGCAGGGAGCCATTAAGTGTGGAGATTCCTTATTGGTTGACTGCTGTATCGAGTTTATGTTAATTAGATAAGCTGTGTGGAATGTATAAATACCGCTCCTGTCCTATAATAAACGGCTCCCACTCCTGCTGTATCAATGTACACAAGTTGTTCGTCACCCCCCGGTTATTCTTTCATTTTGTCTCTAAAATTTTCCCTAATACCTTGTAAGTCTAGAGCCCAATAACCCAATAATAGGAGACATTGATGGTTGCCTGTTTTCATCCAGCCATGTTTTTATTCAGATATGATTCCAGACTCAATAAGGAATCCTGATTAGTCATTGAAGTCAACTTCAATGTGGCATTAGTTGGCCTAATCAGGCCAAAGGGAAGGACATAGCTGCTTGCTACTAGCAGCCATCTTAAGACCCCAACAGGACCAAGCCTTGGATTAGAAGCTGACACAAAAGATGACAGAAAAATAAGAATGGAATGTGGACCTTGGGGCAGTCATTGAACTGTTTAGAATCAACCTGATAACCCAGGAAATAACAAGTTTCCTAGTTGTTAGGCTAGTATGAGTCATTACTCATTTGTATAATTCAGACAAGCCAGGAAGAAAGAATATATACATTTTGGTTTTGGTAGGGGCTCAGGTCTATGAATACCTAAACAAGTAAAAGTTTTCTAAAGTATACCTTATTAAACCTACCTTAAAAAATCTTGCTTTTTTTCTTTGTTGTTGCTGACAATGACTTACTCTTCTCTGCTTTATCCTTGAGAACAGATGTTATTTTACTATTATGTTGTATATTGCTCTATATAGATTCTAAATAGTCATGAGTTAACCTGTATTAACATTTTAGGTGTTCATGGTTGTGGGCCCTTAGAAAAACCATAATTTTTATGTATATTTCCTTTTTTCCTGCAAGGCTTGTTTGAATTATTCACTAATCTACTGAAGAGGAGGCATTCTTATAATATTCTTCTAAGCCAGCACCTCACACTGCCTTTATTTAGGGCTTACTTGGGCTTGATAATAAATACCATCTTTCAGCAGGGTGTGGTGGCGCACATCTATAATCCCAGCACCTCAGGAGGCTGAGAAGGGGAATCACAAGTTCAAGGTCAGCCTCAGAATTTAGCAAGACCAAAGGATATAGCTAGGTAGTAAAGAGCCCCTGGGTTCAATCCCCAATACTGCAAAAATAAGTAAGTAAATAAGTACCAACTTTCCCACAGCCTAACACATCTTTCTCTGACATCAAAAGTAGTACATGGTGGAACATGCCTCAGCAATTTAGTGAGACCCTAACTCAAAATAAAACGGGCTGAGGATAATCTCAGTGGTAGCATGCCTCTGGGCTTAATCGCCAGTGCTGGGGGTCAGAGGGTAGGGGAAAGAAAGCATGTTTCCTTTTCTCATTTGAAAACCCCTAATCTTAAAAGGCTAGGCATAAAATTCCTATTTGTTTGGTAAATGCCTCCAATCCTCAACTCATTTTCAGACATAAATAACAGACCTGGTGACTAGCTGCAGCTACTGAGTCTTTTTGGTGCTCTGCTATTCTGTAGCTATGCATTTTACAATCCTATAGTTAAAGAGAATGTATAAAAGAGAATATACTTCAAACACATTTTGTGATTAATATGAGTCTCTCTTCAAGAGAAAAAGGCAATGGCTGTTGTCTCATCAAGCAGAAAGTGAAAAGAAAAAAGCAAGGATTTAATGGGCATCTCTAATAATTTAACCATTTGAAACTGTAGCACGTAAGCTCACTTCAGAATCCAGAAAGTGCATCTACAGAGACTCAGTATATGCTGGAAAATGTAATACTCCAAGCTATTTAACATCAACAAATTTAAGAGTTCAAATTAAGAAGAAAGTATAAAAGGATGCAAATATGTTGGTTAAAATTTAATATTTTAACTAAACTAAATTTTATAAGCTCTAAGTAAGTATAATTAGCTTTAAACCTACACATTTTAGACAAAAGACACAAGGTGAAACATACCTTTTATTCTATGTGGTTAATATACAAAATATTCCCACTTCCCCTGAGAAATAGTATATCTAAAATACACTTAGATTAACACATACTAAAACATTATATGACAATATATAAATGGATTGAATAGAAGTGAACACAAATACATCTTCATCAAACTTCTAATTGTCTACAAATATTTCACAGCATTGGATTTATTTTTAAATTCAAAATTCTTCTGGTTTTTCTCCACTGAGGGGCCTTAGAGGTGAAAAGGTAATGAGATTACCACCAAAGGAGATGTGTCTGGCATGTTCTTGATGTCGGCTCTCCACCTGATTACTGAAGTTTAGGCCTGGCTAGAGAACAAATTTAGAGAAATCACTAAAGTAACCATCAAGAGTTAGCAAGGACTGAGATTGTGGCTTAGTGGTAGAGTATTCGCGTCAATGTATGAGGCACTGGGCTTGATTTTCAGCACTGCATATAAATAAATGAATGAAATAAAGGTTCAGGGCTGGGGTTATGCCTCAGTGGTAGAGGACTTGCCCAGCATTTGTGAAGTACTGGGTTCGATCCTCAGCACCACATAAAAATAAATAAAATAAAGCTATTATGTCCATCTACAACTAAAAAGATAAATAAATAAAAATAAACGACCATCAACAACTAAAAATATATATTATTAAAAAATAGAAAATTTCATATTAAAAAAAAGTTTTACCAAGTAAATCTTCAAGATGGCTAGTTAATAGATCAATTAATAACCAATACATTTCCCTGTGCAAAATACTACATTATTAGTAACATGACTTTGCTACTTTCTAGTAAACTTAACTTCAAATAATTTTTTAATTGAAACAAAAGTGGGAATTTGTTCCTAAAGTTATACACACATACACATATAACTATATCTACATATAGATATATATAAAAATGTTGACATATATATATACACACACACACACACACACACACACACACACACACACACACATATATAAATTGGGCAGTATACACAAGATGAATAAAATTGTGACCATATCTTAGGCCACTCATGCAGATTCCACAAATTCTAAACCATATAACAATATTTAATAAGCCCTTTACTAGAGTGTGATCCTGCTGGGATTCTTTTTTCCTTCCCTTCAAACGCTACTTCGGTTTTAAATAGTACTACTGGGCAAACAATAATTTGGGCCTAACTAGACAGGTGGACTTAAATATCTAACATTTATGAACTGAGAAAACAAATCACAGGAAAACTAAGATTTATCAATGAGGTAACATATAACTATTAGGTACCTTATTCATATTAATATAAAAAATTGAATATTTTGACTTATTAGCTCCTAGACTTACTTATATATTATCAGAACCAATAATCCAGAGTTCAGATATGGAAACAGGATTAAATCAGGTTTATACAAACTGGCTTATGCTGAAGTCCCCGATCCTCTAGGTTTCAGTTTGTGATTAAGGAAAGCAAAGGCCAAGAAGAAAATTCTTTTTCTTGGTACCAGGTATTGAACTCAGGGATGCTTAACAACCGAGCCATATCCCTAGCCCTTTCTATGTTTTAATTTGAGATAAGGCCTCACCAGTTACTGAGACTGACTTAGAACTTGCAATCCTCCTGCCTCAGTTTCCTAAATTGCTAGGATTACAGGTATATGCTGTGGCTCAACTTCTGACTCAACTTCTCCTGAGACACAAGGCAGCCCAAATCTGAACACAAAGGAGGCACTCAATTTAATGAACTTCTCATATTTTAAGACCAAGGACATAAACATAGTTATCTAAAAGAATTGGATGCAAATAACCAAGGATGATTGAAGACAGGATAATACCCCTGCCCACACTGTGTGTTTTGGATAAGCAGAAATTAACCTTGTATTTTCCTTGCATGATTTAGAAATACCTAGCATAATCCAAGCCACTATTAGACATTCAAGTATTCAACTAATTTTTTTTTTTCAACTAATTTTTTCATATCAAATTTGATATATAAATCATAAAGGAAAATAAATGCTCAGGCTTTAAATACTAAAACATACTATATTTTAGAGTACATAAACATAGAACATTTTTTCTCCATTTTCAGAAAATGAATAATGAATGGATTTCAGAGTAAGCAAAAACAGTAAGACAAATTTTAAGCCTTGCACACAAATTGAAAATACTCATTTTATAAAACAAATCTAGAATAGAAGGAATTGTCAAATTTAAGTTCGAAAACTTACCGAATCAAGAAGGTGGCATTCAGTAAAGACACTTTTATTATCAAGTAGTACTGAGAAACAAGAAAAAATAATTTTTAACTTTAAAGAATATTTTTGCAGTCAAGGATGTTAGAAATGGATAATAACTTGAAAGCTATGAAAAGGTCTGTATATCACATGCTAAGACAAAAACATAGATCATTTTATGCTATATTTTTAAAGTAATTTCTTAGTAATATTCTTATCCTTAATTTCAGCATAAAAAGTGTCTTCTTTGATCAGTCTCATGCTTATAATATTTATTAAGGATACCTAAAAGATGCTGACAAAGATCAGGTAGAGAACATTAAATGCCTGGACATAGTTAAACCATTTTACTTTATCTTAGGTCCCAGCTAGACCACAACCATAGTAGCAGATGAAAATAACTGATGAAACTGGCACACATTATAATGTAACAAAAGCATAAGACCCTTTTTCTCTTGTAGAGCAAAAGTAGGTATAAGCTGAGCACAGTGGCACACACCTCTAATCCTAGTGGCTTGGGAGGCTGAGGCACTAGAATTGCAAGTTTAAAGCCAGCCTCAGCAAATTAGCGAGTCCCTAAGCAACTCAGAAAGACCCTTTCTCTAAATAAAATGTTAAAGAGTATATGGGGGTGTGACTCAGTATTAAGTGCCCCTCAGTTCAATCTCTAGTACAAAAAAACAAACAAACAAAAAGTAGGCATTAGGGAGGAAAAAATAGAGGATATTTTGAAGACAGGTTTGGAGATATGTATTAAAGATAAGAACTAAGAAACTTGGAATTTTTCTGAGACTTCAGAAAATGCTGTTAAATGAAGGATTCCAAAGTAGGTATTATGTAAAATGTTCCTCTCTCCAATGTGGATTAGTATACTTTTTTTTTTTTAGTCTCTCTCAAGGTTTAGGGTTAAGAGTAGAATACAATAACATAAACCAGTGTTTTTTGTTTGTTTGTTGTTTGTTTTTGCAGTGGGGGATACTAGGGATTGAACCCAGGGGTGCTTTTCCATTGAGTTACATCCCTAGCCCTCCTCCCTTTTTTAAAACAATTTTTTTTTTTTCAGTTGTAGGTGGACATAATACCTTTATTTTATTTTTATGTGGTGCTGAGGATCAAATCCAGGGCCTCGAGAATGCTAGGCAAGTGATCTTGCTCTGAGCCACAACCCCAGCCCCACCCCAGTCACTTTTCATTTTGAGACAGCATCTCACTAAGTTGACAGGGCTGACCACGAACTTGAGATCCTCCTACCTCATCCTCTTGAATTACTGGGATTACAGATGTGTACCACTATGCCTACCTCATAAACTAATTTCAGATATTTATTGTGAAAGTTCAATTTCTCAACCTTTATCTTTAGAAAATGGTACTCAGATTTTTTATAATCTATACCTTAATCCAAATTCATTTTTCAATAAAGCCTCTTTGTATTTTAGACAATCTTACCTAATTGAGAAGGTTTAACTTCTTGTGAGATGTTATTTTGTGATGGTATATTTTTTTCAGGGCTAGTCATCAAAACATCTTGTGAAGTAACTGAAGAATTTAGTTCCATTCTTTCCTCAATATCTGAAATTTCTTCCTTTTTGTTAGTTCCATATTCATCCTGATATGAGATGAAAAATACAAAAAGCTCCAGGTTTTCAAATAAGCCAAAGGTCACTGAAATAAGAATTATCATTCTGTAGGACTAATATAATTTCTAATGGAAAACCTAGGTGTTGCTTATGGAATTGCTACACAAAATGATATAAATAGATGATATACTGGACTATCTACTACAATAGGACTTACATGATTTATTTCAATTAAACCTTGTACTCCAGGACACTGAACATCTTCTACTATGCTATTCCTAAAAGAGAAAAGAAAAAATGCATTATACTCCACTAATTAAGCATATTGTTCTTTTGACTTGCCTTTTAAATCTATCCTTTATGGAGAGAGTTAGTTTAGGAAAGTGGTCAAAAATAGCGCCTGGTCCAAGATCCAGCCTGACAGAGATATAATGGACTATAGTGACTAAAGCATGGCCTTACAAACAAGGTATTTTTCCCCAGAAACTCCTGAGCTGGTCATCAGTCTGGTCAGCCAGGTTAATGTAGCTGCACTGGCAAGAATTTCTTAGCCAATTCTAGAGCCATACACCAGGGACAGGTCAAGATGAAGTTGACTTCTGTAAGTTGAACAATCCAATTATTGTGTAGTTAGAGTTGGCTACACTTGCTTATTAGTTATAATACAATACAATCTAAAATCTTACATTGTAATTTATTAGAAATATGTATCTCAAAGTCTTTGAAGTTTTTTTTTAATTCACTTTTTCTAGTTACAATACAATCTAAAATATTACATTGTATTTTATTAGAAATATGTGTCTCAATGTTTTTGAAGTTTTTTAAATTGATTCTCTTTTTCTACTTTTTAACTTCATTTTGTCTTTACTGTACAAAGTTGCTTATTACTTAGATGCTCTTGCTGAACTATTTTTGGCAATCAAACATACACACAAACACACACACACACACACATATATATATTTTAGTTGTTGTTGGACCTTTATTTTATTTATTTATATGTGGTGCTGAGAATCAAACCCAGTTCCTCACACATGCTAGGCAAGCGCTGTACCACTGAGCCATAACCACAGCCCAGCAATCAAACATTTAAAAAAAAAAAACATTTGTAATATAACTCAAATCCAATTATTGATCTTCCCTGTATAAGACAAAAATCTACAGTATATACTATAGGAAATTATTGGCTTTAGAGAAACAATAATAAATTGGACTGGGTGTGGTGGTACACACCCTTAATCCCAGCAACTAGGGAGGCTGAGGCAGGAGGATCAAAAATTTCAAGACCAGCCTTTGCAATTTAGTTGGGGGATAGGAAAGGGAAGAATGATAATAAATTGTTGTTTTATTTAGTACTGGGGATTAAACCCAGGAGTGTTTAACCACTGAGCCACATTCCCAGTCATTATTATTTGAGAAAGGATCTCACTATGTGATCCTCCCCTCTTCAGTCTCCTGAGTATCTGGAATTACAGACATGTAATACCATGCCCAGCTCCAATCTGAAATCTTAAATCTCAATCCCCTCATTCATATAAAGCATGACTTGCTTATGTTATAGATCATTTGAAATCTAATTAACAATATATTCTAGGCATATTTTACTAGTTTAATCATCTGAAATGATATGATTAGCATTTGTTAAATTCTTAATAACATGTTAAAGAAATACCTGCTTTCAGAAATATTTGAAAACAAAATTTTCTTATCAACACATTCACTTTTGGTGTTCTGAGGATGAAGATTCTCTGATGATATCATCTTTCTTGGAAGGTACTCATTGGCTTTGTCCTCAGGTATGACTTTGCTGATGGACTTAGGTGTTCCATGTCTTTGAGAAAGATGTTCAGAGGAAAGTACTAGAAGACGAGTGAAATCACCTCAAAATCAAAAATTTCTTTCATTCACTTTTCTTTAAAAACCGTAAGACAATGCAAATCCTACTTTTTCTGTCAAATAATATTTGTTAAAGTCAATGCTTGGAATTTTCTATTAAAGACAGTGCTAAACCCTCAAATTAGATTATGCTTCCATTTAACATTTCACTACTATAACATTAACAGAAGTAATCTTAAAAGGCAGAAGTCTACAAGGACAAAGGAAATAAAAGAACAATAACAAAAATAATTTGGAAGCTGTTATGTATTATGGCCAAGTGGGATATTGCTTAGAATCCAGCAAATGAATACTAAGCCTCCAATCAGGAAAGAAGAGTCCACTCAATTTCTACCATAGAACGCTTCAAAAGAATCAATGGCCCAAAGTATTTCTGAAAGTGGAGATAAAAATGGAGCTAAAAACAGGAGTTTAAAGTTAGTTTAAAGAATTATTAGAGCTCATATTTCTTTGATCATTCTGCAAAGCAGAGCCAATAGCCCCCTCCCCCCACACGAACTAGAGGGGTCCTGAAATATCTGAAACAGAAGGTCTCTGGCTTAGGGGGATACTAGATACAGTATCACTATATTGATCAGTATCACTTATTTTCAATATAGTGAGATGGGTCACTATATTGAAAATAAGGACAGTAAGTGATTATTTACAAATAATCTGTTGAAATTCTTCCCCTCTACATGGTTCCTGAATGGATGGCAGCCAAAATTATAGCATCCAGACAGCAGATGAGAAAAATCTTCTTTGGGGAATCTAAGTAGCCTCTGAGAAAAGATTTAAATGCAGCAAAGTATAGGTTCCCAGGACAATGGCCCAGCTACCTGTCCCCACAGTAAAGGCATAACCCTTGTACACAGATTTTAGCCAGTTACTTACTACCCATTCTTAACCATAACCAAGTAGTAAAGGATTAGACTTCTGAGAAAAACACATGAAAGTATCTTGAAACAAATACTGACTAAATTAGGGGAAAAAACATAAAAGTGTTTATCCATAGTGTACTCATGAAACACATGCAGAATAATAAAATGGAACAATTGGGGAATGAGAATGAGCTCTTTAAAATTAAAAACATTATAGCCAGCAGGAAAGTTGAGGAAATCAAGTTGAGAAAAGTTGAGGAAGTACAGGAAAGAAAGTTTACCAAAAGAAAAGTATATGTTTCTGAAAAACAATCAAACCTTGTTTAGAAACATAGTGTTAAATAATACCAAAAGACTACAATAAGAGGCCGGGGTTGTAACTCCATGGTGGAGAGGTTGCCTAGCATGTACGAGGCACTGAGTTCAATTCTCAGCACCACATATAAATAAATAAATAAACAAAATAAAGTTTCATCAATATCTTAAAAAAAAAAAAAAAGACTACCATAAGAATTGAAGTGACGGCCTTTAGGGATTGGCAAATGGGATGAAAGGGGCTCTTCAAGGACTATTGTTTTCTAATAAGCCTCATAGAAAACAAGCATTAAACTTCAGTTTTAAAAGATCAGTTTTTCTCACAAACCTTCCCTATTCATAAGGATGGAGTTGAGTATAGTTGTGTACCTGAAAGAACAGAGAGGAATGAGTTCCTAGCTGCAGAAAGGTCACTAGGATCCTTAAAAAGTATGGGGCCATGCTATTAGTAGTGGTGGGAGATTCTCATCATATGGAGAGCTCAGCTGCTTAAAGGGAGAAAACAAATCAAAGCCACTCCAGCTATGATATCAAAACCAACAAGAAGGTTGTAACATACTTGAGGTGATATATTTATACCTCTTTTAAATAACAGTACTGGGGACTGAACCCAGGAGCCTCGACCACTGAGCTACATCCCCACCCCTCTTTATTTTTTAAGATGCTGAGGCTGGCCTTGAACACATTATCCTCCCTTTTGAGTTGCTGGGATTACAGGCATGAGCCACGGGTGTCCAACAAGGTGATATATTTACATCTTAATGAAAGTATCAGATAGCAAGTATTAGAAGCTTAGGGTTACTTTTAGAAAATTAGTGAACACAGACTTCTTAGTGGACATATGTGGCTTATAAATAATTTTAATTGAGATACATGTTTAATAAAAATGATCTGTGAAATAACAGTTATTCAAAAAGATAGAAAATTAGTTTCCTAAAGTGTTAAATAATGGTTATACTAGAATATTTTACTTATTTTGTTTTTGAAGTGCTAGGGATTGAACTCAGGTTCTCTTGCATGATAGGCAGAGGTCTACCACTGAGCTACACCCTTAAACCTCACTAGAATCCTTTAAAATTGGGAAATTAGTACTTTTACTATCTGTCAAAATATTTGAGTTTTAACTCAAGTGAAAATACCAATTCCACCTTTCATAAGCTTTGTTTTAAAACACAATAGAAGTGTAAGGGTTTAATGTTCAAACTACTTTTCATCTTTTTTTGGGGGGAGGGGTTCTAGAGAGTGAACTCAGGGGTGCATAACCACTGAGCCACAACCCCAGCCTTTTTTTTTGTATTTTATTTAAAGACAGGGTCTCACCGAGTTACTTAGGGCCTCGTTAAATTGCTGATGATCCTCCTGCCTCAGCCTCCTAAGCTGCTGGGAAAACAGGCATGCACCACCATGCTCACCTTTTCATCTTAATTCTAATCCAACTCCTTGCTTGAAGAAAACAACTTCTCTTTATTTCATCATTATCCTTACCTCTTAGGATTTGTGACCTAAGCTTCTAGATTGTGGGGTTATATGGTAACAATAGCTGTGAAATCACTTACAAAATATAAACTCAATCTTATAAAGTAAACCCCCCTTAAACCAATCTGGTCATACTCATCAAAATAAAATTTGCATGCATGTGTGAATTAGCACATAGTCTATTCTGTTTGAGAAGTCATAGAGTTTACAACTCTTCATATCAAAAACTTTTCTGTGTTTTATATAAATTTGCCTCAAATATTTCTCTTAAGTCTCAGCAAAAACAAAACAAAACTAACCTGAGAATGATTTCACGGGACTCTCAATTCTGAAAAACCCAGCATCAAATACTATTTTGTCAACTTCTTTTGATATTACAGGGGTGGTTGCCTCCGAGTGTTCTTTCTGTTTAATTTTCGCTCTCATTGCATTTTTTATGGCAGCTAGGCGATTTCTAGCTGCAATCCTTCCATCATCATCCTGTTTTGGCTTACTTGCCATGCTTGAGACAATCTTTTTCTGCAAAAAGAAACAATGTTAAAGCTGTTACTATTAAAAAAAGAATTTTGTCACTTAAAAAGTCTAATTTAAAAAAAAGTGTACATTAAATATAATCACACATTTACCACATACTTATCAAGTTCCTAGGATGTGCTAAGAATTCTGGACGCAGAATGGTAGGGGATATCCAGGCTGGTGGCACAAGGCTGAAATCTCAGCTACTCAGAAGGCCAAGAGGGCAGGAGGAACACAAGTTCAAGGAGAGCTTTGACAACTTAGTGAGACCCTATCTCAAAATAAAACAAAATAGGGCTGGGGCTATAGCTCAGTTGGTAGAGTGCTTGCCTCCCATGCACACGTCCTAGGTTCAATCCCCAGCATCACTAACTCAAAAAAAAAAAAAAAAAAAAAAAAAAAGGACTGGAAATATAACTCAGTAGTAGAATGCCCCTGGGTTCAATCCTTAGTACTGCAAAAAAGTAGAGGAGGGGAAAAAAGGTAAAAGACAAAGTTTTTAAGTTTTTGCCCTAAAGAAGTTTACAGCTTGGTAGAATAGCTAGGATTGCAAGGATAAGTATCATGTTAGAGGTAAACTCAAACAGCTATAGTAGATTATGAGAATGACACTTAAACCAATCCTCAGAGGTCAAGAAAAGCTTACAAGAATGTAGCACCTAAGCTGAAATCAATTAACCAGGTAAATATAGGGTGAAGAAAGGCTAGATAGAATAGCATGTTTGCAAAGCCAGAAGGGAAAGAAAACAAAGATCAGATGGCAGGATATAAGCAACAGTGGGATTATAAAATCTCTTGTAATCATTTTGAGGGTACATCTACACATGACAGAGGAATAAAAAGGAGTCTTTTCTAAGCAACAGGTTAACAGTATAAAATTTTGTGTTTTAGGAAGACCACTCTGGTTACTGCCAGGAGAATGAAACTGGGAAGGAGACTACTGCAATGACATTGGGAAAATATGATAGTAATCAGACTAAGGAAAAGGATGTGGAAAAAAGTGATTGGATTCAAGAGATACTTAAGAGGCAGAAATAAGATGACTTGCTTGTCTACTGGATGTGGTTGGATGGAGATAGTGAAATGGAAAAAGGAAAGGATCACAGGAGATACTCAAGTTTCTTACAAACCTGACAGATAGTCCCAGGGAATGTGTGAAAATCATTTCAGTGTGGGATATACTGATTTTTAAGGTCTAATGAGTCATAATATATAGAATTAGAGTTGGGCAGTAAGTATGGTTTGAAATACAGGCTTAGGAATCACTGAAGAGCAGTTTAAGAATGTATAGGAAGGGCCGGGATGTAGTTTAGTGGTAGAGGATTTGCATGGTATGCGTGAAGCCCAGGGTTCAATTACCAGCCCTGGGAGAAAAAAAATCATACAGGAAGAATGTGAAAGGCAAGAAGAAAGTTGAGGTAGAAACTCTGAATATAAAGACATTTAAGAGATAATGGAAAAGCAAACTTGCAAACATGACTAAAGATTGGGCAGAGAGGTAGGAGGAAAATCAGAATATAATTTTAAGAAAAAGAGAGTAGAACATATTTAAAACTAAGGAAGAGTTAGACTTTATGAATTAAGTATCTAATAACTTCAGTAATGAGTTGATTAATAACCTTGATAACTGCTCTTGAGGGACAGGGAGAAGTAAAACCGAATTGCAGAGAGAAATGGGAGCCAAATCACTTAAGATATCTACGACCTTTTCAGGAAGCTTGTCTATGATTTGGAAGGAAAAGATTGGGAACAGAGGGGCAAGTACAAATAATCAGAAGGAAAGGTGAACACTACAAATCGGTTTATTTGTTTTAATGTAAACAAAGTTAAGACAGACACTTCAAAAGGCTGAAGAAAATAGGAAAACAGGTTAACTGATGGAATAAAAGGATGATGAACAAGAGACAGGAGGAAGCAGTACCATAATCTGAACATTAACTTGTAAGAACTAGGGGTAGTTCTCATGGTAGAGCACTTGCATAGCACATGAATCCCCTGGGTTCACTTGCCAACATTGTGGGTGTGGTGGTAGTAAAAAGGCCTTAAAAAAGAAAAAATAAACTGTATCCTATGAAATAAAGTAGAAGGAGAGAGACATCTGGTGATAACAAGTAGAATTACAAGACTCTGATATGATATAGCCATTATCATTGATATTAATATTTCTAGGACTAAATAAGAAATACCTCCCGCCCCCAGTAGCTTTAATAAGTAATATCCTTCACTATTTAGAAAATTTGAAATTCATTCAATCACTTAGTTGCTGCCCTCAGGGTCTTTCTTGTCATGAGGCTTTATTAGTAAAATAATTTTATAATAAAGGTTCTTTTAATGCTTAATCACTTTAAACTTCAAAGATAGGATTCAGAACAGTCTTAATTTGGATAACAAAACATAAAAAAAATCCTAGACAACCTGGCATGGTTTTAAACTAGTAATGCTCAACTTGACAAGTGTCTACCTGAACCAAAACCATTGAACTCAAAATATCACTCTATTAAAAACGACTAGAGACTACCACCTGATCTTTGTGCTTGACTCCTGCCAGGATAAAATTACCTTCAGGTTATATATATATATAAAATAAGCTTTATATGAAACATAGATAGTTCCTCGTTTCATCTTAGGTCCCTCCACCAAAATATCTATTTATATATGTGCAAATATCCCAAAACCTGAAATATCTCTGTTCCCAAGCACTTTTTTTTTTTTTAAGAGAGAGAGAGAGAGAGAGAGAGAGAGAGAGAGAGAGAGAGAGAATTGTTTTAGTATTTATTTTTCAGTTTTCGGTGGACACAACATCTTTATTTTTATGTGGTGCTGAGGATCAAACCCAGCACCCTGCGCATGCCAGGCGAGCATGTTACCATTGAGCCACGTCTCCAGTCCCCCAAGCTGGAGGATAAGGAATATTTAACCTACACTAAAAACTGGGATGTTCCTTGTATTAATCTTAAAACGTACTAATGTGAATAAAAAGAAAACGTGGGGTGGGGATGTAGCTCAGTGGTACAGCGCTTGCTTAGCACTTGTGAGGCACTGAGTTCAGTCCTCAGTATCACATAAAACCAAACAAATAAAGGTATTCTGTTAGTTTACAACTACAAAATAAATAAATAAATAAATAAATAAATAGCATCATGTCCATCTACAACTTAAAAAAAAAAATCAAACATCTTAATACTATCACATTAATGCTACTGGTATCCCTTGGAGAAGGTAAACATTAAAATGATGTATTTTTAAAAAATGACTAGAGATAGATAAAAATGGTTTAAATTTCACCAGGTAATGATAAAGATAATAAGACATAAGTTCTAAAGAGCCACTGTTCCTCTTTTCTTTTAAAAAATGCCTTTCATTCTAAAATCTACTATACAAAAAAGCATACAAATCAGCAAGGGAACAGTCTCAACTGGTTAAGTACATGGATTCTGGAATGAAAAAGTCTGGCCTAAAACCCAGCTCTACTTTGAGCAAATGATTTAATTTTGGGGGGCTTCAGATTCCTTAACCATAAAATGGGGTCAAAAGAACCCAGCCCACCAGATTGTTATAAGGATTACATAAGTTTTATATAAAATACTTGGAATAATATTTGGCCCATACAAAACATTATGTCAATCACTTTATTATCATTACAACCAAATACAACAGTACAGTTTAAAGAATAAAACCAACAGTCATGTACCCACTATCTGCTAACTTCAAACCATCTGGGTGCCTCCATTCAATCATAGCTCTTACTTTCTTCTCTCCAGAAATAAACACTTTAAATTTTGTGATCATTTCCTTGTTCTTTACTTGAAAACAATCAGAACTTTGTAAGTAACACATGAAACTTTATAAAATGGGAAAACTGAAATTAAATGTTTCTAAAACTTAAAAACAAAAATCAAGTAGAAGAAATATTAGAAATATGAAATATAAACCCCACAAACTTACCCTAAAGACTTTTTTATTTGTATTGTTATTGTTTTGCCATCCAGACTCCTCGAGTTTGGTCAGATTGTTGAATTTTTGGTTTACATCTTCTATCTGTTAATAAATAAAGCCTAAGTTTATCAGATTAATGCTAATCAATTACAAACTAATAAATTACAAACTAATAAACTTAAGCTTCAAAAAAATTGAGAACAGTGACTCAGAACTGGCGACTCAGCTAGGAAGGGTGACAAAAGACTGTAATTCCAGTTACTCCAGAGGTTGAGGCAAGAGGACCTCAAGTATAAGGCCAACCTCAGCAACTTGGTTAAGACCCTGTCTCAAAATATAAGATGAAAAGGCTGGAGATACACCTAGTAATAGAGTGTCCCTGGTTTTAACCACAGTACCATAAAAATAAATAAAAAGTTATTAAAATTAGACTGAGTCATTTTTTATTTTTTGACAGTAACAGAGATTAAATCCAGGGATGCTCTGTCACTGCTACTGAACTACATTCCCAGCCCTTTTTATTATTTTGAGACAGGATCTTGCTAATTTGCCCAGGCTATCTTCTAACTTATGATCTTCCTAACTCAACCTTCAAAGTTGCTGGGATTACAGATGTGCACACTGTGCTCAGCTGAGTCGTTCTTTCTTTATGTTTTATGTTTTGGGGTGTGTGTTTCTGTGGTACTGGGGATTGAACTCAGGGGCACTCAACCATATCCTAGCCTCATTTTGTATTTTATTTAGAGACAGGGTCTCACTGAGTTACTTAGGGCTTTGCTTTTGCTGAAGCTGGCTTTGAACTTCTGATTCTCCTACCTCAGCCTCCTAAGCCACTGGGATTATAGGCAGTAATTAATTACCATACCCAGCAGCTAAGCCATTCTTAATTCAGTGTTTACATCAAGAATATTTATGATAAAGTTGTTCATTGTTATTTTTGGTCTTACAAACCTCAAAAAAAATCTAAATAAAGGTTGCCATATATGAATAACTCCCCTAGTTATTTTTGATAACTAAAATGATAGGAAATATATCCTAAGTGTTTTTGTTTCTCAAATCAAACAAATGATCACAATCTTTCTTTTTTTTAAAAAAAACTACTACTATTGCTGGGCATGGTGGCACATGCCTGTAATCCCAGCAGCTTGGGAGGCTGACGTGGGAGGATAAAAGTTCAAAGTCAGCCTCAGCAATTTAGCGTGGCCCTGACTCAAAAATAAGTTTTAAAAAAGGGCTGGTGATGTGGCTCAGGGGTAAAGTGTTCCTGGGTTCAATCCCAGGTACAAAATAAAAGTAAATATTATTTATTTATTCCCCTACTGAAGGACATCTTGGTTGCTTCCAAATTTTGTCAGTTATATTTTGTCTGCATGCCATAAATATTTGCATACAGATTTTTATATGGACATAATTTTTTTTAACTCATTTGGGTTAAAATGAGTATCCCTACTATGCATTTATACACACATATCCTCTCAATTTCCTATTCTTAAAAAAGTAAATATCAACCTCAGTAAATACCAAAATAACTCAGGTTTAATCAATTATCAGTTGATTTTCAACAAAGGTGTCAATATAACTCAATGGGTAAAGGATGTTTTCAATGAACAATGCTGGAAAAATTGGATGTCTATAACCATAAAGATGAAGTTAGGGGCTGGGATAGTATCTCAGTTGGTTGAGCGCTTGCCTAGCATGCGTGAGGCAGTGGGTTCAAGCCTCATCACCACATAAAAAATATAAAGATATTGTGTCCATCAACAACTAGAAAAAAAAAAACAAAACTAAAAGATGAAATTAGACTCTGACTTCACACCATACATCAAAACTAATCAAACAGATCACTGACTGAACTCCAAGTGCTGAAAACTATAGCACTTTTAGTTCAAACAAAAACCCTTGTGACTTAACATTAAGAGTTCTTAAAAATAATGTCAAGGGGCTGGGATTGTAGCTCAGCGATAGAGTGCTCGCCTAGCACGGGCAAGGCCCTGGGTTCAATCCTCAGCACCATATAAAAATAAATTAATTAATTAAAGATATTGTGTCCAACTACAATTAATATATATATTTAAAAACTATCAAAGTCACAAAAGAAAAAAAATTGATAATTTGAACTTCACCCAAATTAAAAACATTTGCACTTCAAAAGACATCATTAAGACAACTAAAAGTCAGCCAAGCACAGTGATGCATCCTCCCAGCAGCTTGGCAGTCTGAGGCAGGAGGATCACAAGTTCAAAGCCAACCTTAGCAAATTAGCAAGCCACTAAGCAACTCAGTGAGACCCTGTCTCTAAATAAAATACAAATGAGGCTGGGGATGTGGCTCAGTGGTCTAGTGCCCCTGAGTTCAATCCCTGAAATGTATTAAAACAAAACAAAACAAAAAAACTAAAAGTCAAACCACAAACTTGGAATATTTGCAAATATTATTTCTGATTATATCCAGGATATGTAAAGAACACTAAAAAGTCCCTAATAAAAAGACAGACAACCCAATTTAAAAATGGGCAAAAGATTGAATAGACATTTCATTAAAGAAGATACATGAGCTGGGTATCATGGTGCAAACTAGTAATCTTAGCCACTCAGGAGGCTGAGGCACAATAATCACAAGTTCAAGGCCGGTTTGGGCAATTTAGTGAGACTCTATTTCAAAATAAGATTTTTTAAAAAGGACTAGAAGCTAGTGGTTCATCTCCAGGGTCATAAAAAAAAAAAAAAAATTCTCAGACAGCAAAGTCCCTTATATAAAATGGTATAATATTTGCATATGACTTAGGTACACCCCATATACTTTAAACCATCTTTACATGACTTAAAATACTACATACAATGTAAAGTAGTTGTTACACTGTATTGTTAAGAAAAAAATGAGAAGAAACAAAGTCTATACATGTTCTGAACAGAGAATTCTTTTTTTTTTTTTTTTCATTATGAGGCACTTGACCACTGAGTCACATCCCCAGTCCTTTGTTCAAATTTTGAGACAGGTCTCACAAAATTGCTGAGGCTGGCCTCAAATTTGGGAGCCTCCTGCCTTAGCCTCCTCATCACTGGTACAGTGCACTCTGTTGGACCAAGCCAGACACAACTTTAAAAAACATATTTTATTGTTAGTAATTCTCTAGGGCTGAGAGTGAGAATGGAGACTGATGGTAGTCAGGAAGGATCTTTTGGCAGTGATGAAAATTCTAAACTTGGATCATGGTGATGGTTGCACAATTCTAAATTTATTAAAAACACAACTGTGTACTTAAAATAGACAAATTTTATGATATGTAATAATACCACACGGTTTCTTGGTTAAAAACATAACAAAACCTCATAAAAAAGGCCTCAACTTAAAGTGGTCCCCACTAATCAAAGCTGAGCAATGAGTCAGGTACAGTAGCACACACACATAATCCCACTGACTTGGGAGGCTCAGACAAAAGGATCATAAGGTCAAGCTCAGCCTCAGCAACTTGGAGACACCCTTTCTCAAAATAAAAAAGGCTTTGAAAGTAGCTCAAAGTAAAATACCCCTGGGGAGGGGAAGGGGGGGAATGGAAGGACAGCAGAATAAAACAGACATTATTATTGCTGTGGGTATATACGTGACTGCATGACCAATGTAATTCTGCAACCTGTACACTCAGAAAAATGAGATATTATATCCCATCTGATTCAAACGTATGCTATGTCAAGATCATTATACTGTCATGTGTAACTAATTGAAACAAATAAAATTTAAAAAAAAGTAAAATACCGAGTTTAGCCGTCAGTACCAAAACAAAAACAAGATAGAAAGCTGAGAAATGAGCATGAATAAAGATAATAAAAATAACGTAAACATATCAAATATCTTTAAATCCATA
This sequence comes from Callospermophilus lateralis, assembly GCF_048772815.1. Taxonomy (NCBI): domain Eukaryota; kingdom Metazoa; phylum Chordata; class Mammalia; order Rodentia; family Sciuridae; genus Callospermophilus; species Callospermophilus lateralis. The sequence continues at coordinate 75,018,586 of NC_135307.1, read as the reverse complement.
AGTCAATACTAAAAAGCAAAATTAATTGGTCAACACTAAAGGATGCTAATGAACCAACTCACTGTTATGAAAACTGGTAAATGTATAAAAAAAGTGGTCATAAAATAATCCTACTATTATTATGATCATATAAACATTATTGACATCTGGGCTACAGAATTACTGTAATTATGTTCTCTTCCTTGTAACTCTTTTCCAGATTTAATAATCATTGTTTTTTGTTTGCTCATTTTTCATGTACTTATCAATTCATCTCTAAATTCTGCATAGTAAGTATAAATTAAATTACTACAATTAAAAAAAAAATCAGGCATTCTATTCATTCCACTTCCCAGAATTCTGGGCCTCCTGCTATCTTAACTACTGTTCTGTAAACTTTCCACACTCCAAGTTGCTTTAGAATCCTTCTTATTTCACCATCAGCCACAATTCCTTTTCTTCAGCCCTTCTCTGGTCGCACTCTCCTCCTCCTTTTCTCAGCTTACTCGCAATTCTGTAAGGTACATAATGCTAGTTTCTCAAGAAAGGGAGCATGGGAGGCGATAAAATTTGAGACCTATGGTCTGAAATATTTGCCTTTCCAGTCTCATAATTGATTGGGTACAAGATTTAAGATGGGGGGGTTGGGGATGTGGCTCAAGCGGTAGCGCACTCGCCTGGCATGCGTGTGGCCCGGGTTCGATCCTCAGCGCCACATACAAACAAAGATGTTGTGTCCGCCGAAAACTAAAAAATAAATATTAAAAAATTCTCAAAAAAAAAAAAAAAAAAAAAAAAGATTTAAGGTGGGAAGCTATTTTCCCTAGATTTTTCAGAGTGTTGTTTGCCTGGCTTTCAAAATTGCTACTGAGAAATCCCTGGCTATTCTAATTCTTGAGGCTTTGAGTGAAGTCTGTTTTCTTTCTCTGAAAGCTTCTAGATTTCTTTTTTTATCCCAAGATTTGTACAAATATATTTACTAATGTGAAGAGATATGGGTTTGGTCTGAATTACAGTGTTAGGCACTGAATGGACTACTTTAGCCTAGAAATCATGTCCTAGAAAAAAAATTTTAAACTATTTCACTGATCATTTTTTCTCCATAATTATTTTTCTATTCTCTTTTTCTGAAATTCCAATTATTTGGATATTATGCTACCTGGACTGGTCCACACTTAATTTTCTTTTGTGTTCTTTTCTATTTTATGTCTCTTTGCTCCACTTAACAAGAAATTTCCAGAACTCAAACTCTTTCTATTCCATATTACACTTCTGCTCTTATTTTTTAACTTCAAAAGGCTATTTCTGTGGTTCTATGAATTTTCTTTTTTAAACAGGTATTTTTATTTGATAGATGAAATGTCTGATCTCTTTGAAATATTAATGCCTGCCTTCAAATGTTCTTTTCTCTTTATATTACTCCCATTTACTCTGTCCAAATAGCTTTTTCCCTAAATGTTGGCTTTGGTCTTTTTCTTTTAGGTCTAAAGCTTTATTCTGAGGTTGGTGCTATAGCATAGTGGTAGAGCTCATGCTTATGAGCAGGCACAAAGCCCTGGGTTTGATCTGCAGTACAACCAAAAAAATAATAAAACTTTCTTCTTCAAATGTCTGTTGTTTCATGTGTAACTAATTAAAACACATTTTTAAAAAAATGTCTGTTGTTGGTTATTAATTTTAAAATTTTTTATATGCTTATTTCTAAAATAAGTTCAACAAACTAGAAATTATTACCCACCCCCTACCTTTTACTGACCCTTCTAGTGATTTCCTCCATCATGGAGAGATTTCTACATTAGAATTATGTGTACTGTGTAAATTGCTAATCAAACTAAAAATTTCTCTGGGATGGAGAATGGAACTTTTTATCACTCCGAATACAAAGCCTAGCACACAATAGGGACTTAATAATTGTTAGTTGAACTGAACTACTAAACACTAGAATGCCTTATTTCTCACATGTAAAACCCCAGTATTCAAGAGTTGGATATAATCTCAATTTCCAATTCACACAGAATTTATCCTGACAACATTGGGGGAGAAAAGGACATCAATCATAAAATTTAGATAGTACCTTATCATTTATAGAGGTGTTTTCTAATATCTCAATATTATAGGTACTTAAGCAGCTACTGTTACTCCATTTTACTACTATTACTCAATTAAAAAAAAATAAGTTACTATATTCAAAATACTTGGCCACATACCTGAAAACTAACCATATCCCAAAATCCATCCAGATCTGCACAGGTAGTCTCCATTTCACCTCGTTTATATTCACAATCATTCACCAGTCCTTCAAATTGTTTGAATCTTTCCTTAATAAGGAGTCTTGTTTGACCAACTGCTGTGCGAATAAGATCTTTAGCTAAAAGAGAAAAGTGTTTTAAACATTAAAGCACAAAATAGCACTTTTACAGCAAGTCAACCAACTGATAAGACTCCACCCCAAATATTCTAGGGCTTGCAAAATAAAATTAAAAAAAAAAAAAAAAAAAAGTTTGTAGTACTGTGGGTTGAAGCCAGTGGTGCTTTATCATTGAGCTACATCCTCAGCTCTTTTTATATTTTATTTTGAAACAAGGCCTTGGCTAAGTTGCTTGGGACTTGCTAAATTGCTGAGGGTACCCTCCAACTTGAAATCCTTTTGCCTTTGCCTCCTATTTCACTGGGATTACAGGTGTGTACCACTACACCTGGCCAAAATTCTTAAAGCAAAAAAAAAAAAAAGTTTTTATCACAAATTTCACCATACGAATACTGAGCATTAACTATTTCCTTTGATTTCTATTAACAACTGGTAATGTTCATTATCATACATATATTACTACATAATAAAAGACATTCTACTTCTTTTTATATTTTACAATATTTCAACCTCAAAATAGCTCATTGTACCTAAGTATCTAAGAAGGATTGCATACTGAGAGCCTACATATATTTTTTTTCTTAAACACCTTTACCAAAAAAATGAGAAACTTTTCAGAAAAAAACTTTCAATATTAATTTAGGTAACTTTTATTCTGAAAATATTTTTATATAATTTAACAATACCAGATACTGATATCACCTATAAAATTATATAGAAATTTCTAAAAATACACAAAAGTCTTATACTACTTTAGCAGAGAGATACTGGGAAATATAGGTTTAGAAATTAAAAATTCTTGCTATTTTGAATAACAGTGAAACCATAAAGTTGTACAACTTTAGATTTTTATGTTTTAGATGGATGTAATTATATTAAAAGAAACAAAGATAAGATCAGTAAAAAACAAAAGTTTTCTCACCATCATCTGGAATGTCCAATTCAAGCTTCCTGTCCCACTCAAGGCAGTATGAAGTCAATTTGTCAGTTTCTGACTGAAGGATATTTCTAAAATGGTGAGATAGATTTCAGTTTAATGAGTGTTTCCCCCATTGGTATCAGTAATAGCATCACAACACTGTGACACATTACATTAGGAAGGTATATAAGATACATACAATATTAATTTCCCAGAGTTGATACCTAATTATTTTATGAACTTTAACATGTTAAAATCCACAAATGCAAATTAATATTATGTCCATCCTTCTACATCTATTATAGCTAGATGAGGCCAAGAACCCACTTCTTAAGCTAACATTTCTAGTTTGTCTTGTTCTCATTTTTCAGTGTCTAATATTTCTCAATGTTCATTAGATTCTCTGATCTTGTCCATTGAACTAAGGCTAACCCAACTGTCAAGAGTAAACTGAAGCTAAAAACTGTAAATAAACCTATGATTAAAGTGATATGACCTTACAGAATTTAATTATTTGGCTTTGCTTATTTATGGGCAATGGTTCTCAACTAGGGTTGTTAACTTTGCTCCCCAGTGGACATTTGGTGATGTTTGCAGATATTTTTTAGTTGTCACTACTGGTTAGGGACACTACAAAACATCCTACAATACACTAAATGGAACCCCCACAATAAGTACACAAACTACAACTGAAAAGCATACAAAGTACAAGGAACCATTTTATGTTCTCATTGACAGTAAACAGTTTCAGTTTCTCAACATGCTAGAATGCTTTTTATATAGAAAGAGACTGAATTTTCCTCAGGCTTGCGTTTCTCAACCTTAGCATGTTAACATATTAGATTACATAGTTCTTGTTGTGGGGGTCCCCCTGGTTCATCATAGGATGTTTTATAGTATCCCTAGCCAGAAGTATTTATGTGACATACTTAGCATAGTTGAAATCATAGAAACTAGAATAGTTTGCCAAAGGTTCTGAGGTGGGAGAAATAGAAATTTGCTATTTAATGAGTGTAGTTTCAGTTTTACAAGATGAAAGACATTATGGTGATGGGTGGTGGCTCTACAATATTATGAATGTACTTATTAATACTAGTGAAATGAACTGTATACTCAAAATGAAGATAGCAAATTTCAAGTTATCTATATTTTATCACAATAAAAAATGGAGAAAAAGTATCTCCTCAAATTCAAGAGATTAAACAAAACAACAACAAAACCCAAAGCATCCTAGCAAGAAAAACAGGATAGTTTTTTCTTTCTTTTTTTCTCAGAAGTGCTAGGGATGAAACCCAGGGCCTACGCATGGTAGGCAAGGGCTCTACCACTGAGCTACATCCCCAGTTCAAGTTTGTTTCCTGAAAGAAAAATTTAATAACTCACATTCAATGGTAATACACAGACTGACAGAATTAATGAGCAAAGAGACCTGGTTCAGCTCTGATATTATCTAGTTGGGTGAATTGCTTAATACTTCAATGACTCAGTTTCACAAACAATACACTAGCTAATTTCTAAAATCCCTTGTAATTCTAAAATTTATGCTCTCAAAAATAATTGAAGTGGCTCTCAAATACACACAAAATATAATAAAAGAAATAAATATTAAAATGATAAAATTTCTCATCTACATGATTGGCAAAACTAAAATAAATGCTAGTTAGATATTGGAAAAAGTGAAGAAAAAAAAAAACACCAGGAACTCTAATTAATCTTACTTAAGGGACTAGAAATTGAGGTCATTATTTGCATATGTGAATTAAAAAGCACGTAGGTTGTTCTTTGTAGCCCTGACTATAATAATGACAAACAAAACCCAATGTTAATGCTTAACAACAGGGTCCTATTAAATAACTAATGGTATATCCACACAATTAGATACTATGCAATCATTACAACACAAACCCAGCCAGGTGCAATGGTGCATGCCTATAATCCCAGAGGCTCAGGAGGCTGAGACAAAAGGGTTGCAAGTTCAAAGCCAGCCTCATAAACAACAAGGTACTAAGCACTCTGTGAGACCCTGTCTCTAAATAAAATACAAAATAGGGCTGGGGATATGGTTCAGTGGTAGAGTGTCCCTGAGTTCAATCCACAGTAACCTCCCCCAAAAAAGAATACACAAACCTGCATGTGCATACACACAAGGTACGAAAGCTTTTTAAGTACTAAAATGGAATGTCTTCAACATTTAACATTAAATGAAAGTGGGATAGTTTGTATTATACACTATTGCTCATAATTTAAAGAAAAAAATTCTATATTTGTCTACATATGCATTATCTATCTCTGGAAGTTTTCACAAGGAATGAATGATACCCACTTCCATGGAGGTTCAAACTATGGGGTTGGGAGATAGCACTGGAAAGGAATCTTTTCACTTATACCCTTTGCACTGCCTACCCTTTGATCTAGCAACCAAATGAATATACTAGCTATTGAAAAAATAATTAGAATGTAAAAAATATGTAAAATTCACCCCACTAACATACTATGTTAAATATACACAAAACTAAATATTTTATTTGAGTTTTAAAAAAAATTTTAGTTACTGTTGGACACAATATCTTTATTTTATTTATTTATTTTTATGTGATGCTGAGGATTGAACCCAGTGCCTCCCATGTGCTAGGCAAGCGTTCTTCCGCTGAGCCACAACCCCAGCCAGTAAATGAATAAAGAGACAAACCTGAAATAAGGTACATCGTGTGTTGGCTGAGACTTTTGACCTTCATTTAATTCAAGTGATGGGACATCTTTAATTGAAAGGCCATTTGAATTCTTAGTAGTAGCTTCATTTTGATTTATGCTATGTTCTAAAAATTAAAGAAAATATTACATACAAATTTCAAATAAGCAATTCTTAAAATAACACAAAAAGGCTTTTTTAAAAAATTTCAATTTTTTTAAATTTTTTTCAATGTTGAATTTTATTTCTGCCTCAATTGTTTCATTCACCTATCCTCTAATGTGGTGCTCAAGAGATTTTTCATCTCTTCAAATTTACACTTACTTCCTATCTGTATTTTTATTATAACTTTCTCTCCAAATGTCTTCATTCATACTCTCCCTTTTATTTATTTACTTTTGGAACCTGAGGTCATATCTCTGAGCTATATGAAAGAAATGAACTCTAAACAAAGCTGATAAATCATAATCTAAAAAAGTAAGTAAAAATTTAGTTAAATACTATACCTTGATTTGAAACTGTTAGAGAACCCAGAGGACACTGTAATTTATTTGAATTTTGCTGTACTGTCTTGGTAGAGTAAGTTTTACATTTTGGGGTCAAGATTTCATTTGTTGCTTCTTGAGTCTGATCACTAAAAACAACAGCAAAAATATACTTTGTGAAACATTAACTCCATGTATCTTATTAAGGGATTTCAGAATTCTATTTGTTTTTTAAAACTTGGGAGTCAAATAAAAATGTTCCCATTTTTAAAAAGTAAGTTTATCCTGGAGGGAAAAAAAACCTTAAGTACATATAATGGAAATGTCCATTTGTATCAATTCTAATGATATTCAAAGACTCTGAAGATCTCTTAATAGAAGATAAGCATTTAATAGTCTTCAATGCTGTTGAGTAGTTTCTAGTATATTTGCTGCCAAACACTATTACCTTTTCTTTTAAAAGGAGTCTAACTGATCCCCCCAAACTTTGCAATTAATTTTTTTAGAGGTAATATTTTAAAGGAACTTGCATCAAAAACAAAACAAACAAAAAATCTGAATTATGGCAGTTTTCCTCTTGTAAAAAAATTTACTTCTGTTCTATTGGGAGTGATAGCACATGCCTACAATCCCAGTTACTTGGGAGGCTCAGGAAAGAGGATCTCAAGTTCAAGGCCAGCCTGGGCAACTTAGTGAAACCGTGTCTCAAAATAAAATAAAAAGACCTGAAAATGTAGCTCAGTGGTAGAGCACTTTCTTAGCATGTACAAGATCTTGGGTTCAATCCCAGTACTGGCGGGGTATGTGTGTGTGTGTGTATTCTGTGTTTATATATGTACAACCATATATTGAGAGAGATCTGTATTTCTCTGTATGAATACAAATTTTTAAGTGTTATAATTAAGTCACTTATTAAGAGCAAATGAAACCTACAAATTGAAGAGTAAAAATAATAAAAATGCATAAAAAATGCTAAATTTACAAAAGCATTATTTTTACCCTTCTAAGTAATATTGTTTTTTAAAAAATATTTATTCTTAAGCTTTAGGTGGATACAATATCTTTATTTTACATTTATGTGGTGGTGAGGATCGAATCTGGTGCCTTGTGCATTCTAGGTGAGCACTCTACCACTGAGCCACAACCCCAGCCCTTTTGTTTTCTTTTTTAGTTGTAGATGGACACAATAGCTTTATTTTATTTATTTATTTTTATGTGGTGCTGAGGATCAAACCCAGTGCCATACTAGGCAAGCTCTCTTACCACTGAGCTACAACCTCAACCTTGAATAATGTCTTTATAAAAAAACACATCATCATCATTTATAATTAGCATATTTCACTAACTTAAATAATATAGGAAAACATAGGCCAAATCTGAAAAAGGCATTTGTTACCACCCCTCTGGGCAAAGGTTTCATTAAGATTTTACAAGTGTGTTTATATATATATATGTTTTTTCTTTAAGATTTATATTCTTACCCTTCTGATTTTAAAGGGTTCCAGGTATAACTGGGTGTCAAGAAAGCATCGGCACTTGTGGGAGTCATGAGTGTTACTTGATAGGTCTTCAAACCATCCAGTGGATGAAACATAAAATCATTAGGTGCAAAGGAAATTTTTGCTTTGGTTTTTGCAGGATTTTTCTTAGGTAAGCTTTCCATTTTTGATAAGATTTTATCTGGATCCATTCTATTTGTTGCACTGGTTTGTGAATCCAAAGTATTTTCTTCATTATCAAGTTTAAAAGAAACAACCTAGATATAAGTAAATGGAACAGAATGAGAATTTCTCTTCCTGGGATACATTCAACCAATTTTTACAGGATTGAAAAATGTGACAATTGAGCTCTATGTCCCCTATACATAATCTGAAAGGAAAAAAAATGCAATTAAAATATATATAGGGAATTAGAGGACCAGCTACATTAAACCCCTATGATCCTGGAAGAGAGAGAACCAATTCTTATTAAAAGAGCATATAACACTCTGTAGGCATTACAAGAAAATAAAATATATATGAAAGTTGAAGATGGAAAAAATTACTCAACTAACAAATACACTTTTTACTTAAATTACATGGATAATCACAATTAGTTTGAGAATCAGAAATTTAGTATTAGATGACTGCTATTGTTAAGGACCAAATTCTTTTTAAAACTAATCTTAGATGTAAGTAACCTCTTGATAAGAACAATACTTTTCAATATGACACAGTAAGATATACCATATAAAATATCAAACATATTTTTAAACATAAGTTTTAGGTTTCTAAGTTTCTGGGAATGCTTGTGACTTTTAATGAGATCTGAACTCAAAATAAGATATTTCAACCTGGACAAACATTTAAGTGGCAACATTACCCTGAAGGCTGGAGCATCAGTGAAAGTAAAAACTTGTGATAAATCTTTCAGGGGAAAATATATCCAAGGGAAGAGCTAGAAAGGTTGTAAAGATTCATCCCATAGTGTTTTTCTTAAAATATCTACATGTGATTTTTAGTAAGAATATAAACAGATTTCTTATTCTTGAACAAAACATTTTTTTTAAAGATGCAACTGTAAAATGGATTATAAACCAAGAGATTAAGCCCTGTATAGTGCCTTTTTTTTTTAAAAAAAAAAACTAATTAATAAACAAATTAAAAAAAAATAATGCCTCTTTTTGTGGGGAGGGTACTGGGAATTGGGGCAATTTACCACTAAGCTAAATTCCAAGTCCCTTTTAAATTTTTTATTTTAAGTTGCTTATTAGTACCTTGCAAAATTGCTGAGGCTGACCCTGAATTTGCAATCCTTCTGCATCAGCCTCCTGAGCTAATGGGATTACAGGCTTGTGCCACACAGCCATATGCTTCTTTTTTTATTATCAATTTATTAAACTCTATGCTAGATATCATCAGAAATTTTAGCTTATTTAATTCTTAAAACTGGACTATGTAGGTATTCTATGTTAGAGATGGAAAAACAAACTCAAATTGTATAACTTTCCCAAAGATATGCAGCTAATTGGAAGCAGAGACAATAAACAAACTCAGGTCTAATTGAATACAAAGTAAATACATTTCACCTTTCTCCATCTCTTAGCTAATTCTCATATAATGGCTTTTCAGCTGTTTTTATTATTTTTTCCATAATCTTTTGGTTAACCAAATTATACTTTCTTTACCTATAAAGCTCTGAGAATAAGACACCTGAAAAAACAACAATAGTAAATTCTCATCATTCTTTATGGTTCAAGAGGCTTTAACACACATGTAGGTTAACCTCTTGAAGCAGCTCTATATGTGTAATTTCAACTTTATGAAAGTAGCAAGAGATTTTCAGAGCATTTAGAGATTAACAGATGTTTATTCTCTACCTTGTCAGGTTTTGTTTCTGTCTTTTTCACAGGTCTTCCATTATTTGGTGCCTTTTTTTCAGGTTCATTATCTACAATAAAAATGAAACTAGATATAAATTTTGGCTGATAGAAAATGCTGTATTAAAGCTACTAAAGTAATCTGGGAAAGAGAAAAAAAAGGTGACAATACAAATGCATGTCTTGATGGATTTTTATGATTAAAAGTCACATGATAAAAATAAATAAAAATAAATGAAATTTCCTGCCAAACACAGGCCATCTGTTTCAAAACAAAACAAATGTGTTTTATCTTTTACTTTTTCTTCTGAATAAAAAATGCATTTTATAGACAGGTAACAAAGAAAAACACCAAGAATCACCACCAAAAATAAATGAATCACTCAAGATTCCATTACTGAATTGACACTTTAGCATGTTATTCAATTTTTCCTATGTCCACATGTTCATGTATTATTTTTCAGAGTAGTGACACTACTGTTCATAGTTTCATCTGTTTTTTTTCCCCATATTTTTTTGGGGGTGCGGTGGGGGGGGGGGCCCGGGACCAAACCTAGGGTCTTGAGCATTTGAGGCAAGCACTCTACCAACTGATCTATATCCACAGCCCTAACCTGTTTTTTTCTTTCCCCACTTAGTGTATCATTAACCATGTCATTAAATATACTTTAACAGCATCTACATTGTATTTCAACAAATGGATAAAGTGGTATTTATCTAGGCCATTAATTATTCACTTCAGAGCACTGATTATACTAACTCAGGTGCTTCAACATTCCAGCTCTCGCTGTGTGCTAACTGAATGTCAGGACACAGACTCTGCTTTCCCAATTGAATTTTCCATTTCTCTTTCCTACTCAAAAAGTACATGCTGGTTTCAAAATTTAAGCCCAATAATAACCTCAAGGGACAAAACAGTCTGGTTAAGTCACTGATCAAAAAATAGTTATTACCATTAGTGGCTCTTGTGACAGGCTTTCTTGTAATGTTAGTTGAGACTGTTCTTACAATCTGTGTTGTTGTTTGAGCAGCAGATCGGGTCATTCTCACCGATGTGGGCATAACAGGCCGCACAACTGCAAGGGGAAGATAATATAATCAAATGTTCTTTGTATTAATAAGTTATTACTGTGATAACACCAGTAATTGTTAATATTCCTACCTTTTTTCTCTTTGTCCAATACTTTCTTTTCTGCAATTTGTTTTTGAACAGGTCGGATGGCTCGAATATCAATCCCATTCTCAATCTATTTAAGAAATTAGGTACTATGTGATTTAACTGCATAATGAATCAAACTATTACAATTTTAAATTGTAAAATGATCTCTCAATTGAATCCTGACAATTATAAATTACCCAGCAAAAAAAATCTATTAACCTAAATAAAATGAAAGGAAGAAAAGTTTTCAATTATAAATATTTCCTTATATCCTTTCTTTAGAGTCCTAGAATTAAGCACTGACAACACAGCTAATTATAACCATCTGATGGTCCTTGAACTCAACAGGAATACTTCCTCAACAGGAAGCCTTGAATTTTGCCTAGAAAACTCTTCTTTCAGATAGAGAACTCTTTCCCATGATTCACTTCCTTAAAGACCCCACTCAAAATGCCACCATTTCAGTTGGAATCTCCCTGATTGCCCCAATCAAAATTCTACCCAACACATACTTCTGGTATTCCCTAACTCCCTTCTTCTAAAATTTCCTCCATAATACTTATAATCATTATATATATATATATATATATATATATATATATAAATTTTTAAATTGCCAGTCTGATATGTAAGTTCCATGAAGCCAGAGAATTTTGTTCTTTATGTATCCCATAGACTAGAAAAGTGCTAGGATTGTGGTAGTAACCCAAAATCTACCAAACACATGAAAACTTAGCTTTCTGACCAGATAAAAGTCATACTATCCCTCTTTGACCACTCCATTTTCTTAGAAACCATAATACTCATATGCTATGTGCTTTTCATAGCACATGTTTTCAGCTATTTACATTTCATGCAGGTAACTTGGAATATATAATACGAGTTCAGTAAACAAAGATGGCGACACAAAGTTTGGTATGGATTTATTATCAACTGTACCTTAGTTTGTTCAATTTGGTCTTTGGCCTTTGATCTTGTAATCCGTCCAGAATATGGAATAGCCTTTAACAGTCAAAAGAAAATCCAGTTAAAAAAAAAAAAACATAAAATGAATTGGCAAAAGCTTACTTTCATGTCTCATTATGAAACAAAATTCCCAGTTTAATATTAAATTTTATCTTCAATTATTTATATCCAAAAGATACTTACTAAAAATTCCTACCTTTCTTCTGGTTCTGGCTGGATTTAAGTTATTTTTAAATTTTTTGTTACCAGGGATTGAATACAGGGGTGCTTAACCACTTAGACCCCAGCCCTTTTTATAATTTTATTTAGAGACAGGGCCTCACTAAGTTGCTAAGACTAGCTTTGAACTTGGCGATCCTCCTGCCTTAGCCTCCTCAGTCGCTGGGACTATACGTGTGCGCCACAATGCCCTAATGAATTTAAATTTAATAGCTTCAAAACTTACTCATATTTCTCCATTAGGGAAAAGAAACTTCAAACCATATTTTCCCTGTACTAGAATCCTCATTAATATGATAAGTTAGACATATTTGGAAAGAGGGAAATAAGCAGATTTGAGTATTAGGATCTTTCATTTTCTGTTTATAAAAAGAGATTCTCAGGGCTGGAATGTGGCTCAAAGCACTTGCCTCACATTCTCAAAGCCCTGGGTTCAATCCCCATTCCAAAAAGGAAAAAAAGAGATAAAAGAAAAAAAAGGAAATAAAGAAACTTAAAAAATTTTCCACTTAAATTATTAAAACTTTTTTAGTTTTAATAATTTTGCTTTCATATCTTATAATTATGTACTTTTCCACTGTTAAGAAAATGGAGATGTGAACAGGCCCAGCGGCCTGTGGAGGGGCAGAGCCGCCCCCCGCACCTGCAAGGTAGGGTGACCGGCAACCCACCGACAGAACAGGCCCAGCGGCCTGCGGGGGGGCAGAGCCGCCCCCACGCCTGCAAGGTAGGCGGATCTGCGACCCACCGGCAGGACAGGCCCAGCAACCACAGAGGGGCAAAGCCGCACCACGCGCCTGCAAGGTAGGCGGACCTGCGACGCACCGGCAGAACAGGCCCAGCAGCCTTCGGAGGGGCAGAGCCGCCCCCACACGCCTGCAAGGTAGGCGGAACTGCGACCACCAACAGAACAGGCCCAGCGGCCCGCGGAGGGGCAGAGCCGCCACCCACGCCTGCAAGGTCTATGGACCTGCGACCCACCAGCAGAACAGGCCCAGAGGCCTGCAGAGGGGCAGAGCCGCCGCCTGCGCCTGCAAGGTAGGCGGAATTGCGATCACCAACAGAACAGACCCAGCAGCCCCGCAGAGGGGCAGAGCCACCGCCCACGCCTGCAAGGTAGGCGGACCTGCTACCGACCGGCAGAACAGGCCCAACGGCCTGCCAGCGTGGTAGGCACATTGCCCCAATTGAAGGAGGGGCAGAGACGCCGCCTGCATCTGCGAGGGAGACTTTGTAACTATACAAGAGCAATATAAATATATAGGGGGAAAATTCAATAACACAACAGTTTCACCAAGCAGAAAGAAACGTGAACAGTATGAAAAGACAAGGAAAGAAAGGACCACAAGCAATGCAGGTCAACTCAACGTTAGAAGAGGTAATATCTGCAGCAGATGGAATGTCAGATAAAGAATTCAGGATATACATGCTTCAGATGATCTGGAGTTTCAAGGAAGATATTAGACAGCAAAATCAGACAATGAAAGATCACTTTGACAATGAATTACATATACAAATCCAAGAAGCAAAAGATCAATTATACAGGGAGATAGAGGTTATAAAAAACAAACAGAAATCCTAGAAATGCAGGAAGCAATAAACCAACTTAAAAACTCAATTGAGAATACTACCAGCAGAGTAGAACACTTAGAAGATAGAACATCAGACAATGAAGACAAAGTATTTCAACTTGAAAAGAACATAGACAGCTCATCAAGACTGTTAAGAAACCATGAGCAGAACATCCAAGAAATATGGGATAACATAAAGAGACCAAACTTAAGAGTCACTGGGATACAGGAAGGTATAGAGGTCCAAACAAAAGGAATGAGCAATCTATTCAATGAAATAATATGAGAAAATTTCCCAGACTTGAAGAATGAGACATAATCCCAAATCCTAGAAGCCTAAAGGACGCCGAATGTGCAAAATCAAAAGAGATCCACACCTAGACACATTATAATGAAGATGCCCAACATACAGAATAAGGAGAGAATTTTAAAAGCTACAAGAGAAAGGAAACAGATTACATTTAGGGGTAAACCAATCAGGATAACAGCTGATCTTTCAACACAGACTCTGAAAGCTAGAAGATCCTGGAATAACATATTTCAAACACTGAAAGAAAATGGGTTCCAACCAAGAATTGTGTATCCAGCGAAATTAAGCTTCAGGATGGAAGATGAAATTAAAACCTTCCACGATAAACAAAAGTTAAAAGAATTTGCAGCTAGAAAACCATCTCTCCAAAACATCCTCGGCAAAACATTACAGGAAGAGGAAATGGAAAATAACAATGAAAACCAACAGCGGGAGGTAGTACAGTAAAGGGGGGGAAATAATCAAAGAGGAAAACAAACCATGTTTAGTAACATAAATAAACAAATATGGCTGGAAGAACGACCCATATCTCAATAATAACCCTAAATGTTAATGGCTTAAACTCACCAATTAAGAGACACAGGCTAGTAGAATGGATCACAAAACAAGACCCAACAATATGCTGCCTTCAGGAGACGCATTTGATAGGAAAAGACATACATAGACTGAAGGTGAAAGGTTGGGAAAAATCATATCACTCATATGGACTTCGGAAACAAGCAGGAGTGTCCATACTCATATCAAATAAAATAGATTTCAAGCCAAAGTTAATCAAAAGGGATGAAGAGGGACACTACATACTGCTCAAGGGAACCATACACCAACAAGACATAACAATCATAAATATATATGCCCCAAACAATGGTGCAGCTATGTTCATCAAACAAACTCTTCTCAAGTTCAAGAGTCTAATAGACCACCATACAATAATCATGGGAGACTTCAACACATCTCTCTCACCACTGGACAGATCTTCCAAACAAAAGTTGAATAAGGAAACTATAGAACTCAATAACACAATTAATAACCTAGACTTATTTGACATATATAGAATATACCACCCAACATCAAGCAGTTACACCTTTTTCTCAGCAGCACATGGATACTTCTCAAAAATAGATCATATATTATGTCACAGGGCAACTCTTAGACAATATAAAGGAGTAGAGATAATACCATGCATCTTATCTGATCATAATGGAATGAAACTAAAAATCAAGGATAAAAGAAGGAAGGAAAAATCATGCATCACTTGGAGAATGAACAATAAGTTACTGAATGATCAATGGGTTATAGAAGACATCAAGGAGGAAATTAAAAAATTTTTAGAGATAAACACATTGAAAGCAGTTCTAAGAGGAAAATTCATTGCTTGGAGTTCATTCCTTAAAAAGAGAAAAAAACCAACAAATAAATGATCTCATACTTCATTTCAAAATCCTAGAAAAAGAAGAGCAAAACAACAGCAAAAGTAGTAGAAGGCAAGAAATAATTAAAATCAGAGCTGAAATTAATGAAATCGAAACAAAAGAAACAATTGAAAAAATTGACAAAACTAAAAGTTGGTTCTTTGAAAAAATAAATAAAATCGACAGACCCTTAGCCATGCTAACGAAGAGAAGAAGAGAGAGAACTCAAATTACTAGCATATGGGATGAAAAAGGCAATATCACAACAGACACTTTAGAAATACAGAAGATAATCAGAAATTATTTTGAATCCTTATACTCCAATAAAATAGAAGATAGTGAAGGCATCGATAAATTTCTTAAGTCATATGATCTGCCCAGATTGAGTCAGGAGAATATAGACAACCTAAACAGACCAATATCAATTGAGGAAATAGAAGAAACCATCAAAAGACTACCAACTAAGAAAAGCCCAGGACCAGATGGGTATACAGCAGAGTTTTACAAAAACCTTTAAAGAGGAACTAATACCAATACTTTTCAAGCTATTTCAGGAAATAGAAAAAGAGGGAGAACTTCCAAATTCATTCTATGAGGCCAAAATCACCCTGATTCCTAAACCAGACAAAGACACTTCAAAGAAAGAAAACTACAGACCAATATCTCTAATGAACCTGGATGCAAAAATCCTCAATAAAATTCTGGTGAATCAGATACAAAAACATATCAAAAAAATTGTGCACCATGACCAAGTAGGATTCATCCCTGGGATGCAAGGATGGTTCAATATACGGAAATCAATAAATGTTATTCACCACATCAATAGACTTAAAAATAAGAACCATATGATCATCTCGATAGATGCAGAAAAAGCATTCGACAAAGTACAGCATCCTTTTATGTTCAAAACTCTAGAAAAACTAGGGATAACAGGAACATACCTCAATAGTGTAAAAGCAATCTATGCTAAGCCTCAGGCTAGCATCATTCTGAATGGAGAAACATTGAAGGCATTCCCTCTAAAATCTGGAACAAGACAGGGATGCCCTCTCTCACCACTTCTGTTCAACATAGTTCTCGAAACACTGACCAAGCAATTAGACAGATGAAAAGAAATTAAAGGCATAAAAATAGGAAAAGAAGAACTTAAATTATCACTATTTGCAGGTGACATAATTCTATACCTAGCAGACCCAAAAAGGGGTCTGCTAGGTTTTGGGTCTGCTAGGTATAGAAGACCCCCTTTTGGGTCATTTATTAGCTCTAATAGTTTCTATTAGAGAAACTATTAGAGGTAATAAATGAATTCAGCAAAGTGGCAGGATATAAAATCAACACGCATAAATCAAAGGTATTCCTGTATATCAGCGACAAATCCTCTGAAATGGAAATGAGGATAACCACTCCATTCCCAATATCCTCAATAAAAATAAAATACTTGGGAATCAACCTAACAAAAGAGGTGAAAGACTTATACAATGAAAACTACAGAACCCTAAAGAGAGAAATAGAAGAAGATCTTAGAAGATGGAAAAATATACCCTGTTCATGGATAGGCAGAACTAACATCATCAAAATGGCGATATTACCAAAAGTTCTTTATAGGTTTAATGCAATGCCAATCAAAATCCCAATGGCATTTCCTGTAGAAATAGATAAAGCAATTATGAAATTCATATGGAAAAATAAAAGACCCAAAATAGCAAAAGCAAATCTAAGCAGGAAGTGTGAATCAGGTGGTATAGCGAAACCGGACCTCAAACTATACTACAGAGCAATAGTAACAAAAACAGCATGGTACTGGTACCATAACAGGTGGGTGGACCAATGGTACAGAATAGAGGACACAGAAACCAATCCACAAAACTACAACTATCTTATATTTGATAAAGGAGCTAAAAGCATGAAATGGAGGAAGGATAGCATCTTCAACAAATGGTGCTGGGAAAACTGGAAATTCATATGCAACAAAATGAAACTGAATCCCTTTCTCTCACCATGCACAAAAGTTAACTCAAAATGGATCAAGGAGCTTGATATCAAATCAGAGACACGGCATCTGATACAAGAAAAAGTTGGCTACGATCTACATACTGTGGGGTCGGGCTCCAAATTCCTCAATAGGACACCCATAGCACAAGAGTTAATAACTAGAATCAACAAATGGGACTTACTCAAACTAAAAAGTTTTTTCCCAGCAAAAGAAACAATAAGAGAGGTAAATAGGGAGCCCACATCCTGGGAACAAATCTTTACTCCTCACACTTCAGATAGAGCCCTAATATCCAAAGTATACAAAGAACTAAAAAAATTAAACAATAAGAAAACGAATAACCCAATCAACAAATGGGACAAGGACCTGAACAGACACTTCTCAGAGGCAGACATACAATCAATCAACAAGTACATGAAAAAATGCTCACCATCTCTAGCAGTCAGAGAAATGCAAATCAAAACCACCCTAAGATACCATCTCACTCCAGTAAGATTGGCAGCCATTAGGAAGTCAAACAACAACAAGTGCTGGCGAGGATGTGGGGAAAAGGTACACTTGTACATTGCTGGTGGGACTGCAAATTGGTGCAGCCAATTTGGAAAGCAGTATGGAGATTTCTTGGAAAGCTGGGAATGGAACCACCATTTGACCCAGCTATTCCCCTTCTCGGTCTATTCCCTAAAGACCTAAAAAGAGCATGCTACAGGGACACTGCTACATCGATGTTCATAGCAGCACAATTCACAATGGCAAGACTGTGGAACCTAGATGCCCTTCAATAGACAAATGGATAAAAAAAAATGTGGCATTTATACACAATGGAGTATTACTCTGCATTAAAAAATGACAAAATCATAGAATTTGCAGGGAAATGGATGGCATTAGAACAGATTATGCTAAGTGAAGCTAGCCAATCCCTAAAAAACAAATGCCAAATGTTTTCTTTGATATAAGGAGAGTAACTAAGAACAGAGTTGGGAGGAAGAGCATGAGAAGAAGATTAACATTAAACAGGGGTGAGAGGTGGGAGGGAAAAGGAAAGAGAAGGGAAATTGCATGGAAATGGAAGGAGACCCTCATGGTTATACAAAATTACATACAAGAGGAAGTGAGGGGAAAGGGGAAAAAAAAACACAAGGGGGAGAAATGAATTACAGTAGATGGGGTAGAGAGAGAAGATGGGAGGGGAGGGGATGGGGGATAGTAGAGGATAGGAAAGGCAGCAGAATACAACAAATACTAGTATAGCAATATGTAAAACAGTGGATGTGTAACTGATGTGATGCTGCAATCTATATACGGGATAAAAATGGGAGTTCATAACCCACTTGAATCAAAGTGTGAAATATGATATGTCAAGAACTATGTAATGTTTTGAACAATCAACAATAAAAATTATAGAAAAAAAAAAGAAAGAAAATGGAGATGTGATCAAAACTGAAGAAAAAAATCTAACAGGAGAAAGACTAGGATAGTAAGTTATTTGTCAACTCTAAAATTCTTTTAAGAAGTGTAATTATAGATTTTTCTAGATGAGATGCCATTTTGTATCTCCAAATCTCAGTAAAAACTTAGTGCTATAGAAATAGGATTGCTGGACATGGTGGCGCATGCATGTAATGCCAGAGGCTCGAGAGGCTGAGGCAGGAGGATTGTGAGTTCAAAGTCAGTCTCAGCAAAAGCAGGACACTAAGCAACTCAGTGAGACTGTCTCTAAATAAAATACAAAATAGGGCTAGCTACTAGTGAATTTTGTTATTTAACACAGTAATGGGCCTCTTTTTCCCCTCTACCTATAACACTATTTAAATTATTCACAATTTTGACCAATGACTGACATCCTACATATTCTGGGAAAGCCACCTTAAATATAACCCCTTCCAAGAGGTCTTTGATGTTCTTGCAAACAGAAATAATCTCTCCCTCCTCTAACATACAAAGAATAGATTTAGCTTTATCTTTCCAACTTGAACTACAGCCATTAATTTTAGTCTCTTCCTTATTGTTCTAAGATCATGCTATATACAGAGTAAATAATCAAAGATCTGCCAAGTGAATCAATGAGATTCACAAGGCCCAGAAAAGTAGGCAATATTTTAGGTCTTTATATCATTCCATTTCTTATTTAAATTTGGAACTCATATACAATGACATCTTGGAAACACATTATTTAAAATGAGATCTGTATTATATACTTTTAGAATAGACAGTAGGTCAGAAGAATGAAAGTTTTCCTGGGGTGCAGCAACTCAAAAAGTTGAGACAGAAGGACTGCCAAGTTTAAGACCAGCCTCAGTATCTTGGTGAGACCCTGTCTCAAAAATAAAAAATCCAATGGCCTCCTCTATCTTCTATCCTATTTTAGTTTTCCTGCCACCCTGACAAGTCTTTTCACTCTGGTGTTTGACTTCTGCTCTCCTGAGGGTGCTCTTTAGATTCTACACTTTAAAAAAAATAATAATGATTTTATCTATCTTTATTGAAGGGATTTCATTTAATCCTATAGTTAAACCACATCTATATCCTCAATGTTATATCCTAAGTCCATATCTTAGCACCAATCTCCATTCTGTTTTCAACATTTTTATTCCCAACTGTCTATATAGGTGGCCCAAATAAGTTCACAAACGTGTACCCATGTAAGCTTGTTACTTTTGTCTTCCTCATCTCTTTGGCAGTATGGCATAATTTGTACATTTGTTGAAACTAATAATTCCAGAATCATCTGTCTCTGACTCTTTATTAATTCCTTCAACCCTTATCATTTACTTGGCCACCAGTCCTGTCAAATATATCTTACACCAGTTTCCCTTTTAAACCCACTGCCCCAGACCACTTATCCCATCGATTCTGCTGTAATAGCCTCACAAATTATCTTCTTATCCATAAATGCTTTCCTTTCTAGACTGTAATTTTTAAGGCCAGGGTAGACTTTCTGAATTATTAACTTGATGATGGCCCTACCTCAATTATAAATCTCCCCTGACTTTCCATAACTTACTTACAAGATAAATGCCAAATCCTTTGGCACAGCATTGTTTGGCCTGGCTGAACCAGATTTCCTAGTCTATCCTCTCTCCATTTATATATCAAAGAATCTGATTTTCTTTTCTTTTTTCTTCATTTTGTTTGTGGTGCTGGGGTTTGAACCCAGGGTGTTTTACCATTGAACCATATCCCTATCCCTTTTATTTATTTTGAGACAGTGTCTCACTAAGATGCTGAGGCTAGTCTTCAACTTGCAATCTTTCTGTCTCAATTTTTTGAGTAGCTGCACCCCAAGAAACATGATTTTCATTCTTCTGAGCTACTGTTATGTCATTCCCACCTTCTACCAATTAGTTAATCAATTAAATTAATAAGAGGACTAAAGCAAAAGGCATTGGTCATTTTGTTTCTTAAAGAAAGTTCCAGATAAAAGGAACTATTCTTCTTTATCAAGTTAAGATCATTAATTTACCTTTTTTGGCTCAGTTTTCATAGCATTCTGATTTGATAAAAGAAAGGAAGGTGCTTCAGGTCTATAAAGACCCATTTTAAATATTCCTCGTTTAGCTTTCTCTCTCTGTTCTTTTAATTTTTGAAGTTGCTTTTCTTCTTTGTATTTTTGAAGCATTTGTTTTCTTTCTTCACTTAGGACAGTTTTCAATGACTCTAAGCATGAAAAAAAAATCAAAACACAATATATAAAACATTTCAAATAAAAAAGTTACAGAAAATGTTTAAAAATCATTTTGTCTAACTGCTTCTAATAATTTATTTCTTAATATTCTAACTTGTTGAGAGCCACAGCAGAGTTGGGATGGTGCCAGAAGGAGTGGTTGAGAGTGACACCAGGGAGCCAATAAGATGATAATTAAGTTAAGCTGTGTATAATTGCTGTGACTGGATGATGCTGGATTGGGGCAGGCTGTGTATTCAGTTGTATATGGACCCCTGCTGTCAGGCAATAGGGCGGCTCCTGCTGCCTTGGGCTCTGCTACTTTTGAGTTCTGAGTTCTCCTGGATTCCTGGGGAGTTCTGGGGAGCCCCGTTGTTGAGAGCGGAGAGAGTTCCCGGGGACAGTGCTTGGAGTGCTGGTGAGAGTTAGGGCAATAAAGTAGTTCCTATTTGAACCTACAAGTGCCTCATGGCGGCTCGGTTATTTGTGCCCAGCCAGTCTGTGGCACTAACTAAAGTTATTGTAACCCCTAGTCTTTTCAAAATTACTATTCCTGTGTGTGTGCCTTCACTTGTTCAAATATTAATGGCTTGCTATATGTACCAGGCATGTGTTTTGTTTTCAACCCCGGGTGCTTTACCACTGAGCTATATCCCTAGCCCTTCTGCCCTTCTTTTATTTTGGGACAGAGTTAAAGCTGATTGCTAAAGCTGATCTTGAACTTTCCATCCTCTTGCCTCAGCCTCCCCAGTTGCTGGGAGTTTAGGCATGTACCAAAGTGTCCAGAGTTATTACTTCAATTTTAAATTAATTAACTTATAAGATAATCTTCTAAAGACCCACAGTATTGAATGTCATACACTCTATATTTGTATACCATATTTGCTTTCTTGAATTTTTTACTAACTCCTTTAGCCTCCATTTTTTTTTTTTTCATTTATGTATTTAATTTTATTTTACAGTACTGGGGATTGAACACAGGGTCTTGCACATGCTATACAAGCGCTTCATTACTGAGCTATATCCTAAGCTCTTTTTACTTATTTTAAGGCATGGTCTTGCTACATTGCCCAGGTGATTTCAAACATGTGACCTTCCAGCCTCAGCCTTGTTAGTATAGTACACTACCACATCAGCTCCTCCATGCTTTCCTATAAACTAGAAATTATATCTAAGGGTTTAACTTCATCTGGTGCTACTCCTCAGTTCTTTGCTTGTTTCCTCATGTCCTTGCCCCCTAAATGTTGAAGTGTCCAACCCTTTTCTCTCCTTTTTCCACTCACAACTCTGGATAATCACATCCAGTCTTACAAATTTCAACCACCATATAAATTCAGGAGTTCCTGAAGTTATTAGTTATATCTCTAATTCAGACTTTCCCCCTAACTCATCTTGTGTATTTAACTACCTTTTCATCATTTCCTCTCACATGTCTAATAGGCATCACAAATTTAACATGGCTAAAATTGAACTCGTAATTTTACCACACCTTTAAAAATTATTCCTAAGTATTTTGTAACTTTGCAAATAGCCAGTCCACTTTCTACTTATTCTCAGACAAAAAAAATGTTTGGTTCTTTCAAGGTCTTCCCATATCATTCTATCCCCATATTTTCATTTCCTTTCAATTCCAAAGGGATGGTATTCTTTTCTCTCTCTCCCCCAGACTACTAGCTCATTTCCTCTGACCTTCAAACAACACTGATGATATCATGTTAAAAATAAAAACAGAAAACCCCACAACAGTTTTTATCCAATTCTTTTTTCCTTACTTTTCTTCAGAATCACAAAAATTATATATCTGGAAGAAATGTTTTAGGCCAATGTTACCCTTTGCAGAATCAATTAAGTGTCTTATATGTTTCATACTGGTCCTGGAAATTGAAAAATCCGAAGTAATTAATAGTTAAACAACTTGACACCTCATTTTCTTTCTCTATAAAACTTCTAAGAAGACTATCTTCTTTTAATTTCTCCATTTACCCTGGCTTTATTTTACTGCCACCTAAACAATAAAATAGAACTCCAATGACTCCTGGCTAAATGAAAAATCATTTCTTATTCTTCCTCCTTCCCTATAAATCCCTTGCCTTCTAAGACACCATATTTTCATCATTTTTTGTCTTTCCTGAGATTACTTTTCTTTAGTTTGTCCTGTCTAATGGCCCCAAATCATTTTGGGCAAACTGTAAGGATGAATTTTTTTTTTTTTTTTAATATTCATTTTCTGTGGCTGGGGATGTGGCTTAAGCGGTAGCGCGCTCGCCTGGCATGCGTGCAGCCAGGGTTCGATCCTCAGCACCACATACAAAGATATTGTGTCCACTGAAAACTAAAACAATAAATATTAAAAATTCTCTCTCTCTCAAAAAAAAAATATTCATTTTCTAGTTGTAATTGAACACATTACCTTCTTCTTCTTCTTTTTTTTTTTAAATGTGGTGCTGAGGATCGAACTCAGGGCCTTGCACATGCTAGGCCAGTACTCTACTGCTAAGCCACAACCCCAGCCCCAGGATGAATTCTTCGCTCTTTTCTTGCTCTGTTTGAGTTACCCTTTAATTTTTTTCCATATCTTAATTAGTACATTATATATGAAAAGTGTTGTGACATATTCATACATGCACAAAAATTAATATAGTCAATATCATTCCCCAGTATATCTCCTTTTTCCCTCTCTTCCTCTCTCTCGCTGGTTACTTTACTATACTGGTCTTTCTTCTATTTTCATGAGATTCCCCACTCTCTAGCTTCCACATGAGAGAAAAGGAAACACATGATCCTGAACTTTCTGAGTTTGACTTATTTCAGTTAACATAATGCTCAAGTTCTATCCATTTTCCTGCAAATGAGATAATTTCATTCTTCATATTGAATAAAACTCCATTATGTATACTTATATTTCATTTATCTATTCATTCATTGACAGACACCTATTGGTTGGTTCATAATCTGACTACTGTGAATTGTGCTATTATATACACATACTGAAATATGTATATACATATGTGTATTTATACACATACACACACACCCATATACTTTATTTCTTGAGGATAAATACCCAGGAGTGATGTTTTCTTATTGTTATTTCACAGGTTTTTTTACCCATTCTATTTTTATGTTTCTTATTAATCGTCATTACTTATCTAAGTTCCAGAAGTTAAGAACTTTAGGTTTCCTACAAGGTAATATAGATAATAAAATGCTATCATACCTCCATAGGAAAATGGCTTTAGCCTAGCTAGGGACATTTATGGCCTTTAATTTAAATGGCTAGGACTTAGTTTTAGAAAACACCAAGTTATTTAGAATATTTCAAAGCTCCACTCTTTTGGCCATTTTTAAAAAATTTGTTCTTGGCCTGTTTTGTTTTGTTCTTTTTATTTTACTCACAGGCATTAAATCAACTTTTATTCACTCTTAAAAATACTTAAGCCAGGCGTGGTGGCACACAAGTAATCCCAGTGGCTGGGGAGGCTGAGACAGGAGGATTACAAGTTCAAAGCCAGCCTCAGCAAGACCTTGTCTCTAAATAATATACAAAAATGGCTGGGGATGTGGCTCAGTAGCTAAGTGCCCCTGGGTTGAATCCCTGGCACTCCCCCCACCCCGCCTCCCCCCCACCCAAATACTACAACAGAACTTTACTTACTTGGCCTGGTACTGGCCTTTTCTGGAACAAGCTCTTGCAATGTCTCATCTAATACAACATCTTTCAAACCAATGTGTCTATTTCGTTGGTATTTCTTATGTCTGTTTTCTTTTTGAGACAGTGATTTCCTATGAGCAATTTTAGTTCTAATCATTTCAGTACTTAAATCCTTTCTGTGATGACTGGCAAAACGTGATGAAGACATACTGTCAGGGAAAAGAGAAATAGAAATCAACATGAATTTTCATTTAGATATTTTTAAAAATTAAGATTCCAATTCATCTTCCTTCCCACTTCAGAGCTCTTTGAAATAAAACTATTAAATGCATAATGGAATACCTATGTGACAATGAAGAACAGAAAAGAGATTATCAAGAGACAAGACGCTACAACCTTTTTTGGAGTTCTAAATAGGAACCTGTTTGATAGATGAAGTGAAGCCCAGGAAAACTATAGTCTAGAATATAGACAAGAGGCTCCAGGATTGCCATAAAGAACACTGAAAAAGAAGCGTGCAAGTAAAGGTGAAAACAGGGAACATACAGGACTGTATATAGAACAGTTTCCTTAACTTTCCCTGTGTTACCAGGCAACACTATTACCACCTCCTCTAGCTGCTTCTCCCCAGTTTGATTAAACTGCATAAAATTCATTTTTTCTTTCTCCATTTTGTGTGTGTCTCTTATGCCAGTGGACACTGAATCCAGCCAGAGGGGATCCAGGCAGGATCCCTAGGGGATGCTGCCAGTAACACCCTGGTGATGAATACCCTGGCGTTTCTTCTCACTTCAAAACAACACAACATTGGGCTGGGGATGTGGTTCAAGCAGTAGCGCGCTCGCCTGGCATGCGTGCGGCCCGGGTTCAATCCTCAGCACCACATACAAAGATGTTGTGTCCGCCGAAAACTAAAAAATAAAATATTAAACAAATTCTCTCTCTCTCTCTCTCTCTCTCTCTCTCTCTCCCTCCATCTCTCACTCTCTCTTTAAAAAAAAAAAAAAAACAACACAACACACACACACACACACACACACACACACAAAACACACACCAGATGCCTATTAGACTTGTCCAAAAATAGGCAGATAGATTTTTAAACTGGGAAAAGGAAGGTTTTTCAGGAATAATTACCATAGTGATGCAGAAAGATAACATCAGTTTGCCCCACTATTTTTTAGCATATATATTTTTTAGTTGTAGATGGACACAATACATTTTATTAATTTATTTTTATGCCATTGAGCCACAATCCCAGCCCCTGCCCCATTATTTTTATCCAAGCAAGAAAACACATAGTTTACTTGGTACACACCCTTTTCTTAGAAAGATTTTTTGAGAATGTATTAAAGAAAAACAAGAAAGTCAATAAAGACAGTGTCATAAGTTCTAACAGTGACTTCAAATAAGAATAATAAAGGATAGTGGAAAGTTTAAGGGGGTCACTTATGCACCTGATATTTCAAGAAAACTACAAAGCTAGAGAGAAGACTTGTTCTCCAGAATAAAAGTCTTGACAGTTTAAAAGAAGGTAAGAAGGTCCCCTCTGTGATTAGAAGGTTTAAAAAGTTATGGGCACCATGAATATATAGAAGTACTCCCTTTCTACCATCATATTCTCACAAGGTACTATTAAGTTTCTGTTATTGTTTTTTGTAGTGCTGGGGATTGAACCCAGGGCTTTGTGCTTGTCAATCTACTACTGAGCTTCTGTCCCCAGACCTCTCAATACATGTCTCATGTCAGTCAGGCAAGCAATCAATTTGCAGGGGACTCCAGCTGGGTGCACTCTAATTCAATACAATTCTGATTCTATCTACCTGAAGACAACATCAGATCCTTCAGGTTAAGGGCTCAGTCCTACAAGACTGCCCCCATATCCCATGTCAAATTGTTTTACCTGTGCTACTGACTGACTAGCTATATAGCAGGGTTTCCACAACCCCTGTTTTCAGGTTGCAGTTACTTGCTAAAGCAGCTCACAGATCTCAGAGAAGCATTTAATTTACACATACTGGTTTATTCCAAAGGTTATAGCAAAAGATAAAGATGAAGAGATGCACATTTCTAAGCTGTCTTCAAGTGCATTGCCCTCCATGAACCTCCACATTTCTACTTGAAAATTCTTAAAAACACGATTTTTTTTTTTTTTTTTTTTTTGGTAAATGGACACAATACTATGAGTTTATTTTTATGTGGGGCGGAGGATCTAACCGGGTCCGCCCATGCTAGGCGAGCGCTCTACTGCTGAGCCCCAATTCCAGCCCCTAAAAACACGATTTTAAGCAATTACAAGAGCATAATTAGCATCCCACTTGGATACTAGTAACATTCTCCTTGAAGAGTCCAGGAAAAGTGACATGGGCTATGCTTTCCATGAAGAAGTCTCCTCTAATATGTGATTTGTTACTATTATGTGATTTGCTAAATAGTAAAAGTTAAAACTTGTTATTAGTTACTTTAAAAGACTATCTAGGGGCTGGGGCTGTGGCTCAGTGGTAAAGCAATTGCCTCCCATGCATGAGCCATTGGGATCTATCCTCAGCATCACATAAAAATAAATAAACATATTGTGTCCACCTACAACCAAAAAAATATTTTTCAAAAAGACTATCTAACATTAAAGGTATATTTGTCACAATAACCCTACAAAGTAGTTTAGTATTATTACCATTGTACAGATAAGGTAAATTAACTTCCCACATTAACACAGCTAAAAGATGGTCTATCCCAAGTCAGGCAGCCTGCCTTTCACACACATCTTAAATTTTCTTTGGCTGCCTGGAGTTTCTTCCAACTTAAAAGTCTAGAATGCGTTAGTCTGGCGTGCCAGAGGTTCTCAGCTGGGAGTTTTTAGTCGTCAAAAGATCTGGGAGGAGCTCCTGGAATGTTCAACGTCCAGCATCCTGGAGCACTGTGCTACCTCAAAAGCCAATTACATCCCACTGGTAAAACGCTGACTGCTGTGTAAAGCACGGCAACAAACATTTACACTTTGGGAGGATCATGCCATCAGCTTCTGGAGGCAACCCGGTCCCTGAGAGCCCTCCCCCGAGCGGCGACCGACAGACTCACAGTCCCACTCCTCAGATCGTCTCAGGCAGCGGACCAAGATATTCCCCGCAGCTCTCCAAAACCCACCTACCTGAGGCACTTTCTAGTGCGAAACTTCAACCAAACTAAAAGTATAAGGGTCCTCCGAGTCAGGACAACGTCGGTAGCTCCCGAAGTAGGAACGCTAAAAGCCGAACCTGCGCAAAATTCAAACCTTCCGTACCAAGCCTCTGATTGGAGGGGCTTTAACCAGCACTTCCGGGAAAGTGCCCGCCTCTTCCCTTCGACGAATCTTGCGATAGGTTCTCTCTGTGCGATATTTGAATTGATTGAAAGGCGAAGGGACGGTTCAATAGATGGGTGTGACGGGAAAAATAGGCGGGACCGCCACGCTGAAGGCGAAGAGCTGAGCCGTAGGGGAGCGAAGTCAGGTTCGGTAGCCAAATCTTCTGGCGGAATTCTGGTAGCCAGCTGTATGCAGTGGGCGAGTTCGTCCCACGGCCCTGAACTCCGAGAATTTCCCGGCCTTGTTTAGTGACAAAAATCCAGAAGACATTATTAGCCAGAAAACACTTCATTTACTTGCGGTACTAGGGACAGAACCCAGCGGGTCTTTTTTCCTGAGCTGCATATCTAGCACCTCCTTTTTAAATTTTTGAGACAGCGTCTGGCTGAGTTGCTGAGGCTGACTTCGAACTTGAAATCCTCCTGCCTCCGAGCACCACCACGCCCAGCTTTTCAGCATTTAAAAGAAATGCTGAAAAATTCCTCCGTACATCCTTTAGTGACTTTTTCCTTTCTGTCCATTTTTTGTTAAGGAGAAATTTACATATGGTGAAAGGCATTTTTTTTTTGAGTGCACAATTTGATGGGTTTTAATAAATGTAAACAGCTGTTTATCTAATGGCCAATCAGGATTCCCATCATCAGAGTTCCCTCCACTGCTCCTCTGATTCCATCAGGAGGAAACTTAGTCTTCCTCTCAGCAAGTTTTCAGGATCCATGTGTACTGTTGCTTGAGCCAACAGTTTTTTTATTGCCGAGAAGTATTACATTGAATGCTTTATCCTTTTGCGTCTTTGTGTTATTTCTGATCTTGGGCTAGAATGAACGAAGTTGTTATGATCTTAGCTATATATATCTCTTTTTTAGGGCATTTTAATTTCTGTTGGGGAAAGTGAGGCATAGCTTGTTTGGGGCATTCTGGGTAGGTTTAACTAAGAAATTTCCAAAGTCCTGCCTTTGATTTATAGGCACTCCAGTTATTCCCGTGCTTTCTAACGTTTAGGGTTGTCAGTATTTCATTTTAACCCTCCAGAGGGTGCGAAATGATGTCTCCTTTTAATTTTGTTTGTGGAGACAAGGGTCTTGCTATGTTGCCTAGACTGGCCTCTAAATCAAAATCTGAACGCACCCTCCCTAGTTGCTTGGATTTCGCGTGTACCCCTCCATGGCCAGTTTTGAAATTGTTTCCGAAAGCTCTGTCCTTGTCCCCCATGCCAATCCAATAATAAGGACACCGGTTTTGAGAAAAAGGAAATAGAACCTTTTATTGCTTTGCTAACAAAGGAGAAACACTGGGGACTCCTGTCCCAAAAGCTATGATTCTGCCCATCAGCAGGAACAGGGGGCTTTTAAAGAGGTGATTCAAAAGCTATATTCCCCTCATTTCTGTCTGGAGTTGTAATTCATTTGTTAATTTGGAAGATAGTCATGTCTGAGATTTTCTGGTAAATCTGCAGAGGATGAAGAAGAAAGGTAATCCTGTTTCACCTGAGATTAGGAAGGAGGGAGAGATTAGGGAAAAGCAATGAGAGAGGAAAAGAAAGAAACATGTCCATTTAAAAAATAACTTGCAGTGACAAAGCAGCAAGGGTTATATTGAAAGCATAAAGTGAATCACTGTTACACAATGAGTTATGATAATGAGGATTTTTTTCATGTGTTTATTGACTATTTTTATATCTTGTTTTGTGAAATGTTTGTTCAAGTTTTGTTTTTAGTTTTTTAAAAAATGTTTTTAAAATTGAATATTATAGTCTTTAAATTTGGCTGTCTATTTTTCATTTGTAGGAATTTTATTCTGGGTACAAGTCCTTTGTTAAATATGTGTATTTTGAATGTATTTGCTCATTTAATGGGTGGTCTTGTTAAAAATCAAACTTTAGATTCACTGAAAAATTACAGATAGTAGAATTCTCATGCTCATACCCATTTCTTGCTGTTTACATAAGCATGGTACCTTTGTTACAATTAATGGAATGATACTGATACATTATTATTCTTAACTAAAGTCCATATACTCTTTAGATAGTCTTACTTTTTTTTTACCCACTGATCTTTTTTTTTTTTTTCCATTCTGTATACCACCTACATTTAGCTGTCATGTTGCTTTAGGCTGCTTAACCTGTGACTGTTTCTCAGATTTTCCTTGTTTTTGATGACCTGGGCATTTTTGAGAGGTCCTCTCCTGATCAAGTATTTTGTAGAATGCCCCTCAAATGGAATTTGTCTGATGTTTTTCTCATGATTAGATTATGATTATGGGTTTTGGAGAGGAAGACCACAGAGGTAAAATACTGTTTTCATCACATTACATAAAAATATATACTTTTTGTATAATACGTCAAAACACTTCTATGGACATGTATAACTAAAAACAAATTTTTAAATTTTTTTAATTAGTTACACATGACAGTACAATGATCTTGACATATCATACATTTGAATCAGATGGGATATAATTTCTCATTTTTCTGAGTGTACAGAATCACATTGGTCATGCAGTCACGTATATACATACAGCAATAATAAAGTCTATTTGGGGCTGGGGATGTGGCTCAAGCAGTAGTGTGCTCGCCTGGCATGCGCGCCACGCTGGGTTCGATCCTCAGCACCACATACAAATAATGATGTTGTATCCACCGAAAAACTAAAGAATAAATATTAAAAAATTCTCTCTCTCTCTTTAAAAAAAATAATAATAATAAAGTCTAATTTATTCTGCTGTCCTTCCTGTATGATATATGTATAACTAAAAAGAACAAATTAAAAAAATTTTAAAGAAAAAGATATATACTTTTGGGTCTAATCCCCAAGCCCCTCTAAGAGTAAAATGTTACATACTATCAAGATGACCTAATATGACTTAATCGATGTTAATATTAAACTTGATCACCCAGTGTTTATCAGGTTTCCCCACTGTAAAGTTATTACTTTCCCACCTTTCCATACTGTGGTTCTTTTGAAGAAAATTAGTATACAACAATACCCACTTAAGGAGTTCGGAAAGTTTTGCTCCATTCCCTTGAGGATAAAGTACATATTTATTTAAACTATTTGAAGTGTTTTCTTTTTGGGGGGATGGGTAGGGGGATTTAACCCAGAGTCACTTTACCACTGAGCTACATCTCCACCCCTCTTTGGGGGAGTACCAAGGATTAAACTCAGGGGCATGTGACCACTAAGCCACAACCACAGCCCTGTTTTGTATTTTATTTAGAGACAAGGTCTCACTGAGTTGTTTAGCGCCTCACTTTTGCTGAGGCTGGCTTTAAACTCGTGATCCTCCTGCCTCAGCCTCCTAAGTCAGTCCATTACAAGTGAGTATCATGGTGTCCAGTTCCTTGGTTTCTTTTAAAACCCATATCTGGGCACTAGATATGTTCCTTACTACTAGGGAATCTCTCAGATGATGAAGTAAAGGAATATACTTGTCTATATTAATGTGTATCTACAGATATCTACAAATATTTCATTATACAAATATCTGTGTGCGTTTTAAGCTAATCAATGAGTTACTGCTTATGTCTCCAACTCAGATACATTGTTCTAACCTAAACTTGCTTATCTGTAACCACCCACTTCAATAGTGAGCAAACTGTCCTTTTTTTTTTTGGCATGGATAGGAATGGTGGGTAGAGGGATATGTTTGTGATTGAACCCAGAGCTTCCCAACCATGTTAACTACACACTGGATGGCAGAGCTACATCTCAAGCCCTGTCTTTTTGTTTTCTTAAAGGTGTCATTGGTGAGTGGTTTGGACCTGTGATAGTACAAAGAAATTCAATTTACCAATGTTTTTTCTTTTGTCTTTAGTGCTTTGTTTTCTAAGAAATCTTTGTCTAACACAAGATCACAAAGTTATACTATGTTTTCATTTAGAAATTTGGTAGTTTTAGCTCCAATGTTTAGATCTGTGATCTATCTCGAATATCTTCAGTCTTCTCTCACTTTTTTAAAATTTTTTTATTTTTAGCACATGCTCCAGCATCACACATACACGAAGTTGATCTGTATAGTTGTTTGTCAATAAAATTCCCTCTGCAAACTTTTAGGTGAGTTAAAAAACTACCATACTTGACTGTATTCAGAAACACAAAACAAAGCTTATATATGAGAATAACATAACATTGCTCCACAGATCTTTTTTTTTTTTACTTTTTCTTATTTAGAGGCGGGGTCTTGCTGAGTTACTTAGGCCCCCACTAATTTGCTGAGGCTAACTTTGAATTTGCTCACCAGGTTTGCTTTTCTTTTTTGGGGGGTAGGGTGGGGAGGTTACCAAGGATTGAACTTAGGGGCACTCGGCCACTTAGCCACATCCCCAGTCCTATTCTGTATTTTATTTATAGGCAGGGTCTCACCGAGTTAGTTGCTTAGCACCTCGCCATTCCTGAGGCTGACTTTGAACTTGAGATCCTCTTGTCTCAGCCTCCCAAGCCTCTAGGATTATAGGCTTGTGCCACCATGCCCGCCCCAGCTTGCTTTTTAAATCCGTTTATCAAGGATATGATTGGTAGCCTTAGAATAGTTTCATCTGAATGGGGAAAGCATAGTACCATGAATTAAAGCTTCATTTGGAATTACTGAAACAGAATATGGTTACGGAATCACAGTTTTGGGGATGGAAAGTGTCAGATCAGATGGGGGAGGCTTTATTGAGATATCACTCCCTGGGGGGAACTTGATCAGACCCACAGAGGGGACAGGAGAAGGGTCTGAGGAGAAACCACGTGGAAGCTCAACCGGACTGGACTTTTATGGGGCTTACAGCAGGAAGGGAAGGGCTTAAGACAGGAAAAGGTGTTTCTAAGGTCCCTTGCCCCCTTGGAGTTGGTCAGGGGAGTTGGCTGAACTCCAGGATTGGCTAGGGGGTCCTGCTGATTGACAGGCGATAGTCAGGAGATCTGGCTGATTGACAGGCATTTCAGCCCGCATCTGATTGATGTTCTTTTCCGGAGCGGGCTGCTTTGTTCTAAGTTGCCACCAAGTCGCCACCTAGTTGCCACCAACCTAACTTCAACCTCATCCATCCCACAACTAATTTAGTAGCAGAGCCAACTGGTTGTGGTAGTACGCACTGTAGTCTCAGTTACTAGGAAGGTGGAGGCAGAGGAGGATGATGTGAGCCCAATTGTTTGAGGCCAGCCTGAACAACACGGGCCCCATCTCAAAAACAAAAAAAAAACAAAGGTAGAAAAGCCAACACCTAAATCTAAGTCTTTTAAATCTTTCATGTTTTATTTTATTTTTAAAATTTATTTTGACTTTTTTCTTCACTTTTTTTATTGGTGCATTATATTTACATACTGATGGGATTTGCTGTTACATATTTGTACATGCACACAATACACAATATAATTTGGCCAATATCACTCCCCAGTAATGTCTTGTTTTAATACTTGAGAACAGAAAAAAGCACAGGCTTTGGAATCAAATAAATGTGGTTTAAAAATCACCTCTTTGCTTAAAGGGTATAGCTCTGTGGTAGAGTGCTTGCTTAGCATGCTTTTTAGCATGGGCAAAGCCATGGGTTCCAACCCCACCCAGCACCAAAAAAATAAAAAATAATAAAAAAATAAGAGGAAGATGGTCAAATCATATCAAATAACCACCTTACACTGGGCAAATTTTCTTCATCCACCTCTTTAGTATTGTTGGGCGAATTAAATGAGATAGAGTTTCAGTCCTGCTTCCTACCAGGATGCCGACATGGTAAAATTACTGTCTCTCCTATAAGGTCAAGTTCAGAGGGAAAACAATGCCAAGTTACAGGGTAAACATCAAGATATCAAGAAAACAGAAAATTCTGAGGCAATCCATCTGTTCTGACCTTTTATAAGGTGATGGGTACCCTGGGCAAAGGCAAAGGAAAAATGAATTAGGAAAAAAATTGTAAGGCTTTGGTTTCTGCCTCTTCCCATTATTCCCTTGGTATAAACTAAAATATCTAGAGGGAGAGGGATGGAAAATAAGATCTCTAGAAGAAATAGAAAAAAATAAAAATATTTGAAGGTGAGAAAATACATTCATAATATTTTCGGTTGCTTAAAAAATGCTAAGACCAGACAGATGTGGTGACATACACCTGTAATCCTAGGAATTCAGGAGGCAAAGTTAAAAGGATTGCAAGCTCAATCTTGCAACTTAGCAAGAACCTATTTCAAAATAAAAAGAGGGGGGGCTGTAGATATAATTCAGTGATAGCGTATCCCTGGGTTGAATTTCTAATACCAAAAAAACCAAAAATACCCGCCCCCCCAAAAAAACCACACAAAAAACAAACATAAGTCCAGAAAGAAAAGAGAATATATATTCATAAAAACCTGGAATTAAAGTCTCTAGCCAGGCATGGTGGCACATGCCTGTAATCCCAACGATTAAGAGGTTGAAGCAGGGGGATCACAAGTTCAGAACCAGCCTGTGCAACTTAGCAAGACCCTGTCTCAAAATTGGAATATAATTTTAGAAAGGGCTGGGGATGTGGTTCACTGGTTAAGTACCCCTGGGTTCAACCCCCACTACAAAAACAAAAAAAAAGTTTCTAGATAATAGCAACATACAGAAGATGTTAGAGGATGTACTAAAATCTTTATAAGTTAGGGACTTTTACATAAATATATATATTTACACAAATATTTTTAAAACAGGAAACAAAGTTGGACAAACTGGAATTAAAAATTAAAATGGTAGAAAAAGTTACAAATATATCAATAAGTGTGATAAATATAAATGTCAGTAAACTCACTAATTAGAAGATAGATTTGATCTTAAAAATTCAGATATAGGGCTGGGGTTGTGGCTCAGTGGTAGAGTGCTGGCCTAGTATGCATTAGGCACTGGGTTCGATCCCCAGCACATATATATATATATATATATATATATATATGAAATAAAGACATTGTGTCCACCTAAAAGTAACAAGTAAATAAATAAGATCATTCATTCACATTTGATCAATATAAAGATCAACACCCTTTAAAAAAAATTCAGATATATACTGTTTTATAAGTGATATAGTGATATGCCCAGATAACAAGGATATAAAGAGTATGGAGGGGGAAAAAAAGTGTATTCTGTATCAGGCAAATACTAACCAAAAGAAATCTGGGACTTCATTAGGGATGAGAAGAGTCATAAGTAGAGTGATAAAAGGTTCAGTTCACCAAGTCGGGCAAGTTGAAACATGTATGCATCTAATAAAATAGTCTCATAAAAGATGAAGCAAAATTTATAGAATAGGAAAACGTTGACAATAGCCACTATTATTTTTTTTCTTGCTATTGGGGATTTAAGACAACCTTATGCAAGTTAGACAAGTGCTATTCACTGAGCTATATTCTCAACCCCCTTTTTAAAAATAATTTTTATTATATTCAAACAGGGTCTCATTAAATTGTCCAGGTTGGCCTCAAACTTGGTGATCCTCCTTCCTCAGAGTCTCAAGTAAATGGTATTTCAGGAATGTGCCACCACACCTAGAAAAATTCCATCATTAATGTGAGAAATTGTACTAGTCCATTTTTCTTTACTATAAAAAAAAAAAACTTTCAGAGATTGAGTAATTTCCAAAAACCAAATAAAATTAAAAGAAGTTTACTTATTTCATAGCTTTGGAGGCTCAAAGTCCAGAGAACTCTGGTAACTGTATCCCCTCATAGCTGATGATATCATGGAAAGAATGCATGTAACAGAGAGCAGCCAAGTTGGGAGACAGCAAGACCCAGGGAGACTAAGGTTCCACAACAACCACATCAATCCCTTCCAAGTCATACTTGCAATGACCTAATAACACTGGGCTCCACCTCTTAAAGGTCCTACTACCTCTTAGCATCACCATGCTGATGACCAAACTTCTAATATATGAAACTTTGGGGGAGACAATTAAACCATATCCAAACTGAAACAGAGATTTAACATGCACTCTCATTATTTATAGGCTCAACAGACAGAAATTTAGCAAAGATATATAGAAAATATGAACAAAAATACTAATACATTTAACAAAATGAACATCCAACAGTGGAAGAATATATATTTTTCTCTAGCACATTTGGGACAGTTGCCAGCTGGGCTGAGTGGTATATACCTGTAATCCCAGCTACTTGGGATGCTGAGCCAGGAGAATCACAAGGTCTGTCACAGCAATTTAGCAAGACCCTGCTTCAAGAGGCAGGGGTAACACCTGGGAATATAGCTCGGTGGTAAAGTGCCCCTGGGTTCAATCCCCAGTTCCACAACGACTCAGCAAACTCTCCTATTAATGCCTGTTCTGTTTACTTCTGCGATCCTTTCCCCTTATTTCCAATTTGTGCCAATCACCTAAAATATTCTCATTCTCCTTAGTGGTTCTTGTACCCAGCTGAGTTTTCCTTTCCATATTAATCATGACTACTGGTCTTGGCCACTTTAGTAACCAACACCCTGGAATATTCTCACCATTCTTAATTTTTTTCCTCTGTTACTTGACAGAGTTGACTCAATGCCCCTTACATCCAAGTTCCCCTTTACTTTCATGACACTTAAAACTGAGAAGTGGGATAGCTGGGTCAAATGGTGGGTTCCATTCCCAGTTTTCCAAGAAACCTTCATACTGCTTTCCATATTGGCTGCAACAACTTGCAGACCCACCAGCAATGTATGATTGTGCCTTTTCCTCCACATCCTTGCCAACACTTATTGTTGTTTGTATTTTTGATAGCTGCTATTCTGACTGGAGTGAGATGAAATCTTAGAGAAGTTTTGATTTGCATTTCTCTAATGTTGAAATTTTTTTTATGTTTGTTGGTTGATTGTATATCTTCTTTTGAGAAGTGTCTGTTCAGGTCCTTGGCCCATTTGTTGATTGGGTTATTTGTTTTTTGGTGTTAATATTTTTTAGTACTTTATATATCCTAGAGATTAGTGCTCTATCTGATGTGCTTGTGGTAAAGATTTGCTCCCATTCTGTAGGCTCTCTATGCACCTCACTGATTGTTTCTTTTGCTGAGAAGAAGCTTTTTAGTTTGAATCCATCCCATTTATTGATTCTTGGTTTTAATTCTTGTGCTATAGGAATCTTATTAAGAAAATTGGGGCCTAATCCAACATGATGGAGATTTGAGCCTACTTTTTCTTCTAATAGACACAGTGTCTCTGGTTTAATTCCTAGGTTCTTGATCCACTTTGAGTTGAGTTTTGTGCACAGTGAGAGATAGATGTTTAATTTTATTTTGTTACATGTGGATTTCCAGTTTTCTCGCACCATTTGTTGAAGAGGCTATCTTTTCTCCAATGTATGTTTTTGGTGACTTTGTCTAATATAAGACAACTGTAGTTATGTGGATTAGGCTCTGTGTCCTCTATTCTGTACCATTGGTCTTCTGGTCTATGTTGGTGCCAATACCATGCTGTTTTTGTTACAGTTGCTCTGTAGTATAGTTTAAGGTCTGGAATAGTGATGCCACCAGCTTCACTCTTCTTGCTAAGGATTGCTTTTGCTACTCTGGGTCTCTTATTTTTCCAGTGAATTTCATAACTGCTTTTTCTATTTTTATGAGGAATGTCATTGGGATTGCATTGATTCTGTATAGTGCTTTTGGTAGTATGGTCATTTTGACAATATTAATTCTGCCTATCCAAGTATAAGGTTGATCTTTCCATCTTCTAAGGTCTTCTTTAATTTCTTTCTTTAGTATGTTGTAGTTCATCGTAGAGGTCTTTCACCTCTTTCATTAAGTTTATTCCCAAGTATTTTATTTTTTTGAGGCTACTGTAAATGGGGTAGTTTTCCTAGTTTCTCTTTTAGTGGATTTGTTACTGATAAATGCCTTTGATTTATGGGTGTTGATTTTATATGCAGCTACTTTGCTGAATTCATTTATTAATTCTAGGAGATTTCTGGCAGAATGCTTTGGGTCTTCTATGTATAGAATCATATTATCTACAAATAGTGATAATTTGAGTTCTTCTTTTCCTGTCTGTATTCCTTTAATTTCTTTCATCTATCTGATTGCTGTGGCTAGGCTAGTAGTTTCAATAAATAAGATAGAAATAGAGGAACAAAAGGAATTATTTCATTTCTATGAAATTATCTGTGTTATTTTTAAGCTCTTCTAGGTTATTTAAAAATTTTTTATTTATTTATTTATTTATTTTTGGTACCAGGGATTGAACCTGGGGCACTTAACCACTAAGACACATCCCCAGCCCTTTTTTGTATTTTATTTAGAGACAGGGTCTCGCTTAGTTGCTTAGAGCCTCACTTAGTTGCTGAGGCTGCCTCTGAACTCATGATCCTCCTGTCTCAGCCTCCCAAGCTTCTGGGATTACTGGCATGCATCACCATGCCTGGCAAGCTCTTATAGGTTAAACCATATAATAAAACTGGCAAATACAGAACAGTTAACTTAATTGAGAGTTTTATACTATTAGAAGGACAAGTTCTTCCCAATTAATGAAACATTTTAAAGTTAGTGAGTACAGGTTTGCAGAATAATTATTCTTTCTTTAAGAATTTTAACTGTGCAGCATTATGATATACTCTAACCTAAAATGATAATGACTTAAAATCAGGATGTATCTCAGTATTGGTAGTTAATGAATCATCATCAGTTATTATAATTATAGAAACACTGAAATAAAAACTTGTCAAGAAAGAAGCTTTGGAAAAGAGGTAATAGTACCACTTAAAATATATGTAATTTCATTACATATTTCAAGGAAAATGAATATGTCTATATTAAAGAAAGAATGCTCTAAGTGAGTTGATGATTTTCTATATGGCAGGGAAATTATGTCAAAATCATAGTTATAAAATTGAATGCAGGTGTATGCTAAGTTATTTTTACATAGCTGGTGACATAGTAAATTAATGTAATCATTTTCAAAAGCAATTTGACAATGTGTACCAAGAGTCATAGAAACTTCAGAGTCTTTTTGGCCCCAAAATGACATATCTGACCAATTGTCATGAAATCATATGCCTAAAGATGTTCTCCAGTTTCCTGACAATGAAAAACTGAAAGCAATTTAAATGTCAACAATGGGAAAATGGTTTAGTAAAGACCATAATCTCTTTGATGGCATATTATGCAATTGCTAAAAATAATAACCATGAAAGCCAAATCACAGCATAGAAACATTCATATGACATAGTGTTAAATGAAGTACAGTGTTTGTTCACTGTTGAAAAGGGTGAAGTGTAATAGACCAAAATTATAATAACCATATTAATGTGTAGATAGAGATGACTTTTTGCTTCAAAATGCTTAATAGTGGCCCTGTGGATGTAGCTCAGTGGTGGAATGCTTGCCTATCATACACAAGGCCCTGGATTTGACATTTAACAGTAAAGTGCTGTTATTTTACAATTATATGTTAAATTTTCATAGTGCCAATCTTAAGAAATGGCCTTGTAAATTTTTAACATTTTCTGTGGGTATTTGGAAGCTTAGATTATAAAAGCTCAATGTATTTACATAGTTTGGGAAGTGAGGCAAATGGTTCCTCTGTCTCAATTGCTATAGCCATATTAAATTCTCTAAAAAGGTATTAGTTAAATGGTAGAGTGTGGGGAGTGAAATTGATCCAAATTATATTGTTCTATTGTTTGCATGTATGAATATATAACAATAAATCCCACTATTATGTACAATTATAATGCACCAATAAAAAAGGACTAAATGAAGTGTAGCTGTGGAATGTTATAAAGCCTTTGAAAATGGTATTAATTTGAGTTTATTCATATTGGAAAAATGACAAAGACAGGAGACATATTATATAGCAGTATGTACCTAATTTTTCATTAAATTATATAGATTTATTTGTGTCTATATGTAGAAAAACCTGGAAAAGATATACCCCAAAATTGTTAGCAGTATTTATATTAAAAAATGGTAAAGACTGGCAGGTAGAGGTGGGGAAACAACCCCAACAACTCACAATTAACCAAACTGTAGCATTAACTTGTATTTATTCATTTACCTACAAATGAATAAACACCTTCAAGTGTTTTCAAATCAGAGAACTTACCAAATTTAGATATCGGGTTGTCTAACATTTAAGTCTTTTCATAGTGTTATGCTCGAATTCGGGACCCCCAAAAGACCACCAGAGACCAAGATTGATGTAAACAGTAAAGAGGTGTTTATTGCGAGCTAGCTCAGTCCTCCGCAAGCACACACAGCAACTGGTGACACTGAGAGGCCTCGAGCCCAGGGTTTGCAGCAGTTTTATACATTCTTTGGAGAAGGCAGGGACCTCACATACATCATAGCATCTCTTAGCAAATCATCACACACCGTGGGAAAATCAAATAACAACTCTAAAACATGATTAGCACATTCACTGGCGGGCACAAGTTGGGTAGGAGTGATTGGTTACTACAAGAGGGAGATTCATTTGAACTGATTACTTTAAGCCAAGAGGGGTGTTCATGCTGAACTACATGGTTTCCCAACACGTTATCAATCACCATAAACTACTGGGAGGGTCATCTGGCATCCCAGGTATTTCCCTGTCTCATGCTGATTGGTGGCTGCTAAGGGGTTGCTATGGATCCCCACCTAGCCTGACTGAGTCAGGGACACCTGGCGCAGCAGATCTCTCCTGTTATTTGTAGATAAACCACTTAGCAGGGTGGGAATTTGCCTAGGAGTGCTCTTTGGTTCTTTCCAAGGACAAAGGCCATATCCCTTCCTTGGACAGGCTTTGCTCTGAGGTAGAGG
Organism: Callospermophilus lateralis; assembly: GCF_048772815.1. Taxonomy (NCBI): domain Eukaryota; kingdom Metazoa; phylum Chordata; class Mammalia; order Rodentia; family Sciuridae; genus Callospermophilus; species Callospermophilus lateralis. The sequence continues at coordinate 74,977,798 of NC_135307.1, read as the reverse complement.
CTGGTTTTTCAATAGAGCTTAATTCAACATGCATTGAGCCCTACTCAGTTCAAGTGCTATATTTAAGCTTTGGAGGCAAATCAGATGAGTAAGATATAGTTCTCAGCTTCAGACTTTAATGATAGACTTAAAAGCAAACATTTTCTATCAAGCCAGAGGAGCTGGGATGATCCCATTTGATGTTTCTCTTATCTGAGTAGTCACTTTTGTGTGTGTATGTATGGTACTAGGAATTAAATCCGGGGCCTTGAACACACTAGGCAAGCATTCTACTATTGAGCTATATACCTCAAGCATCTTTATTATTATTTTTCAAAATTTTATTTTGAGACAGGTTCTTGCTAAACTGCCCAGGCTGGCCTTGAATTTTCAATTCTCCTGCCTCTGCCTCCTGAGTAACTGGGATTATGGGCATGTGCCATGGCTTCCTCTGGCTCTAAGTGATCACTTGATCAGCCAATTAACAACTACTTATTGAATGCCTACTATTAATTACTATAATAAAATCTGTTTAGTGCAATTTTAATGAGCACTAATAACCTATGAACTGTGTACAAATTTCAGTCTTTTAGATCATAGTTTTTTTTTAAAATTTATTTTATTTTATTTTTGAGATAGATTCTCCTTGTGTTGTCTGGACTGGCCTGGAACTCCTGGCTCAAAAGATCTTCCCATCTCAGCCTAGCAAGTATCTGAGACTATAGGCATGAGCCATCATACTGGGCTAGACTAAATATTTTAAAAATGAATATAGTCTCACTAGATGAATTGTGGCTTCTATAAAGAGCTCCAAATGATTCTTCTAAGAAGAGGATTCTGGGCTGTGGTTGTGGCTCAGTGGTAGAATGCTCGCCTTGCATATGTGAAGCACTGGATTTGATCCTTAGCACCACATAAAAATAAATAAATAAAATAAAGGAGGATTGTGTACGTCTACAACTAAAAAAATATTAAAAAAAGATAGGATTCCACTGCTGTTAGAGCAACAGGTGTATCCATGACACTTTAAAATATTCACAAAAGAAAAAAAATGAGATGGGAAGTGCTGTCAAAATAATGATATATATATTTTTAAAAGGCAGAATAGAAAATTACAACACAATCTAGTTATTAAAAATAAAATATTTACATCTAATTATAATAATTACTAATAGTAAGCTCTGGCCATGTGCCAGACCCTGTTTTGTAAGTGCTTTACTTATTTACAGGAAGTCTGTGAGGTAGTTATGGTTGAGAAACTCAGACATAGAGGGGTTAAAAAACTTGCCTTAAAGTGACCTACTCGAAATCACACAGAGGAAGTAGATAAAGAAAGAATTTTTGATTAATTCTTAGATTCAGAGTGAATAATAATGGGTATTTTTTATGTTCTTTACAATGCTAGATATTTTCCTAATTTTAAATAGTAAAATAATTTTTCTTTGTAATCATAGAATTTTTTAAAAATAAAATATTCAAGCTTTTATAGCCAATAAGATTGCTCAATAAAACAGGACTAAGTGAAATGCTGTGTGTCAATTTTTTTTTTTTTTTTTGGATACTGGGAATTAAACCCAGGGGTACTCAAACAATGAGCTACATTCCTTAGGGCCTCACTAAATTTCTGAGGCTGGCCTCTTTTGATTTTCTGCCTCACCCTCATAGAGTTGCTTGTATTAGAGGAGTGAGACACCATGCCTGGAGCCATTAAACTTCTTTGGCATATTATGAGCAGGTTATTCTGAAAAACTGCATACTTAGGTATAGGTCTAAGAAGCTGTCCGTTTGTAAAAGGAATGTACATTTTTAAAGGAAATCCACATGAAATATCTATCAGGAAGAGGATTGCTCCAGACAACTGCTATTACTTGAAAGACATTGATCTATGTAAGAAATGTTTTTGCACCGCACATTTCCTCCTGTTATCGTCCCATAATTTGCCACCCAACCCTCTGTCCCCAGATGCTGAACCTCTTCCCTGTAGTTCACAATGCAATATGTGCTTCAATTTTCTAGCCTTTTTTTTTGTGTGTGTGGTACTGGGGATTGAACCCAGAGCCTTATGCATGGGAGGCAAGTACTTTACCAAGGGCCAGCCCTCTGGCCCTTCTTTGAGACTCATATTTTGTGGGAGTCCTGTGCATATATACATAATTAAATATGTTTTCTTCCATTAATCTGTCTTGTATCAATTATGTCAACTTAAATTCATAGCCTTGTCACAGAATCTAGGAGGGAACCTCTAAAATCATAGACCTAAACTGTCCAACATGGTTGTCACCAACCACATTTGGCTATTGAGCATCTAAATATACCTAGCGTGACTGAGGAAATAGATTTAAAATTTTACTTTTAAATAATTTAAGTTTAGGGATGAGAGTGTAGTTCAATTGTAGAGTAGTTGCCTAGCATGTTCCAGGCCTTAGGTTCAATCCCCAGTACTGCAAAATAAATAAATAAATAAACCCAGAAAAACAAATAACTTAAATTTGAACTTAAAACTGGTACTTGATTCAGTTATTGGAAAAGTCTTTAGTAAACAACTGAGATATATGAATCTACTTTTGCAGTTATAAATCTACTTTTTCAACTGCAAGTTTTCTAAATATAGAATAAGTATTTTCTTTCTTTCTTTCTTTTTTTGGTGTTGTGCTGGGGAATTGAACCCAGGGCCTTGTGCACATGAGGCAAGCACTCTACCAACTGAGCTATATTCCCAGTCCCACAAGTATTTTCAATGAAAATATGAAACTGAACTCCTGAGACTGGAAGAACTCTGGGATAAAGGGGTTTATTGAGACAGTACAGATACTACCTAGAAAAAAAGAAATGATCCATCATAGGACATTGCCCCCAGCAGCATAGCTAGAGAGTAGTTGGGAAAATGTCCACTGGATCTAAAAAATTGGAGAATTTTATTTCGATGCTGGATATAGCTACATCCCCAGTTCATTTATTTATTAATTGTGTTGGGGATTGAACCCAGAGCCTTGAGCAGGCAAGGCAAGCAAACTACCAACTGAGCTATATCCCAGCCCCTCACCCCCATTTTTTAATATATATTTTTAGTTGTAGGTGGACACAATACCTTTATTTTATTTTTATGTGGTGCTGAGGATCGAATCCAGTGCCTCACACATGCCAGACTAATGTGTTACCACTGAGCCACAGGCCAGTCCCCCAGCCCTTATATTTTTTTAATCTTGAGGCAAGTTCTCATTAAGTTGCTTTGGGCCTTGCTAAGTTGCTAAGGCTGTCCTCAAACTTGAAGTCCTCCAAGCCACTGCGAATATAGGCATGTGCCACCTGCTGTTTGTTTGTTTAAGGTTTTAATACACATTCAAGAATGCAAAATAGAGTAGGGCAATGCCACTCATGATGTAATCTCAGCAACTGAGGAGGCTGATAGTGGAGGATTGCAAGTTCAAGTCCAGCCTCAGCAACCTAGTGAGGTAGAGTGCCCCTGGGTTCAATTCCCAGAACAACAACAACAAAAAAGCAAAATATCTTTTCAGCAAATAACTTGTGACTGATTAGCCTTTCCCTATCTCTCTTCCCTTCTATCTTCTCCCTAATTAAGTCTAAGACATCTCAGAATTTTAAAAAATCAATCTAAAGCCCTAAATTGAGATCTGCTATACTGGATCTCTGATATTTGTACCTGTACCTGTACATACATATTTAAAAAATATTTTTACATTTATTTTGTGTTGAAAAAATATAGTGGATATACTGAGTTAAACTATATTACTAAAATTAATTTCATTCATTTCTATTTACTTTTAATGTGGCTTTAAAGCCTTTAAATTGCATGCATGGCTCATGTTATATTTCTATTGGAAGATGCTGTCATAGTCTAGGAGGCACTTTGCTGTTCAAAATCATACCAATGAGAAAGGAATGTCTCACTTCTGTTTGAAAGGTCTGAGCCTTAAGGGTCACTTTGACCTAGAAAAGTAGCCTCTACTCCCAAGCCCAGAGTTTCATATAAGAGGTTTTTAAATTATAGTTTCCAAGGAACCAGATATTTAGACTAGCATGTTTCTAACAGAGCTTAAAAAATGTTTCTAATGAGAGAAGGCCAAGGTTTTATAAATAATGTTGCTCCTGGGACTAAGCAACCTCTTTTATTTCTGAGTGATCACTACTCTTTTTCCAGTGACCTCCCAGTTCTGTTTTGTTCTGTGAGTTCCAGATGCCTCTGCTTCATAACAAAACCCATCCAGAGCTGATTCCTGTTTCTTGCTGGTCCCTCAGAATAATTCAGCACAAGACCAAAGCCTGTGGTAAGCCTCTTCCCATCTCTGTTGCCCAGACACCCCGTGATTCTAGAGAGGCATGTCTTCTCAAGGCCCTAGCAAGGAGCCATCCAAACTTTGTAGAACTACAAGTATGTTTCTACTACTCTGGTGATCTCCATCTGATTGATTTTATCTATAGACATATTGAAATGGAGTCTTGAAATCTTGATGTTAGATAGCCAAACAAGTGAGAGGAATCATTCATACAGAAATACTAATTACATACAGGTTGAGAGCAGAGTTTTAGTAGGACCAACCTGATGTAGTTTGGAACTCAAATGTCTCTCAAAGGTCGCTGTGTTAAAAGCATGGTCCCCAAACTGTGATGCTATTGGGAAGTAGTAGAACCTTTAAGAGATGGGGTCTTGTTGGAAGAATTTAGGTCCTTGGGGAACCTTAAGGGGGATCTTGGAACACCTGCCTCTCCCTCTTTCTCTACTTCCTACCTGCCATGAGGTGAACAGGCCTACTCTGGCAGGCATTTCTGCCATGATGTACTATGCAGTCACAGGCCCTAATCACTAAGTCCAAGGATTATGGATTGAAACCTCTGAAACCATAGCCAAAATTAAGTTTTCTTCTTTTTAAGTTGATTACCTTAGGTGTTTTGCCACAGTGATGGAAAGCTGACCAATACCAACATGGGCCGTAGTCTTGAAGTTGCTCAAATTCTATTCTCAAAATTCATCTTTAATGCGCAGATAATGTTAATGTAACAGGACACTTAAAATTAAAGGACTACTTTACTTTTTCCTTGCTAGCTTCATCTGATGCTGAAAGCAAAAATTGCCCCCACGTGAGTCATGCAGGGCAAGGGGTGAACCTTGCAAAACCAGAATTACAACATACCTCTCCACTCACAGGCCCAGCAGCTTGACCTGACCTGATAGACATATGCATATTTTTAGCTTTTGTTCTCTGAAGTATAAAATCCTAATGGCACTTTGACCAAATCATGAGTAAATTAATTTCTTATTTCACTATCATCTCTTTCTTTTGGTAAAAAGAAATCCAGTCTATTGAGGCCCTTGTAGTCAAGCCTCTGGCCTTGGGCTCTGATAACCTCAGTACCTACTTCATGAAATAGTTGTGAAAATTAAATTTGTGTAGAGGGAGTACAGGTTTTGGCCACATAGACTTAGGGTCAATACCAACCTTGATACTTTTTAATCTATATGGCCTTGGGCAAGTGACAATCTTTTTTTGAGGTATGGTTTCTTCATCTGTAAAATAAAGATGACAATATTTTTCTCATAGAACATTAATTAAGATAAAGATAAATAACATGAGTATCTGAAAAATAAAGATTTTCAATAATAATGACAACAATGCCCTTGGATTTTTAATTAAAAACATCAAGAAATAGAGGGCAGGAACTTTTGCTCTCAAAAATGAAAAAATTTAATGTTAGTTGGCCACAGCTATAAACTGTTGGAATCTTCCTGGAAAACAAACTTAGAACATGTTTCCCAACTGGTTCTATCAGTCTAAGGGTGGTAAGATTTCACAATATTTACAATACTGAATACTGAATCATCAGTTGAAATCAACCTTTTCTCCCCTAAATATTCATTTTGTGGTTTTAAGCAAGTAGAATTCAAACTTATTTTATTCATCCATTTATTGATGCTTTCTGCTACCAGTCTCTAAAGGCTGTAGATGATATTTTCCTTAGGAACTATCTGAGAAAACATAGCAGAAATGCAGTAAATATTTTCATTGTTTTTTCTTCAGTATTTATTTTTTAGTTGTAGTTGTCAATACATTTATTTTATTTATTTATTTTTATGTGGTGCTGATGAGCGAACCCAGGGCCCTTCACATGCTAGGTGAGTGCTCTACTTCAGAGCCACAACCCCAGGCTCTCATTGATATTTTATTATGTAGATGTTTTATATATAAAATGGCAGTCATTTCCATTTTTAAACCCATACTGTGAAATGATAAAATATGGTTGAAAACACTTAAAAAAAAATCCCTGTCAAATTTAAGCATATACCTTCTAAAACATCTCTGAAAATGCATAAATAGAAAGTTGACAGGTTACAGTTACTTAAAAGTTATGCATACATATGGATAAAGCTTGGAACTAAGCATGTCATATGCCAAGATTGTATGAACATTTCTTTAATTTTAATTTCTACAAGTGTTGTAATAATGTTTTTTACACAATAGATAACAGCTTAAAAATTACTGCAAATAGCTGAATCTAGGGGCTGGGGATGTGGCTCAAGTGGTAGTGCGCTCACCTGGCATGCGTGCGGCCCGGGTTAGATCCTCAGCACCACATACAAACAAAGATGTTGTGTCCGCAGAGAACTAAAAAAATAAATAAATATTGAAATTCTCTCTCCCTCTCTGTCTTTCTCACTCTCTCTTAAAAAAAAAAAAAAAAAAGCTGAATCTAAGCATATGTCCCTAAGGATCTAATTAACTGTATTACATTTTCCACCTATTTAAAAATATTTCTTCAAAAGAAAATATTTTATTTGATAGCTACCTAGTTCTTTGTTTTACTTAGGTTATCTTTATATTGCTAATCATTCTTTTTGTTAGCTATTTAGGTTTTAAAGCCTTTTGACTATTATAAACAATCCTCTAATTAATATCTTATATAAACTGTTAATTTTTGTTCAATGTTCTTTTTAAAATATAATTAAATTATTTAATTTCTCTAGTCTTTATAAAGAGGGAGGGGATGGTATAATTTAAACTATGTTTAACAATTGAAAGAAATAAAAGTACTCATCAAATAATGTAAAATTTATACATTAGAAAGAGAACTCTCTCTCTCTCTCTCTCTCCACAATACCTTTATTTTGTTTATTTTTGTGTAGTGCCACCACAGCCCCGGTCCCACCCTCTCTCTTTTGTCATCCCACTTTCCTCACTCCCTGCCTCCTGACCCCAATTTAAGTATGATCCTTTTCCAGGTGTCCAAGTTTCTGATCATTTCTTAGGAAAGAATCCCAGATGGGGAATTACTGAATAATAAAAATTCCAATAGCTTAGAAATTATAGACATTAACAATAGAAACATTTAGTGCAATATTAAAAATAAAAATATATGCACCAAAAATAAAAAGCCCAAAGATTAAAAAAAAAAAAGTCAAATGGAGTGTGGAGTGTGGAAATGAATTCAAGTAATAGTCAAATGGAAATTTGGTGTCTAAGAGTTGGAGAGAATGGATTCCTTGAACAATAATTACTATTCAAAGAATAACTAAACATTTTGCAAAGGAGAAGAATGAGAGAGATGAAAGAATTTCCCTGATCCCTGAAGGAATTGACCCTGCCAAGAGTGTGTTAAGGCTGTGTGGTTAATGACCATAATCTCTTATACTTTCTTATATCAGAGTCTGAATATCTGCTATATAATGTTTGAGTTTCATGACATCTATCATGTTATAGATATTGATAGATAACAAATAGGAACAAATAGAACTTATCCTAACGAAGTATTAGAATATATTCTTTTTTTGGGGGGGGAGTATAGGAATTGAACTCAGGGATACTAGACCACTGAGCCACATCCCCAGCTCTCTCTCTCTATATATATATAAATTATTTTTTTTTTTTTTAAATTTAGAAACAGGGTCTACTGAGTTGCTTAGTGTCTCACTTTTGCTGAGGCTGGCTTTGAACTCCCATTCCTCCTTCCTCAGCCTCCCAAGCTGCTGGGATTACAGGCGTGTGCCACCAGATCTGGCTAGAATGTATTCTTAAAAATAATTTTATTGGGGTCTGGGGGTGTGGCTCAGTGGTAGAGCACTCACATAGCATGTATGAAGCACTGGGTTCGATCCTCAGCACCACATGTTTTGCTGACAATTGGAAAAAAATATATTTAAAAAAAATAATTTTACTGGATCAAAGGACATGTTTTTTTAACTCACTGAATTCCTTTTCTGAAATATTGCATGCTCATTAATATTGCTCTGTCAATCTTGTTAATTTTTATTAGTTTTTCTGACCAGTTATTTTCTAAGTGTTTTTTCTTGTGTAAATTGTTCATCTGTAGAAAGCTGACATTTAAAAACAAAATTCAGTTTGAGTATTTTTAGCAGATAAATATATAGTGGAAAGGGATTACTAATGAATTAAGAAAGTGAAGATCTACACCATTACATACAAGTATAATGCACCAATTTTAAAAAGTGAAAAAAAAAAAAGTAAAGATCTAGTAGTGCCCATTGGCACATTTTTAAATGAGTTCTTTATTAACTGCATCTTATAAATATGAACGAGGCAGTGTAATGTGTTAAAAATAATCTTATTTGTTTTTAATTAATCTAATAATTTTTTAGAAAAGTATTACATGCACATAATATAAAAGTTAGTTTTAATAAAACAAGCTTAATATGACAAAATTTCCCTATTTTGCCCAACCCTCTCCTCTCAGTTGATAATCATTTCCCATAAATCACCTGTTAACAATTTATGCTTTTAGTTTAATATCATGTTTCTCCTCTTCAAGTTTTATCTGATTTACATGAATCTATTGATTTTCCACTAAGAAAGATTAAAAATTTATCAAAATCTGCCTACCCCTCCACCTCTGGAATTTTTTTTTTTTTTTTTTTGTAATGTTGGGAATCCAACCCAGGCAAGCACTCCAACCACTGATCTACATGCATCCCATCCCCTACCTCTGCATTTTTATTGCTTATACTCTTTATTTTTTAATTTTCTTGTGGTTGCCTTATTGACTTTAAATAATATATTTAAATGCATAGTTCTTGACTCACAAAATTTAATATGAAAGATAAGAATGTTACCTTTTAGGGGGATGGGAATAGGAAATACAGTAGAATAAATCAGACATAACTTTCCTATGTTCATATAAGAATACACCACCAGTATAACTCCACATCATGTACAACAACAACAATGAGAAGTTACACTCCATGTATGTATTATATGTCAAGAAACACTCTACTGTCATGTGTATCTAAAAAGAACAAATTAAAAAAATAATAAAAATTATTATGGTTTAGATCTGGAATGTCCCCAAAGGCTCATATGTTGAAGGCTTTGTGTCCAGTGCAGCAAGGTTCAGAGGTGAGGCTTTTGGGAAGGGATTGGGTCATGGGGGCTCTAACCTCATCAGTAGATTAATCCACTAAGGGATCTATACATAGCTGAATGGATTATTGGGAGCTGGTAGAAACTGTATGAGGTAAAACATAGTTGAAGGGAGTTGGAGTGTGCCCTTTGGAACTGTATCTTGTCTTCAGCCGGCCCCTTCCTCCCTTCTTCCCTCCATTTCTCTCTCTCACTGCTCTATCATATGATCCCCACTATATGTTTGCTTCACTATAGGCCCAAAGTGATTGGCCAAGTGACCATGGACTGAAACCTCTGAAACCTTGAGCCAAAATAAATCCTTCCTCCTTTAATTTGATTCATTTTAAACCTTTTCTTTTTTTTAAATTTGTTTTTAGATGTTCATTTTATTCATTTATTTATATGTGGTGCTGAGAATCGGAACCCAGTGCCTCACACATGCTAAGCAAGCACTCTATCACTGAGTCCCAGCCCTAGCCCCTTAAACCCTTTTCTATTTCAAAACATATATGTTTTTATACATATATTCATGGGTACATTCTTATGAATATTCATGTTTCCCATTATACTTTTGGATTCCCTAACCCTGACCCTAAACCTACAAAAAATTTAATACTAATCATAACCATAGCCTTATACCTAAATCATTTAGAATAAAGCCATATATATTAATATGAATATTTATGTATATTTTGACATATATATTTCATTATCAAGGATATATTTGCAAATATTATATATTCATACATATTATTTATACATGAATGCACAAATTAAAAAAACATGTATTTATATGACTCATATTAAACCATGTCTTTTTCAAGTCATATATATTTATGTTTTCATACCTATTTTCACACATACATTCTATGAATATTAATGTTTCCTGGTATACATATTAATTCTGTAACTCTAACCCAACCCCTACCCATAATTTACTACTAACCTTAGTAGTAACTAAACCTAATTTAATATGAAAACATACCTATTGATATGCATATTTACAGTTATTCATTTTCTAACCATAACACTAACCCAACACAAAATTTAATACTAACCCTAACATTATCCATTTACCAAAATACTATTTAACATTTAACATATATAAATAAGAATATATATGTGGATTTTGAATTATACATTTAATTTTCAATAGCATATTTAAATATACATTTTTATATATTCATATATATGATTATTCATGGATCCCCAAATTTTAAAATGAGTGTAATCATATGACTCACTTTAAACCCATTCATATTTCAAAACACATATATTAATATATTATTTCATACATAATTTTATGCAAATGTAATTGTGATTATTCATGTTTCCCTATATACATATTTATTCCCTAATTCCTATCCCGAATCCTACAAAATATTGAATCTTAAACTTAACATTATCCCATACCTAAACCTATTTTAACATAAAATAACACATATTACTATGAATATTTATGTGTATTTTAACTTATATACTCAATCATCAATTGTATATTTGCATATACATTATTATATATTTATATATAAGATTTAGGCATGCCTCTCTAAATTTAAAATAATTATACTCATATTACTCACTTTAAACCCTTTCTTAATTGAATACATATATATTTGTATATATTTTCATACATACATTCATAGGTACATTCTTATGAATATTCATATTTCCTGATATATATTCATTTCATAACACTAGCTCCTACCCAGCGCACAATTTAATGCTAACCCTAAACATATCCCTATACTTAAATCTAATTTAACATAAAATCATATATATTAATATGAATATTTATATGTATTTTGATTTACATAACCAATCATAAATGATATATTTGCATATATATTATAATATATACTATATATGATTTAGGCATTTATCCACAAATTAAAAAACGTGTATTCATATGACTCACTTTAAATTCTTCTGTGTTTCAAGACATATAACATGTGTTTTTTTTTAATTTAATTGATTTTATTTTTTTAAATACACAACAATGGAATGCATTACAATTCTTATTATACCTATAGAGCACAATTTTCCATATATTTGTAAAAAAGTATGTTCACGCCATTTCATGTCTTTATAGATGTACTATTTTTTTGCATTACAATTCTTATGACATATATATACCACAATTTTTTATATCTCTGTTTGCATATAAAGTAGGTTGACACCCAATTCGTGTCTACTTACATATACTTTGGATAATGATGTCCATCACATTCCACCATCCTTGCTGCTCCCCTGCCTTCTCCCTTTTTCTCCCTCCCCACTTCCCTATCTAGAATTCATCTATTCCTCCCTTCCTACCCCATTATGAGTCAGCCTCCTTATATCAACGTAAACATTTGGCCTTTGTTTTTTGGGGATTAGCTAACTTCACTTAGCATAATCTTCTCCAGTGCCATCCATTTACCTGCAAATGCCATGATTTTATTCTCCTTTATTGCTGAGTAATATTCCATTGTGTATATATGCCACATTTTTTTAATCCATTCATGCACTGAAGGGCAGCTAGGTTGGCACCACAGTTTAGCTATTGTGAATTGTGCTGCTATAAACATTGATGTGGCTGTGTCCCGGTAGTATGCTGTTTTTATGTCTTTTGGGTATAGTCCAAGGAGAGGGATAGCTGGGTCAAATGGTGGCTCTATTCCCAGATTTCCAAGGAATCTCCATACTGCTTTCCATATTGGCTGCACCAATTTGCAGTCCCACCAGCAATGTATGAGTGTATCTTTTTCATATATATATATTTTTTTTCTTACGTATTTTCATGCATATATTCTTATGGATATTCTTATTTCCTGATATACATATTCATTTCCTAACTCTACACAAAATTTATTACTAATCATAAACTTACCCCTGTACCTAAACCTAATTTTACATAAAAGCATATATATTAATGTGGAGTGTGGTGACTGAGATTTGGGGGTCCCTGATTGCTTCATGGCTGTGGCATGCCTGCTGCCTGAGAATGTTTCTGTACAAGGATACAGGATGCTCAGTTGCTATGGTGATGTCTCTCTGGAAGAGGCTCTGTGCAAGAGTCTTATCAGTCTTGACCTTGATCTCAGGCACACAGCTTCTGGGGAGAGACAAATGCTGAGCATGACAAAACAACTATGTTTCACCAACAACTTTCACACCAAGCCTGCCTGCTTAACTTTAGACAATGGGCTTCCTGAGTGCAGCAGGAAGCTCCTCCAAACATTGCAACACTGAAATAGTTAAAAGAATCTTTCTAGTCCTGTAACTTTGTAGTGCACAAAAACAATGTATCTGTAGTCCTTTACTTCTTGATTATGAGACCCTATATAATATAACTTGCTGAGCTCTTTAGTCAGTTCCTCCAGCAGAGAACAGTGTCCCACCTGATCCCAGACTTTTATCTACCTGTGTGTGTTTTCCTTAATCATCTATCACCCCTTGCCAGTACCTCAGGTTCAGCTGTGCAGGTCAAGGCATATTAATATAAATATTTTTGTGTATTTTGATATATATTCAATTATCAATAGTATATTTGCATATTTAGGCATGCATCTACAAATAGCAAAATGTGTATTCATATGACACACTTTAAACCCTTCCATATATATATATATATATATATATATATATATATATATATTTTAAAGAGAGAGAGAGAGATAGAGGAGAGAGAAATTTTAATATTTATTTTTTAGTTTTTGGCAGACACAACATCTTTTTGTTTTTGTATGTGGTGTTGAGGATCGAACCCGGAACACACGCATGCCAGGCAAGCGCGCTACTGCTTGAGCCACATCCCCAGCCCTCAAAATATATTTTTTGTATGTTTTCATGCATCATTTCACACATATATTCTTATGAGTATTCATATTTTAGGAAATACATATTTATTCCCTAACTCTAACCCGAACACATTCCTAATTTAATACTAACTTAACAGTCCCCTATACCTGTTAAAGCCTATTTAAACATAAGCCTATATAATAGTGTGAATATTTATATATATATTGTCATATATATAATCATCTATATTTCTTATATATCATTATATGTTGCAGTCTGGCTGGGCACAATTCAGAAGCCACTTATCAAGCAGAAATGAACTTTATTTTTAGAACGAACACACACACACACACACACACACACACACAGGCCACACCACAGGAGCTCTTCAGGAATTCCCTCAGAGCCCAACTGCCACCACTGGCTTCCCACAAGTCTCTTCACCCCCCCCCCCTCCTCCTGCTCTTGAGGCCAATTGGCTGGGTAGCATGGGCAGAGCAAAAAAAAGACCCCCAATGAGCAGCTCCGTGGTCTGAAAGGGCGGGGAAACAGCCCAATGAGCATCACTGCAGAGGAGCCAATCGGCTGGCAGCTGGAAGTTTGCTAGGGCCACTGTGAGCCAATCATCAGCTGGCAGCTGGAAGTTTGCTGGGGCCTCTTCGGCTGTGGCTGTCAACAATTATATATCCTTTTTTATGATTTAGGCATGCATTTCCAAATTACAAAAAAGTGTATTCATATGATTCACTTTAAACTATTCCATATTTCAAAACATATATGTTTATTTATGTTTTCATGCATATTTTCACACATATATAATTATGAATTTTCATTTCCCAATATACATATTCATTTCCTATCCCTGACCCTAACCCAGCCCATAATTTAATATTAACCCTAAACACACCCCTACACCTAAACCTGTTTAACAAGAATTATATATATGAATATGTATATTTATATATATTATGACTTATGTGTTTAATTATCAATGGCACGTTTGCCTAAATGTTATATATTTAAGATATATGGGCCTGGTCTCGTTGTGGCTGGCAGGGTTCGGAGCCTGCGGGCGGCGCTGGCTGGGCCAGCCAGGCAGCGCGGAATGCTGCACTCTTGAGGAAAAAGGCAGTGGGTCCAAGTATTTTCTGCGGTTTTCAGCGGCTATGGATAACCTTCCCTCCAGTCCCACAAAAGCTAGATTTGAAATTCAGGATTTACAAAAGGTGCAAGTTTGGGACGTTCTGAAGAGTACAATTTTGTGAACTTATAAAACAGAAGATCTGTTTGAAATGTGATGGTTTCAGCAAGGCCTCAGTTTTCTTCCCTCAGCCCTTGTAATTTGGACATCTGCTGCTTTCATATTTTCATACATTACTGCGGTAACACTCCACCATGTCGACCCTGCTTTGCCTTATATCAGGCCCAGAAACAATGGAGTCAAGTACCTGGACTTTAACCTCTGAAATTTGACACTGGTACAGTAGCTCCAGAAAAATGCTTGTTTGGGGCAATGTTAAATATTGCTGCAGTTTTATGCATTGCCACCATTTATGTTCGTTATAAGCAAGTTCATGCCCTGAGTCCTGAAGAGAACCTTATCATCAAATTAAACAAGGCTGGCCTTGTACTTGGAATACTGAGTTGTTTAGGACTTTCTCTTGTGGCAAATTTCCAGAAAACAACACTTTTTTTTTTTGCACATGTAAGTGGAGCTGTGCTCACCTTTGGTATGGGCTCATTATATATGTTTGTTCAGACCATCCTTTCCTACCAAATGCAGCCCAAAATTGATGGCAAACAAGTCTTCTGGATCAGACTACTGTTGGTTATCTGGTGTGGAGTAAGTGCATTTAGCATGCTGACTTGCTCATCAATTTTATACAGTAGGGATTTTGGCACTGATTTAGTACAGAAACTGCACTGGAATCCTGAGGACAAAGGATATGTGCTTCATATGGTCACTACTGCAGCAGAATGGTCTATGTCATTTTCCTTCTTTGGTTTTTTTCTGACTTACATTCGTGATTTTCAGAAAATTTCTTTACGGGTGGAAACCAATTTACATGGATTAATCCTCTATGATACTGCTCCTTGCCCTGTTATTGATGAACGAACACGACTACTTTCCAGAGATTTTTAATGAAAGTATAAAATATTTCTGTACTGATTATGATTCTCAGGGATGGAGAAAAGGTTCAGAAAAGTAACTTACTACCCTCTGAAATTTTCAACCAATTAATCAAGACTGATAGTGACATTGATGAATCCTAATAATCAGGAGACATGAAATAAGCCATTTGATAAATAATTTTAAGGATATAATCAAGAGGGCTATTTAAAAACATTTCTACCTATGCTTTTTTATCCCAGGAAATAAAATCAAAGGACTATAAAAAAAAAGATATATGATTCAGGCATGCATCTCAAAATTGCAAAAACAATTGTATTCATATGACTCACTTTAAACCCTTCCCTATTTTGGGCTGGCATTGTGGCTTAGCAGTAGAGCACTTGCCTAACAGGTGCAAGGCCCTGGGTTCGATCCTCAGCACCACATTAACAAAAAATAATGAATAAAGGTATGAATAAAAATGAATAAGGGTATGGTGTCCAACTACAACTAAAAATAAATAAATAAATACCCTTCTCTATTTTGAGACATATATATTTGTATATGTTTTCATACATATATTCACACATACATTCTTATAAATATTCAAATTTTCTGATATACATATTCATTCCCTAACCCTAAATCTAGTCCCACCCATAATTTAATACTAATCATTAACCAAGTTTAATATCAAAGCATATATATTAATATTAATATATATGCATATTTTGACTTATCAAATATATTTACATATATATTATTTTATATTCTTATTTATGATTTGGGCATGCATCCCTAATTACAAGGAGTGTATTCATACGACTCACTTTAAATGCTTCCGTGTTCTAAAACAAATATATTTATGTATGTTTTCATGCACAGTACCCATACCCCTACATCTAAACCTTTATTTATGATTTAGACATGCATCCTCATATTAATAATAAACAAATATGCCATTGGTAATTGAATATATAAGTCCAAGTGCACATAAATATTCATATTAATACATATGCTTTGATGTTATATTAGGTTAGGTTTAAATATATAGTTAGGGTTAATATTAAATTATGGAATGGGTTATGGTTAGTTTTAGGGAATGAATGGGTATTAGGAAATATGAATATTTGTAAGAATGTACGTGAGAATATACGTCTAAAAACATATAAATACTCGGGAGGCTGAGACAGGAGGATCGTAAGTTCAAAGCCAGCCTCAGCAAAGAGAGCAAAGAGCAAGGCGCTAAGCAACTCTGTGAGACCCTGTCTCTAAATAAAATACAAAAAAGGGCTGGGGCTGTAGTTCAGTGGTGGAGTGCACCTAAGTTCAATCCCTGGTACCAAAGCAAACAAACAAAACATATGTTTTGAATATGGAAGATTTTAAAGTGAGGCATATAATTACACTTTGTTTTTATTTGGAAATGCATGCATAAATCATGTATGTACATATAATAATAGACATGCCAATATACCACTTATAAATGAAAATATAAGTCTGAATACATAAATATTTATATTAATATATGTACTTTTGGTGAAATAAGATCAAGGTATAGGGGTATGGTAGGATTAGTATTAAAATATGGGTAGGTTAGGAAATGAATATGTATATAAGGAAACATAAATATTTATAAGAATGAATACAGGAAGATATCTATGAAAACATAAATATATATGTTCTGAAATAGGGAAGGATTTAAAGTAAGTTGTATGAATACAATTTTTTACAATTTGGAAATTCATGTATAAATCATATATATTAATTATATTATAATATATATACAAATATACCACTTATAATTGTTTATATGTCAAAATATTCATATAAATATATATGCTTTTATATTTTAAAAGATTAGGGGCCAGGGTATGGTTAAGGTTAGTATTGAAATATGGGTAGGTTAGAATTAGGGAATGAATATGTATATTGGGAAATATACATAAGAGGCCATAAGACATGTTTATGACATAAGTCATAAGAGGTATGCATAAAAATATGTATTAAAAATATATATAAATATATATGTTTTAAAATAGGGAGAGGTTTAAATTGAGTCATATGAATGCAGTTTTTAGAAAATTGGAGATGCATGCCTAAATTATAAAGAAGAATATACAATAATATATATGCAAATATACCATTGATAATTGAATATATAAGTTAAAAATACATAAATATTCATATTAATATATACACATTTTTGTTAAATTATGTTTAGGTGAAGAAGTATGGATGGTTAGGTTTACTATAACATTATGTGTTGGATTTGGGATAGTGTTAGGGAGTGAATATGTTTATCAAAAAATATGAATATCATAACAACTTGTGTGTGAAAATATGCATGAAAACCTATATAAATATGTTTTTGAAATAGTGTAGTGTTGATGGGCGCTGTGGCACATGCCTGTAATCCCAGTGGCTGCAGAGGCTGAAACAGGAGGATGCAAGTTCAAAGCCAGCTTCAGCAAAGGCAGGGTGCTAAGCAACTGAGTGAGATCCTGTCTCTAAATAAAATACAAAATTGGGCTGGGGATGTGGCTCTGTGACCAACTGCCTCTGAGTTCAATCCCCAGTACCAAAAAAAAAAACAAAGAAAGAAAGAAAGAAAGAAAGAAAAGAAAAAGAAATAGTGAAGGTTTGAAAGTGAGTTATGTAAAATATTTTTGCTAAGAGATAAATGTGAAAATAATATATATTAAAATATAATACTATATATGCAAATATACCATATGCAATTGAATATATAAATCAAAATAAACATAAATATTCATATTTATAAATGTGTTTATGTGAAATTGAGTTTAGATGTAAAGCTGTTTTCAGAGGTAGTACTAAATTATGGGTTGTGTTAGGGTTAGGGTTAGGAAATAAATATGTAATCTATATCATGAAATATGAATATTCACAAGAATGTGAGTACAAAAATGCATGAAAACATATATAAATATATATATTTTGAAACACAGAAGGATTTAAAATGCATCATATGAATATACTTTTTGTAATTTTTGGATGTATTTAAATAATAAATAAGAAAATATAATGATATATATGAAAATATATCAATGATAATTGAATATATAACTCAAAATACATATAAATATTCATATTAATATGTAACCTTTTGTGTGAAATTAGGTTAGCTCTAGGGGAATGACTAGGGTAAATATTAAATTAGGGCTAGAGTTAGGAAATGAATATGTATATTGGTAGATATGAATATTCATAAGTATGTATTCATGAAATTATGCATACATGTATAAATACATATGTTTTATAATAAGGAAGAATTTAAATTGAGTTGTGTGAATACACTTTCTTGTAGTGTGAGGATATATGCCTAAATAAAAAATAATATATAAAGATATATATGCTAATATACCATTGATAATTGAATATATAACTCAAAATACACATAAATATCCATATTAATATATAAGCCTTTATGTGATATTAGGTTTACGTATAATGGAGTGGTTAGGGTTAGTATTGGGAAAGATGAACATTCATGAGAATGTATATGCAAAAATATGCTTGAAAACATATATAGCTATATATGGTTTGAAATAGGAAAGGTTTTAAAGTGAGTCATATGAATACACTTTTTGTAATTTGGGGATACAAGAATAAATCATAAATAAGAAAATATAATAATATATTGCTAATATATCATTTATAATTGAATATATAAGGAAAAATATACATATTCATATTAATATCTATACTTTCACGTGAAATTAGGTTTAGGTATAGTGGAGTGGTTAGGGTTAGTATTAAATTGTAGATTTGGTTAGGGGTAGGGTTAGGAAATCAATATGTTTATCAAGAAATATGAATATTCATAAGAATGCATGTGTGAAAATAGGCATAAATATATATGTTTGAAAAAAGGAAGGGTTTAAAGTGAGTTGTATGAATAGAATTTTTGGAATTTTGGGATGCATGCCTAAATCATAAATAATATATAATAATATATGTGAAAATATACCACTGATACTTGAATATGTAAGTCAAATTTCACATAAATATACCTAATATTATATAAGATTTTATGTGAAATTAGGCTTAGTTATAGGGGAGTGGATAGGTTTAATATTAAATTATGGGTGAGTTAGGGTGAGGGTTAGAAAATGAATGTATGTATTGAGAAATTCAAAAGGAGAAACTCATGAGAAAATTCATAAGAATATTTGCATGAAAATTTACATGAAAACCTATATAAATATATATATTTTGAGATACAAAATGATTTAAATGATTCATATGAGTATCCTTTTTTGTAACATAGGGATACATGCCTGAATCATATATAAAAATATATGATAACATATGTGCAAATATATCATTGATAATTGAACATATATGTCATAATACACATCAATATTCATATTAACCTATAAACTTTTATATGAAATTATGTTTGGGTATAGGAGAGAGGTTATAGTTATTATTAAATTATGGGTTGAGTTAGTGTTAGGGTTAGGAAATGAATATGTATATCAGGAAATATGAATATTCATAAGAATGTATGCATGAAAATATATAAATACATGTTTTGAAATATGAAATGTTTTAATGTGAGTCATATTAATATACTTTATGTAATTTGGGGAAGAATGCCTAAATCATAAATAAGAATATATAATTATATATATGCAAATATGCTTGATAATTGAATATATAAGTCAAAATGCGAAAATAAATATTCATACAAATATGAATATTATGTTAAACTGGGCTTGGTTGTAGGAGTATGGTAAGAGTTAATATTAAATTATGCATTGGTGGGCTGGGGCTTTAGTTCAGTGGTACAGTGCCCGCCTTGCACATGTGAAGCACTGGATTCGATCCTCAGCACTACATGAAAATAAATAAAAATATTGTTTCCCACTACAATTAAAATTTTTTTTTAAATTATACATTGGTTTATAGTTAGGGTTAGAAAATATACATGTGTATAGGGAAATGTGAATATTCATAAGAACATATGTGTGAAAATGTGCATGAAAGCTTAAATAAATACATGCTTTGAAATAGGGAAGGTTTTAAAGTGAGTCATACGAATACCTTTTTTTAATAATTTGGGTTTCATTTCTAAACCATAAATAAGAATATATAATAATATTTATGCAAATATACCATTAATAAATGAACATATAAGTCAAAATACACATAAATATTTATATTAATATATAAGTTTTTATGAGAAATTAGGTTTATGTATAGGGGACTGGCAAGGGTTAGTATTAAATTATGGGTTGGACTAGGGTTAGTTTAGAATATGTACATTGTTAAAATAAATATTCATAAGACATAAGAATATATGCATAAAAATACGTATGAAACATATATAAATATGTATGTTTTGAAATACGGAAAGGTTTATATTGAGTCATATGAATACACTCTAATTTGAAGATGCAAGGCTGGGGTTTTGGCTCAGTGGTAGAGTGCTTGTCTAGTGGTAGAGTGCTTGTTCTAGCATTTATTTATTTTTATGTGGTGCTGGGTTCAATCCTCAGCACCACATAAAAATAAATAAATAAAATAAAGGTATAATTTGGGGATGCATTGCTAAATCATAAATAAGAATATATAACAATATATATTGAAATAAGTGAGTTGTATGAATCCATATTTTTAATTGGGGATGTAAGTGTATCATAAATAAAAATATATAATAATATATGTGCGAATATACCAATGATAATTTAATATATAAGTCAATATACACATAATTATTCATAATAATATATATGCTTTCACATTAAATTAGGTTTAGGTATAGGAGTATGGTTAGGGTTAGTATTAATTTTTTTTTAACCTTTATCTTATTTATTTTTATGTGGTGCTGAGGATTGAACCCAGGGCCTTACACATGATAGGCAAGTGCTCTACCACTGAGCCACAATCCCAACCCAGGGTTAGCATTAATTTATGGTTGGTTTCAGTTCAGAGTTAGGGAATGGATTTTTTTGTGGGGAGGTGGGTACCAGGGATTGAACTCAGGGACACTCAACCACTGAACCACATCCCCAGCCCTATTTTGTATTTTATTTAGAGACAGGGTCTCACTGAGTTGCTTAGCATCTCGCTGTTGCTGAGGCTAGTTTTGAACTGGGGATCCTACGGTCTCAGCCTCCCCAGCCAATTGGAATACAGGCATGTGCCACTGTGTCCAGCTAGGGAGTGGATATACATATATCCAGAAATATGAATATTTATTAGAATGTACATGTGAAAATATGTATGAAAACCTATATAAATATATTTGTTATGATATAGGAAATGGTTTAAAGTGAATCGTATGAATACACTTCTTTTTATTCGTGGGATGCATGCCTAAATCATATACATGAATATATAATAATATATATGCAAATGTGATATTGATAACTGAACATACAAGTCAAAATATCCATATATATTCATATTAATATATATGCTTTTATGTTAAATTAGGTTTAGATGTGGGGGTATAGTTAGTATTTTTTTTAATATTTATTTTTTAGTTGTAGTTGAACACAATATCTTTATTTTATTTATTTATATGTGGTGCTGAGGATCAAACCCAGGGCCTCGCATGTGCTAGGTGAGCGGTTTACTGTTGAGCCACAACTCCAGCCCTAGGGTTAGTATTAATTTATAGCTTGGGTATGGTTTTTGGTAAGGGAATTAATATGTATATAAGAAATAAGAATATTCATAAGAATGTATGTTTAAAAATATGTATGAAAACATATATAATTAAATATTTTTTAAATAGGGAAAAATTTTAAAAAATATTTTTTTTAGTTGTAGATGAACACAATATCTTTATTTATTCATTTTGATGTGGTGCTGAGGATTGAACCCAGTGCCCCACACATGAGAGGCAGTGCTCTACCACTAAGCTACAGCCTGAGCCCTGAAGTAGGAAAATTTTTATAATTAGTCATATGAATACACTTTTAAAAAATTTGGGGATGCATGCCTAAATCATATTTATTTAATATATAATGATATATATGTAAAGAATATATAAGTCAAATTAAAAATAAATATTCATATTAAATATACTTTTTTTTAAAAAATATTTATTTTATTTTAGTTGTCGGCGGACACAACATCTTTGTTTTGTATGTGGTGCTGAGGATCGAACCCGGGCCGCACACATGCCAGGCGAGCGCGCTACCGCTTGAGCCACATCCCCAGCCCCTTAAATATACTTTTTATGCTAAATTAGGTTCAGTGTATAGTTTGGGTTAGTATTAATTTATGGGTGTGGTTAGGGTGAGGGAATGAACATGTATATAGTGTAACATGAATATGCCTAAGAATTTATGCATGAAAATATATGTGAAGTTATATATAAATATATAAGTTTTGAAATAGGAAAAGGTTTAAAATGAGTCATATGAATACAATTTTTGTAATCTAGTCATGTGTGGATAATCATATATATGTAAATATATCATGTATATGCAAATATACAATTGATATTTGGATATGTCAAAATACATGTAAATATTCATATTTATTATGTTTTTGTTAAATTAGGGTTAGGTGTATGGGTAATTTTAGGGTATTAGTAAATTTTGGGTTGGGTTGGTTTGGGGCTAGGGTTAGAAAATGAATATTTATTTTGGGAAATATGAATATTCATAAGAATGTATATGTGAAAATATGTATGAAAACATATAAAAATATATGTTTTGAAATAGGGAAGGGTTTAAAGAGAGTCATATAAATACATTTTTTTCTAAATTTGCAGATGAATGCAAAAACATCATATATGTGAATAGATAATAATATATATGCAAATATACCACTGATAATTGAATATATAAGTAAAAATACACATAAATATTAATATATATGTTGTTATGTTAAATTAGGTTGAGGTATGGGGTAAAGTCAGGGTTAATATTAAATTTTAGGTTTAGTTAGGGTTAGAGAATATGTATATGTATATAAAGAAACATGAATATTCTTAGTTACATTAACGTGTCTGAATAATTTGTATGATACTATTTTACATTGATTTTAATTTCTTTTGATTTAATTTATATTTCCCTTTTCCATTTCTCCATTCAAGCAAGCAACAGGCTCTGAATTTTATCACTTCTTGAGGTATGAGACAGGGAGGAAAAACAATTAGTTGGTAACATTTTTGCAGACATTTGTATTCTGTAAGCCCAAATTCAATGAGAAGCATGGAATTTAAGGGAAGTCATATGGTGATTAGGAGAAGTGGGGGTTGGAGAGGGGCTCCTCCTCAAAAATTCCAGAGATTGGGGTGGCAGCAAGAAGAAATGTGGTTCTCAGATACTGCTTCATGGTGGAGCCCCAAGGTTGGGGTCATGTAAGCCTCATAATGACTAGATCTGTCAGACATCTGGGGATAGGCAGGATCCCAGCACAGACCCTATTCACACATGAGGGTCCCCAAGGCCCTAAAGGAGCAGAGATCTGCAGCATTAAAATCCATTATTCATTGAGGGCTCTAAGTTATCTAGGTGTAGAGATACTCATGTCTGGGGTCTCCCTATTCTCTGATGCTTTGGCAACTATGTACCTTGACCATATCCAGGGAGAGCAGAAAAATTCCAACAATGTCTATGGTTACATTTTCCATCAAGCAGGACTTATGAGGGAAGGAAGAGAAAAAGAGGCTATTTTTTCAGAGGCAGAAAACAAATTGAAGTGGAGAAAATAAACTCTTTCACCTCTTTCATTAAGTTTATTCCCACGTATTTTATTGTTTTGAGGCTACTGTAAATGGGGTGGTTTTCTTAGTTTCTCTTTCAGTGGATTTCTCACTGGTATACAGAAATGCCTTTGATTTATGGGTGTTGATTTTATATGCAGCTACTTTGCTGAATTTATTTATTAGTTCTAGGAGATTTCTGGCAGAATGTTTTGGGTCTTCTAGGTATAGAATCATATCATCTGCAAATAGTGCTAATTTGAGTTCTTCTTTACCAATCCATATCCCTTTAATTTCTTTTGTCTGTCTAATTGCTCTTGCCAGTGTTTCAAGACCTATGTTAAATAGAAGTGGTGAAAGAGGGCATCCCTGTCTTGTTCCAGTTTTTAGGCTGAATGCTTTAAATTTTTCTCCATTTAGAATGATGTTGGCCTGGGGCTTAGCATAGATAGCTTTAGTGATGTTGAGAAATGTTCCTGTTATCCCTAGTTTTTCTAGTGTTTTAAACATGAAGGGATGCTGTATTTTTTAGAATGCTTTTTCTGCATCTATTGACATGATTATATGGCTCTTATCTTTAAGTCTATTAATGTGATAAATTTCATTTATTGATTTCCATATGTTGAACCAACCTTGTATCCTGGCATGAATCCCACTTGGTCGTGGTGTACTATCTTTTTGAAATGTTTTTGTATTCAATTTGCCAGAATTTTATTGAGAATTTTTGCATCTATGTTCATTATGGATATTGGTCAGAAGTTTTCTTTCTTTGATGGGTCTTTGCTTAGTTTTGGAATCAGTGTGATATTGGCCTCATAGAATGAGTTTGGAAGTGCTCCCTCTTTTTCTATTTCCTGAAATAAATTGAAGAATATTGGTATTAGTTCTTCTTTAAAGGTCTCACAGAACTGTGCTGTGTATCCATCTGGTCCTGGACTTTTCTTGGTTGGTAGGCTTCTGATGGTGTCTTCTTATTTCATCACTTGAAATTGATCTGTTTAAATTGTGTATATCATCCTGATTCAATTTGGGCAAGTCATATGACTCTAGAAATTTGTCTATGCCTGTGGTAGTTTCTATTTTAATGGAGTACAAGTTTTTAAAATAATTTCTCATTATCTTCTGTATTTCTGTAGTATCTGTTGTGATATTTCCTTTTCATCACGTATGTTAGTAATTTGAGTTTTCTCTCTCCTTCTTTTCATTAGTATGGCTAAAGATCTGTCAATTTTATCTATTTTTTTTTCAAAGAAGCAACTTTTTGTTTTGTCAATTTTTTCAATTGTTTCAATTTCATAGATTTCAGCTCTAATTTTAATTATTTTCTCTCTTCTACTGCTTTTGGTGTTGATTTGTTCTTCTTTTTCTAGGGCTTTGAGATGTAATGTTAAGTCATTTATTTGTTGACTTTTTTTTTCTTTTAAGGAATGAATTCCATGCAATGAACTTTCCTCTTATTACTGCCTTCATAGTGTCCCAGAGGTTTTGATATTTGTATCTGTGTTCTCATTTACCTCTAAGAATTTTTTAATCTCCTCTTTGATGTTTTTTGCAACCCATTGTTCATTCAGTAGCATATTATTTAGTCTCCAGGTATTGGAATAGCTTTTATTTTTTTTTTATTTTATCATTGGTTTCTAATTTAATTCCATTATGATAGAATGTAGGTAGTATCTCTACTTTTTTATATTTGCTAAGAGTTGCTTTGTGGCATAATATATGGTCTATTTTAGAGAATGACCCATGTGCTGCTGACAAGAAATATTTGCTTGTTGAAGGATTAAAATATTCTATATATGTCAGTTAAGTCTAAGTTATTGATTATATTATTGAGTTCTATAGTTTCTTTGTTCAACTTTTGTTTGGAAGATCTATCGAGTGGTGAAAGAGGTGTGTTTAAGTCACCTAGAATTATTGTGTACTATTGAACTTGAGAAGAGTTTGTTTGTTGAATGTAGACAAAAATCCATTGTTTGGGGCACATTTATTTATTATTGTTATGTCTTGTTGATGAATGGTTCTCTTAAACAGTATGAAATATCCTTCTTTATCCCTTTTGATTAACTTTGGCTTGAAGTCTTCTTTATTTGATATGAGGATGGAACCCCCTGCTTGCTTTTGCAGTCCATGGGAGTGGTATGATTTTTCCCAACCTTTCACCTTCAGTCTGTGAATGTCTTTTCGTATGAGATGAGTTTCTTGAAGGCAGCATATTATTGGGTCTTTTTTTAAAATTTAATCTGCCAGTCTATGTCCTTTGATTGGTGAGTTTAGGCCATTAATATTCAGGGTTATTATTGAAACATGATTTGTATTCCCAGCCATTTTTGGTATTTAACTTGACTTGGTTTCTCCTTCGATTATTGGGTAGAAACTATAACACCTCAGATCTTTAGTATAATACCTCCTTTTGCTTATTTTCATTGTTGTTTTTTAATTCCTCTTCATGGAATATTTTGCCATGTAGTGCAGGCTTTCTAGGTGTAAATTCTTTTTACTTTTGTTTATCATAGAAGATTTCTACTTCATTATCAAATCTAAAGCTTAATTTTGCTGGATATAAGATTCTTGATTGGCATCTATTTTCTTTCAGAGCTTGGTATATGCTGTTGCAGGATTTCAGGGTCTGGGTTGAAAAATCTGCTGATATATGCATTGGTCTCCTGCTATATGTGATCTGATTCCTCTTCCTTGCGGCCTTTACGATTCTATCTGTATGCTAGGCATTTTCATTATAATGTGCCTTAATATAGTTCTGTTGTAATTTTGTACACATGGTGTCCTATAAGCCTCTTGCATTTGATTTTCCAATTCATTCTTCATGTTTGGGTTCTGATATCTTATTGAAGAGGTTGTGCATTCTTTTGGTTTGAAACCCTGTGCCTTCCTCTATCCCAATAACTCTTAGATTTGGTCTTTTGATGCTGTCCCATAATTCTTGGATGTTCTGCTCATGGTTCCTTACCATTTTCACTGTGTGGTTAACTTTGTTTCCCTGATTGTATACTTTGTCTTCATTATCTAACGTTCTGTATTACAAGTGATCTCGTATGTTGGTGATGCTTTCTATTGAGTTTTTAATTTGGTTTATTGTTTCCTTCATTTTAAGGATTTCTGATTTTTTTTCAGAATTTCTCTTTCTTGAAATAATCTTTTGCTACCTGTATTTGCTCCTTCATCTCTTTATTGGTGTGATCAATGGATGCCTGTATTTGCTCCCTTATCTGTTTATTGGTGTCATCAATGGTTGCCTGTATTTGCTCTCTTATCTGTATCGGAGTGATCGATTTTTGCCTAGATTTGCTCTTTTAGGTCATTCTTTAATTCACAGATCATTTTGATTTTGAATGTTCTGAACTCCTTCTCTGACATTTCATCAACTGCACTGTCCATGGGTTCTGTTTTTGGAGTATCCTGGTTTGTTTGGGGCACTTTCCTCCCTTGTTTTTTTCATATTGTCTATGGGATTCTCTTTCTTGCAGTGTGGATCTGAGGTATTACAGTTTCTACCCTATAATCCTGTAGTATCTGTGCAGATTATCTTTATCTCACCTTGGTGTTGGGCTTCCAGACGCTGCAGGTGTCCCAAGATAGTTGCTACTGCAACTATAGCAGTGGAGATGCCCAAGATGGAAGCAAAATCTTTTGGAGATGGGGCTGAAAGGGTGGGCTTTACCCTGGTTTGGGATGCCTGCTCCAAGATGCAGCTGCTTCTAGGCCACGTCTGTTGTCCCAAAGAAGAGGCTACTCCATGGGGAAGGTTATGGGGATGGCTGCAGTATCTCAAGATGTAAGTGGGTTAGACGTGGGCTCCTAGGTGGTGGTGGTGTTGGGGGGGACCCAAGCTTTGCCTGGGCGCTGGCTCCTACACAGGTCAGCAAGGCAAGTTTTGGTGGGTCTAAGCTCCTGTGGGGCTCTGCCAGTGGCTGGATGGACCTGGGCCTACCCTGGGCCCTGGCTCCTGCATAGGTTAGCGAGGCAGATCTGGGCTGAGCCTGAGTTCTGGCAGTGGTCTGCCAGTGGGCAGAGGTGGTCCTGGGCCTAATCTTCACTCCAGCGGGTGTCTGCTAGTGACAGGATAGACTGGGGCCTACCCTGGGGCCGAGCTCTCATGCAGATCAGCGAGGCAGGTCTGGGCTGAGCCTGACTCCAGGGGTGTCTACCAGTGGGTGGAGGAGGTCCTGGGTCAAGCCTGAGCTCCAGCATGATTCCAGTATTTTTTTTTTCCTTTGGATATTTGAAGATATCATCACTCCACTTTCTTCTCTAATCTTACCTGCTTTTTGTATCCTTGTTCCAACATAGACTAAGGGAGGTGAATTGAATTGTCTACCTCTCATGTGCATTTAGTCTCCTGGTTTCTCCTTCAGTTTCTGCATTATGAATGATGGTACACAAATGTTTCAACTTTATTGTAAGTAATCCTTTTAATATTACAAAGTATCTTGTTTAATAAATTTTGGGGGGACTCAAGTCCTAAAGTTATTGAAAATCTGGGCTTGATTTTCTCTCAGGCCTTAATACTTTCACCATGAAGCATCTTTGATGAACTACATTGATGGTCACTCCACAGCCTACTCCTCTTTGATTTTGCTAATGCTGACCCTGGAGCTTATTTGAGCTTTCTTGAAAAAGAAAAAAAAAAAAAAAAAACTGGCTTGTTAATGTTTTTCTGAGATGCAATTTTCTTTCTTTTTATTTATTTTTTTCTGGAAATTGCAACTCATTTGCTTTTCGTTTTCCATATAATTCTAAAAATTTTGGATACACTAATGATATTCTTGTTATCTTCACTGTGATGTTTTAAAAAATAATTGTCTTTCATCCTGTTAAACAAATGGTACTGGGAAAACTAGTTATCCATATGTGTGAGAATGAAACTAAATCTCTATCTTTCACCTTATACAAAAAATCAACTCAAAATTGAACAAAGACCTAGAATTTAGACCAGAAAGTTTGCAAGTGCTAGAAGAAAATGCAGGATCACACTCCACCATAGAGGTGCAGGCAACCACTTTCTCAATAGGACTCCTAAAGCTCAAGAGATAATATCAAGAATTAATAAATGGGATGGCATCAAATTGAAAAGCTTCTGCACAACAAAGGAAACAAGAGCATGAAGACAGCACCTATACAATGAGAGAAAATCTTTGCTAATTTCTCTCATGACAGAGGATTAATATCTAGAGTATATTAAGAACTCAAAAAACTAAATCCCAAACCCCACAAATAATCCAATCAATATATGGGCAAATGAAATAAACGAACATTCTCAAAAGAAGAAACACACAGGGCCAACAAATACATAAAAAAATTTAACATCTTTAGCAATTAAGGAAATGCAAGGCGAAACTACAGCAAGATTTTCTCTCACTCCAGTTAGAATGGCAGCCACCAGGAATGCAAATAATTACCAGGTGGTGGAAAATGCCTGTAATCCCAGGGACTCTAGAGGCCAAGGCAGGAGGATCGCAAATTTAAGGCCAGTCTGGGTAATTTAGCAAGATCCTGTTTCGAAATTTAAAAAGATGGGATATAGCTCAGTAGTAAAGCACCCTTGGTTTCAATCCCTGATACCAAAACAAAACAACAACAACAACAACAACAACAACAATACAAATAATAATAAATGCTGCAGAGGATGTGGAGGGAAAAGGAATGCTATTATGTTATTGGTGGGATTATAAATGAGCACAAATCAGTTTAGAGTTTCCTCAAAAGACTAAGAATGGAACCATCATATGACCTAGCTATACCACTCCTCAGTATTTCTTCTGAATAATTAAAGTCAGCCAGATAGTGGCACAAGTCTGTATTCCCAGCTATTCTGGAGACTAAAGAAGAAGGATCATAGACAAGGACAGGTGTGGCAACTCTGTAAGACCCTATCTCAAAATAAAAATAAAAATAAAAAGAATTGGAAATGGATCTCAGTGGTAGAGCACCTCTGAGTTCAATCCCCAGTATAACACACACACACAAACACACACACACATGAATTAAAATCAGCATGCAATAGTAATACATTACTCCACTTTCCATGTTAATAGCAGAACAATTCACAATAGTCAAATTATGGAACTGGCCTAGATGTCCATTAATTGGAAAAATGGATAAAGAAAATGTGGAATATATGCATAATGGAGTTTATTCAGTCAAAAAGAAGAATGAAATTGTAACATTTGCAGAAAAATGGATAGAACTTGAGAGCATTATGTTAAGTGAAACAAACCAAACTCAGAAAGCTTGTTTTTTTTTTCTTCCTATGTGTAAGCTAGAAAAGAAAAAAGGGGAAAAAAGTAGCTAGGAATACAGACTTGTGCCGCATAAAAATAGAAGAGAGACCATTAGAATGGAGGAAGCAGGTTATAAGGGGAGTGAGGAGAGGAGGGAAAAGGGAGACATTTGGGGAATGAAATTGAGTTATATTATTACCTTGTGTGCATGTACAAATATTTAACAATGAATCTCACTATTATGTGTAATTATAATGCACTAATTAAAATATCTTAAAATATAACTCAAAATTTCAGAAGGAAGTGTGAAATCAATCCCACCTGCGCAAGCTGATCATGGTGGCATGTACCTATAGTCCTAGACACCCAGGAAGCTAAGGCTTGAGGATCACTAGAACCCATGAGTTTCAAGCCAGCTTGGGTAACACAGTAAAACCCCACCTCAAAAGAAAAAATTATATTTGCATATTTTATAGTCTACACCTTAACCTAGATAGAGCCTTTTCATTAAGAGATTAAGAAGATCCAGATTTAGGAATAAAACTTTGTTTAGCACCATCTACTTTCTTATTTCCCACCTGAATCTTCATTGTGCATTGCATGTCTATGCAAAATCATTTATTTTATCATCTGTACACTTTTACTTATTTTTCAGTACAATCAGTGCTTTGGTTCTCTTTTCTCCCTATCCTGAAAATGATTACTGGAAAGACCTATTAGAAAGATGTATCCCTAGTGAGCATTCAAACATTTAATGTACATTTTAAGAGCTATTACTGTTATGCAGCAGATATAGAATGGCTAATTTTAAAGGGAATGACAATAATTTTTAGTCAGAATATAGTGCGTTTATGAAAAATACATCAATAAATTTGAAGGTTTTTAAAAACTGCTTGCTTGTAATCTTATACTTTCCTTACATTACTGACCTCAAGGCATTTTACAATGAATAGTGATAATACTGGCAACATCTGCCTACCTAAAGTACAAGGAAAAGGAACAGACATTATTATATAGTACATTATAGTGTATTAGTGCATGCAAACTCAGTGCAGAAGCTATGCCTAAGTCAGAATAATGAAACACTTGTGGATCTACAAAGCTACATAATGGTCCCATTTCCCTCATGTTCCCTACAGGCAACAAAACTCTTATACTAAACAAATAGAAAGTAGTTATTCAACCTAAAGTACAATAAAGTAGAGCAAAACCCCCAAATTCAGTTCTTTCAATTGCTTTTGACCAACTCTTTATTAAATTTATTTGTAGTACTAAAGATGAAATCTAGGGCTGTCTGGTGCATGCCCAGCAAGTGCTCTACCACTGAGTACACCTTCAGCCACCTGTATGACATTTCAATATATGTATACATGTATAATGATCAGATCAGGGTAATTACCACCTCAAATATTTACCATTCTTTTGTGTTGGGAACATCAAGAATCCTCTCTACTAGTCATCTGAAATAAATAATGAATTATTGTTAAGCATAGTTACTCTCCTGTGCTATAGAACGCTGAAATTATTCCTCCTATCAAAGTGTACCCCTTCTTGGGTTACCATCACCTCTCCACCCTCTTCCTTATCCTACCAACTCCCGAAGTCAAAGTCTCCTGTTACCTGCCCTATAGGATGAAGCTAAAACTTCAAGTCCTAGAAAATCCATTATAATATGGACTTGATCTTCCTTTTATAGTTTATTTCCCAGTAGTAACTTTCATATTGGCAGTGTTCTAACCATGTTGCACTTCTCTCTGTTCATGAATGGGTGAAGTTTCTACTCCCTGTGCCTTTCTCCTTTCCTGTTCCTTCTACTTGAGGGGTTATCCCTCATTCTTGTTGTCTTACACACTCCTATTCTTTTTTCAAGACTGAACTCAAGTAAAATAATTTTGGGGAAAGGTTTCCTTGAAGAATTAACGTTTGCCTCCTTCGTGTTTACAAAATGTAGCATACCTTCTTTACCATTGGATTGTATCATATTTCAGAGATCAAAGATGACCTACTGAGATTGAACACTATGACTTTTTAAAAAGTTTTCAGTTTCAATAATGTTATATTCTCATGTCAATTCCACCCTGAAACTTTTTTTCTTTATATGCTAAATACACAAGAGAAAGTTACATACTCAACTATAAATGTTTGCATTGTCACAATCTACCTGATCTTAAACATTTTATTTTTGGAAGGCAAATATTTTTACTGTTTTAGTAGGAATATTAGTTTTTCTGCTTTAATTATCAGCTGCATCAGAATCTGTGTCATCCTTCATTTTGGAAATCTATTGTTGGAACCCTTCATTCAAGGAATCAAGTAGTAGTACAGCCGATTCACCAGATGGTGGCACCCAAAAGACCAGAAATCAACAGTAGAATGACCTAAACTAGGTGTGGGTTCAAAAATTTAGGCAGGGAAAAATAGTAGAATGAACCCCAACTAACTTTCCCGTGTTCACATATGAATATACTATAGTGAATATATATATAAAACTCAGATCCACAAGACACTAATTTTTTTCTTTTCTTTTTTATTAGTTTCTCAAAACATTACAATGATCTTAACATATCATACATTTGATTCAAATGGGGTATGAATTCTTAGTTTTCCATGTGTACAGATTGCAGGATCACATTGGTTATACAGCCACGTATATACATACAGCAATACTAGTGTCTGTTGTATTCTGTTGCCCTTCCTATCCCCCCTCCCCTCCCCTCCCCTCCCATCACTTCTCTCTACCCCATCTACTGTAACACATTTCTCTCTCTCTTTTTTTTCTTCCCCCTCACACCATTTTATATGTAATTTTGTATAACAATGAAGGACTCCTTCCATCTTCTATGCAATTCCCCTTCTCTCTCCCATTCCCTCCCACCACTTGTCCCTATTTAATGGTAATCTTCTTCTCATGCTCTTCCTCCCTGCTCTGTTTTGAGTCGCCCCCCTTATATCAAAGAAGACATTCAGCATTTGTCTTTTAGGGATTGGCTAACTTCACTTAGCATAATCTGCTCTAATGCCATCCATTTCCCTGCAAATTCTATGATTTTGTCATTTTTTAATGCAGAGTAATACTCCATTGTGTATAAATGCCACATTTTTTTTTTTATCCATTCATCTATTGAAGGGCATCTATGTTGGTTCCACAGTCTAGCTATTGTGAATTGTGTTGCTATGAACATTGATGTAGCTATATCCCTGTAGTATGCTCTTTTGCGGTCTTTTGGGTATAGTCTGAGAAGGGGAATAGCTGGGTCAAATGGTGGTTCCATTCCCAGCTTTCCAAGGAATCTCCATACTGCTTGCCAAATTGACTGCACCAATTTGAGTCCCACCAGCAATGTACAAGTGTACCCTTTTCCCCACATCCTTGCCAGCACTTGTTATTGTTTGACTTCATAATGGCTGCCATTCTTACTGGAGTGAGATGGTATCTTAGAGTGGTTTTAATTTGCATTTCTCTGATTGCTAGAGATGGTGAGCATTTTTTTTTGTGTGTACTTGTTGATTAATTGTATATCCTCCTCTGAGAAGTTTCTGTTCAGATCCTTGGCCCATTTGTTGATTGGGTTATTTGTTTTCTTGTTGTTTAATTTTTTTGAGTTCTTTGTGTACTCTGGATATTAGGGCTCTATCTGAAGTGTGAGGGGTAAAAATTTGTTCCCAGGATGTAGGCTCCCTATTTACCTCTCTTATTATTTCACTTGCTGAAAAAAAAACTTTTTAGTTTGAATACGTCCCATTTGTTGATTCCACAAGACACTAATTTTCAAAAATGTAAATAAGTAGAAAGATCAGTAGAGTAAGATGAAGGGGAACTGGGGGAAGCGGGGGGAAGGTAAGAGTAAGTGAAACCACCACCCAGATCAAGATACAGATCATTTCTGGCATCCTTTATTTTTCAAACATTTATTTATTTTTTTAGTTGTACACAATACCTTTGTTTTTATTTATTTATTTTTATGTGGTTCTGAGGATCGAACCAGGGTCTTGCACACACTAGGCAAGCACTCTATGAAGGAGCCACAACCCCAGCCCTCTAGCATCCTTTTATTACAGTTTACAACTCTGTATATTTCCTATTGCAACCAACAAGATAGCTGTCTGCTTAATTTTTTTTAAAGAGAGAGAGAGAGAGAGAGAGAGAGAGAGAGAGAATTTTTTAATATTTATTTTTCAGTTTTCAGTGGACACATCTGTATTTTATTTTTATGTGGTGCCGAGGATCCAACCCAGCGCCCTGTGCATGCCAGGCGAGCGTGTTACCACTTGAGCTACATCCCCAGCCCTAATTTTTTTATTTTTATTTTTTTAGTTGTAGATGGACACAGTATCTTTATTTATTTATTTTAATGTTGTGCTGAGGATCGAACCCAGTGCCTCACACATGAAGGCAGGTGCTATACCACTGAGCTCCAGCTCCAGCCTTGTATGCTTAATTTTATGTGTGGGTTTTTCATTCTTTTTATTGGTTCATAATAGTTACACATAACATTAGGATTCATTTTGACATGATTATAAATGCATGGAATGTAATTTCTCCAATTCAGTCCCCAGTACTTGACAACTAAAAAAAAATTTAAAAAATTAAACTGACTATAAATGAGAACCATTTCATATGAGTCCACTTAACTTTTGCCCTATTATTGAACACAATAATGAAAAATTACAAAGGAAGTTCTAAGTATAAATTAATTTTAGCGAACACTATGAAACTATTTTGATGATAGTTATTTTAGCTTAATGTAATATGTTTAAAACATATGACTGAGTAAACCAGGTGCAAAATCACATACTAGAACATTATACCAAGTGAAAATTAAGGAATCAAAGTTGCACATGTTAATATGGATAGAATTTATGAACATAATATTGAATGGACAACCAATCACAAAAGTCACTTATATATAAACTCTTACATGAAGTTCAAAAATAGCAAAAAAAAATGAGCTGGGGATGTCAGTCAGTGGTAGAGTGCTTGCATAGAATGCATGAGGCCCTGGGTTTGATCCCCAGTACTGGAAAAAAAAAAGAAGTCAAACTATATCACTTATGGACACATATAGAGATAGCAAACCTAAAGAAATGCCAGTGACTACTTATCATATAAGTCAGGAAGGTGGTTGCTCCTTGAGGGAAAAGAGGAGGATGTCATGTAAGGTGAACTTGGAGGGCTTCTAAGGCATGGGCATTGTTCTACATCTCTCACTCTCTTCTTTGTTTTTTGTGGTACTGGAGATTGAACCCCGGGCCTTGTGCATGCTAGGCAAGTGCTCTATCATTGAGCCACATTCCCAGCCCTCATCTGTATTTCTTAACTTGGTGTTTATGCAGAGGTTACTTTATACTTAAGGTTACTCCTTAAGTATAAAGGAGGAAGATTAAAATTTAGGATCCAATAATTGGGTATTTTATATTCCAAAAAGTCCAGATTTTTACCCTGTAGCAAACTAAAAATAGTCACAGACACCTGAAATTACATGTAGTATTGTCATATTTAGCAAATACAAATACAGAGCTATAGCAAATAAAAATACAGGATGCCCAGTTAAGTGTGAACTTCATATGCACAACAAATAACTTTTTAGCATATGTCCACAGTGCATGTCTGTAATTCCTGCTACTCTGGAGACCGAGACAGGAGTGTTGCACCACCCAGATCAAGATACAGATCATTTCTGGCATCCAGCCCTGGAAATTTAGAGAGACTTTGTCTTGAAATATAAAATTTAAAAGTGTGTGTTGGGGGGTGCCCTGAGGATGTACCTTCATGGTAGAGTTTTTGCCTGGTATACAGGAGGACCTGGATTCAGTTCCCATACCGCATACAAACACTATATCTTTCTGTGTACCTACCTACCTATCTCCACAGAATATCCTATACCATGAAATATCTAGAACATATTTACAATAATAAAAATAATTGATTGTTTATTTAAATTCACATATAATTGGGTTTTGTGTATTTTGTCTGGTAACCCTCATTATGTGGCAAGTTTCAAGAAGGTACCTTGCAGTGGCCCAGGGAGTAGAGTATCCAGAGAAAGCTCAAGAAAAGGAATGAGGAAGGTAAAATCTTAAAAAATATATTAGCCTAACCCTAAGCTTCTCTTTGAATAACACATAAATTAATTTTCTGAGCTTTACCATTATTGCAACAATTCAAAGTGAAATTGCTTGTTTGTAAGGCATGCACATTTTTTTTTTTTTTGGTGGTGCTGGGGATTGAACCCACAGCCTTGTGCATGTGAGGCAAGCACTCTACCAACTGAACTATATTCCCAGCCCATGCACACTTCTCTATTTTAATAAATTGCCAAATGACTCTTCAAAATAATTGTATCATACGATTTCTACTCAGCCAAGTGCAGAGATGCACATCTGTAATTCCAGCAATTCAGGAGGCTGAGGTAGGAGGATCAAAACTTCAAAGCCAGCCTCAGCATATATATTATCGTATATTCTTTATTCAACTTTTGTTTGGAGGATCTGTCCAATGGTGAGAGAGGTGTGTTGAAGTCACCCATAATTATTGGGTTGTGGTCTATTTGATTCTTGAACTTGAGGAGAATTTGTTTTATGAACGTCGCAGCACAATTATTTGGTGCATAAATATTGATAATTGTTATGTCTTGTTGGTGAATGGTTCCTTTTAACAGTATATAATGTCCTTCCTTATACCTTTTGATTAACTTAGTCTTGAAGTTGATTTTATTCGATATGAGGATGGCCACCCCTGCTTGCTTACGAGGACCGTGTGTGGTATATTTTTTCCCAACCTTTCACCTTGAGCCTGTGTATGTCTTTTCCAATCAGATGTGTCTCCTGGAGGCAGAATATTGTTGAATTTGTTTTTTTAATCCATGTTACCAGCCTATGTCGCTTTATTGGAGAGTTTAAGCCATTAACGTTTAGAGTTACTATTGATATATGGTTTGTATTTCCAGCCATGTTTGATTATTTATCTTTTTTTTTTAATTTAGTTTGTTTCTCCATGATTAACTTCCCCCTCTGTCTTTACTGAGGCACTTCCCACTGATGGTTTTGGTTATTGTTTTTCATTTCTTCCTCGTGTAGTGTTTTGCTCAAGATGCTTTGCAATGCTGGTTTTCTGGCTGCAAATTCTTTTAACTTTTGTTTATCATGAAAGATTTTTATTTTGTTGTCATACCTGAAGCTTAATTTTGCTGGATACAAAATTCTTGGTTGGCATTCATTGTCTTTCAGTGTTTGAAATACGTTGTTCCAGGATCTTCTTGCTTTCAGAGTCTGTGATGAAAAATCCGTTGTTAACCTTATTGGTTTACCCCTGAATGTAATCTGCCTCCTTTCTCTTGTAGCTTTTAATATTTTCTCTTTGTTATGTATGTTGGATATCTTCATAACAATGTGTCTTGGCGTTTGTCTACTGTGATTTTGTATGCTCGGTGTCCTGTATGCATCTACAATTTGTATATCCATTTCCTTTTTTATTTCTGGAAAGTTTTCTATAATTATTTCATTCAGCAGGTTGCTCATTCCCTTGGTTTGAACCTCTATACCTTCCTCTATCCCGATGACTCTTAAGTTTGGTTTTTTTATGTTATCCCATACCTCTTGGATGTTTTTCTTGTGATTTTTTACCAGCCTTTCTGAGTTGGCTAGACTCTTTTCAAGATGATATATTTTGTCTTCATTATCTGACATTCTGGTTTCTACTTGCTCCACTCTGTTAGTGATACTCTCATTTGAGTTTTTAATTTGGTTTATAGTTTCCTGCATTTCTAGAATTATTGTTTGATTTTTTTATAATCTCTATCTCCTGATAAAGATGCTTATTTTCTTCTTTTATCTGTTTATGTAATTCATTTTCAATGTGTTCTTTCACTTTTTGAATTTGATGTCTCATATCCTCTTTAAGGTTCCATTCCATCTGTCTAAGGTGTTCCTTGAGTTCTTTATTTGACCATTTTTCTAATGCCTCTAGGTCCTCCTGAATATTTAGGTTGTCCTGCATTGTTTGTACTCCTTTTCTTCCTTGCTTTTTCATGCTGCTCATGTTACTTCTTGTTCTGTTTGACTGCTGAGTTACTGTTTACTCCTATAAATTTATTTGATGCTTGGGAGGAAAGGTATTAGAAGGGAAGGGAAGAAGTCACTAAAGAGAATGAGAGTAAGCAGGTAGAATTCAAGGGAGGGGGAATAAGGAAATTGAAAAGAAATGAAAAGACAAAAGAAAAAAATAGAAAATAAAAAAGAAAAAAAATTTAAAAAAATAATAAAAAAAATAAAAATTAAAAAAAATAAAAATTTTTTTAAAAATTAAAAAAACAACAAAAAAATGAAAAAAAATTTAATAAATGCAGTCTTAGAGTTTGATTAACTTCTCTTCCAGTAGGTGGAGCTGTGCCCACCGGGCCAAGCTTCTCCTCTCAATACTTGGGAACCAATCACTGTGCAGCAGCTCCTCCTCCCAGACCTGGCGGGTCTCCAATCCTGAGTGCTTAGGGCCTTCTCTTGTGTCTAGTCACTTCCCCACTTTTCCTCCAGCCAGGCCCCGCTCACCTGTGACGCTCACCACAATACTGGCTACACGCCAGGTCTGCTGCTCCCGGGAGCCCTATTTTCATGAACGACTGGGCACACTCTCCCTGTTTGCCATTCCCTCAGACCCTAAGTTTGTAGAGCTTGGGGCTGAGAACTCTCAGCGAATTTTGCTTGCCCTCCGGTAGCCACGCACCCGGTAGCTGGTGCAAGAGACCTCAGTTGTCAGCACTGGTGGGAGCGGTAGCCAGGAGTTCCCGCCGCGGGTCCCATGCCACTCCTGATTCCCTTGGTCTGGCTATTGCGCTCATGGGAGAGCTGGGAGGGGCCCTTAAGGTTTCCCCGCTGTGTGGAGAGGGAAGGCTAGGGGGTTACACACCTGTCACCGCCGGTTTCAATGAAGTTATCTCCTCCGCCGCATTCTGGTGACGTCAGTTCTCTGCCATGGTGGTATCCCATGCAAATGGCGACAGTTCGTTCAGTTTGCCAGGTGACCAATGCAACGGGTGGGTCCTGACTGGCTCTCCCAAGCCCCGTTTTAATCCTGTGGCCACTGCCTATGAAGGCTCGGTTGGTATTAACCTCCGTATGTTCAGAAGGGCCAACCAGTTGGTTCAGCAGGATCGTTTAGTGCTGAGTCACAGCAGTTTGTCTGCGAGAAGCAGGCCAACGGGAGCTTGAATTCAGCTGATCTGGGCTCGGTGTGTCACCTATCTTCCTTTGACTTCAGCTTTAAGGTGAAGTAGGTGAACTCAGACCTGAAATGGGAAAAGACAGCTGCTTTTGATGATGGACATGTTGTACTTAGGGCAGTTGCTTGGGAAGCAGGCATTTGTTCTGGGAGGGAAGTTTGTTTCTTCAACGTCATTACATCTCAGCCTAGAAACAAAATTTTACAGGCAGTGTTTCAAGATGAACTTCATGACTCTTTTTTTCTTACTGCTGAAATCTCATCAATATTAGCCTGTTGGTTTTTGTTTGTTTGTTTGCTTTGTCCTTTTCCTCATGTTTTGTTTGGTTTATGGTGCTGTGGGGT
Organism: Callospermophilus lateralis; assembly: GCF_048772815.1. Classification (NCBI taxonomy): domain Eukaryota; kingdom Metazoa; phylum Chordata; class Mammalia; order Rodentia; family Sciuridae; genus Callospermophilus; species Callospermophilus lateralis. The sequence goes on along the minus strand of NC_135307.1, from coordinate 74,938,065 downwards.
CAAATCTAGGCCCTTATACATGCTGGTCATACACTCAACCACTAAGCTATAACTCTAGCCTCTTTTAATATATTCTGATGTGGTGCTATCAAATCTTTTTATAGGACATGCAACCACATGTAATTATTCATTCAATTGCTGAACTTGACTAATTTCATAGGATACTGTTTTAAGTAGTGAGGTCTAAAATTAACAATCTAGATGAGTAATAATTGGTATATCAATTATTTTATATTTAAACATTTAAATATCAAATATTTCTTTTTTGTATTTCCTACTAGATATTAACTGGTTAATTTATTAGCCTATGAAAGATACTTCACTGTATTATAATTGCCAATGAGTGAAAATATTTGCTAAAAGCATTGACTGAGCTTTGCCCTTGCTGTGAAATCTTTTGTGCATGGAATGTAAATGCCAGTAGGAAATCATGCCAGTTCTTTTTAGGAATTCATAAGCAATCAAAGACAAAAATAACTTAATTCAACAACAGATCTATTAGTGAGATCCAAGTAAGAATGAATTATTCATCCTTGTTTCAGATATTATCCTGATTTTTTTCTCTTGGCACATATTGACTATATTTTGAAGGAAAAGGAACATAATATAACCTGTAAATCCTGAGGAGAACAATTTCAGTAAATGAATTTAATGTCTTAAATTGTTTTTATTATAATCTTTGACAGTGTATAGAAAAAAAGCTAATGGATCCTTTTTCACATCTGGAACTTGTAAATCAATCCTGGTAGTAAGATATTCTCCATGCTCACTATTAAACTTATAGCAGCTGGTGGTTGATATTAATCACTTTCTAATTTAAGAAGTGCATGCTACAAATTCATCATTGTGAATAAGAGCAATGATACTTAATTCATTTCCCTGAATCTTCTTGCCTTATTCTCCATGAAGCAACTGGTGCTGATTTTATAGCTTGTCATATATAGGGAATAGAAGAACACAGGATTTGGAGATAGAGTACCTGGATTTGAGTACAACCTCTAACTAGCTGTGTGAGCTAGATGTGTTATTTTCTCTTTCTTTCAGTCTCCAATCTTCATCCTTAAACAGTCATTCTAGTTAGTTACCTCACAAGACAGTTATGATGTTTTAATAAGTATATGGGAAGACATGAGAAAAGCACTACACAAATACCTTTTATAAAACTTTCAATTATTGAAAACTTCAAATATGTTCTTCAGTGGAAAGAAAAGAATATTGTACCCCCACTAAATCCTTCATCCAGCTTCAATAATCATCCACTCATGGCCAATAATGTTACATTTATATTTCTCCCAATTTTCACTAGTTCCCTCAAAAGGAATATTATCAACCAAAATTTTCAGATATCATATCTATTATGGTTTTAAAATGTTACCAAAGGCCCATAGTAAAAGGCTGTGTTCCCAGTCCATGGGGTTATAGGGAAGGGGTGGAATATTTAAGAGGTGGGGGAGAGGGGCTGGGGTTGTGGCTCAGTGGTAGAGCACTTGCCTAGCAGGTGTGAGGCACTGGGTTCGATTCTCATCACCACATATAGATAAATAAATAAAGATCCATTGACAACTAAAGTATATTAAGACAAAAATAAAAAAAGGGGCTGGATTGTGGCTCAGCAGTAGAGCACGCGCCTAGCACAGGCGGGACCCAGTTCGATCCTCAGCACCACATAAAAATAAAGGCATTGTGTTGTGTCCATCTACACCTAAAAAATAAATAAATATTAAAAACAAAAGAGGTGGGGAAGAATAGAAGAAAAGAAAGATCCCATGATCTCACAGAAGGCGTGCCCTTGAAGGGGATATGGGGACCTGGACACTTCCTTTTTCTCTTTTTACTTCCCTGGCTGTCATGAGTGCTTCACCCTGCACTCCCCAACATGGCTTTCTGCCACAGATCCCAAAACAATGGAACCAACCAACCATGGGCTGAAACCTCTTAAACCCAAGCATACATACATCTTTTCTCCTTTTAAGTTGTTTATCTCAGTGATTTTGTCACAGAGATGGAAAGCTGACTAATACAATATCATTTCACCCTTGTGTATTTTAATATATACTTCTAAAAGTCTCTTTTTAAAAAAGCATACTATAAAACCATTACTATACCTTAAAAATTTAACAAGTATCACCTCAATGTTCATTTTCCCAATTGTTTTGTAAAATCTCCTTTTTAAAATTATTTTGTTTGGGGCTTGGGTTGTAGTTCAGAGGGAGAGCAGTAGCCTAAAATGTGTAAGGCACTGGGTTTCATCCTCAGTACAACATAAAAATAAGTTAATAAAAGTATTGTGTCCATCTACAACTAAAAAATATTTTTAAAATATTATTTTGGGCTGGGGATGTGGCTCAAGTGGTAGCGTACTTTCCTGGCATGCGAGGTGCTGGGTTCAATCCTCAGCACCACATAAAAATAAAATAAAGATGTTGTGTCCACCAAAAACTAAAAAATAAATATTAAAAAAAAAAAAAATATTATTTTGTTTGAGGGTCTTGGGCTATGGCTCAGTGGAAGTGCACCCGGCATATGTAAGGCACTGGGTTGGATCCTCAGCACCACATAAAAATAAACAAATAAAATAAAGGCATTCTGTCCATCTACAACTACAAAAAAAATTAAAAAATAAATAAAAGAAGAGTCTGTCAACAACCAAAAAAATTTTTTTAAAAATTATTTTTTTTGACTCAGGATTTAAATAAGTTGTGCACATAGTATTTGATCTGTCTTTTAGTCCAACATTGTACCCATTGGATGCATGTGATAACATTCAAACATAAATTAATGAAAATTTAATTTAAGTTTGGTTCCTCAGTTGCCACATCTTTAGTGCTAAATATCCAAATCAATAGGGTAGATACAGAATATTCCTATCATTGCAGAAAGTGGTGGGGGACAGTGCTGACCTACAAGTCTCTCTTCCCTCTCTATCTTATTCCATTCTAATTTGTGGTTGAAAAAAGCCCTACATATAGAATTTACTGATGTAATTCCTATGGTGTCATTAAACTTGTTCTCCTGTTCCATGCTTTATTTACAAACTGGTGGTTAGAACAACAGTCTAAAAAATTTCACCTTTTTTGTAAGCTCAAGTTCCACCATGTGATCTTGAGCACACGTCTTGATCTATTGAAACATCATTTCTCTCAGCTGTAAAATGGACATAATAATAGTACATATACCATATGCTTAATGTGAAAATTAAATTATATAATTGATATAAAGTACTTGGCATATAATGTGGATTCAGTACATATTAGCTATTATTTGAATTACTAAATTTTTCATGTATTTTTCAAAATGTATTTGATTTGATTTGATTTTTTTTTTTTTTTTTTTTTTGGTCCTGGGGATTTAACTCAGGGCAGTTGACCACGGAGCCATATCCCCAGCCCTATATTATATTTTATTTAGAAACATGGTCTCACTGAGTTGCTTAGTGCATGACGGTTGATGCTTTGAACTTATAATCCTCTTGTCTCAGCCTCTCAAGCCTCTGGGGTTGTGGCACACCCTTGGCCAAAATGTATTTTATTTTAAAACGACACAGTAATTGAACATATATAAGGGATATAGTGCCACATTTTGATACATGTATACAATGTATAATGATCAGATCAGGGTAATTAGTAAATATATCACCTCAGACATCTTTTCTTTGTGTTTGGAAAATTCAAAAGCCCTCTACTAGTTGTGTGGTGTGTGTGTGCATGTGCATGTGGTGCTGGGGATCAAACCCAGTGCCCTACACATGATAAGTGGGTGTTCTATTGCTAAGCTACATCTCCAGCCCCTCTACTGGTTACCTTGGAATATTTGATAAATTGCTATCAACCACAGTTGATCAACCATAGTTGTGCATTTGTGACATAGAACATTAGCAGTTATTCCTCCTATCTAACTGTACCATTATACCTATTAGCCATCCTCTCATTCCCTACATCTTTCCCAGGTTCTGGGAAACACTATTTTATTCTAGTTCCTTTCATGTTGCTATATATGACAAAATTTCATTCTTCTTTTTTTTTTTTGGCTAAATGATATCTCATTGTATATATATACCACATTTATTTTATTCGTTCTTCCATAGATAGACACCTAGATTGATTCCATATCTTTAAATAGCCTGCAATAAAAGTACAAGTGCAGATGTGTCTTTGACATACTGATTTCAATTCCTTTTGGATCTACAGTCAGTAATGGGATTGCTGGATCATATGATAGTTTTATTTCTAGCTTTTTGAGGACCCTTCACACTGTTTTCCATTTTGGCTGTACTAATTTACATTCCCACCAACAGTGTATAAGAGTTTCCCTTCCTCTGCATCCTTGTCAGCATTTGTTATTTTTTGTCTTTTTGATAATACCCATTCCAGCTGGGGTGAGAAGACATTTCCTTGTGGCTTTGATTTGCATTTCTTTGATGATTAATGATGTTGAACATACTTGTTGGTAATTTGCATATCCTCCTTTATGTCTGTTCAAGTCTTTGAGACATTTTAAAATAGGATTTTTTTTTTACACTGTTGAGCTGTCTGAGTTCCTTGTATACTCTGGATATTAATTTTTTTTCAAATGTTTTATTTGCCTTATTATAATTTTAAGCAGTGATTCTCAAATTTCAGTCTACCAGTAATTTTCTGGGTCCATAAAAATATAAAGTTTTCTGTAGATTTTAACTTAGTATGTTTGTGGGTCCCCCAAATCTGATTTGTAATAAATTTTTAGATGGATTCTGATGCATTCATGGGTTTGGAAACTGATGGTCTTGGAATGTGTCTAATTGGCTAGACTGAATTACAGTCTTCAGAATTTCCTTTCTGTATATTTCCTGTGGGGGATGAATGACAATGGATTTCTTCTAAGAACTGAAAGGTGAAAGAGATGCAGCAGCAATTTTGTAGCATACACATACTTCATACTTCCCCCCAAGTTATTCAATCAAATATAACGTAGGTGCTATGGTGAAAGGATTTTGCAGTTTTAGTAAAAGTCACCAGTTAAAGTTAATCAAAAGGGAGATTATCCTAGATAGACCTGACTTAATCAATTAGAAGACATTTTAAAAAAGGATAAGCCCAAGTTCAGCTGGCTTCATTGGAAAATTCCATTAAACATTTATTGATGTTTTTAATTCCATTAAACATACAATATAAGGAAGAGGGGGGACACTTTCCAAATCACTCTGTGAGGCCTGATACCAAAACCAAAAATATCACAGTGAAAGAAATTAAAGACCAGTGATCTCTTTTGAATATAGAAGCAAAAATTCTCAATAAAGATTTATCCACTTTGCTAGCAATATATAAAAAGAATTATATACCATGACCAAGTAGGATTTATTCCATAAATACAAAGTTGGTTTAATGTCTGAAATTAATATAATAAATTATATCACCAGGATAAGAGACAAAAACTACATGAGGCTGGTCATGGTGACTCACACCTGAAATCCCAGAGGCTCAAGGAGGCTGAGGCAGGAGGATCATGAGTTCAAAGCCAGCCTCAACAACTTAGCAAGGATCTAAGCAATTTAGTGAGTTTCTATCTCTAAATAAAATATAAGAAGGCCTGGGGAATATGGTTCAGTGCTTAAATGACCTGGGTTCAATCCCTGGTACCAAAAACTACATGACTATTTCAACAGATGTATTTGACAAAATTCAACACCCCTTCATGATAAGAGCAGTCAACAAACCAGGAACAGAAAGGAACTTCCTCAACTTAAAAATGGCACCTATAATAAAACAACAGAAAACATCATACTTAAGGTAAAAGACTGAATGCTTTCCTCCTATGATCAGGAATATGACAAGATGTCCACTCTCTTTACTTCTTTTTTTTTCATTTTTCCATAGCTTTATTGAGGTAAAATTGAAGTACAATAAGATTAACATATTTGAAGTATGCAATTTGATCAGTTTTTTTTCCATATTTTTTATTTGTTCTAATTAGTTACACATGACAGTAGAATGCATTGACATATCATACACAAATGTAGTATAACTTCTCCTTCATCTGGTTGTACATGATGCAGAGTTACACAGGTCACCTAATCATATATGCACCTAGGGTAATAAAGTTCAATTCATTCTAGTATCATTTCTACCCCCATGCCCTGTCACCAGTTTGATCAGTTTTGACATGTATGTAAACAATACAATCATACAAAAAGCATTTTCATTATTTTTTTAAAATTTGAAGTCATGCAGACTGTTTCCTGCATGATTTATTATGTTAGAAATCAATCACCTTAAGATATATAGAACCCCACCCTCACATGTCAGCTATTTCAAAATTAGATGGTGCACTTCTAAACATCTCAGAGGTCAAGGAAGAAAGCACAAGAAAAGCAAATAAAAAGTGCTTTGAATTAAGTGATAATAAATATCGGGATCTCTGGGATGAAACAGTACCCAGATGAACATTTATAACTTAAAGTACTTGTATCAAAAACTAGAAAGCAATTAAATTATTTTCAAATTATGTCATAGGAAGGAAAAAAATAAGAGTAGCAGCAGGAATATATGAAATAGAGAAGAAATAATACAGCTATAATTTGATAAAAATCAAACAAGACTAATCAAGAAAAAAAGCAAGAACACAAAGATTAACATCAATGGAAAGGGAACTATCAAAATAACCTTACAGGTGCTAAAAAAAAGTATAGGTAATATTACAATTGTATGCCAACATATGTGATAGCTTACATAACATGGTCTATATTAGAGAAGGATCCATGTGCTGCTGAGAAGAAAGTGTATTCAGTCATTGATTGATGAAATAAATATTCTATACATGTCTGTTAAATAAGTCTAAATTATCTGGCTGGGGATGTGGCTCAAGCAGTAGCGCACTCGCCTGGCATGCGTGTGGCCCAGGTTCGATCCTCAGCACCACATACAAACAAAGCTGTTGTGTCCGCTGAAAACTAAAAAATAAATATTATAAAAAAAGTCTAAATTATCAATTGTACTTTTTATAATTTATATAGCTTCTTTATTTAGTTTTTGTTTAAAAGATCTATCCAGTGGAGAGAGAGGCATGTTAAAGTTACCCAGTATTGTTGTTTTATGGTCTATTTAATTCTTGAGATTGAGAAGGGTGTGTTTGATGTTCATGGATGCTCCATTGTTTGGGGCATAAATATTTATGATTGTTTGCTGTGACATGTGACTAAGTCATTCAGGGTGACTTCAGGTGAATTTGGGTTGGCACAAAATAACCACATTGAGACAGAGAAAATACCTTTTTCTTGGGATTCTTCAGCAAAGGCTCCTTTGCTTCAGCTCCCACAAAGAAGGCAGAAAAAAAGAGAGAGAAGGAGCATGTTCTGAAGCCCCTTTTTATTGAGGGGAAGACACTTGAGAAAGTTCCACCCCGATGGGGGAGAGTCAGGTTTCCGGGGTTGAGTCTAGCTCCCTGAAGTCTTGTGGTCAGCAGATTGATTGACATCTTGGCAAGTCACACACATCTTAAGTGCTGTGTAGGATCAAAAGGCAGAGCGAGCGAAAAGGGCACATATATGCACAGCCCAAACAGAGCAGCAATGTCAGTACACTCTGCTTGTGCTCTCAAAATGCTCACAGCTCACACACATAGCCCATAGCTGGCCTGCAACAATTGTTATGTCTAGTTGATGTATAATGCCTTTAAGCAGTGTGAAATGGCCTTCTTTATCCCTTCTGATTAACTTTGGCTTAAAGTCCACTTTATTTGATATGAGGATAGAAACCACTGCTTGTTTACACAATCCATGTGAGAGGTTTTTCCCATTCTTTCACCTTCAGTCTATGGATGTCTTTGTCTATGATGTGAGTTTATTGGAGACAGCATATTGTTAGATTTTGTTTTTTAATCCAATCTGCAAGTCTCTGTCTTTTGATTAATGAGTTTAGGCCATTAATGTTTAAGGTTATTATTGAGATATGATTTGTGTTCCCAGTCATTTGGGTTTATTTCTAGTTTTAATTTGTATTAGTTTCTCTTTTGATTGACTGTTCCTTTAGTGTAGTTCCTCCTTTTTTCTGGTTTGCACCTTTTTGTTTTTTTTCATTGCTTCCTCATGGGATATTTTGCTGAGAATATTCTATAGTGCAGGCTTTCTAGTTGTAAATTCTTTTTACTTTTGTTTATCATGGAAGGTTTTTATTTCACCTTCAAATCTGAAGCTTGGGGCTGGGGATATAGCTCAGTTGGTAGAGTGTTTGCCTCACATGCTGAGTTCAATCCCCAGTACACACACACACACACACACAGACACACACACACACACACACACAGACACACACACACACACACACACACACAAAAAAAAACTGAAGCTTAATTTTGTTGGAATAGGATTCTTGGTTGCCATTCATTTTCTTTCAGAGCTTGGTATATATGTTATTCCAGGACCTCCTAGCTTTGTGGTGTCTGGGTTGAGAAATCAGTTGAGATCTGTATTGGTTTCCTTCTATATGTAATCTGATATTTTCCCCTTGCAGTCTTTAAAATTCTATTCTTATTCTGTATTCTAGACATTTTCATTATAATGTGTCTTGATGTGGGTCTGTTGTAATTTTGCACATTTGGGGTCCTGTAAACCTCTGGTATTTGATTTTCCATTTCATTCTTTTGGTTTGGGAAACCTTCTGGTATTTTTTCATTGAAAATATTGTGCATTCCTTCGGTTAGTAGCTCCTCAACTTCATCTATCCTAATAAATCTTAAATTTGGTCTTTTCATGTTATTCCATAGTTATTGGAAGTTCTGTTCATGTTTTCTTAACATCTTCTCTCCATGGTCAACTCTATTTTCAAGATTATATATTTTGTCTTCATTAATTGAAGTTCTCTCTTCCAAGTGATCTAATATGTTGGTGATGCTTTCTACTGAAATTTTAATTTGGTTTATTGTTTCCTTCATTTCAAGGATTTCTGATTTTTTCCCCCAGGATCTCTGCCTCTCTATTTAAATGATCTTTCACATCTTGTGTTTTCTCTCTGATTTTATTTCTTATATCATCCTTTACTTGGCAGATCAGTTTAACTATGTACATTTGAAACCCCTTCTCTGATATTTCTTCCACTGTGGTGTCAATGAATCCTATTATTGAAATGTCTTGGTTTGTTTGGGGCAATTTGTTCCCTTAATTTTTCATGTTGTTTTTGTCTACCCATCTAACAGTACAGATCTGAGGCAATAGTTTCTACCCTGTGGACTTACAGTGTCCCTGAAGTTTTCCGGTACCTCACTCTTTAGGGGGATACAAATAATAACAACAACCAATGCAAACAATATACCAAATAATTAAACCAAATAATTCCTACTATGACATCTTCAATGTTAATTATCACAATAAACAGAAATTATATGATCAGTTATTGTCCACAATAAAAACAGCAAGTTTACAAAATGGTTCATAAATTTAAATGGTGGACAAGGGGAAAACAGAAGTGATATAGGATGTGAAGATTTTGAGGGAGAAGGAGAGAAGAAGAAGTAAAAAATTAAAGGAAGAATGAAAGAGAGGATCATAGAGATTGGATGTTAGCAGAAGAAAAGAGAGAATCAAAGGAAACAGGAGAAAAAATGCATATAAAGTAAACATTTTAAAACAAATTAAATAAAAGAATACAAAACTAAAATATACTAATTAAACATCCTAGTTCACAAAAAAATGAATCCATGAAAAATAACTGGCTTCAAAATGCTAAAAATTAGAAGAAAAAAAAAAACAAATACAAGTATGTATAAATGTCCATATACCATTAAGGTCACAATTAAACAGAGAAAAATAATTTTTAAAAAATCTTGAGGAAAAGTTAAAGAATTCTATCCATTGGAGGTTTAAAGATTCTCAGCTTTTCTTCTAATCAGTTTTAGTTTGGGTGGTCTGGAACATGATACTCCACCCTCCAGATTGCTAGAGTGAGAGAGGTAATCTTGAGAGCATAATTCCTAGAGGCAGAGATTAGGCTTAGATGGGCTCCAGGGTCTTTGCTGAATGCCAGCTGGTCTGGAGATTTTAAATCAGTGCCCATTAAGCGCCAAGTACTTGCTGGTCAACACTGGAAGATTGTATTCCAGGGATCCCCTGGGTTCCACTTGTGTGATGGGGGACGGAATTCTTAGTCCCTTACATCACCTTCAGCCTACATTTCCTGCTCTTGGGTTCAGTCTCCAAACAATCTCCCTCACCCCTGCCCTTCCAAGTTCCAGGTCAGAAGCATCTCTACCAGCCAGTCCTGCAATCAGTCAGATTGAAAGTGAAGGGTTAAAGCCAGGTGGATTTCCGCAACCAGTTGTCCCCTGTGTAAATCTCTCTCCATGTTTGATTGTCTCCTGGTCATATAAGCACACTCTATGTCATACAGTGTGTGTTTACTAGGCCTATATTTTGGACCCAATTCAGGTTTGCCAGGAATCTGCCCCCTTAGCTGATGACCCCTGAACAGTGGCTACAAAATGGTTCCTTCCTTTGTCCTCTGCACACCACCTGGAGAAATGGTGGCTTCTTTCCCTGCACACGGATATTGTATAGCTCATCTTTCAGGTTTGTCAGATAACATCATTCATCTCTAACACTCCGTATCCAGATATGCCTTGGGCCTCCCAAAAATGCAGGTTTCTTTAATTCCCTTATCCCTCCACTATGTTCACAGAGGGACCACTCTGGCCAGAGTTTCTGGCTTGGCTGTGGCAGAGGCTGTGCCACTGGGTATTTCTTCCTTATTTTATTATATACAACCTCCTGAATCCCTGATTTGCTTTGAATGTTCAGTTTTAAATTCCAGTAAAGTCCTCCTGCTTTTTTCTGTTCACCCACCTTGCCGAGAAGCTGCCTGTCTGCTTTCTTGGATCACTCCTCAGAGCAGCCAGGAACAAAACCTCCTCTGTTCCTCCATCTTGAAAACCTCCTCATTACTTCTAACAAACAACTTACTGGAGATTTTTCCAAGATTATTGGGCAAGAAGTTCAATGAAACACATTCAGATTGGAAAGAAAAAAGTAAAACTACTTCTATTTGGAGATGACATGATCTTATTTATAGAAAATCCTAAGCCTGGGGACATAGCTCAGGGGTAGTACACTTGCCTTGCATCCTTAAAGAGTCTGTTGAAAATCTATTAAAACAAACAAAGGAGTTTAGGAGTTTAACAAGGTTGCAGAATATGAGATCAATATATAAATCAATTATATTTCTATACATTTGCCACAAATTACTTGAAAATGAGATTAAGAACAACCACTGAAATGGGATCAAATTAGAATAAGTTATACTCCATGTATGTATACTATGTAAAAATACATTCTATTGTCACACATATCTAAACAGAACAAATAAAAAATATAAAAAAGACAAAAAAATGAAATTAAGAAAATAATTTCATCACAGTAATATTGTGAAGAGCCCTGCCTTACCTGGGATAAGTCTCTGCCTCCCACCTTAAAACACCAACAAAATGAAAAGAGTAAAAATGCTTAGGGGAAATTTTAATAAAAGAGATATAAAATGTATATTATATAAAACATTGTGGAAAGAAATTTTCAGTGACATAAGCAAATGGAAAGATACTTGTGTTCATTTACCAGAAGACTTAATATTATTAACATGACAATACTTCTCAAACTGATCTACATATTCAGGGCAATTCTGTAGAAATTCTAGCTTCTTTCTTTGCATAAATTGACAAACTAGTCCTAAAATTTATATGAAAATGCAAAGGACCCATGATAGTCAGAACAATCCTGAAAAAGAGCACATATGGAGAATTCACACTTCCTGATTTTAAAATTTGCTATAAAGCTATAACAACCAAGATAATGTGGTATGTCATGTGGATAAACTTCCTAGATAATAGAGGAAAGAATAGTCTTTCCAACACAAGGATGAGATACCTGAATATCTACATACAAAAGAATGAAATTCAATCCCCTATACCACACTATATACAAAAATAATTTCAAAAGGGATTGTTGATCTAAATGTGTGAGTTGAAATTATAGAATGCAGAAGAAAATATAGGAGTAAATCTCCTTGATCTAAGATTAGGAAATAATTTCTTATATAAGACACTAATGGCATAAGCAACAAAAGAGATTTTTACCTATATAAATTGTATTTCATTAAAATAAAAATATTCATGCTTCGAAAAATTCCATAAAGATGGTGAAAACAGCCTACTAATTGGGAGAAAGTAACTTGTGAACCATATGGTTAATAAGGGATTTGTATTCAAAACATATAAAGAATTTACAATTCAACAATAAACAAATAACCTCATTGACAAAATGGGCAAAGGATTTGAATAAACATTTTTCAAAAAAGATACATGTATGACCAAAAAGCATGTGAAAAATGTTTAACACATTTGTCATTAGGGAAACACAAATACAAAGAAATACCATTTCACACTAACATTTTTTTAAAAAGTAAAGCTGGGTGCAGTAGCTTGCCTGTAGTCCCAGCTACTCAGAAGACTGAGGTAGAAGGATGGGTTAAATCCAGAAGACAGTTGGATAGTCCTCCAAAATATTAACATTAAGACATCCCAACAATTTAACTCCTAAGAATATTACCAAGAGAGGTAAAAATATATGTTTACACAAAAATTTATTGCAACATCATCCAGAATAGCCCAGAAGTGCAATTTCCCCAAGTGTTTATCAGATCATGAATGGATAAAAGTTTAAATGGTATATTTACACATCAAAATATTATTTGACAATTATTAGGGATGAAGTACTGTTACTTGCTACAACATGGATGAATCTTGAAAACATTATGCAAAGTCAAAGAGTCAGACACAAAAGGCTACTACATTTATGTGAGTTGTCCAGAATTGGCAAATCTGTAAAGACAGATAGTGGTTGCCTCGGGCTGGATGTGGAGTGTGGGAGGGAATTGGTAGGAAAAGGGAATATATGTTAGTGGGTACAGGATTTCATTCTGAGGTGATGAAAATGTTCTAAAACTAATAGAGTTGATGTCATACACTTTTGTAATATAGTCTGACCCTGTATCCACAGGTTCCATACCTTCAGATTCAATATTTTGGGGCTGGGGATTGAACCCAGGACCTTGTGCATGCCGGACATACACTGTACCACTGAGCAACACCTCCAGTCTCCCAAGAATCTTTTTTTTAAAAATTGTATCTGTACTAAACATGTACAGATGTTCATTTCCTTGTCATTATCCTCTAAACAATATAGCATATTTACATAGCATTTACAATTTCCTAGGTATTATAAATAGTCTAGAGGCAATTTAAAATATATAGCATGATGTATATAGTTTATATACAAATACCATACCATTTTATCTAAGGGACTGAAGCATTCATGTATTTTGCTATCCATTGGGGGTTCTGGAACCAATGCTCTGGGGATGTCAATTAAATTGTATACTTTAAATAGGTGAGTTTATTGTATGTCAGTGATATTTTACTATTATTAAACAGGAGGAGACTTTTGTTCCCTCTGAGCTCAGAGACTGCAGACAGCAGTGGGATTTTCAGTCACTCTCCCTTCCCCTGAATCTTCCTTCCTGACTGCCCCTAGACAATTTTTAGCCTGTTCCTATGGAGGGCTGCCTGCTCTGTGGACTTCAGGTTGCTAAGCTCCCCACCATTGCTAAGCCAATTCCTGTAATAAACCAATAAACTTGTTCTGCTTCTCTGGTTGAAATCTGACTTTTATAGATACCAGTGGCCAAAAGGGTTCATCTAAATATTTATCTCAAGGACCTGGGGTAACAGGTTGAGGAAGTAGCAAAGTACTAGAGCACTTGCTAGCTAGCATATGTGAGACTCTGGTTTCCCATCCTCAGTATCACAAAAAAACACACCAAAACAAAAATAAAAACCAAACCTAGGATAGATATGTGGTTGAGGATTAAAGAACTCTGTATTCTGTCAAATATCAAATTAGTGCCACTTATTTTGGGAATGACTGTTGAGTACACTTTGGTCAGAAGGGCATACCCATAGAGGGTATTGGAAAAACAGCCTTGAGAAAGAAGGAGCAAATTATGCTGATCCTTTCTGTCTCCAAGGGGAAGGTCTGTCTTGCTTTTTGACCATGGGCTTAATTTTTAAGTTCAATAGGTAAAGAAAGCCAACAGTTTGGGAATGTTGAGGGACCAAGGAACGTTTATTACCCAACCTGACATTTCCCTCACTGTGGAGACCCACAGAATAGTTTAATATTTGTGGTTCTGTTACCGCTATTGACCGGTGATGAGTCCTTGCTTCCCCAATGTTGAAGAATAACACCAGAGAAGCACGCCAAGGCAAGGTCAGAGTAGAAATTAGAAGTTTATTAAAGGACAGCAGAAAAGACTTCTCCCAGAGGAAGAAGGGGACCCAAGAGGTGGAATCCGTGGAAGTGTGGTTGTTTCCCCTTTTTATAGTTCTTTCAGTGATGGAATGTAGGCTGGAAGGCCAGAGGGGTGGGACACAGGTGGGCCAAAGAAGTAATCTGGGCAGGAAGGACTTCATAACATTTCTTTGGGATGGGCTATCTTTAAATCTGCTGGGGCTGTTCATTAGCATTTCTTTGGGATGGACTTTGGGCCTAGGGCTTTTCTCAGGACTTCATTAACATTAACATTCCATGAGTTGTCCAGCGTTTCTGGAATTCATTCTCAACATGGCCTCCATTTTAGATCTTACTCGATATTAGACCCGATTTACCTAACTACACTTACTACTTAATTTTAAATCTGGCTTCAGTTCTATATATGCCCTCACCCACTCCTCCCAAACAACTTAATTGGCAAATTTAGATGAGCAAATGGGCAACACATTCTAACCACATCCTCTTTCTTTCTCTGAGTATTGAATTTTCTTTAGGGAACCCACACTTTTCTTTTCTCTTTCATTCCACAAATTTTGAAAACGGATGAGTTAATCCAGGACCTGGATGGGTGGAACTGTTTTCTAAATGTGTAGTTCAGGTTGTGTTGAGAGTCACAGCAGAGTCGGGATGGCACCTGGCATTTTGCCAGAAGGAGTGGTTGAGAGGTGAGGCCAGCAAGCCATTAAGATGATGATAATTGGGCTGGGGATGTGGCTCAAGCGGTAGCGCTCTCGAGTGGCATGCGTGCAGCCCTGGTTCGATCCTCAGCACTACATACAAACAAAGATGTTGTGTCGGCCGAAAACTAAAAAATAAATATTAAAAAAAAAAAGATGATGATAATTAAGTTAAGCTGTGTATAATTGCTGTGACTGGATGATGCTGGATTGAAACAGGCTGTGTATTCAGTTGTATATTGACCCCTGTAGTCGGGCAATAGGGCGGCTCCTGCTGCCTCGGGTGCCTGCTACCTTTGAGTTCCCGTTGAGTTCCTGCTGAGTTCTCGAGGAGCCCCATTGAGGGCTGGGAGAGTTCCCGGGGAGTGCATGTGGTGTGCCGGTGGAGTTTGGGCAATAACGGAGTTCCTGTTTGAACCTACAAGTGCCTTGTTGCGGCTCGGTTATTTGTGCCCAGCCAGACTGGGGCAAGGTTGGAGAATTTCACTGCCAACAGGCAAATGTCATATCATCTGGTAGTTTTTTTTTGTTGTTGTTTTTGATGGACCTTTATTTTTTATATGTGGTGCTGACTATTGAACCCAGTGCCTCACATATGCTATGCAAAGGCTCTACCACTGATCCACAGCCCAGCCCTAGTCTTTCTTAATAATAAAGATGATATATGCCTTACCAATCTCTAATGTCTTATACCTTATCCTATTCTTTATAATTTGAATTAAAGTTTGAAGAGGAGTGTCAGTTATTAGCCCCCTCAAATTCCTTAACATGAGACAACAAGAAGGAGCAATTTACAGAAAAGTTTGGTACTTGAACAATGCCCAGAGTAATGACTAAAATCTCAGACCTTTTCTTTTTTTTCAGTTATTTGAAGATTTATTCTGTCACTTCCTGCCTCCTGCCCCCATATTGGGAGTTGAATCTAGGGGTGCTTTAGCACTGAGCCACATCCCCAGCCTTTTGTATTTTTTGAGACAGGTCTTACTAAGTTGCTGAACTGACCTCAAACTTGTGCTCCTCCTAGTTTAGCCTCCCAAGTATCTGGAATTACAGGTATGCATCCCTATGCCTGGATGAATTTTAGACTTTTTCAAGAGTATAAAGGTGCTATGGTTTGTATAAATGTCCCCTAACGGTTCATGTATTAAAGGCTTGGTCCCCAAAGTGGTGATACTTGTAGTGGAAACTTTAAGAGGTGGGAGTCTTGTCACTGGGGGCATGCCTCTTTGGGGATGGGTGCATTCATTCTTTCTCTTTTGCTTTCTTGCCACGAAGTGAGCAGTTTTGTTCTGCCACACACTTTGACCTTGATGTACTATCTCACAACAGGCTCAAAAGAATGGGGCCAATTGATCATGGACTGGAAACTCCGAAACTGTAAGCCAAAAGAAAATTTTCTCTTTATAAGCAGATTATCTCAGATATTATAGTGATGGAAAGATAACATGGAAGAGATCCTAGAGAGGATCTAGCAGCTAGATTCTAACTCATAAAGTTGATAATGAGTCCAAGGTTATCAGCCTCCTAGTGACGTATCAGAACTAGAGTCCAAATTTTCTTTCTACCACACCATGATGCCCCCTTAATATATTGAGAAAAAAAATAGCATGCTATGCTGTGCCCCTCACCTCATTTTATCTGATTCCCTGAGGGTGAGAATTTTTTCATTTCTATAAACAAAGAAATATATGCAATGTAGCTAAATCATTTTCCTATGGCCATAGGGCTTATCAGAGGTAGCACTGGAAATAAAATATAGAACTCTAATTTTAGTCCAAGGCTGTACGCATGAGATCATTTTTCTGTCAAAATGCCAAATTGAAATAAATAGAAGAGAGGGACACTATGGAAGAATAGTTGCTGTGGCAAAGTCTCTGGTTCATATGTTAATTCAACTTATGATCTCTAGTTCCTTTTCTGGCATGATATCACAGTATGTTGTGGAATTAAAATTTCCTCCAAAAGAATAGAAGGAAATACGTAGAATGGGGTGTTACTGCCTAACTCCAAAGCCTGTGATTTTAATTAACTCTGATGTTTTATTGCCTCCCCAGATCTGTAAGGTGCGAAAGTAAATTTTCAGACAGTAAAATGAAAGTTTAGGCAATTTTCTAGAAGAAGTTAATTTATACATTATTCATTAATGCAATCTAATCTAGCACTTTTATATTATAGGTTTCTTTAAATAACCATCTCTGCAGTTTTATTGCTGAAAATTCAATAATGTGAAAGACACACATTAGGCCACCATGTGGCCTGGAGATGACACTATGCTGAATTACTGTACAGACTTACAGATTTTTCTATCTGCTAATGAGGCCATTACT
Source organism: Callospermophilus lateralis (assembly GCF_048772815.1). Classification (NCBI taxonomy): domain Eukaryota; kingdom Metazoa; phylum Chordata; class Mammalia; order Rodentia; family Sciuridae; genus Callospermophilus; species Callospermophilus lateralis. Next base: position 74,920,717 of record NC_135307.1, on the reverse strand, counting down.
CTGATTTTCTTTTTTCTTCTTTCTCCTCCTCCTCCTTTTTTTCTTCTTCAGTACTGGGAATCAAACCCAGGGCCTCATGGCATGATGGGTAAGCATTCTACCACTGAGCTACATCCCCAACCCTTTTTAAAATTTTGAGACAGTGTCTGGCTAAATTGCCTAGGCTAGCCTCAAACTTGCAATCCTCTTGCCTCAGTCTCCCTAGTAGCTGTGGTTACAAATATTGTGCCAACACACTTGGCGATTATTCTGATTTTCAACAAAATTGCAAATGAATATAACTTTTATTTTTTGCAAAAAGTACTTTATCTGCTTTCTATGTTAATAATTAAATCATTCATTCATTCACAAAGTCATTTTAAGTACTTATAGGCACTGGTAAGGACTGGGAATAGAGTGAACAAAGTTCCTGAACACATTGAATATGGGGTATTATAAAATGATAAATGCAGCCAGGCATGGTGGTGCATGCCTGTAATCCCAGAGGCTCAGGAGTGTTAGGCAGGAGGATCATGAGTTCAAAGCTAGCCTCAGCAACTTAGTGAGGCCTTAAGCAACTCAGTGAGACCCTGTCTCTAGATAAAATACAAAAAAGGGCTGGGGATGTTGCTCAGTGGTAAAGTACTCCTGGGTTCAATCCCGGTACCAAAAAAAAAAAAAAAAAGGATAAATGCAACACGTTCCTTTACTTGCTGATGTTAGAGATAGGCATATCTTCTATTTAATAAAATTATTATACTTGTATCCTTAGAAAAGGAACAAAAACAGATGAGCAAGGTGGCACAAGCCTATAATCCCAGTGACTCAGGAGGCTAGGACCAGTGTGGGCAATTTAATGAGACCCTGTCTTAAAACAAAATTTAAAAGGCTGTATACACATTTTACTTTGAAAAAAAAATTCTTTTTTCAGTGCTGGGAATTGAACCCAGGGCCTTGTGCATGATAAGCAAGTGATCTAAATCCCCAGAAATTATTTGGAATAAACATAAAATAAGATGGTTCCTTCCATGTACTAATTGGTTACTTAATGGTACATTTTATACTGAAAAGACAGGAAAAATACTTGAGTTTTTTCCTTTCATTTTCCTAGTTTTTTTTTTTTTTTTGTTGTTGTTGTTGTTGGTTTTTTTTGTACTGGATTGAACTCGAGGGCACTCAACCACTAAGTCGAATCCCCAGCCCAATTGTTAAATTTTATTTAGAGACAGGGTTTCACTGAGTTGATAAGCATCTCGCCATTGCTGAGGCTGGCTTTGAACTTGCAATCCTCCTGTCTCAGTCTCCCCAGCTGCTGGGATTACAGGCATGCTCTACCACACCTGGCTACTTCCCCAGTTTTTGACACAATGAATTGATATTTTGACTTCAAAATAATCATATTTTGAAGATTATCAATAAGATGGTTGAATATTACAATGAGCTTTCATGTCTGAGAGAGTTTAGTCTGTTGCAATTCTTGTCCTTACAGTTGCACCAACTATCCCATCTTTGGTCATGGGTACCTGTTTAAATTGTTGCCTTGTACATGACTCTTGACAATCTCTAGTGTTGAGAGCCACAGCCGAAGGGGCCCCAGCAAACTTCCAGCTGCCAGCAAACTTCCAGCTGCCAGCTGATGATTGGCTCACAACGGCCCCAGCAACTTCTAGCTGCCAACTGATTGGCTCCTCTGTGGTGATGCTCATTGGGCTGTTTCCCTCTCTGTTTAAACAACATACAACATAAAACACAAGTGTGCACACAACACATAACATAATAGTAAAGGCCTTATAACTTTTTACAGGTGAAATCTCCATTGCAATGTTTAAAAGCTCTATAGTCAGAAAATAGAACTGATCAGCAAAACATTAATCTAGGTCTGTATGAGCTCAAAAAACAAAATAGAGCTTCATGATGTGGGAAAGGGCTATAATAAAATAGATATTGAAAAAAGCGTCCTGGTTCTGTCGCAGATGTAAGGATAGCTGATAACGCCAAGGTCTCCGGTTCCTTCCCCGTACGGGCCACCGAATGCTGCAGTCTGGCTGGGCACAATTCTGGCTGGGTTCGATCCTCGGCACCACATAAGAATACATAAATAAAATAAAGGTATTGTGTCTAACTACAACTAAAAAATAAATATCTAAAAATAAAGAAACTACTAGAGCGCCGCAGTCTGGCTGGGCACAATTCAGGAGCCACTTGTCAAAAGAAACAAACTTTATTTTTAGAACCACACATGCCACACAAAACAGCTCCTCAGGAAAAACCTTCAGAGCCCAACTGCCACCACTGGCTTCCCACAAGCCTCTCCACCTCCCCCACTCCTCCTGCTCTTGAGGCCGATTGGCTGGGTCGCGTGGGCGGAGCCAAAAAAGTCCACCAATGAGCAGCTCCGTGGTCTGAAAGGGTAGGGAAACAGCCCAATGAGCATCACCGCAGAGGAGCCAATCAGTTGGCAGCTAGAAGTTGCTGGGGCCGCTGTGAGCCAATCATCAGCTGGCAGCTGGAAGTTTGCTGGCAGCTGGAAGTTTGCTGGGGCCCCTTCGGCTGTGGCTCTCAACATCTCCCCCTCTCTGTTTAAACAACAAGCATGTGGCTTAGGGACCGTGCCTGCCTTAGGTTGTCCAATAGTACATATGGTCCTTACCCGTTATCGGATGAGCTGACCTCAAGGCGTCAGCCTCCTGTCTTAGGTTGGTACCATTGCAATTGGATCTTACCCGTCACTGACTACCGGTCCAGCATACAGCCACACCTGTGTACCAGCGGGGGGGGGGGGGGTTGAGGTTCTTTGCCTCACCTCTGTTGGCCCCCAAATTTTAGCTGAACAATCATGACAAGCAGAAGAGAGGAAGATACACCAAGCCAATTGACGGCTCCTTTTGGAAAAATTGTACCACCGATGACATCATCAGCAAAAATACCCCAACACTACCAGAAGTCGCTGCACCAACAGATAGTTCACAATGCATACAGGTGAGTTCACAATGCATACAAGTGATACATAGTCCAGGCAAGTTCTGCAAGCAGTTCAGTGATGGCTATTGCAGAAGCTGTAGATTGGTTTTATCTTTGTCTTCACCAGCACTGGGATGAAGATAGGAATTCTGGCAATAATGGTTAAAGAAAAAATTATGTAACATTCCAGAAGGCACTAAAAGAAAACAATTTTCTTAACAATTTACATTGTCTTCACGGGCACTGGGATGAAGATAGGAATTCTGGCAATAATGGCTAAAGAAAAAATTATGTAACATTCCAGAAGGCACTAAAAGAAAACAATTTTCTTAACAATTTACATTATCTTGAACAGAATTATTAAATATAATGAAAAGGAAAGGTGGGCATTACGCATTTAACAGGAATCCCATACAATCCACAGGGACAAGGCATAGTTGAAAGAGCTCATCAAACTATTAAAATGTACTTATTAAAGCAAAAAGAAGGAATTGGGAAGGGGTATATATTCCCCAAAGATAAACTTAAAATGACCCTTTTTACTCTAAACTTTTTAAATTTGGATTCATCAGGGCTTAGTGCTGCGGAAAGGTATATGTGTCCAAAAAATGTACATAAGCCCAAGGTACTTTGGAAGGATATTCTAACAGGACACTGGAAAGGTTCTGACCCAGTAATTGTGTGGAGTCGGGGGTCTGTTTGTGTGTTTCCACAGGGAGAACAGCAGCTGATTTGGATTCCAGAGAGATTAACTAAAGCGATTTCTACAGACCAAAAATAAGATGATTTGGCTCAAATCCATAACAGCTGATATCCAGAACTCCAGTTTGGCTACCCTTACATCTGCGACAGAACCAGGATGCTTTTTTCAATATCTATTTTATTATTGCCCTTTCCTAACAACATATCTAGATTTCTCTGAGGATGACCAGCTGCTGCATTTCACCTAGCCATCTCCTTGCAAAATTCCTCATTGGCAACCTTCCATAACAGGTATTGACCTCCATTTAGCACAGCTTTTGATTGGCTCACAGCGGCCCCAGCAACTTCTAGCTGCCAACTGATTGGCTCCTCTGCGGTGATGCTCATTGGGCTGTTTCCCTGCCCTTTCAGACCATGGAGCTGCTCATTGGTGGACTTTTTTGGCTCCGCCCACACAACCCAGCCAATCAGCCTCAAGAGCAGGAGGAGTGGGGGAGGTGGAGAGGCTTGTGGGAAGCCAGTGGTGGCAGTTGGGCTCTGAAGGTTTTTCCTGAGGAGCTGTTTTGTGTGGCGTGTGTGGTTCTAAAAATAAAGTTTGTTTCTTTTTTTATTTTTAAATATTTATTTTTTAGTTGTAGTTAGACACAATACCTTTATTTTATTTATGTATTTTTATGTGGTGCCGAGGATCGAACCCAGGACCTTGCGTGTGCTAGGCAAGTGTTCTACTGCTGAGTCACAACCCCAACCCTTTTTTTAAAAAAAAAACAATATAGTTTATCAAAATGTTCCAGGTTCATCTTGAATATTTTCTGCCTCAAAACTAGAATCCTGGAACAAGCCATTTGTCTGAGAAACCTGGTTTCTTTTAGAAGGAAAGGATAATTCAGGACCATAATGCACTCATTGTTTCTAAGCCTTGTCAGTGGACAGAGCTATACATATGCTTTGGTTTAGATATAGTCTGAGTATGTCCCCCAAAGATTAACATGCTGGAAACTTGGTCCCCAATGTAGCAATACTGAAAGGTAAGGTATTTTTAAGATGCAGAGCCTAGGGCAAAATGATTAAGCCCTAGGACCTTCTCCCTCACGAAGAGATTAATGCTAGTTTTTCTGAGTGGGTTAGGTCTCTTAGAGATGGATTAGTTCCCAAGAGAGTGTATTATAATAAAGGAGTGAATCTGGCCCTTCCCTTCCTTGTGTGTGTGTGTGTATGGTGCTGGGGATTAAAACCAGGTCCTCATGAATGCCAGGGAGACACTCTACCATTGAGCCATATCCCTAGCCCCTCTTGCCATGTTCTCTCCTGCATGCGCTCTGCTCTGAAACACCATTTGCCACGTGCATGTGTATTAAGCAGAGACTTCACCAGGTGTGGTTACCTGGTCTAGCCTCCAGAAGCCAAAATAAACCTTCCTTCCTACCCAGACTCAATTATTTTGTTATAGCAACACAAAAGGGACTGAGGTAATATAATATCTATAATACTTTATGGGATCATACTAATATTCCTATTGTAAATTCAGAATTACAAAGTTTTCAGTTAACCACTTCTCTAATACATTTGTATCTCCTTTCCTCTACACCAGAAACCCTAATTCTCGAGGTAACAAGGGATGATAAAATTAGAATACTTCATAATTTTTATTCATTACCCTCCCCATATAAAACCAACCATTTCAGAAAAACAACTGCTTTGGTTTGGATAAGTGTACCCCAGAGGCCCATGTGTTAAAGGCTTATTTCCCAGTCCATAGTGCTCTTGGGAAATGGTGGAACCTTTGAGAGGTGAAGCTAGTGGGAGGTCTTCTAGTCATTGGGGGTGCACCCTTGAAGGGGATACTTGTAGTGATCTTTCAATATGTAATATCATTTATTTTTTTAATATCAGGAAACTTTTCTTTCTTTCTTTCTTTCTTTTTCTTTTTTCAGGACCTCATGCATGCTGAGCACATACTCTCCTACTGACCTACTTAACATCCCCAACCCCACAGAAAATTATTCTTGAATTATAGTATTTATCATTTGTTTTTTTCTTCCCTCCCCTGGTTTTCTTTTTAAGGAATTCCCACTGTTTGTATGTTGCATTTCTCTTTTGCTTATTTTCAATATTTGCTACTCTTTCTTTTTTAATGTTACTGGGGATTGGACTCAGGACTTTGTGCATGCTACGCAAATATTCTACTACTAACCTACATTCCCAGCCCTTTTTTATTTGAAGACAGGGACTCACTAAATTGCTGAGACTGGCCTTGAACTTGTGATCCACCTGCCAGCCTCAGCCTCCTGAGTAGCTGGGATTATAGATATATGCCACTATGCTTGCCTTGCCACTTTTTCTTGAATCTTTTTGCTTTTTCTTTTTTTTAAATATTATTATTTTAGTTTTAAAATGTCTTTTCCCATTTCATCCTTTTTTTTATTTCATCTTCTGTTTCTCTTAAAGTATTTTTAATGTGTACATGTGTGTATGTTGTTCCTTTTCCTTGCAGTTTAGTGTTTATTTATAAGATTTTGTTCCTTTCAAATTCTCCTCAACTTCTGTAACCTAAATTGAATTTATATAGATTTTTTTAATGTTTTATACTATTTTCTTTAAAATTTTTAGTTCATTTTGAAATAATACCTTATAGCTTTGTGCAGTGGGAGTATCTACCATATCCAGTAAGGTTAAACTGAGGCATTATTAATTTTTTTTCCAAATGTTTTTTAGTTGTAGATGGACATAATACCTCTATTTAATTTATTTATTTTTATGTGGTGCTGAGGATTGAACCCAGTGCTTTACATGTGTGAGGCAAGTGCTCTACCACTGAGACACAATCCCAGCCCATGATTATTGTTTATTGAAAACTTTTTCTAATACCCCAATACCAGGATGACTTACAATATAGTTAGCATTTGCAATTTTTAATAGTTGTTACAGAGACTAAACTAAAAGAAAAGAAACAATACATTATATCTTTGACCTCTTTCTCTCTCTTTCTCTCTCTCTCTCTCTCTCTCTCTCTCTCTCTCTCTCTCTCTTTCTTTCTTTCTTTCGGTACTGGGGATTGAACCCAGGATGCTTTACCACTGAACTATAGTCCACATTCTTTTTATTTTGAGACAGTGGGCTGGCCTTGAGCTTGTTAGCCTTCTGCCTCAGTTGCTGGGATTATAGGCATGCACCACTGCACCCAGCTTGCAATTTTGTGTTTTTGTTCAAACATTACTGTGCTCCTCATTCTCTGTCTTATAGTAAACGTGGAATTTCTTATAGTTTTCTATTACTTGATTAAAATTAGTTTTAAAATTAGTTTTCCTGGGTTAGGGTTGTATCCTCAGCACCACATAAAAATAAATAAATAAAAAAGGTATTGTGTTCATCTAAAACTAAAAAAATAAATAAATAAATTAGTTTACCTTTTTAGAAGGAGGCTTGGTTCATACAGGTTTTCTAATGTCACTGAAGTACTTTTTTGCTTTTTGTAATGTTTAAAAATATAGCTGTTTCTTTTTGAGATTTCCTGCCTCTGTTCCCATGTTTTACCTGAACCTTCTCTTTACTTTAGCTGTGTTGTCCCCATCCAGATCAATTTTGATCCCGTTCCCAGCAGTTTTTCTCAGAAATGTGTCCTGGAAGTGAGATTTGGCTGTTTAGTATTGGGACTTCAAGAGGGTTAGGCTGTTTTATGCCTTATTGGATCCTCCTGGTCTCAGCTGCTTGTGAAATGGGAAAAACCCTCCCAGTTTCAGTTGCCAATCACAGATTGATCCATTGTACCTTGGGCCAAATACTTGTTGCTCTTGGGGCTCAAATACCTACCTGATCCTCCTTCTTAGGACTGTCAAATGTCCTACGGGTTCCTCTCCTTTCTCTAGCACCAACACCAACTTCACATCGTTGTTTTGTTGTTGGTGAAGTGTTCCTCACTGCTTGTATTTTGTGGTTTTAGAGGACACTTTGCCATCTTGTTTTGTTGTATGTGTTATCTGTGAGTTTTGATTTTGTTTTCCAATTTATTCTGTTTACTTGTAGGGATTTAAGAAGATCCAAACTATGTTGCTGCTTTCATTTTTCTAGAAGATCTGTAATTTTTGTTTTGTTTTGGGGAATTGAACTCAGAGGTGCTCTACCATTGAGCTACATCCTCAGTTCTTTTTGTTTTTTATTTTGTGACAAGGTCTCTCTAAGTTGTTGAGGCTGAACTTGAACTTGCAATCCTCCTGCCTCAACCTCCCAAATTGCTGGGATTATAGATATGTACCATCACACTGGGCCAGAAGGCCTGAAACTTTTAATGAAATGAAATTTAATATCTTTTACATAATGCTTTTTTAAAATAACTGTTCTGAGTGGTACATGGTGGCACACACTGGTAATCCCAGTGGCTCAGGAGGCTGAGGCAGGAGGGTCACGAGTTCAAAGCCATCCTCAGCAACTCAGTGAGACCCTGACTCTAAATAAAATACAGAAAAGGGATGGGGATATGACTCAGTGGTTGAGTGACCCTGAATTCAATCTCTGGTAAAACAACAACAACAACAAAACAAAACAAAACAAAACAAAAAACTCTTCTAAAATAATTTCAACCTTACAGAAAGTTTTAATGTAAAGGACTTTTTTTGTCCTTCATCCAGATTCCCTAATAATTGTTAATATTTAACCAAATTTGTCTCTCCTCTTTCTCTCCTTCTTTTCCTCCCTCTTACTCTCTTACTCCCCTTGTTATATCATTTATACAGAGACAGTACAGCCATTAAAGTCAATGAATTTAAATTGATGCATACTACTATCCAATCTACAGACTCACAGACTACATTAAATTTCACTAATTTCCCCCAAAATGTGCCTTATAATTTCTCTTTACTTTCCAATCCAGAAACCAATAGAAGACTGTGTTTGTTGTGTTTAATTGTTGTGTCTTCTTCATCAACTTGGAGATTCCTCTGTTTTTCATGTCTTTTATGATGTTTCAAAGAGAATAATCTAATTGCTTTATAGAATGGACTGAGTTTTCTTTCTTTTTTTTTTTTTTTTGGTGGGGGGTGTGATTACTGAAGATCCAGGGGTGTTTTACCACTGTGTTATATCTCCAACCCTTCTTACTTTTTATTTTGAGACAGTGTCTCACTAAGTTGCTGAGGCTGGCCTCGAACTTTTTATCCTCCTGTCTCATCCTCCCAAGCCCTTGGGATAATGTGCTGCTGAGTAGGGCTCTGTTACTTATTAGATTGAGGTTATTCTTCTTTTGGAGGAGTATTCCAGAAACAATGTTATGTTCTTTTCAGAGCATCATCAGTAGATAATGATGTTAATTTGTCTTATTTCTAACAGTGTTGACTTTTATCATTTGGTTAAGATAATGTCAACCAAATTTCTTCACTAAAAAATTAATAAGTATTTTGACCTTTTAATTTAATAAGTATTCTGTAGAGAGGTACTTTGATTTTATGTTGCTGTCTTGTTCCTGGTCACATTTTTTTCCCCACTAGTTTTAGCATCCATTGATTCTTGCCTGAGTCAGTTATTACTGTACCAGTTGACAAATAATTTTTCTACATTTATTAGTTGGCTTTTTATTAAAAGGTAATTATTCTCTGCTTCTATGAGTTTGACATTTTTTAGATTCCATATGTGAGATCATATATTTGTCTTTTTTGAAAATATTTTTTTTAGTTGTCAATGGACCCTTATTTTATATATTTATATGCGGTGCTGAGAATTGAACCCAGTACCTAGTGCATGCATGCACACTAGGCAAGCACTCTACCACTGAGCTATTTTCCTTCATTTGTTTATTTATCCATTCAAACATATTTACTTTAGAATGAACTCATGGATTTCTATTTTATTCAGAAGGTGATAATCCACTGCTATTGTTATATTGGTATTAAATTGTCTCACACTTATCTAATGGGAGCCCTTCAAACTGGCTCTTGTTCTTCTCACATGTGCTCATCATTTTTGAGTAGTTTCTTACTTTATACCTAACAAGATGTTCTAAGAACATTTTGTACTTTCCCTGGCCCAACCCTGAAATCAAACATTTCTTCCAGGCTTTTTGTATCTTTTTAGTGGAGAATAGTAGGTATTCAGAGGCCTCCATCTAGTATGTGTGCTCTTTTCTACCAGGGGGTCATTGCTTCTAGAACCAATTTTCTTGCCTTCCATATTGTTAATTCCCCTCTAGTCATATTGCTTAAGTTAATAGGAATTAAGTTTTATATTAATCGCATCCAAAGATATCTTAAATGATATACCTTCCAACAACTTCAGGATCATATCAATGTTTACTAATGTTGATTTAGCCTGGCCTGGTACTGTGCACTTGTAGTTGCAGCTACTCCGGAGGTTGAGGTGGGAGGACTTGAGCCCAGGAGTTTAAGGTCAGTCTGGGCAACATGGCAAGATCTGTCTCAAAATAAATAAAAGAAAAAAGAAAAGAAAAATAAAGTAGATCAATTTTTTTCTGGAACTCTTTTTTTTTTTTTTTTTTTTGACAGGTGTTCCCAATTTAACAACTTTTTTACACTGCTTACCCCATTGTTTTATTCTGTAATTTTATTTTCAAAACCTTGAAGGATTATTTTGCAAAGGTTGAAATGGATGTGTTAAAAATCCGAATGTGCAAGTTACCCTTTCTGGAAACGCATTCCTTGCATCTCTCTTTCTTAATTTTTTTTCTTTTTTCTTATAGGAAAAAAACCTACAAAATTTATTATATGCTTATGGTATGATAGCATTTTATTTCCTTCTTGGATTCTTAGGCTGTCTCATATCTCTATTTTTTCCTTTGTCCATTTGTCTGATTGTTTCTGTTGTGACCTCTTCACAGCTGCTTTCTCCTCTAGCTTCTGAAAGGTGGGTATGTCCAAAGTTTGTTGTTGTATTAACCTTATTTAAAAATTTTATTTATTTAATTGACAAATAAAAATTAAATGTATTTACTTTAAATAATATGATGTTCTGTAATATGTATGTATTTGGCTAAATTGAGCCAATGAACATAAGCATTTTTTCACAGCATCTTTTTTTTTGTGGTGAGAACACAAAAAATCTACTCTCTTGACAATTTCAAGTATACAATACACTGTTATTAACTACAGTCACCATGTTGTTCAAAAGATGTCTTGAACTCACTCCTCCGTCTTAACAAAATTTTTATCTTTGACCAACATCTCCCCAACCCTCCCCCAGCCCTAGCCTCTGTTAATCACCCCTCTAGTCTCTGCTTCTATGAGTTTGACATTTTTTAGATTCCATATGTGAGATCATATATTTGTCTTTTTTGAAAATATTTTTTTTAGTTATCAATGGATCCTTATTTTATTTATTTATATGCGGTGCTGGGAATTGAACCTAGTACCTCATGCACACTAGGCAAGCACTCTACCACTGAGCTATGACCCCAGACCTATTTGTGTGTGTGTGTTTGTGTGTGTGTTTACTTACTTATTTCACTTACTGTCTCCCAGATCCATCCATATATGTTGTCACAGATGACAGCACTTGATTATTGACTTCTTATTCACTGTGAATTCTTTCTCTGAGGTGCTACTCACTCTTATAACTTCAAATAATCCCCTTTACAATTTAGGTCTCCAACTCCTTGTGTTTTAGCCTCTATTTCTACCTGCATGAGGAGGCACTGTAGCCACCTAAATACATTGTACCAAACACCAAACTCATCTTTCATCCCAAACCACTTCTCTGTAAGAAGTTTCCTATTCTTGCCAAAGCACATCATTTTCAGTCTCTCAATTTTATAACTTCAAAATCATTTCTAACTTCTACTTCTCTTTTAGGCCACATTAAGCTTATAACCAACACTTTTTTTTCTTTTGTAATGTTTTCAAGGACCACTACCTTGACACAGACCTTCACAATTCACATCTATATAACTGCATTTATTTTCTAACTTGTCCTTCTCTTTATTCTTCCAAATCCCTTAATATGTGGATCCTGAAATCCTGCCTTGCTAAGAACTTTTGATGATTCCTTTAAAGCCCTTCTGCAAGGTCATAGTGGCACATGCCTATAATCCCAGCTGCTCAGGAGGCTGAGGCAAAAGGACTGCAAAGTTGAAGGCCAGCCTTCACAAAGTTGAAGGAAACTTATTGAGACCCACTCTTAAAATTAAACCCGTCTGGAGTTTTAGCTTCTTCCCAAACTGGCTTTTTATTGAGCTCTCCAAACCCATCTCCTTTTCCTTCTATTTTAAAAAGTTTTTTTAGTTGTTGATGAACTTTTATTTTTTATTTATTCATTTATATGTGGTGCTGAGAATCGAACCCAGTGCCTCATGCATGCTAGGTCAGCAGTCTAACCCTGAGCTACAATCCAGCCCTCCCTTTCCTTCTTATAATCTCTCCTTCAAAACTAAATTCAAGTCATGTTTCCTCAAAGTAGTTTCTAAGCTGGTAGGATGGGGACTTCCACTTCTCCCTTATTCTTCCTGGAATTAGATACATATGAGGCTAGTCTAACAAAATGCACCAGCCTTCTAGTGAGCCTTCCAGCAGCAAATGCAGGAAACACCTACAGGATGTTTAACCTTACCTGTGACCAATCTGGTTATTATACAGTTACCCCAACCTGAAGGCAGACCACCTAGAAAACCTCTTTTCTCTCCAGAGATGTAGAAACCCCCATCTCATTAGGAGATACCAGACTGGGTCAGAAGTCTGACAGTTGGCACGAGAAGCAATTAAAAAGTAAAAGACCCTTGGGGCTGGGATTGTGGCTCAGAGGTAAAGCACTCACCTAGCATGCGTGAGGCACTGGGTTTGATCCTTAGCACCACATTAAATAAATAAATAATAGATATATTGTTTTTTAAAAAAGTAAAAGACCCTACCTATAGGAAGGAGGCTTCTCTGGTGAGGGTTTGGGGGAAGGAGATGTTGAGTCTTTACCCCAGTGAGAGAATTTGGGGGAGAGGTACTGATAGATGGAACAGAGGAGTCATTCCTCTTGTCTCCAATACTGGGAGTAAAAGGCTGCTTCGTACGTTCTTTTAGACTGTGTGAACATGACCTAGTTGGTAAGGTCAGGAAGTAAGACTACTTGGGGACAAGTATAGAACTATTCCCTCCTTTCTAGAATATAAATATAATGTATCAGTCAGTGCTGGTTGGAATTGGATGGTACAATTAACGGGTTGCACTGAAGAGCTTAATAGAGCACAGTTTTTAGAGGTGTGCGACAGGGTCAAGGAATCTAACAAAGCTATTGCTACTGTAGCCCTGAAGAGATAAGGGAATGATGCAGTGTCACCAGAGGCCTGGGCAGCTGGAACCCTGGAGAAACTCTCTGGCAGTAGGTGTGGCCATAGAGTAACACAGCCCCTGCTGGAAGCATAGAGAGTGGTAAGGAATAAATTCCCATCTCTCTCCCTCTTCCCATTACTGGGAGCAGTTGGCCTTTCCCAAGGGGAAACCACGGGATAAGGGAGTACAGGGCATGAGGTCCTTGGATATCATATTATTAAGGAACAGTAGAGGCAGAGAAAAAGCACATGATGAATCCAGATTGAGAGGAGAAACCCAGAATACATAGCACACACTGGGATCATAATAGTGATTGTTCTGTATTCTGAATCCCATAACACTTACTTCATATATCCTCATTTCAGTTTTCAACAAGAGTCTGTTGAATGCTTCCCATAAGCATAGATAATTTGGGATGATACACAAATTAATCAGAACTGGGTCTCTCTAGGATCTCAAATTCAGTGAGCAACCTTCGAATACGGAATTGGCTGCTCTATATTGCATTTAGTATTTTTCAGAGGGTGTGATGGGTTGGTTTTTTTCAGGTTGCCAGAACAGATGTGTTCAGGTCCTTTTATGTGATGGGAATTCTGTGTCAGGCTCCATGGATCTTAGTCCAGATACTGTGGTAAATATAGTGACACCACAGTTGTCTTGTAAGCATTACCTCTGAACCATCTGGTTGTACCTCTCTGCTCCCTATTCTTGTTTGCCTCTCATTTTTTAATTTTTTTTTTTCTTTTTTGTAGATGTAGATGGACAGAATGCCTTTATTTTATTTATTTTTATGTGGTGCTGAGGATCGAACCCAGTGCCTCATGCATGCTAGGCAAGCGCTCTACCGCTGAGCTACAGCCTCAGCCCCTGCCTCCCATTTTTGTAACCCAACTTCCTTTCCTAGCTACTGATTCCCTTTGTATGCCTCACTTTCAGATTCCCCGAAAAAAGGAGTCAATTGAGCCAGTTTATCTCTCTAATCCCTATTAGAGTTCTTCTATAGAAGGCATCTCAAACAGTTTTGATTTTCTAGATAAATGGTATGTCCCAACTAGCCAGATCATGAGACATGTACGACAACCAAACTGAACAAATATCTGTCATTCAAAGCTACCCCAAATCTTCTGAACATTCTCCTCCTATTATCATGGATTCTCACAGTAGAAATCCTGCCTTCTCAACATAGAACTAAAACCTCCTTTCCCCTGCTTCCTTTTTTGCATGTGATTTTGCTCATTAGATCCAAGCTTTTGTTAAAAAATAGAGTTCCATGGCATGAGGAAAGAGTGGGAGTGCAGGGCATGCATTTTGTAGGTACAGATTGAAGAAAAGATGTTGTGCTTCTGGAGCTGGTGAAGTGAAAAATAGAAACAAAGGAAGAAATAGACATCTTATCTCCATCTGCTTTGATTCTGGTACCAGACAACATTTACTTTCCCCGAGGATGAGAACTTCAAGGAGAGAAAAGGTCATTAGAATAGTTGTATACACTTGTAATCCTGACTACTTGGGAGGAAGAAGAATCACAAGATCAGGGCCAGCCTGAGAAACTTAGCAAACCCAAGTCTCAAAACAAGATTTTTAAAAAGGGTGCAGGGGTGGGGTGAGGAGGGCAGTGCTGAGGACGTAGCTCTGCCATAGAGCACTTGCCTATGTATGAGATTCTGGGTTCAATCCCTGGTACTGGGAAAGAAGGAAAGAAGGAAGAAAAAAATAGTTGCTGACATCTTATAGTCAGAGGAGATATATATAGTACCCCATGTATCTGTACAATTAAAATAATAATTAGCCAGGTATGGTGGTGCATGCCTGTAATTCTAGTGACTCAGGAGGTTGAGGGAGAATGTCACCTTTGAGACCAGCCTCAGCAATTTAGTGATACTCTGTCTCAAAAATAAACAAACAAAAGGGACTGGGAATGTAGCTCAGTGGTAGAGCACTCCTGGGTTTAATTCCCAGTGTTGTCAAACAAAAAATAAAACAAATTAATTTAATTAGATAATAATGAATAAAAAGTGAAAATTGGATAATTACCCTCTGAAGACTATCTTGTGCCTCTGCCATTAACAACAGAAGGCAAACCTGGGCTGTCCCATTGTCCTAGAAGGAGGAGGAGAGACAGGTAGGGCAAAGTCTAGTGCATAGCTAGGGCCAGCCTACATCAACTGAGCTCCCAACTGGTCCACATGTACTTTGAGCTTTCCTAGCCCAGCCTATATCAGCTGATCCTTTGACACATGAGTAAATCCAGCCAAGATTAGTATAGCTGAAGCTGGATTGTGGCTCAGTGTTTGAGCGCTTGCCTAGCATGTGTGAAGCACTGGGTTTGAATCTCAGCACCGTGTATACATGAATAAATAAATAAAATTAAAGTCCATCAGCAACTAAAAAAAAAATTGGTACAGCTGTGCCAGCCCAGTCCAGATTAGCCACATAAGCAAGGCCATCTCGATCCTACTTGAGTTAAAAATCAACCATTTCCCAGCTGATCCAGTTTCCTCAACAAGAGCTACTCACTGATTGGACAAGGCCGAGGCCTCCTATGGCTCGAGGAATAGGTTCCACATTGACGAGTGGTTCAGGTGGCCTAATACTCCTGTCTTTCTGAGGACAACTCCATCCAGCTCCCTGTACATGCTAAGATTATTGCTCTAAAGTGTGTGTGTGTGTGTGTGTGTGTGTGTGTGTGTGTGTGTATGTTTGTGTTGCTAGGGATTGACCCCTAGAGAGGTGCTCTACCACTGAGCTATAGATCTGGCCCTTAATCCTTAGTTTTATTAGAAGGTACAATTAGTGAGGTAAGTTGAAATCCTTTGGAAGATTTTCCATAACCACTCCAGAATCCTGCCCAACTCATATTCAAAGGTCGGGAAAAAAAAACCCATTAACATTTGAAGATCATTATTATCTAATCCTGAGAAACCATTAAATTTCATTAAAAACCAAGAAATTGAGAATAGGGAGTTTTCTGTTACCTTTGTAGGCAGGATAAAGTTTTCAGAGTTTGATAATAAAATAGTTACTCATGAGAGGAAGCACCATTGGTCAGTGTTTTACTAGCCACCTGCTACCTCAGTTGAGGTCTCTGTATGTGGCAGCCACTGGTTTGTTCTGGGTGGAAGCTACAAGAGTATATTCTGCTTCTGGCAACCTGAGAGGTTCAGAGTGAGGGTGGTGCACTTGTCCTAGGGAACACTGTGCAGCATGGCCAGGGGACCTCAGATCAGGCCCAAGTCCTCATAGATTGCTGCGGGAAGTAGCGATATTCATAGTTGTAGTTTTAATTATTAAAAGCCTACTTCATGTAATAGAGACAAAGAACTGGTCACTGGAATTATTGCCCTTCTGAGAAAGTCATCAAATTTTTGATAAGTGTAGCCCCATTCAAAAAGAGCTTAGAAAAGGCTACATACTGTATGATTCCAACTATGTGACAAAAAAGAAAAGGCAAAATTATGGAGAGTAATAAGATTAGTGGTTATGCAGGGTGTGGTGACATATGCCTGCAATCCCAGCTATTTGGGAGGCTGAGACAGAGGATTGAGGTTTGAGGCCAGCCTCTGCAGTTTAGCAAGATCCTATTTCAAAATTAAAAAAAAAAAAAAGATTGAGGATGTAACTCATTGGTAGAGTACCCCTGGGTTCAATTCCCAGTACTGGAGAGAGAAAAAAAAAAGATTCGTGGTTACCAGGGATGAGTGGCAAGAGAGGAATGAATAGGCAGAGCACAGTGTATATTTTAAGGTGATAAAACTATTCTTTACAATACCACAATGGTGTGGTCATTATACATTTGCCCAAACCCAGAGAATGTAGAACATGAAGAGTGAACCCTAATATAAACTATGGACTTTAGTGATAATGACATCTCAATGTAGGCTCAGCAAATATACCACTGGAGTGTGGAATATCCACATTGGGCCTAAAATAAAGAGTTTGAGAAAAGAACTGATGAAAGAAATCTGAACACTTAAAACAAATTGAGCTGATGATTGATAGTATAAAGAAGATTCAATCTTGCCAATCGTGGTGGTACACACCTATATCCCCAGCAACTTTGGAGATGGAGGCAGAAAGATAATACATGTATGAAGACAGGGGATACATGGGAACTATCTAATTTCTGCTTGATTTGGTTATGAACCTAAAAACTACCTTAAAATAAAGTTTATTAATTTAAAAAACCTGAAATTTACAGAAAAGTTGCATGTAGAGTATAGAAAACTGAAAAATCTAATCATTTGAAGAAAGTTTCCAGCATGACACACCATTACCCTCAAATGCTTTAGGGGGAGTATGTAGAACATTCATCTATAAAATCACAATATAACCATTAAAATTAGCATTGGTCATTGTTACTACAATGTAACTATAAGTTCAATATTCTGCAGAAGCAGAAAGATCACAGGTTCCTGGCCAGCCTGGGAAATTTACCCAGACCTTGTCTCAAGACAAAATATTTTGGGGCGGTACCAGGGATTGAACCCAGGGGCATTTGACTACTTAGCCACATCCCCAACCCTATTTTGTATTTTATTTAGAGATAAGGTCTCACTGAATTGCTTAGCACCTCGATTTTGCTGAGGCTGGCTTTGAACTTATGATCCTCCTGCCTCAGCCTCCTAAACCTCTGGGATTACAGGCATGTGCCACTATGTCCGCCTGGCTAAGACAACATTTTAAAAAGGATGGTGTGGGAGAGCTGGTGATGTAGCTCAGTGGTAGAGTCTTTATCTAGTATGTGTGATGTCCAGTGTAATATCCCCAGCACTGCAAAAATTAAAAAAAAAAAGACCTTATCTTTAGAAGGTGCAACAAAACATATAAGATTTCAAGTAGCAGAAAGCAAAATAAATGAAAAAATTTAAAACAACATCAGAGGCCCTAAAAAGAGGCATTGGATGAAAATTCTGCTTTTCAAGAAAGCCTAAAGCTGTGCTTACAAGAAGCTGAAGAATGGAATGGAAGAGTGAATGAATGAATTTATCTAATAGAACAGAAAGGTTAGAAACACTAAAGTACACAAATTCTAAATGACACAGTCAGAGAAAATCCATGGTGAAAATATTCTAAAAATGAGAGATGGGGCTGCTGTTCCTGGAGAAGAAAGCATATATGGTGGATCTGGGATATACCAAAGGAGAGTGAAAAAATGGATTCACACAGCTGAGTTACCTATTTAAAAGCCTCTAGGAAAAAAAAAAAAAAGAAGCTAAGTGTATAGTAAATTAAGGGCTGAAGATAAATGAGTTGATACACTTAATGATCCTTTGAAAAGTCTCCATTGAGTAAGTGTGTGATTACAGTTGGGAGAGGGGAACTCCCAGGAAGAGAGAAGCCAAAGCTTTGGCAGACACTTCAAGTTCTTTCAGAATTGCATCAAGGAAAAGAATTGAATTTTCACCAAAAAACAAACAAACAAACAAAAAAACTCAAACAATTTAGAGGTAGTTTACCCTATAATTAGAGAGCAGAATCTTTCCAAAGCAGATGTAAAGCAAGGTCATGCATGTGAAGAGCTGAACTCCTATAAAATCAAAACTAAAATTCTTTTAGAAAAATTTGAAAGAACTGCTGGCTATTATCAAAGCTAGTTTATTCCCTGTAGAAGAAAGATTCTCAAAATAAAAAACAAAAGAGGCTGGAGATGTGGCTCAGTAGTTAACCATCCCTAGGTTCAATCCCCAGTAACAAAATAAGAATAAGAAATAAAGAGAAAGGTTCATGAGCTGGGTGCAGCAGTACCTGCCTGTAATCCCAGTGGCTTGGGAGGCTGAGGCAGGAGGATCACAAGTTCAAAGCCAGCCTCAGCAACTTAGTGAGGCCCTCAACAACCTAGTGAGAACTTGTCTCACAATAAAAAAACACTTAAAAAATGCTGGGAATGTGGCTCAGTGGTTGAGTGCCCCTAGGTTCCATCCCCAGTTTAAAAAGAGAAAGAAAGAAAGGGAAAAAGAAAGGAAGAGAGGTTCATGATAATCAGTTTCGAGCTCTGTTGGCTGGGAGGAAATCTTGATGATTTAAGAAGAGAAAATGAATGCATTTAAGTGTTTGGAAAAGAACACATAAACTGCTGACATTCCCTATGGAGCATTTAGAGAGGCCTAACAAGAAATCCCTGGGGAAACCAAAGAATGACCAGGTCTCCAAGAAAGAAGAAATCCAACTCTGTTATGGAGATCCAAGGTCCAGTGTCCTGTAAGGATCATATGCTACCCTCCTAGTGTCAGGGTCCTAGATCCTTTCCTCAGGCCAACTCCATCTTGATGTGGATCCCCTACAGGTATGGGAGGCCTCATCCTACTTCTCCTCCCACTGATATACTCCAGATCTTCTTTTGGTTCCACTTGCCACCTGAACTGGGAGCCACTGGTCCAGGTGGTCCTTCCCTCATCCTCCTGTCAGTCATCAGATATTATAGAGGGTCAGAAAAACCCAAGGACGTGATATATTGCTTTCTTACCCTTTATTATGACCTCCTCATGGAAAGCTCCTAATTGTGGAGTGCTGGAGCTAGCATGATGGAGCTGGTCAGAGCTGATTATGCACATCTTTTCCAACTCCACTTTGAGTGTCTTCACATTGGTAGCTTGAAATGGATCATGATGGGAGTATATGCACATCCATGAAAGGGGCTCTACAAATCAGATCTTCTCTGCAGAGCCACTTTATTATCACACTGTGTCCTTATGGCAGTAATTCTTCCTGTTTCATCAGAGTCCCAGGTGCCTGGGTTCCTTCTTCCAGAGATACTGTTTCCATTGGTCTTGGGGCAATGTCTGTGCATTTTAATTTTCAAATGTTCCCTAGGTGGTTCCAATATGAAGCCAAGGTCAAGAACCACTGCCTTTCACCCAGCCTTTGATCTGTTTACATGTTACCTTACCATTTATTTAAGGAAAAAAACAATCTATTCTTTAAAGTTCTGAGTTCTCATCTACTGGGATCTCTCTCTCCTGAGGCAAGTAAAGAGCAGCAGGTGACAAGGCTGTAGAGTGCCTTACACAGAACCCAGGCTTTTTCTCAGCTAGAAATTCACCAAGTATACTTTGGTGTTATTAATTTCTTTCCCATCAAGTAATCTAAGGTTATTCTTTATTTGGGGTGCCACCTTTGACATTGGTGATGCCTTTTCTTTCTTCCATAAGACTTTGAAAACGTTTAGGCAAAAATAAAGCATTTTGAGGATTATTTACCTTTTTGTTTAGAGCTGGCTGAGGCTTCGTTAACCCTAACAATGTTTTAAATTTATTTCGTGTAAGAAATGGAGGTCAAGGATTTGAGTTTTTGGTGGTATGGCTGCAGATGAGGCCTTTGCTATATCTCCAGAAATACCCAAGATGGAAAGGTATGGGTTTTCTTTGTGTGTTTCTTGGCTCACTCTGTGTTTGGTTGCTCCTTGAAAGGTGTTGCTTTGTAATAGGTCAAGCGTGTACTTCTGTAGTTTATTTGTGTACAACTCTGAAAGGCATGGAACCAATCAGAAAGGAAGCTGATAGGAAATGATTTAGGGGTGAGAAAATAACTTTGGAGCCTGAAGGTATAGCTTAGTCGTGAAGTCTGGGTTCAATTCCCAGTCCTCCCCTATTGAAGGAAGGAATGAAGGAAAGAGAAAGGAAGGAAGGAAGGAAGGAAGGAAGGAAGGAAGGAGGGAGGGAGGGAGGGAGGGAGGAAAGGAGGGAGGAAGAAAGAAACTTTGATATTCTGTCACATTGTCAGTGTATGTTCCTCAAAGCATTACAGAACCATTTGCCCCTAGAGTTCAAATTCCAGGTGGCTTATAAATGCTTGGAATTTGTTATTGTTTTTTCAGTGGAAGCAGGGCAATAATGCCAGGGTATGACAAGGTGAAAATCTTAGCTTCACTTCTTCCACATAACAAAGAATTATCTGTTTTATATGGTAGAATTTTAATGTTTGAATGTAGTCTATATTTCACAAATGTTTTGGATAAGAAGAGAAAATAGTGTTTATTTTCCCTTCATGTCAGTAACCAAGAGGTAAGAAATAAGATTTTTTTCACTCAAGGGTTTTCTTCTCAGCCTCTCTAAACTTTACAAATGAAAAATTTGGGGCTGGGGATATGGCTCAAGTGGTAGCGCGCTTGCCTGGCATGCGTGCGGCCCGGGTTCGATTCTCAGCACCACATACCAACAAAGATGTTGTGTCCACCGAGAACTAAAAGAAATAAATATTTTAAAATTCTCTCTCTCTCTCTCTCCTCTCTCACTCTCTCTTTAAAAAAAAAAAACAAATGAAAAATTTGTATTTACTTGTTATATTTATGAAATAAATTTAAGAATATCTGAAATTTCAGAATAATTTTGCAAACACTCATGTGTTCACCACTTAGATATTTTAATTTTCATTTAAAATTGTTAGGTTCAATTGCTTTCTGAACAAACATTAAACTGTGCTCATGAAACAAATAAGAAAACAACCCTGCTACAAAATTATTAAAATAATTTTTTAAAAGATTATATAATTTGTCTTTGACAACATTGTGAAATTTGTAGTCCGCTCTATGGTAATGAGCTCCACTCTGGTAACATTTGGCATCAAACTGTGGAGGGAACGTGTAATTCATTTTCCCTATGAATAAGCACCAAGGGACATGTGAACTTTTACAAAAAAGTTACAAAGGCCACCAAGATTTTAGTACTGTTCTGGTAAAGAAGACTATTTCAGGATCACAAACCTATGGCCTTTGGGGAGGGCTGTACTCTTTAATTTTCCCCCATATTTGTAAAAATTCACAAAGGTGGTACTTAATAGAAAAGGTATATTTACCTCTGAATAATTTGATGTAGCAAATAAAATTGTTCTCATCAATCATTCATCTGCTCACTGTGTATGCCCTTAAAAAGAGCTCACATAGGGAGAAGGGTAGCTCACTACAGAGATAAATCATACAAACAAGTTTTGCATGAAATAGCACTAGTGGAAACAAAGTACTATAAGATAGTAGACCTTGGGAATGACTGTTTTGTTTAGGGAGTCAGGGAAGAAGTCAAAGGGGCATCAATGTTGGAGTAGGTGAATATGAACATGTAGGTATAAACCATGGTTGTTGCCTCCTCTCTGCTTGCAAAGTGAAGAGCAATGGTAGAAATGGAAGAAATGATAAATACCAATTTTACTCATTTTTATACTTTGAATAGACTCTTGATAGAAGGATGGCTTAGTCAATAATTTTGGAGCTTAAAAAAATGCTCCTGTGATATTCCAACAGGGCTTTTATTATCAAGAGTATTTCTGAAAGCCAAAAATTAAGTCTTAAACAAGTCTACACTCAAACTAGTACAGATGTGACAACATACTTAGGACATTTTGAGAAGTAGGTAATGAACTTGAGAGTGGAGCTAGTGATCACACGAATTAATCACACATTAGTTTTATTCAGAGGAATGAGAGCTGGAGCTTTGGCAGTACTGGAAATGTGAAAAAGAAAATACATGCAGTGAATACATGCAGTCATGTGAAAGTTGTCCCTGGCTGTGGGCAAGGGAAGAACAAGCTGAAAAAGGGAGAGGATTCAAGCCGAGCTCAGTGCTCATCTAGAGTGATACCATGTTCAGACCAATGGGAGTCTTAGCCAGTGATGACTATAAAAATCAAGTGATTGATAAGAAAGTAAAAAATATGGGCTACAGAATAAGGACAGAGGCAGAAGAGAGAAGGAAACATACAGAATGCTAGCTAAGCGCAGCAACAATAAAAGTAACAGATGGCAAGAGCCACAGGAGCAATGGGACATTAAGAAGCATATAATCTGAATGTGAAAATGTTAGCTCTGAGGTAATAAACCAGAGTAGCTCTGAATCGAGAGGAGTGTCTAAATCCATTTTGTGTAGCTATAACAAAATATCTGAGGTTGGGTGGGATCTAATGAAAAGAAGTTTATTTGGCTCATAATTCTAGTGACTGGCAGCCTCAAACAGCATGGCAGTGGTGTCTGGCAGGATCCCTATGTTGTATCACAACATGGCAGATGGCATCACATGAAGGGATTGTATGTTAGAGTGCTTATATGACGAGAGGAAGCAAAAGATTGGAGAGGCTCTTTCTTTTTATCACAATTCACTCTATTGGGAGTTAATTCACTCCTGTGAGCCCTAATCCACTTTAAAAGACTCAAATTCATTCCTTTTCTAGGATGGTCATGACCCAGTCGCCTCCCACCAGGAGCTTCCTCTTAAAGGGTCTACCACACTGTGGACCAAAATTCCACTATATGGACTTTTGAGGGACAAACCAAAGGGAGTAATCAGATGCCCACACTGTAAGTATTTTTATGGAATTTTGAAAGTACACTTTGGCTTTATTGAGGGGAGAGACATTCAGAGAAAGGACAACCCAGGGTCCATTTAATAATATACAGATTGTGTCTTGTTGAAGGCACACAAAAAATACATGTAATTCAGCAGTCTTAGGAAGGGGCAAGAAGTGAGGTGTGGAAGATCAGTGGGATTCTGTTAGAGTGACAGTAAACCATAATACACTAGTATGATAGAGCCTGTACATTGGTGCATTCAAAAAGAGTTATCATAAGAATTCCAAGGAAAATATGAGACGACACCCCCAATTCTGATCCAATGCTAATGGACAAAATACCATGGATTATTATTTTTTCCTAAGGAAATGCTGATATCTGAGCTCTGTGCTTTTAAAAATGTCTTTGGATATTTCAAAGCAAGACTTGGCATTCAAATCATCATTATGCCTGGTAAGAAAATGTCAGCAAACTCTAAAACTGCATAATAAATTGCTGACTATTTCAAAGAACTCATTTCTGAGCAAAATCTACTCCCTGGATCATTTTAGCAAGTTGATGTAACTAGGTTATTTTAACTAGGTAGCCCCTCCTTTGCTACAGCAGGATCCTGTGAATTAGGTGTGCTTAAAAAAAGGGTAGGCTGATTCGTCTTATGCTACTACTATAGGCTTTTCCAAATTAAATTTCAATTCTTGGAAAATGTCATTTTCTTAAAAGATTTTAAAATGTCACTCGTTTATTTAAAGAATATAGTCTTCTGGATTGACAATGTTTTTTTTCCCCTACTGATTTTATCAACTTCTGGTATCATTAATTAAAGTTATTCTGGAAGCACAGCAAAGCAAAATTATCTTATTACTAGACAATTGTAGAGCTTGCTCCCAAAGGAGTAGGCCATTGTCTTTTCTCCTTACATTTTATTTTCTATTCAACATATCAAACAAAAAATATTAACTGCATATCAATTACAATTTTTTTTGGGGGGTACACTTTAACAAAACCCCTGTAGCTTGGCCTTGTGGTGCAAGTCACAGTGACTCAGGATGCTGGGGCAGGAGGATCAAAAGTTCAAGGCCAGTCTAAGCAACTTGGTGAGGTCCTAAGCAACTTAGTGAGACCCTGTCTCAAAATAAAAAAGTCAAAAAAAAAAAAAAAAAAAAAGGACTGAAGATGTGGCTTAGTGCTAAAGTGCCTCTGAGTTCATCCCTGGTAACCACCCCACCACCAAACAAAAACAAAAACAAACACACACACACACACACACACACACACACACAAATCTATAAACGATTTAAATAGCAATAGAATTTATTATCTCACATGACAAGACTTCTCAAGGATTGATTAAATCAGTGTTTCAATGATGTCATCAAGGATACAGGTACTGTCCGTCTTTCTGCTTTCCCATCTTCTGGAGCTATAACCATAAAGCAAGACTTAAAGGATTTAAAAGAAATGAAGCTGTGTTTGGTGGCAGATGTCCGTAATCCTAGTGAGTCAGGAAACTGAGGCAGGAGGATCTCAAATTTTGAGGCCAACCTTGGCAATTTAGTGAGACCCTATTTAAAAAAAAAAAAAAAAAAGGGTGTGTGTGTGTTGGGGGGGGGGAGCTAGCTCAAAAAACAAATCAATCAAACCAAAACCAAAACAAAACAAACAAACCACCACCACAACAAAACTCTACAAAAGAAACAAAAAACAAAAAAATTTACATATGCTCATTTAATTTTTTGCAGTTGTTATAAAGCTTATGTATAAATATAAAAATGTTCATAGAAGTGTAAAAACTTGATCCAAATCTGTGTGCACACTATGATCTCATTATTAATAAATATGCAAGGGGTAAAAGGTGTGAAAGAAAATACACCAGCCCGCATAGAGGCCACACATTTGTAATCCCAGAGGCTCAGGAGGCTGAGACAGGAGGATTGTGAGTTCAAAGCCAGCCTCAGCAAAAGCGAGGTGTTAAGCAAGTTAGTGAGACACTGTCTCTAAATAAAATACAAAATAGGTCTGTGGATGTGCCTCAGTGGTGGAAAGCCTGAGTTTAATTCCTGATATCCACCAGCTCCCACCCCCCACAAAACAGAATAAAACAAACAAAAAAAAAAAAAAAAAAAAAAGAAAGAGAGAAAGAAAGAAAGAAAGAAAATACAGCAAATGTTAAGCATTGATTAGGGCGAAGGATTTTTCCTTATTGTCATCACATGGACATTTTCTTTATTGTCCAATGTGGTTAAAATTACTTCTTACAATGGAAACAGTGATAATTATAAGAATCAAGGATAAAAAGCCTCTTCATTTGCCCTCTGATTTGTATATGAAGAATTAAAAACCTATTCTACATTCATCATTAAGATGCCCTTAAGCTTTAACAGTTTGAGGTTCTCAACCTCAAAATTTATTTACTTTTGGACTGCTAATCCTGCAACAATTTGCATGGGAAAGAATGACAGAAGGGATTCTTCAGAACCCTTCGATTTGCAAATTAGAATTTTGAATCTCAGCTTCCAAGTGGCAGAACCAAGACTAGGACCCAAATCTACTAGGATATCTAATAGTATCTAATACCTTTATAGCTTTCGGTCTACCCACGAGTATTAATAAACTTGTCATGTTTGTTGCTGAACCCTGGCATTACTGCCATTCTGGCTAGCCTGGGGGTTGGATTTCTCGCGCCCCAGTTGCTTCTCTCCACCAGTTGGCGGCCAGGAGAAGCTTCTCCCTGTTCTTTCCCCTTTCCCTGCAGAGCGCTCCCAGGCTCCGGCAGGGGGCGCTAGCACCATCTGGTTGCAAGGCCCCTCCCCCGGCCAACCGTCGATTGGGCCGGCGCGTGACGTCACGCCGTTTTAGCCAAACAAATGGGTTTCGGGGCGAGCGTTGGGCTCCGCCGCGCCGAGCTGGGTGCTCTGTCCGCCTCAGCCGTGGGGAGCGAGCCAGGCCTGCAGCCGCCTCTTCATCGGGCTGGTGCAGCCCCGGGCCAGGCCCCGGCCGGGGCAGGAGCACAGGTGGGCCGGGGCCGAGTGGAGTGGGGCGCGAGGGGCAACGCGGCCCGGGCCGGCGGCCACCGTGGCCGCTCCCCGCCCCCTCCCGCCGCCCGCCGGCACTCCCGGGGCGCGGGGCGGGTGGGGGCGGGGGCGCCGCCTGCGGGTCCCGGGCTCGCGGCGCCCGGCGCGACCCTGGAAGGACCCGTGGCCCGCGCCTCCTCCGGGGCGCCCTCTACCCGCCTGCGGGCCCGCTGAGTGTCGTGCTGGCTGGCGGGCGGGAGCAGGGTCCCGGGCCCCTGGAGCGGGATCGGGCCGTGTACAGACACCCGACCTGCGCTCCACCTTTGGGCGGTGAGGAAGTGGGGTCGCATCGCCCGGTCGCGCCCGCCTGGGCTCGGCCACTCTGCCCTTCCTTGCCTCAGCGCAGGTGAGCTGGCGCTTATCTTTAACCTTCCTCGGGGACCGGGCAGGACGGAGGCACGGATGGTTCCTTGGCTCCTCCGGGCTGGCGCAGGTCAACTGCAGTTCCGCGCCAGTGGACGATGAAGTCATAGTGCCTGTGGGTCCGCGTCTCTGTGACGTCAGGGGTTTCCAGAGAGGGGCCGTGATGTCATAGCAGGCCCTGAGAGGGATCGTTAGCTCGCGAGAGGGCCAGGAGGAATCATGGGGGAGAAAAAGGAAGTTCGGTCTTCTGTCAACGCGTGGAATCGCAGCGGATTTGAATCGAAAGTTGCCGGATATCAGCGTTTTCCAGTTTTAATGTAATAGTTGTCAACTGCTTAAACTTCAGTTCAAACACTAATTTTTAGTACAGTTGAGAGATACATTTGATCGAGAAAAATCTAAATTAGGGTAGGAGGGTTTTGGCGGGGAAGAGAGGACTTTGGGGTTTTCAATATAAGTGATTTTCAGAAAATTAAAACTCATAGTTTGATGGTTAGTGATTGGAATTGCTGAAAAAAATAGAGCCAGTTGGAGTTTGTCTTACTTTTTTGGCTAGATATCTGCTTGTTAGCATTTTTGTTAAGGAATGTTTAGGAGGAAGGAGAGCTGATCTTAAATGAACTTTTTGTATAGTAAAGAAGGGAACTTTGAATTAATCCGACATTCTTCTTAAGTAATAATCACCAGAGAATTTAATTTATCCAGCTTGTCCCTGTGTATCCCCCGTCCCATCAATTATGGATAATTGAAGGTTTTCTATGGCTATAACTCAGCAACAGCCTTTTTCTTGCGTTCTTACTAATACTGGGTTATAACTTAATAACATATCCCAGGACTGCTTGTCTGAACAGGTAACTAAATTTTGTCAGTAGTGCTTTCAAATATGAAATTACAAAGCTTTGAAACAAGTGATTTGTTTTGCCTATGAATGTGTTTATTCCATAGTTTTCAAAAGAGGTCAGACTGCAACAGGATCTACTCATTTGCCCTACTGGCCCTCTTCAGATGTTCCAGCTTATCAATACTTTTTATCGTTTCCTTTGTCTGTAGAATCATGTAAATAGAATCTAGTTTCAAAAGTAGCCAACTTGAAATTGAAGCATAATTACAATTAATGTTCAGCAGGAAGCTTTGGTAGGAGTCCTCAATCCTTCCTCACTGACCTTGACTTGTAATAGATTTTGTTTTATTTTTTTCCAACACTTCTTGGTCTCCATTTGCTCTTTAAAGCAAATGAAACATTATCTCTGGATTTTTGCATCAGTATATTGCTGGAAGTTATATCATACCTATTAATGAAGGAAATAAAAGCAAAATTTTCTCTGTTAATTGCTATTGGATTTTTTTTTTTTTTGAGGAAGTACTGGGGATTGAACTGAGGTCTCTTGCAAGAAGCACCCATCACTGAGCTATGCCCCCAATCCCTTACAATTGGATTTGATGGGACATTTGTAAGACACGGCTTTCCAATAAATCCTGTTTTGATATTCATCACAACTTTGGGAATTTGACTTTGTTGTGGGTAATACTGAAAATTGTTAATTCTGTTTTTTTCCTTTTAAGAAATTAGGAATTGTATGGTGACAATGTTAAGTGAAGGTCCTAAAGATACAGTTTGAGCCTTTGGAACTTCAAAGACTTATAGGCATCTGAATTAACACAAAGCAGTTGATAAGGGGGTGTTAATCAGCCTACCCCTTTAAGATGAAAGGATGATCACAAGGTGTTGATGGAATGAAGGTACAAAAAGGAACACCTGCATTAGTCTTTAACAGGTAATAGCCTTCTGGGGCAGGCTACATGGCTCTGTTGTGTCCCTAGTATAAATGGGAAGGGATGGAAATCAAACTAAATGTGAGTTTTAAAACAATTGATGATAATGTACTATAGCAGTAGTGCATTTTTCTCCTCTCTTTTGCTTAGCAATTGTGATGTTTTTGTTTTTCCTTATGGAACGTGTAATAGATGGAGGGTAAAGTGTATTCTGATGTGACTGAGGAGCAATGACAGGTTTAAAAAAAAGCCAGCTTATGTGTATCTTTGTATAATAAGTCATAATCTTATGAAACATTTTTTATAGTCTGTTTCTACTTTTGGCAGGATGTTTTTCACCCACGCTTTGCAGATTTGGGTCTAGGAAGCAGTTTTTACTTTTCATAAATGGTTATATGGAAGTTAGAGATTGGGCCTAAAGATTATTTTAAGACATTTTGTCATCTTATTCACAGCATTTGAAAGGAATAAATAAGTCATTATTGATGTGGCATTTTTCTGATGGATAAAAGCAAATGTAATGAAAAATGAGGGTGCTGTATTTTAGAATATCTTTAAAATATATTTATTGGGTCAATTATTAACAATAAAGTTTTATTTCTTATATTTTCTACTTTATTTTTTAAATTTGTTTGAGTTTAATTCTGCAGTTTTTATATTCTAGTAGACTATACACTTGTTTTAATATTTGTTGATGAAAGAACATACTTGAGAAGACATCATTTGCTATTACCTTCCAAAATTTGCAGCTGTTTAGAACCAGATACTTAGGGGAAGCTACTATGGTATAATGAATGCCTTCCTTGTTAGGTCATGTGTGACAAAGGCAAAATTCAGCAAGTGCATGATCTGCAGTCCTTTGGAAGCAACAACAGAAAAGAGCACATGAGCTCCAAATGCATTTGGGTCATTTGGAAATTGAATTCCTGTCAATTCTTATCTTCACCAAATTTATCTTCTCCCCTTTAGTTCATGCTTATGGTATTTTGAAGCTGATGAACCTACTGGTATTATCCAGGAGACCATTAATAATTAAAATGTAGGTTTTTTTTTTTTTTCCCCCCAGTGTTAGTTAAAAGAACTTATCAGCCTTTCACTTCCAGCTCCATCCTCTAATTAGTACTCTACAGAAAAGGCTGTAGATCTTTCCTTAAATATTCAATTTCAGAAAACCAGCTTGTACATTTTCTTCTCTTAGCACAATGTATGTGTAAATGTGAAACTAAGCACCCATTATAATTGTGATTATAATATTATAAAGCATGAGTTTCCTTCATCCAGAAAACATTTTTGATGTCTTTGGGTCAAGGACTATGACATGGATGAAATTAGTTTCCTCCAGGGTCTGCTGCAAGAATCCTTTATATTGTTGTAGAGGACCTTAAGAATGAAAGGCTAGAATCTGGACAAAACCAGGTTGCTAGATGTTTCTTCATCTAAAGGTCAGTTTAAGGGGGGTGTTAGAAACTCAGATAAAATATGAAATAGATTATCATGGTTTAAAACAAGCAAAGGGCCTTGATTTTACAGATTTGCATTGTCCTAGAATGAGTAAAGCTTAGCTAGTAATACTTTGTTTGAGGTAAGACTAGGTGCTCAAGACCACTAGTCTTTGTATGCAGTCCTAAAGTTAGAGGTAGAGAGAAGCAACAAATATCTGTTCAGTTCTTTCCACTCTCAGGCACACACATATCTTCTTTTTCTTTAAAGTGAATCCATTTCACTTATAAACTTGGAGAATACATGAGCCTCTCAGTCTTCATTTGTAGTCTCTGCTTTCTTTTCTTGGAATTTTATAGTGAATAAAATTTTATGTAAAACTATTGTATATTGAGTACTTAAATACTTGCCATCTAGATTCTGTAATTCAAATTTTGCTATATTTGCTTTACCATCTATATGCCTATCTATCCATTTATCAGCGAATCTATGTATTTAAAGGACCTACTTTGCTAACAAATTTGGATGGTAACTATGCTAAGTCTTAAAAATAGAAAAAAATGAACACAATAAGAGGCAGGGCCTCTAAGAGGTGATGGTAATAGTGTCCTTACAAAAGAGGCTTGAGAGAACCCTTTACTCCTTCTACCATGCGAGGACACAGGAAGCTTACAGGAAGAAAGCATTATCTATAAGGAATGAGTCTGGATCTGTAGCCACATTGATCTTGAACTTCACAGCCTCCAAAACACTGAGCAACAGTTTTCTGTTTATAAATTACCCAGTGTAAGGTACTTTAGTATAGCATCCTGAATGGATGAAGACAAAAATTGGTACCTACATGTAGGATGCTGCTATAACAGATAATTAAAAATGTGGACATGGCTTGGAACTGAGTAATGAATAGAAGCCAGGAGAGTTTTGGGGTATATTGCTATGAAGGGAACCTTAAGGATGATTTTCTGGTGAGGGTTCAAAAGACAGCTATAGAGAAAGCCTGAAATTAGAGATTACCTAAATTGTAGTGAACAGACTGTTGGTAGAGGTATATCTGTAAAGGCCATTCTGACTATGCCTCAGATGGGAATAACATGTTGAAAACTAGAGGAAAGACAATTCTTATAAAGAATTTGGTTGAATTGTGTTCATGTCCTTGTGCTTTATGGAAGTAGAACTTCAGAGGAATGAAATAGATATCTGGCAAGAGAAATACAAAGTGTTGGGTGCATACAGCTTCTTTGGAAGAAGAAGCTGTATAAAATGAGAGATGAGAAAATCAAGCTAAAGACAGATTTATAATAAAGAGGGGTGGAGAACTTAAAAGATGCAGCAAATTCTCAACCTGCCCTTGTTGTAAATAATGAAAGTATGTTCAGAAGAGAGTGCCCAGGGTGTGGCCAGGTAAACTTTGGTTAAGGAGGTTAGTATGGGTATTTGGAAGCCATGTGCCTATTTATCAATATAGTAACCCTGAAGGCATGTCAGGTCTTTAGGGCTGCCCTGCCTATTGCTGGGGTTTTGGCGGCAGAATGATTTAAAGCCTCTACTCCCTGTATTCCAGCATATCATTCTTTGGCTGTCCTAGCTGTGGCTCCTGTGCACTGATGGGTATGGTACTGACCACTGTGGCCACCTTTCTGGAGGTCACAGATCCTAAAGTTTGTGTGATGCTATTTATTCCAAGGCAGAGTGCATGAACTGTGTTGGGGGCATTGCTACCTCCACCTAGATTTCAAAGGATGCTCTGGAGAACTTTGGCACCCAGGAAGAGAACTGTCACAAGACTGAAACCATCAGAAAGCTGCCACTAGGGAAAATGTCCAGTGGAGCCATGGGACAGGGATGCCCTCAAGACCCTTGAAGAGCTAGTCCAGTATGGGAGAGATGCAGGCACCTTACTTCCAACTGGTGGAGAGCTGCAGCATGCATCGTACTCAGCAAAGCCATGAGAGCAAGGTTACCTGGAACCTTGGGGGCTCAGTCCCCAGCACAGTGTGTCTGGAAGGCAGAACATCAAGTCAAAGTAGATTATTTTGGAGCCTTAAGATTTAATGTTTGTCCTTTTGGGTTTAGGATTTGGTGAGACCTGTTATCTTTGTTTTCTGCTTTCCCCTTTTGGAATTGTGCCTGACCCACCATTGTATTTTGGAAGCAGACTTGATTTCACAGACTTATGACTGAAGAGAAATCTGCCTTAGGATAAATCACACTTCTGGTTTTCACTTGTATGTGATTCAGGTGAGACTCTGGACTTTAGATTTTTGAGTTGCTGGAATAGATGTTTGTTTGGGGCTGTTTGGAAGAATTGAGTGTGTGTGTGTGTGTGTGTTTACCATTGAGACCATTTAAAAAATTTTAATTTAGTTGTTGATGGACCTTTATTTTATTTATTTATTTATATGTGGTGCTGAGAATTGAACCCAGTGCCTCACATATGTGAGGCAAGTGCTCTACCACAGCCACAACCCCAGCCCAGAGTGGAATGTATTTTGCATGTGAGAAGGGCATGAATTTTGAGTGACCAGGAGTGGAATGCTATGTTCCGAATGTTTGTGTCCCCTTCCCCACAACTTATGTTGAAACCTAATTTTCAATGTAATAATATAAGAGGTGGTACTTCAGATATGCTAAGGGCTTGAGTATGGAGCCCCTGTTAATAGGAATAGTGCCATAACTGAGGCAAATGGAATCCTTTGACCTTTCTATCCTAAGAGGATGCAGCAGTAAGAAAGCTCCATTTAAGAGGTATGGGCCCTCACCAGACACTGAATTTGCCAGTGCATTTGATCTTGGACTTAACTTTCAGAACTGTGAGAAATTTCTGTTTATAAATTACCCAGTCTGGTTTTTTTTTTTCTCGTGGTGGGGATTGTGGACTGGGATTGAATTTAGGGGCACTTTACCATTGAACTACCTCCCCAACCCTTTGGTTTTATACTTTGAGACAGGTTTTATACTTTGATAAGTTGCTGAGGCTGGCCTCTGCCGCAGTCTGGCTGGGCACAATTCAGGAGCCACTTGTCAAAAGAAACTAACTTTATTTTTAGAACTACACAAGATAAACAAAAAAGTTGCTGAGGCTGGCCTCAAACTTGGGATCCTCCTACTTCAGCATCCCCAGTCACTGGAATTACAGGCTTGCCCACCATGACTGGCTGAAGGTATTTTTATATAACAGCCATCAGACTATGCCAGGCTTTTACTTAAGGATCCAGAGAAGATTTTGCCGCAGTCTCTGGCTGGGCACAAATCACGAGTCTCCACACAGCTTGTAGATTCAAACAGCAATTCTTTATTCCCGAACTCACACCGGCCGTCTATAAACACGCTCTGGGGGAATCCACGTTCTCTGCCCAAATCCACTCCGCATGGGCTTCTGTCTCCCAAAATATACTGTCTGACCCTAAGCACTCTAGAGGAACTCAGCAGCAGGATACGCCCTATTCTAAAGGGGGAACACCCTAATCTATTATGCTAAACTGCCCTATTCTAAAGATTTGATATAAAATCTGCCTAAAGACTATCTAAAGCTGTGTTCTTGGCCCTTTGTTGCATTTTATAATCCAACCCTTATTGTTTAGTCTTCTCAATTACCATTCTGTCCAGCTTATGCCTACATCTATATTCATAGTTAACCAGTCACTAAATTTTTAGTGATTCTTTTATTTGGGTTTATTTTTTCCTGTTTAATCTCCGTGCTGATGCCCTCAGTCTACAGTATGGAGTGTATGAGATAGTTCATTGAATTGCAAAAAGAAAAAAATTAAAATTTCTACTTTTAATTCCTTTTGGCATTTTTATGTACATTTTATACTGTATATTAGGACTTATGCATCACATTTATAAATATATAAACATGAGAACACATTCATGATGAGAGTGAGAGTGTCAGAAAAGTTGAGATAACAATAGAGAGCAGTACTTTCCAACAGAAATCAATGGGAGTCATATGTATAATTAAAAAATTTATAGCTGGGCATGGTGGCACACTCCTGTAATCTCAGTGGCTTGGGAGGCTGAGGTAGGAGGATCACAAGTTCAAAGCCAGCCTCAGCAAATGCAAGGCACTAAACAACTCAGTGAGACCCTGTCTCCAAATAAAATACAAAATGTGGCTCAGTGGTTGAGTGCCCGAGTTCAATCTCCAGTACTGAAAAAAGAAAAAAGAAAAAAAAATTCTAGTTAGCCATCATTAAAGGAAAAAGAGTGGAAAAAATGTATATGTGTATATATTTGCAGTGCTGGGTTTGAATCCAGGCCTTGTGCTTGGTGGGCAAGTGCTCTACCACTCAGCTGCATTCTCTAGCCTGAGTGAAAATAATTTAAATTATGTTATTTAACACAGTATATCCCAAATGTTATGATTTCAGTATAATCAATATAAAAAATATCAGAGTAGTTTATGATCCTTTTGTCATATGAAGTCTTTGAAATCTGAAGTGCATTTTATATTAAACAACTCAGTTTAGGTGAGTGATATTTTAGGTCTCAAACCACATGTTGATTAGCTCTTGTATTGGAAGCATATGTCTAGACCAATGGTCTGAATTTAAAGTTCTGTAATTGTTTCTGTTTTTCATAATTCCATTGTTTACTCTCTTCAATCTGTGTTCACAGATGCTAATTGGACAAAAATTCTGGGATGATGTTTCTCTCTCTCTCTCTCTCTCTCTCTCTCTTTTTTTTTTTTTTTTTTGGTAATGGGGATTGAACTCGGGGGCACTGAACCACTGAGCCACATGCCCAGCCCTGTTTTGTATTTTATTAAGAGACCAGGGTCTCACTGAGTTGCTCAGAGCCTTGCTTTTGTTGAGGCTGGGTTTGAACTCATGATCCTCCTTCCTCAGCCTTCTGAGCCGCTGGGATTACAGGCCTACACCACCATGCCCAGAAATATTACTGTCTTAAACAAGAACCTGCTCTAGGTTTTTATGGCATGCTTAAAAATCTCATTTAAGACTTCATGCAGTGTGCCATGGAACATGCCTGTAATCATAGTGGCCAAAGCAGGAAGATTGCAAGTTTGGTGCCAGCCTTAGCAGACAAGTGGTGCTCTAAGCAACTTAGTGAGACCCTGTCTCAAAATACAAAATAAAAAAAGTCTAGGGATGTAATGACTGCGGAGAAGGATCCTCAAGTTCAAGCCCTGCCTCAGCAACTTACTTAGCAAGACCCTGCGTGACAATAAAAAAAAAAAAAAGCGGGGGTTGGGTAGTGGAGTTGGGGATGTAGCTCAAAGGTAGAATGTCCTGGCTATCATTCTAGTATCACAATACTAAAGTGTTCATTTGGTTTTTTAAAAAATGAATTTTGTTTGTAGAATTGTTTATTTGAAGTTGTAAAATCACCTTTGGAACTATAGAAGGGAATTATTGATGAACTGGAGTTTCTGAAGATGAAATGAGTTTTGATAAGTATATCTCAAAAAGTACATTTGTTGTATTGTCTGAGAACAGTTGAGTTGGACTTGTTTCCAAAGTAGGACAAGATATCTTATTTCAAGTTCAGTCATCAGGATTATTCTCTGGAGGTTCTCAGTATTTTCACAGTCCCCAGTCACTTTAGCTGTAGGAAGTAGGTTTCTGTAATTCAAAGTTGTCATCTTTCCTAGATGAAGAGCTCTTCCATAGTGATACTTTAGCCCTCTGGGGTACTATTACAGAGAACTAATCAGAATGTATCTTGAAAATAAGTCTAAAGAGGATAGGAGAGATTTTGACTTTAAGGAAGCATTATTTTCAACATTTTGTCTACATTTTATTTAGTGTGATAATAATTAGAATTTATTTCTTAGAAAAAGCACAGTGTGTGTTTCTTGCTCATGTCAACATTATGCTGAATACATTAACTTGTCACTTTTTTCCTAGTACAGTTTTTATAAATCTTAATTTTCTTTGACAAATAGCACTCTCTAAAAACTTATTTTTTATTACTGTTTTTTAAAGTCAAAATATTAATTTTATTGAAGAGTTCAATTTTTTTAAATTAGCTGGTAAGAGGTTGTAACTTTTCCTCAAATTAAAATGTAATTTTATATTCTAGTTACACATATATTTTTAAAGATCGTATAGTATAAAATATTTTTACACTTAAAATTCCCAGCACTGAATTTCACTGCGTAATTGTCAACACTATGTAATTGTTGCACCACTTTTTTTTTTTTTTTTGGTCCGAAAATTGGTTTGTAACCTTTTATCATGTAATTGTTGCATGATATAATTCTGTTTGTCACACCTTTAAAAGGTAAACAGAGGAGTGTATTCATCAGTGGCACATTGATGGATACACAGTTGTTTTTCTGCACACTGTGAACCAGGAGCCTAGAATTCTTAGTGTTCATGCCTGGTTAGTATATTTCTGAAAACCAACTTATGTGGTATATGTTTAGAGTGCTGCAGTAGTAATGGAAAAGAAATAATGAGTAGTGCAAAGGACAGCACACCAGACAACAAAACCAGTGATAGCGCAGAATCTTCAGACGCACGATTAAATTTTGTTAAATCCATACTTGGCAATGCCGCAATAAATTTTCTCAAGTGTAATTTTTTGACTGTAATGCACAAATCAGCAACTAATGTGTGAATTAGCTGCGCCCCCCCCCCCCGAAAAACTGATTGCTAAACTGTTATGACCATATGTGTGTCTATTTGAAATATTCAGTTTTAACGTATATTCACAAGTATCCATGCATTCTAATCTTACACCAAAGATAGTAATAAGTGATTTTTAAAGTAATTCTGGCACAGTTTTTAAAAAATACAATGGTTGTACCCCATTTTTAAACCAAATATTTGGCATAAAATCTGTGACTATTATATGGTAAAATACAGCATAAAATATTTAGAAACTATATTTTTAACAACGTGGTCTTGAAATTTAAGTAAAACTTAATGCTTTCTTTTGTTTGTTTTTAGTACTGGGAATTGAACCCAGGGATGCTCTACTACTGACCTATAATTCCCTCCCTCTTTATTTTTTGAGAGAGAGTCTTGCTAAATTATTGAGGCTAGCCTAAAACTTGCAATCCTCCTCCTCCTGAGCGGTGGAATTACAGTCATGCACCACTGTGCTTGGCTTCAGTGAAAAGATAAGCCAGGTTACTGTTTTATTTCTTGAATGTAAAAGATGAATTATTTTACATTTTCTTCATTTGATTTGGCCATTTAGTCTGTATTATGAAAGATTTCAGTTACCTAGAGTTTTGCTATAAAAGTTACTAAAAAAGGTCACCTCAGTTCTTAACTGAAGTTGTTTTATTTTGTAAATCTTTACCTTGCCTTATCTTTCTTGAAATTTAATTGTCATGTTTTAGAATGTAGAGAACAAAGAGGTGTAAAGCTAAATAATACTCCTTCACAAACAGTTCTTAGCCCATTTTTTCTTTTTCAAATCGATAACTTAGTAGAAATTAGAAAATCTTTTTTCCTTCCCGATTTTTTTTTTTTAAGTGAGCAACTTCCTACGTTTCTACTTGGATGTTAGTCTTATTGCTTCATTAAAGTGACAGTGAAGATTCAATATAAATTCGATTTAATGTACTTGGCAGATGTAAACTTAAATTTTTGTCTCTTTTAGGAGAAAACCATGTTAACACTTCATTAGTAACCCTCAGTGTAGTCAGATTTTGTTAAAAAATTTACCATTTTTATTGTATGAAAGGATCAAAGCTTAATTTTATTTCCCTGTTCATTATATGTTAATGTGTGTCTACTTTGAACCTACCACATTTGAATATCCCTTTATTCTATGTTGCTGAAACTGTTTTATAGAATAACACTATATCAGAAAGTGTATTCTTTACTTCAAGAACACTTACTTTGAAAAGGCTGATGATTATGTCTGTGTCTAGGAGTATTCCAGAAGCCCTGAACAAAATTTCCACACTGGTCACCAAGTTTAAGAATTTTCTTCCCCTTGCTGGGTGTGTGGCACAGTCCTGTAATCCTAGAAGCTAAGGAGGTTGAGGCAGGAGGATTGGAAGCTTAAAGCCAGCCCCAGCAACTTGGTGAGGTCCAAGCAACTCAGGGAGATCCTGTTTCAAAATAAAATATAAAAAGGGCTGGGGATGTGACTTAGTGTTAAGCACCCTTGGGTTCAATCCCAGGTGTACACACCCACATTCACACTGACGCATCAATTATTTTTTCTTTTCCTCCCTATCATCTAGCATGACAGGACTTCTAGCATATTAAGCAAGCTCTCTACCACTGAACTACACTCCTAGTATTGGCTACTAAAGGGGATTTTGTTTGACACTTTTGAACCCTGTTAGAAACAATTTGATGATTTTTTTGTTTTGATGTGTTTTGCTCTGCTGGGGATCCAACTCAGGGCCTCATACATGCTAAGCAAGAGCTCTTACCACCAAACTATATCCTCATCCCAGCAGTTTGATATATATGCTACAATTAGCCGAAAGGATAAATGTCACCTTTATGAGTTTAAATGTATGTATTTATTGCTTAAGAGGTTATTTGTAATTGGAATGGATCAACAAGATGCCCAGAGGTTTCCAGTCTGATCCAGACAGTCATTTCCAGCATTCGTGCCAGAAAATGAGGCTTGCTGGGGGTGGTAGCTCTGTGGTAAAGCATGTACTTAGCTTGCAGGAGGCCTTGGGTTAATCTTCAGTACCACAAAAACGGCAACAAAAAAGAAAAATGCAAATTTTATGGATATTTCTAAGGTAAAGGAAGATTATTTTATACAATGTAATTATCATATAGAAATAAGAACAGGAAAATGGAATATAAAATTATATATACCAGTCATAGCTATACAAAAATAGGTTGATTTAAATGATGTAGTTAAGAATGGTCTAGTTAAATTTTAAGTTAACTATTTTGTTTATGCCATGAAAAACGTAATAGAGTTTAGACATATTTTAAAGAAAACAAAGGGAGGTCAATATGATACATTTTTCAGATAATCACTTTGTTTCAGTCTCTAATCTGATTCACAGGATTTACAAATGTTCCTATTTTTAACTCTTTAGAATCTGTGCTCCTCCAAGAAAGAACCTTTTGTATGCTTCCTTTAGCAGATTGGAGAAAAGGCTTGTTGGCTTTTTTTTTTTTTTTTTTTTTAATTAGTTGCTTTTGTTTCTTCAACACTATGAGCAGATAATGATAAATTAAATATTTATTACATATTTACAGTGGCAAAACAGCCCCAGTGCTTCCCTCTCCTTTTGGTTCCTTTTCTTGCTCTTTTCCTTCAAAAATATTGAATTTTCAGCACTTTATTTTTTTTGTCATTTTCATGATAGCTAGTGATTCTTGGTAATTAGCTGAGTGTGGGATCATCTTGAAATCATGGTCTAAAGAATATTTTTGGGGGGTAAGTAATGTGTTTATTACATGATTCAAAACACAAAAGGTAGCAGGGTGTGGTTGTGAATACCTGTAATTCAGCTATTCATAAGGCTGAGGCAGGAGTATGAAAGTTGAAGGCAACTCTGGGCAATTTATACAATTTAAAAAGGCGGCAGTGGGGTGAGGGAGTATGTAGTTCAGTGGTAAGAGTGCTTATCTACCATGCAAGAAGCTCTGGGTTCAACCCCTACCACTGTAAAAGAAAACCCAAATCAAAAAAACAAAGCAAACGCATAAGGTGCGAAGTTCTCTCTCTCTCTCCTTTTTTTTTTTCCTTCAGTGTTTTGGGCATGCTTTTCCACTCTCTGGAACCAACCGATGTTATTGATTTCTTGATTATTCTTCCAGTATATATTCTAGTCTCCATTTAAAATTTTTTTTCCTGACAACATGTTTTATTTCCATTTCTCCTGTTGGCTCCCCTGAGAATGTCAGTAGATCTTCTTGTAAGCATTTAGCCTGTCCTGGCCTATGCTCAGATTAGGGTCTAGCTGGGTGGACAGTAATTGACAGAGCAGATAATGGAGTGCTCTGGGTGTTTATGGTTGAGGGTTTGGTGTCACTGTGGCCCATAGCCATGGAATGCCTGATTGGGGCCTTCAGTCCAGGAGGCTCTAAGACTTGTCTTCATCCTCAGAGGATTTCTTATCCTCATCCTTGTCTTGACCTTATCCTTCACTGCTTGTCCTTACCCTTAAAAAATGTGTGTGTGTGTGTGTGTGTGTGTGTGTGTGTGTGTGTGTCTATATGTATTGCAGCGTGCTCTACATACTGTTATCTTGCCTTTTTTTACTTAATTGATTTTTGTCATTACATTTACATATTGCTATATAAAAAGGGTATCTGTGAGACAGCCTAAAATAATAGTGGCTTATTAAATAACAGAAAAGTGTTTCTCCTGTAAAAGATAGGAACATGCATTAGTGTTGGTATAGCACTCATGGCTGTGATCTTTTTCTCACTCTCTTTAAATTGAGGCATAATGAGCCCAGTAAAATGCACATATAGTAAATGGGTGGTTCAGTGAGTTTTGGCAATTTTATATACATACCCATGTAAAAATGGCAGTCAATATATAGAGATCCATTCTGTCCTCCTTTCTCATTATCACTTTCCTGCTTATCTGGGATCTTTCTATACTTTTGTAGAACAAGTATTGCCCTGATCTAGCTGGATCTCCAGCTACTGTACCCTTTCCAAGCAGCAGAATGGAAGAAGGGCAGAGGTTACATGTCAGCCTTTTAAAAGGAAGGTTTCTAGAAGTTGCCATTTCACAGCACTTGGAGTTATGTTTATTAGCTATTATTTAGTGTTACAGCCACATCTCAAAGGGAGGCTGGGATATGCAGTCTTCAGTGTTGTTTTTTTCTATTACAAACAATGCTATAATGAACAACCTTGTTTCTGTGTTATTTTGTGGAATGAATTCCTGAAATTAAATACTGGGTTAGAGTATTTGTAGTTTGAGACTATACCTACTTTTTCCAAATCCTTGTTGACAGTGTTTTATATTGTCAATTTCATTGCCTGATAGGACATTGAGGTAGAGAGAGAATATACTTCTACCCTAATGTACTGATAATTCCTTAAAAACATGGACTCCACAGTTAGCTCAAGTAATGCAATGTCAGGAGTTTTCATTTTATTTAGATCACTCCTAAGAGGAAATTGATGGTTAAGGGGAACAGAGAAACCTCCTGCTTACAAATACTTCACAGTAAACTGACAGGAAGACAAGAAGAGTAATGTTTTTAAAGAATTATCTTTTTTTTTTTTTTTTCTTTTTGTACTGAAGATTAAACCAAGGAGTGCTTAACCACTGAACCACATCCCCAGCCCTTTCTATTTATTTTTGAGATAGGGTCTTGCTAATTTGCTGAGGCTGGCTTTGAACTTGTGAAGCTAGAGTTGCTGGGATTAAGGCCTGTCCACCATGCCTGGCAGGAGTTGTTATCTTTAATTCAAAAGCAAAGTAAGTTGAGCATGGTGGTATACCTTAATCCTAGCTACTTGGGAAGCTGAAGCAGGAAGTAACACTTGGCCCAAGATTTTGAGGCTCTCTAGCATAGTGATACCCCATATCAAAACACAAGAAATGAAACAAAACAAGAATTTAGGGCATAAGGCTAATTTAGCATTTTTTCCTTCTTATAGTCTTGTTTTTTCTAATGTACATTCCTTAGCATGTAGAAATGTTTCTTCAACTTTTTTTTTTTTTTTTGATGCTGGGAATTGAACCCAGGGCTTCAACACATGCTAGACAAGCGCTCTACTACTGAGCCACACCCCCAGTCCTCATAATAATTTTCTGTGCTAATACTATGTAATATTATGAGCTATATTTCCTTTTGAAATTGGAAATTAAAGCCTTATAAAAAGGGCTGTAATTCCAACACTTAGGTGGCTGAGATGGAAGGATGGGCTTGAGCCCAGGTGTTTAAGACCAACTTGGGCAACTTAGTGAGACCTTGTTTCAAAAAAAGAAAAAAGGTGTTTTTCTTATACAATAATATTTGGAGGCCTTGGAGAACAGAAACCTCTTACTTAGCTTCCATGGCACATGGCATGGCACCTTGTATGGGGCATATGCATTAATTCGGTCTTGTCTCATTGGACTGGATTTGGGGAAATTGATGGAAAAATGATTAGAATTCTAGTACCAATGTTTTGATCTTTTGCAGTGGGAGAGGAGTTAGATATTAATATGCCATTATTAGTATTTTTGAAAGTGTCATTTCTGTAGTAAAGAAACTTAAAAGTTCTTGACCTATGATGAGATACTTAGAAATACTTTCACTAGGTTATCATCCTTCCTATCTGGAGATCAAATTCTGTAAATATCTACTTTTTTTTCCCCCTCCAGGGGAAGAGGGATATATTGATAAGAAATGAATAGCAATTGCTGGTATTTTAAATAAATTTATTCTTTTTAGTTATATATGACAGAATGTATTTTGACATGTTATACATACAGGGAGTATAACTTCCCATTCTTGTGCTATGAGAAGTTTTACGCGATGTGGAGTTACACTGGTTGTGTACTCATATATGGTTTATTTAATTGAGTATACTGTTGTTTGTTAATATTGTTATAAAAAATATTTCTTTAAGAAATATTGTGTTTTGACAATTTTAGATTAATAAAAGTTAAATAAATTGAAGTACAGAGAAATGTTAACCCAAATGTTAACATTTTATCAACTTTGATAAAATGTTTATCTCTTCTCTTTCTCTTCTTTATCTCTTCTCTTTCTTTTCTTTATCTCTTTCTCTCTTTCTAGTAAATATAATTATAGGTATATAACAAAGTTTCTTTTTTCTGAACCATTTGTAAGTTGCAGGCATGTTGTTTTTCATTGCTGAATATTTGTATTCCTAAAAGCAAGGAGTTATCTTACATACAGTGTAAAGACCAAAATTTAAAAAATGGTTCATTATGAATATCTAATCGACAAATATGATTCAGACTGTACTTATATATGAACAGGAAAGTTATGTCCAGTTCATTCTACTGTCTTTCTATTCACATCTCCTTTCCCTTCCCTTCATTTCCCTTTGTCTAATCTAATGAATTTCTATTCTCCTTCCCCTTTTTGTGTGTTAACATCCATACATTAGAGCATTTTGCCTTTGGTTTTTTTAGGATTGGCTTATTTCATTTAGCATAATAGTCTTTAGTTCTATTTACTGGCAAATGCCATAATTCCATTCTTTATAGCTGAGTAATAATCCATTGTGTATATATACCACATTTTCTTTATCCATTCATCTGTTTAAGGGCACCTAGGTTAGTTATGAATTGAGCTTCTACGAACATTGGTGTCACTACAGTATGCTGTAGGTCTTTTGGGTATATACTGGGTCAAATGGTGGATCCATTCCAAGTTTTCTGAGGAATCTTCATACAGCTTTCCAGAGTGGTTTCACCAGTTTGTAGTCCCACCAATTACTGATATTTTTGCTTGATAGTGTTTGCATTGTTATTTGTATTGACTGTTTGTTCCCTGTGCTTAGAATGTTATTCCCTTAGATGAATTTTCATACCTATCTTCTGATCTATTTAGAATCTTTCCTCATATAGTATCTTCTCAAAGAGGTCAGTGCTGACCACCCTATTTAAAATTGCAACTGCTTTTCTTTCTGGTATTTCTAACCTCCCTTATGCCTCACCTTCCTTAAATATTACATTCAGCAGAAAGGCAAGTTATAACTGTATAGCTTTATAGGAAGTATAATTTAGAGGACAAGTAGAGGGTTGACAATGGGAAAGGTTTTGTTAATCTGATTTACCCCTTAGCAGTTAACCACTTGAAATATATTCTACACCATTTACTTATTATGACTATTATTTATTGTGTCTCATTATCAGAATGTTAATCCTTGAGAACTTTTGTCTATTTGTCTTCTCTATTCCAAGCGCCTTATAGATGCTGAGAAAATATTTTGTCTCATGAGTAAAGGTAGAAAAGAATGTTACCATGAGAAAGCTATAAAATAGGTAACATTTTAAATATATTAAAAAAAGGATAAAATGTATATAAAAATGTATATATACACAAACACACATGTAGTTTTTGGTACCAGGGATTGGACTCAGGGGCCCTTAACCATTGAGCCACATCCCTAGCCCTTTGCTATATTTAATTTAGAGACAGGGTCTCACTGAGTTGCTTAGGGCCTAAATATTAGATTCAGCAGGAAGGCAAAATTTACAATCCTGTAGCTGTGTAGAAATTTTAATATTAGAGGAATAGAGAGGAAGACAGTGAGTAGATTCTGCTATTTTGGATTTTTAGGAGAAACTTCCTTATAATTTTATATAATAGTATTAATGGGGATAGTTTTCCTCTGCCTCCACATAAAATAATTTCAATTTTAAATTCTGATTAGCATATTCTGTCTTTTAATGTTTTTTGAAAATAAGCAACTTGTCTATTTTTTAATAATAGGGCAAATTTACAAGAAATAAAAATATTTACCATAAAAATATTTCTGTTCTAAGGAGTGTCAGAATATACTTGGTTATCTCCAATGTAAAACTAGTTTTAAAACAATGGTTGATTAGGGGCATATATTAGAATCTGCAATTGCAGGAAATTATGTGTAAGGATATCAACATTATTTAAAAACTTTTCTTGGTTCTTTTACCCAATTTTAGTGTAGGAAAATACTGTAAATAAAAGTTTTTTCTTGTTTTTTAGTGCTGAGGATTGAATCCAGTGCCTTGTTCATGCTAGGCAATACACTCTACCACTGCATACACCTCCAACCCCTTCTTTCTATTCTTAAACTGCTGTGTTAGTATGGCTGGGACTAGAAATTTCCCAGGGATGTGTTTTGGTCTCTTTTCATCTGAGTACCCAGTGGGCCCTATTAATCTGAAGACTTTTATATCTATTAACTTGTTCTTCTATTGTTATTTATTTTGTTATTTTTAGATATATGATAGTAGAGTATATATTGATATACTATACATATATGGAGTATAACTTATTCTGGATCCCATTCTTGGGGTTGTACATGATGTGGAGTTTCATTGGTCATGTATTCATGTTCAGTATGAACATATGAAAATTATGTGTG
The DNA here is from genome assembly GCF_048772815.1 of Callospermophilus lateralis. NCBI lineage: Eukaryota > Metazoa > Chordata > Mammalia > Rodentia > Sciuridae > Callospermophilus > Callospermophilus lateralis. Next base: position 74,875,941 of record NC_135307.1, on the reverse strand, counting down.
ATTCATTCTACTGTCTTTCTTATTCCCATCCTCTTCTCCCTTCCCTTCATTCCCCTTTGTCTAATCCAATGAACTTCTATTTTCCTCCCCCCCTTATTGTGTTAGCATCCACATGTCAGAACATTCAGCCTTTGGTGTTTGGGTATTGGCTTATTTCACTTGGCATGATGAGCTCCAGTTTCATCTATTTACCGGCAAATGCCATAATTTCATTCTTTATTGCTGATATTGCAATATCAGCAATATTGCAAATATTCCTTTGTGTATATATAACCCATTTTCTTTATCAATTAATCTGTTGTAGGGCACCTACAATGGTTCCATAGCTTGGCTACTGTGAATTGAGCTACTATAAATATTGATGTGGCAGTGCCACTATAGTATGCTGATTATAAATCCTTTGGGTATATACCAAGGAGTGGGATAACTGGGTCAAATGGTGGTTCCATTCAAAGTTTTCTGATAAATCTCCATACTGCTTTCAAAAATGAATGCTTCACAGATTTTTGTGTCATCCTTGTGTAGGGGCCATGTTAATCTTCTCTGTGTCATTCCAGTGTTAGTATATGTGCTGCCAAAGTGAGCACCTGTTTTTCTCTTTTAGCTCTGGAAATTCATATTCCTTTTAAAATTTCTTCCTTTTAGTTAATTTTTTTTGGTGGGGGAAGGGTGGTTGTTCATTTGGGGATCCTGTTTGGCAAATTCTGATGACCCCCCCCCCCCAAAGTTTATGCTGTGTCTCCTTTTGATACTTTTTTGACTTTTTTTTTTTGGTCTAAAGTAGAAAAAAATAATTTAAATGTATAATTTAATTAATATAGAGTATTTATATTTTTGTCTTAATAACTGTAAACCTTGCACTGCTTTAGAAATTTTCTGAGACCCTTATTCATTTTTTCTTTTTTTATGGCATTTTGTTCTATATTCTGGATGAACTATCCCAGATGTTTCTAAGCATCTTGATTTTCCTTTTAGGGGGATTTTAATAAGTTCTGTTTTATAATTTTTATTTCCTCCTTTCTCTCATTTTCCTTTTTATTTCCTGTCTCTTTCTTTTATAGATGGTGATTTTGACTTAGCCAGTCAAATTAAATGTCTGTTTCCTAGGCAGAATCCATTAACTGATACACTCTGTTAGGGTAAACAATTAGGGAGGGGCCTGTATTATTCCTAATAGATGGAGCTAATGTTATAATAGCTGAGTCAGTTCTCTTAGAACTGTTTGATTTCTTTAAAGAAGGCCCAGCAAGTTGTATTTTTAAATAATGTAAACAAAATGTAAATCTCAAAGATAACTAAGATTTTGAAGGTTAATTATCCTGTCTAGAAATGTTCATATAAGTCATCTTCCGTGTATTAGAAAGAAAAGTTTTAGGGTAAAGAGTAGTATAGCAGGGCTGGGGTTGTGGCTCAAGCGGTAGTGTGCTTGCCTGGCATGCGTGCGGCCCAGGTTCGATCCTCAGCACCACATAAAAACAAAGATGTTGTGTCCGCCGAAAAAACTAAAAAATAAATATTAAAATTCTCTAAAAAAGTTAAAAGAAAAAAAAAAAAGTAGTATAGCAGAGAAGAGCCAGATGTTGGAGTCAGACTGCTTGGGTTCATTTTTGGTTCTGCCACTTACCAGTTAGTGCGCTAAGTTACTAACAAATTTTCTCTTCTATAATATTTGGACAATAATAATGCCCACCTATTAGGGTTATTATAAGGGTATAGTATGCTCTCATAAGATATTAATTTGCCTTTTCTCTCTACTAATAACAGTTGGGTGAGTTAGGATTTAATGGTGAGCCTATAGCAGAAATTCTGGTAGGATTTGGAAATTTTAGATTGTATTTGTCTTTAAAACCTCAAAGAATACTTAATATTTTATTTGAATCATTGAAATGTGGAGCTATATGTATATGCAAATATTGTTATAAAAGGATTTGTAAAACTCTCTACTTGTTCCCAGAGAAAGGATCATACTAAAGATAGTTTAACCATGTTTATAATCCTAGCAACTGGGGAGGCTGAAGCAAGAGGATCACAAGTTTGAGGCCAGTTTCAGCATCTTAGCCAGACCCTGTCTTAAAATAAATTGGGGTCGGGATATAGGTTTGTGGTAGAGACCCCTAGGTTCAATCCCCAGTAGTGGTGTGTGTGGAATCTTGGAGCACAGCCAGAAAACTGGGAATGAAAAAATACTATTTTCATGCCCAGAAACTATGTACAATTAGAATCATATGTGCTCAGGATGCCAGGAAAGCTTTATTCCCATACAAAACACACACTGACAGTCTACTTCTTGGATTTCAGGAATGTTTAAAGTTTCTCTATAAATTGATGTCTGGGACAAGACTAGCCAGAGGAAATAATTCCCTTCTCAAAACAGGCTTTTTTTGCTTTGAGTTTATTTCTATTGTGATGAAACTTTTCTTACCATACCTGACACTATTTGTAAAACTCGGAGTTAAATGATTAAAAGTCTTATGTAACTTTGTGTGGTGGTGCACGTCTGTAATCCCAGCAACTCAGGAGGCTGAGTCAGGATGATTGCAAGTTCCAGGCCAGCCTCCTCACTATAAGGAGACCCTGAGCATCTTAGCAAGACCCTGTCTTAAAATTAAAAGTAAAAAGAATTGGGGATGTATGACGAAGTGTGTTCAATTCAGTATAAAAAAGAAAAAAAAAATCTTATGTAGTTGTTCATATCAGCTCCTTACCCCCACCTGACCCTATTTGATCCCAGGGATTTAAGTTTAGATTATTTCTCTTATCCCCACTCTTACATAGAAGAATCCTTGAAGTCTTTTATTGTTACTGGTCATCCCTTAAAAAAAATTAAACACTGCCAGGGATGTAGCTTGGTGGTAGAGTGCTTGCTTGGCATGTGCAAGGTTTGATCCTGACATTGTAAACATACAAACTTCATTAAAAAATGGAAGCATATTCAAAATAGGGAGCTCCTATGTATTTACCAGTTAGGTTTTTTTTTTGTTTTTGGTTTTTTTTTTTTTTTTGTGTGTGTGTGTGTAAATTATCTTTTTTTCCCCCTGCATTTTAAAAATGTTTTGTAGTTGTAGTTGGACACAATGCCTTTATATTATTTATTTTTATATGGTGCTGAGGATCAAACCCAGTACTTCACATGTGCTAGGTAAGCTCTCTACCACTGAGCTACAACCCCAGCCCCACAAGTTAATTTTAACTGGCACCAACCTTTGCCTTACTGGTTTGTTCCATGTCTTCATATTTAACTAGAATTTGCTTTGTAATTTTTTTTATCATGTCATTAATATGTTCTTAAAAAATCCCCCCATAAGCACAATGCCATTAAACCACCTAACAAACCTAATAGATTGATCTGATGGCTGATTGTTTTTAGTTATCATCAAATTCCTTTGTTACCTAAAACCCTGATATATTCAAGTTTGTAGTATCATTTTTAAATGACCACTTTATGTATATTACAAATATTTGTATTTTACAAATGCATAATATGTTATGGAAAATATTAACCAAAAAGTACACGGAATCCATGTAATAAACTCTTCTACCTATCATTCATCTTAACAACAATTGTCAAACCACCACATTATGTGGGGAGGAGAAATTACCAACTCATGCCCAGTTTTCTTTCATCTGTTCCCCTCACACTTCTCTCTCCTGTGTATTTTCAAGGGAATCTCAGAGCAGATACTATATCATTTGGAGACAAGATAAAGGATTTTTTAAAACATACTACACACACACACACACACACACACACACAGTCATGATACTATTAATCACCCCTCCATTCCTTCATATTATCAACTATCCAGTGTTCTAATTTCCAGTTGTTTCAGATGTCATTGTTTTTGGTGATTTGAATCAAGATCTGTATAATGAGGTCTCTACCTTGCAGTTGGTTGGTAATGATCTTTAAGTACCTTTTAGTCTATAGAGTTCCACTTAACTACTTCTTTTTTTTCTTTCCCCTGAAGTTTTTGTTTTATTTAAAGAACCAGGCTTGGGAGGAGGGAGCCTGAGAAGAATGGAAGAATTTTGGATTTGGCAAAGGGGAGGGAAAAGGGAAAGGGGCGTGAGGGGTAGGTAAGATGGTGGAATGAGACAGACATCATTACTCTATGTACGTGTGTGATTGCACAAATGGTGAGACTCTGCATTGTGGACAACCAGAGAAATGAAAAGTTGTGCTCCATTTGCGTACAATGAAATGAAATGCATTCTGCTGTCATGTATAACTAGGAAAAAAAAAAAGAACCAGGCTTTATTTGTCTTTCAGTGTTTCTCAGAGTTTGGATTTTAATGATTGCATTCCTGTGGTGTAGTGCATCATGTTTTTATATACTTTGTATTTTCTGTAAATTAGTGACTGAATGTCACTTTAGGATATATAATGTATACACATGGTCAAAATTTAAAATGATTCAAAAAGCTGTACATTGAAAAGCCTTTGGAACCTTCCCCAGAAGCAACTATTATGTCTAGAATGATATGTTTTTATTAAGCTGTTAAGTCTCCATAGAACATACAAATATTCTTTTAATTCTGAAGATACAAAGGGAGTTCTTTTGTAAATTTTAGAATTTGATTTAAATAATATAAAAGCATATGGAACAGTCGTTCCGGTTTTGGTAAAACAGAATTTATAAGATGAGATAATAGTTAATTAGATGTTATAAACCAGATTTCTTGGCACAGCAGTGCACTACTCTTTATGCAATTACAACAGGTAAAGCAATTCTATTAAGGGAACATTTTCAAAGAATCTTCTTTACTAACATTATACAGTATCTAGTATTGTTTTATTTTCTTAAATATGAAGATAGTGATAGTATAAATGAGAGCAATATTTGTATCTATGGCCTTTGGCTGGTTTTGAATAAGAAAGTACATAGCACAGTACCAATTGTGGAAGAGACATTTGAATGTTAGTTTTCTCTTCTGTAAACATGGTCATAATTGTGAAATTCTTTTCTCTTCAGTAGAAAATTTAAATAGAAGGCTTAAGGAACCCTGTCCATAGGTTGGGGGTCAAAGAACAAGTCAGTGAGCCAGGATTTACAATTTGAACCACTTTATCATGACAGGTTTTATAACATAAGAAAGATGTTGTGAACTCAACAGGTTCAGACAAGTGATGTGAGTGTTGGGGTCAGAAACCATGTTTACAAGGCCACAGTACTGCCTGAGAAGAAATGTGCACTCAGAAGAATGAGCCTGGGTGCAAAGGTAGAGAAAGGGTAGTTAAAGTTAGTTTCAGTTTCCCTGTTATTTATAAGGCTCCTGTGGCCTAGTGTAAAGAATTGTTTCAGTACACCCACTAGAAAGCCCTTGCTATTCTGGTTCTCTTATAATATGTTGGCTTCCCAAATGGGTAAGAGGTATTTTCTTTTTGAATTATGGTGTGTGTATGTGTGGCAGCAGTGGCAAAAAGGTGTGTTCAGCATAATGGAACAGAGTTAAGAACATTGTAAAATTAATTGCCTGGAATAGAAGCTGCCCACAGTAGCCTTGGTTATTCTAACACAATAGAATACTATGCCTGGGTATGATGGAGGAGCAAAAAAAAAAAAAAAAAAAAAAAGATTTTCATTTCCCTTAAGAAATTTGTTTGGAGATCCATTTGTATTAGTCAAAATATACATATACTTTTCTTTCTGGCAGTACTGGGGATGAACCCCCTAGGACCTTGTATATGCTAGATAAGCACTCTACCATTGAGTTACACCCCCAATAGTTGATACATAATTGGATTGAATTAATTTTTGCATTCCCTACTGGGAATCTAGGTGGGTTCTTGAGAAAGATCCTAATTTTGCCATCTGGCTTGGTATTGCTGGAAGCACTTGAGATTTCTCTCTCCATACCCCCATGAAATTGAGACTGCATATATACAAGGGTCTAATAATATGACAAGTGTTAAATACAATTTCCTCTTTTTGGTTTATGTTCTAAAGTTTGAAAAGCATATTAGTTTATTGGCAAAGCTCTTCGAAGTTGAACAGTTATTGCTGGTGGAATGAATTCCCTACTGTGGGACAGGGTTAGACTTGGTGAACTCTTAGGTTGTAAAATGGACCCATATTATGTTGTAAATAATTTAAATGTGTATATAATAACTATTTCCCCAAATGAAGAAAAATAAAACTGGAAAAAACGCTTAAATTTTTTCTCCTCTTCATTTACATTATTAGGCTTTCATAATTGTGAACAATAATATCTGTCTTTTCCTCCTATATGGAAATATGGCTGTTTCATACATACAGGCAGTATTCTTAAAAACAGGGAATATAAACCTCCGCTTCTAATTGTACTATAAACATATGCCTCTTTCCAATGATTCCATATCAGCATCAGCTAACAACTTAAGTCCCTCTCTAGTTACTTGGCAGTAAACTTTTTTTTTTTTTAAAGAGTGGTCTTTTAGTGTGTTATATGCTGTAATGATATTTTCATACATACTTAATTTTTAAAATATATCTTAATGCATTGGTGACACAAATATACCACTAGTTTGTTCAGGAAAAACAAACAACCAAATAAAACCAACTTTCACCCTTTACTTCAATTTGAATTCTCGATATCTTTTGTTATTGTGGTTTTATGATATATTCCAGATTGATAGCTATCCTTTTTTTTTTTTTTTTTTTTTTTTTTTAAGAAACTGATCATCTTGGGTCAAAGTGGCAGGATTCAACAGCCTTTAAAAGAAGTTACTGACTCACTTCTGCCCATCTCTGCATATCTTTTTAAGAAAAATAGCTGGGCATGGTGGTGTTGGCCTATAATCCCAGAGGTTTGGGAGGCTGAGGCAGGAGGATCACAGATTTGAAGCCAGCCTGAGCAATCTAGTAAGGCTGTAAGCAGATCTGGTGAGATCCTGTCTAAAAATAAAAAAGGGATGGGGATGTGGCTCACTGGTTGAGCACCCTTAGGTCCAATCCCTGATACCCCCCCCCCAAAAAAAAAAAAAAAAGGAAAACAGACTTGCTAATAACTTCATTGGGTATAAGGTACAAACAAAGTATTATACTTTGGAAGATAGCAGCTGTTTTAAAAACTTTGGCCACTCTTTTAAAAATACAAAATAACACCAAAGAGAAAAGGTGTGTTTCTTTTGATATTAGTATAAAATTGAAAATCTCATTTCAAACACTTTAAAGTAATGTTGTATAATATTTCTCCTGTTAGCTTTGAATATGTTAACATCTCTTTTCCCCATTTGATTCCCCAGTCTTTTTGATTGACTCTGTGAACAACAGACTTCACTCACTGGTTGATATTATCTATGTGCATGGGCCAAATTTCAACTAGAAATTTATGTTACCAGAGATACATTCATGTAACAAGTTTTTTTAATCATTCCCTATATAAATAAGCTAGAAGGGTCAGCACCAAATAGCATTAGGAAGAAATCGGAGCAGGGAACAGGGATTTGAACTCAAGTTTTAAGTTTACTTTTGGAGGACTTGTAAACAGTTTCAAATATTTTTAAAAATAACATAGCTTGAGAAAGCATTAATTCTTTCTGCTCTGAAACTTCAGAAAAAGAACTCAGAAGTTTATACTGATAAACTTGCCAAGCACTTTACACCTATATGTTATAAGGATATAAAACTTGATTATTATCATATTTTAGACTTTCTGCTTCCACAAGATTTTTTTTTTTGTTGTTTTTGTTTTTGTTTTTGTTTTTCCCCCTGGAGAGGAATCCAGTGTGCTCTACCACTGAGCTCTGCATCTTTAGCCCTTTTTATTTTTCATTGAGTCAAGGGCTCAATAAGTTGCCAAGGCTGGCCTTGAATTTGTGATCTTCCTGCCCCAGCCTCCTGTGTAGCTGGAATAACAGACACATGCCTCTGTGCTCAGCCTCACAAGGTTTTATTATGTAGCTAAGGTTAAGAACAGTTGGTTTAGGAAGTTTTTGGCTTAGGCCTCTGGGTAGACGATTGTGCTGTTTGAAGAGAAAATATGTAAAGGGGCTTTGTGTGAGAGGTCTGGTTAGGGCTGGCAGTTGAAAATGGGATCTGAAGCCCAGAAATGAAGAACATACTAAAGGAAATTACTGGCAGGTAATGGCATTCAAAGTTATTAGTTGCTAGGATTAGGTGAAATTATCTTGGAAGAATGTGCATAATGAAGAGAGGACCAGAATTCTGGAGAACTTTGAAATTTGGGGAATGGGTAGGAGGAAAGAGAAGAACAAGAGGAGACTTGAGTGTACAAAAAGGTATCATCAAGGGAGTAAGTGGTATTTCAAAGATGATAGTCAGATTATAGAGGTCCGATACGCCTGGTTTATGGTAGGTGATCAGTAAGTACTTATTGAAGTAGAAGTTTAGTGAGTTTAAGGAGTTTAGTGAGTTTAAGTGAGTTTAGTGAGTTTAATTATCCAGTGGATTATCAGTTGGGAGGTTGCTGGTGACTTGGATAAAAATAGAGTAGGTCCTACCTTATTTGGGGCTCCTCCTCGCCCCTCTTCTTAAGATCCCTTATCTTTTGCTCTAAACACTGGAGTTCTGTAGAGCTTTCTTCTATGCTGTTGGTTTTCCAAGTGTAGATCTCCAGACCAGCAACATCAGCATCACCAGGTAACATGTTAGAAATGGAAAATTTTAGGCTCCACTTGGACTTACTGAATCAAACTCTTGGTGTGGAATCCAGCCATCCATTTTAACAAGTCCTCCAGGTGATTCTGAGTCTTGCTGAAATTAAAAAATCAAAATAACTCAGTTTTAGAGAAGTATTTTTAAAAACTTTTTATTTTTAGTTGTAAATGGACACAATACCTTTATTTTTATTTATTTTTATGTGGTGTCGAGGATCAAACCCATTGCCATTGCATCACAGGTGCCAGGCAAGTGCTCCACCACTGAGCCACAACCCCAGCCCCTAGAGAACTATCTTAATCCTTTCTAATGGTCAGTTTCTCCAGTGACCTAGGACCCTCCTATTAGGGGAGAACCTCCTAAAAGTCCACACCATTTCCCAACATCACTCTACTAGGGACCAATCTTCTAACACATGAGCCAGTAGGGCATACCCTCAAACCATATCCAAATGATGGTAGTATTCAAAAGTGATTATTGAGAGCAGGAGCCAGAAACGTGATTTGCTAGACAGGATGGGGACCTTGATTGCAACAATTCCATGTTTCTTATCCAAGCATGCCCAATTCAAGTACAAAGTTTCTTATGAGCCAGACAGCACATGATCTGTATCTTGAGTGTACAGGGGGTACATATCTCACTCTAGATGTAGAAACTTCCCTCCCTTAAGTTGGCCAATAGCTTTAAAGGTCATCTCTAGGGAGTTTTGAATGCCTGTAATCTCAGCAGTTTGGGAGGTTGAGGCAGGAGGATCATAGGTTCAAGGCTAGCCTTGCAGTTTAGTGAGACCTTGTCTCAGAAACTAAAAAAGTCTAGTGGGCCTTGGTGGTGCATTCCTATAATCTCAGTGGCTCAGGAAGATTAGGCCCCAAGCAACTCAGTGAGGCCCTATCTTAAAAAAGGGCTGGAGATGTAGCACAGTGGTTAGCATCTCTGGGGTCAATCCCCAGTACCAAAAAGTAAAAAGCAGTAAAAAGATCTGAGGAAGTGGCTTAGTGATAAAACATCCCTGAGTTCAGTTCCTAGTACCAGGAAAAAAAAAAAAAAGAACAAGAACCCCCTAGACAATAGCAACTCAAGGGCAACTCATTCAGGCACCTTCCCTTGTGGGAGCTTCTCTTTCTTTTGTATCAATAATAAATTGTTACTTTGCTCTTACCCTCCATTTTCTGTGGGTCTCATTCTTCAAGTTTGTGAGACAAAGAACCTATGTACCTCAGCTGCATCTCATTATTTTGGAAAGACACACTTTAAGGTGATACTATAAAAAAATATTCAGTCTTGAGTCAGGCATAGTGGTGCACCCTTGAGGCAGGAGAATCATGCATTCAAGGCAAGCCTCAGCAGTTTAGCTAGATCCCATCTCAAAAAAATAAGAGTGGTGGATGTGGCTTAGTAGTAAAGCACCCCTGAGTTCAATCCCTAGTACTAAGGGTGGGGGGGAGTCTCAGGGATTTAGATGTGTGTGTGTGTGTGTGTGTGTGTGTGTGTGTATGTATGTGTTTACACAAATGAATATTTTCACACCCACCTTGAGCATTTTCCAGTGGGTTTTGAAGTTAGGAACTGAAGTTTTATACTTTACTTATCTTGACAGGAATTGATTTAAATTCTAGATTAAGTTTAGAAGACTTTTAAATACGTTAGGATTTTTTTCAGTTCTTAGAACGTGGTCTGTTTAGCTTTATGTAATTTGACTTTGTAGATGAGTTATTTAATGCATTTGCTCTTACTTGGAGAGTATCTTTGTCTTTATTGATTCTCCTCTCCCCTTATACTGGGGATTGAACACTGTGGTGTTTTGCTACTGAGCTACATCCCCAGCCTTTTTATTTTATATTTTGAAGCAGGGTGTTGCTTAGTTGTCCATGTTTTCCTTGAATTTGAAATCCTAACCTCCCTAGTCACTGGGATTACAGGAGTGTGCCACCTCATCTGGCTGATCTTAAGAGTTTTAATATGAGAAGTATAACCAGTGCATCAACCAGGTGTAGAAACATTGCTAGACTTATGTTAGACATAGTCATGTCGGAAGATCCTAAGACTAAGCTGAATAAAGTGATAATACCCTGATATATTTTTATGAGTTTAAGAAGGCCTCAATAACAGGTTTTCATAAAAATTTATTTGCATTAAACAGGATTTTATGTAAAACATTCTGCTGCTTTGTAAGAGTACAGAAAATAATGATGTTCGGATGTATTAGTTAAAGGGACATGCTACTAAAGGGATGAAGTTGTTTAATTTGATAGTAAATGTCTCAGTTCTAATAAAACTGGCTCTAGGTCTGTTTTTACTTGATTTTAGCATTTACTGTGATAAGCTAATTTTGTCATTAAAAGAATGTCATCTACCATACATTGAGTATTATACTTTTTATGTTGTGAATAACAGATTATTTGCTACTTGAAATAACAGTTCTGTAGTTTGTTGACACCATCACTGTCATTCTCATCTGAGAAAAAGTCTGTAAGTTTATAGTGAGGTGCTAATTAGATGAAATCAAAAGTGTTATGGGGAGAGGAAGGTTGTAGAATCCTTTATTGAATTCTCTGTGTTTTAGCCTCTCGGCCCTCACCAACTACTTTGTTTTGTTGAGAACTTGAGTAGTAATGTTTTTTTTCTGAATAATATTATGAATTTTTTTAATCCATAATTATCAGTTGATTACAAAATAAAAGCTGCATAATACTCAAAACAGCATCCACAAATATCAGGAGGATAGCAGTTTCGTGCCTCAAAGTAGAGGGCGAGATGAGGGTTTAACAGGTATGTGCTATATTCAATTGAGCTGTTTTGCCCCCCCCCAAAAAAAATTAGCAATTGAATTAGCAATCACCTTGTGGTACTAGGGTTGAACACAGTGCATTCAACCACTGAGCTATATCCCTAGCTCTTTATTTTTAAAATTAAAAAATTCTAAACAGTTATTTTAGGGATTGAACCAGCAGGCACTCTTATCACTGAGTTAATCCCCAACCCTTTTGATTTATTTTTTTGAAATTGGGACTCATAGATTAACCAGGCTGATCTTCAATTTGTGATCCTCCTGCCTCAGCCTTGCCATTAGCTGGGATTATAGGAGTATACCATTGTGTTTGGTAATTTTGACCTTTAGGTAGATTCTAAATAAATAAACATTGAATTTTTTATTTACATTTTCTTTATTAAAATTATTGTTCCCTCTTTAAAATACACACACACCATTTAGAAAAGGGGGCTGGGGATGTGGCTCAAGCGGTAGCGCGCTCGCCTGGCATGCGTGTGGCCTGGGTTCGATCCTCAGCACCACATACAAACAAAGATGTTGTGTCCGCCGAAAACAAAACAAAAATAAATAAATATTAAAAAATTCTCTCTAAAATTCTCTCTCTCTCTCAAAAAAAAAAAAAAAAACAATTTAGAAAAGGTTTGTTGTAATGTACTACATATGCTTTTCTTTATCATATATGAGCATATCCCTCCTGTCCATGCCCCAAAAAAGTATTATGTAATTTGTTTTTTAGAGAGAAACAAAAGTAAACAATATGTAAACATTTGCTTTGGGCAGATTTTTTGTAATACCATTTTTTGGGGAACTGAGATGTATCTGTTTTGTAGTTTTGCAAGTGTTAAACTTCTTGCCTCATTCTTGCCTAGTAAGATTAAAAGCATGGTATCAATCACAAATAAGTGATTCTTGCCTAAAGTCACTGTACATAGGGGCCAGTCTGTTTTTATTAACATCATCTTTCTAGGTTTTGAGGTCTTAGGTTGGTTTTTCAAAATATTTTTTATAAAGATGTATTAAAAATATGAGGCTAGAGCCATGTGTGGTGGTGCATGCCTGTAATCCCAGAGATTGGGAGACTGAGATGTGAGGATCAAAAGTTTAAATCTAGCCTTAACAGTTTAGCAGGGCTCTAAATAACTTAGTGAAACTCTGTCTCAAAATAAAAAAATCTAGGGTTGTGGCTCAGTGGTAAAGTGCCCCTGAGGTCCAATTCCCTGTAACCCCCTGACCCCCCCAAAAAAGTGGGACTGAAGTAGCTTGGGTTCAGTCTCCAACACCAAAAAATAACTTTTTTTTTAACCTACTTTGTATTTGTATTTTTGGCAGAAATTATCATAATCAGTTGCTGTTAGAGTAAATTAGGGCAAGAGATTCTGACTAGGCAGGAACTGGTAAAAAACTGGTCTGAGAAGACACTCCTCTTTAACTCCGCTATCAGTTTAGTTTGAATTAGCAATCGCCTTGTGGTACTAGGGTTGAACACAGTGCATTCAACCACTGAGCTATATCCCTAGCCCTTTATTTTTAAAATTTTAAAATTCTAAACAGTTATACATGGCAGTAGAATGCATTTTGACACATCATACATAAATGGAGTATAACTTCTCATTCTTCTGATTGTACATGATGTAGAATTATACCGGATGTGTAATCATATATGCACATAAGGTTATGATGACCACTTCATTCTACTGTCTTTCCTACCCCTGTACCCGCTCCTCTCCTCTCATTTCACTCTAATCCAGAATTCTTCTGTTCTTCACTAGCTCTCCCCGCCCCATTGTGAATTAGCAACTACATATCAGAGAAAACATTTGACCTTCAGTTTTTTGGGATTGGCTTATTTCGCTTAGCATGATGGTCTCCAGCTCCATCCATTTATCAACAAATGCCATAAGTTTATTCTTCTTTAAGGCTGAGTAGTATTCTTTATTTATCCATTCATCCTTTGAAGGGCACCTAGGTTGGTTCTATAGCTTGGCTATTGTGAATTGTGCTGCTGTAAACACTGATATCTCAGCCCTTTATTTTTGTTTTCATTTTTTAAATTTAGAGACTGGGTGTTATGGTTTGGATGTGAGATGTCCCCAAAAAACTCATGTGTGAGACAATATAAGAAGATTCAGAGGAGAAATGATTGAGTTATAAAGAGTCTTAACCCAATTATTGTTTAATCCCCTGATAAGGATTAACTGAGTGGTAACTGAAATGTAGGGTGTGGCTGGAGGAGATGGAATTAGGGCCTGACTTTGGTGTATATATTTGTATCTGGCAAGTGGAGTCCCTCTCTCTGCTTCTTGATCACCATAATGCTAGCTGCTTCCTCTGCTACACACTCTGCCATGATGTTCAGCCTCATCTCCAGCCCTGATAAATGGAGCCAGCCTTCTATGGATTAAGATCTCTGAAACCTTGAGCAGTACAATAAAATTTACTTCCTTTAAAATTATTCTGGTCGGGTCCTTTAGTCATAGTATCGAAAAAGCTGACTAAAACACAGGGTCTCACTAAGTTGCTTAGGACCTTGGTAAATTGCTGAGGCTGGCCTTGAATTTGGGATCTTCCTGCCTCAACCTCCCAAGTCACTGAGATTACAATTATGTTGTAAAAGGGCCTGGCCTTATCCCCATGACTTTTTTATTTTGAGACAGGGTTTTGCTAGGTTGCTCAGACTTGTCTTAAACTGGATCTTCCTGCCGCAGCATCCTGAGTCCCTGGGCTTATAGGCATGCACCATTTTGCCCATCTGTATTTTATATATTTGTATTTTACATATATATGTATAAGGCTATATGGATATGCTTGCATATCATTGTTGAAGATGTTGTTCATTGTTTGTTTAATTTTTGCATTGAAGCCAATCAATAAAGCATTAACAAAGTGATTAATTTTGATTGAATACATTGAATAAAATATTGACAGGTCTCAATGACAAACTGGCCTAGTAGTACAGTAGCTTAGTGTTTTATCAGACAAATTTTACATTCTAGCCGAAAGACCTACTTAAATATATGTGTGTATGTATATATAATACATAATTCTCCTCTTTTCCCAATCATTTAAAAACAATTTGAGCCTCATATTCTGGTTGAAAGTAAGCCAAGAAATTGAGTTATGTGAACACTAAACTTCCAAAAATTATATTTTGGATTTCATTATGATTAGGAAAAAAACATATGGGAGAATAATTTTTTTCTTGAAGAATAAAAGTAGTAGAATATATACAACAAACCAGGCATTAATCTTTATGCTGCTACTTGTTGCCTTCAATCATTTCCACTTATATTAAATGTTTGTGAAGCACATAGTTTTCTCTAGAGTTGCAGTACCTATATATTTTTCATTATGGTTGTTTTTATACAACATCCTTTGGAAAGGTATGATATTAAATATAGCATCCAGGGCCTATATTATATTTTTTTGTAGTTGTAAATGGACAGAATTCCTTTATTTTATTTGTTCATTTTTATGTGGTGCTGAGGTTGAACCCAGTGCCTCACACATGCTAGGCAGGTGCTCTACCACTGAGCTACAACCCCAGCCCCAGAGTCTATATTTTAAGTTTACAAGGATATGCTGTATGGTCTTTGAAATCTTGGTGCTTAAAAATAGCCCATATTTAGGCCTTTATAAAAGGAAGTCTTTCTTCAGTACTGCTTTCAAATAGTGAAATTTTTTATTGTATAAAGTAGGAAGGAAATTTAGCATTGGTATTAGGATAATTTTTTCCTATATCCCATTAGCTAATTTCAAGATTATTTAATATGGTATCCACCCATTTCATTTGGCTGCAACCTTTGCTCTCATGAAAGTAAGACTGATTGTTCTGAATTGCTACAAATATGTGCTTTGGCACAGCATTAAGGTACCAGTAATAACATGACCATTGTCTTTTAAACAACTTGAAGTAATGGCTACAAATAAAAGGGTACCACAGAAAGGCATGACAGATAATGGACTCTTTTTCCTTCCTTGGTGTTTAGCAAAGTTGCCTTGTATTTCCAGCCTTTTTTGTCCCCTGGACTACCTACTGTATTTTCTGTGTATTGTTCCTAGTCTACTAAAACATGTTGACATATTTGGCATAACGTGTACACTTGGTCACTTGGAATTCTTTTTGAGGAGGCAAGCTAAGTAAAATGAGCTGAGTGGCTTTTCTCTGTTGGTAGTTTTTAAAACTTGTATGTTTAAAATACTTAAGCACTTAAATAATTTTGTGTCTTGTCTTTCAAATGTTTATTTACTTTTATCTAGTTTAGAAATTTGGTTTCATTATAAATTTGGTTTATTCCTTTCTGCTTTCAGTGCACATCTCAACTGGGTAGTTCTTTTTAGATGAGGAGTGTCTATGGGAGAAAAAATAATGGCTGGTTGTTAGAGTGACTTCATTTTAAATTGCTGAGAGATTCTATCCTTACATGAGGAAAGATTTTGTGCCATACATTATTCTAATTTTAAATAACTTCATCAAGTCATATGTGAGGAAAAAGAAAATACCCATAATATAGGAAATTAGAGCTTTAGGAAGATGCCTCTGATTTAGATATTTCCCACTGACCTCTTTAATAGAAGGGGACTGATACTTAATAACCTTGATGACAATTTTATGACTGTTAGCATTTATTCCCATTTTACTAATTCAAAGATGGAATATAAGAGAAACAAGCATTTTTCCTAGAATAACAGGCACTTATCTTCTTTATAGAGATTCCGAAACCAGTTCTTTTTGTTTTATGCATATCATCTTCTACTTGAAGTGGCATATTTCTAGGGTCAATTTCTCCTTTGGGAGATCCACTGGATGTCATAAAATATTAAATGTGTAAAGTAAGACAGAATCTGATACAGTACATCAAGGAAAAAGAATGACTTACCTTTGATTTCTGATGGAATTCTTGCCTTTAAACTTAACAGTAATGATGTAGTAAATTAGTAAAACAAAAAAAATTTTGATGGGTACTTTGATTGAACCCAGGGGTGCTTAACCACTGAGTCACATCCCCATTCCTTTTTATTTTTTATTTGAAAAAAAAAGGTTTTACTACATCTCTGGTTCTAACTTGCCTTAGTGTCTGGTATTGCTGGGGTTACAGACGTGTGCTGCCATGCTCAGCATAAATGGGTTTTTAAAGGTTCTTTCATATTTGGATTAATTATTTTCATTTTATACATGATGAAATAGAGGTGCAAACTGAAACTATATTTTCTTAGCTTGAATAGTATTCTTTTACATTGTGTCATATGTGCTAAGTATTACTTGATTTGAGGATTATGTTTTTGGTTTCCTATAAACAATACTCAGATTTGGAGTGAAGATACTTAAGCAGAATCATCAGTTCCTCCTTGTTCTTTAATCTTTTGGGGGCAGGTGAGAGATTAAGCTTGGCTCACCGTATATAATCTTAGCAACTCCCGAGGCAGGGGATGACAGATTTCAGGCCAGCCTTAGCAATTTAGACCTTTAGCAATTTAGTGAGACCTTGTCTCAAAAAAGGAAAAGGACTGGGGATATAGCTCAGTGGTAGAGCACCCTGGGTTCAATCCCCAGTAGTGCGCATGCACACGTACCCCCCAAAAAAAGTGAGGGGGAAAAAAAGGAATTTTGGAAAATTTTTTATTTTTAAAATTTTATTTTTTGGTACTGGGAATTTAACTGAGGAGTGCTTTACCACTGAGTCACATCCTTAGTCCTTTTTTATTTTTTAAGACAGGGTCTTTGCTAAGTTGCTGAGGCCTCGGACTTGTGATTCTCCTGCCTCTAATCCTACAAGTGGCTGGGATCACAGATATGGGCCAGCATGATGAGGAAATATTTTAAATGTATTTTAGTATAATTGGATTTTAAAATTTTTGTCGTATTAGGGGTTGAGCCCAGGTATGCTTAACCACTGAACCACATCCCCAGCCCATTTGTGTGTGTGTGTGTGTGTGTGTGTGTGTGTGTCTTGGGGTTGAAGCAGGGTCTCATAAAGTTGCCTAGGGTCTCACTAAGTTGCTGAGACTGGTTTTGAACTTGTGATCCTCCTGCCTCACTCTCTGGAGTGGCTGGGAGTATAGGTGTGTGCTACTGTACCTAATGCATAATTGGATCTCTCTGTGTGTGAACATGTGTACACACATTTCCCTGCAAATATTCTTAAATAAATTTTCTTATAGAATTTTGAGATGGGATCTCCCTATGTTGCTCAAGCTGGTTTCAAAGCCCTGGGCTCAAATTATTCTCTCAATTTAGCTTCCCTGGTAGGTGGGACTACAGATAGCATGACCTAATGTGCCTGACTTGCTTTGAAATATTCTGAGAACTTTCGTGTATTACTAAAGGAGTTTAGACACAGAAATGGTTAAATGGCCCAGGTTGGTTCTAGTTAATGGGGAAAAAACTTCTGACACAACTATTGCAGTGTGTGAATGGAGGAGTTGTCTCTAGCGATATCATGTGTTCTAGCGATAGCATGGGTTTTCAGAACTACAGATTTATGACTATGTCACATTCCTCTAATGCTGAGCTGAAACAAATGGTAATGGGTAAAAATAAATTTGATCATCTCTTTTGATCATACTTTTTGCAAGAACTAAGTTTGTGAGCAGTTGTTCCATTTGAGGGATGTAGAAAAGACCTCTTCTTTAAGGTTACCTGCTGTTGATTTTCCAAACAGGAGGACTAGCTTGCCAAGAACAAAAGTTACCCGTATAATACATGTACTGCATAAAATATTTCTGAAATAAAAGATCAGTTGGAAAGTTGCATTACCTTAAAAATATTAGGGCACTTGTTGCTGAGAGAGAGAGAGAGAGAGAGAGAGAGAGAGAGAGAGAGAGAGAGAAAACACGCAGGCACACATTTTTTCTTTTTTTGCTTAGTTTGCACTTAGTAATTTATGTAATAACTGGACATAAGGAAGGAAATAGTAACGAGTTCTTAATATTCATAAGAATTAGGAATGAACAAAAAAACCTTAATGACTCAATAGAAACATAAAAGACTTCTGGAGCCTGCTGGAGTTCTGTCCTGTGGTGAGCCTGTTATTCCATTTGTAATACATTTATCTTTAGTTTGGATAGGGTGGGATTTGCATTTCCAAAGTTACAATGAGTTTCCAGATCCTTATCAGTCAGTGTTAAAAGTGACTGTTTTTAATAGTGATAATGAGGCAGCTATTCCCAGGAGGAGACTTAGTCACTGGCAGAATTGTTAGAACCCTAAAATAGTTTGGGAAAACTCAGGATGGAAAAAGTAAGCTGTTTCAAGAAACAAAACAAAAACCCTCAAGCTTTTGTTTGGTGGTGGGGGGTGGGGGAGAGTGAGATGAGAATGAAAGGAGATGGCAAGAAACCAGTTGAACTTCCCTAATGTCTTCTAACAGTGGGAAGAAATTGAAATTATTTACCTAAGGCATTGCATTGTGAACATGAAGCTGTGATAAGATTGTTGGCATCAGCTACTAATCTAGTAATATGTTCTCTGTATAAATTGATAAAATTCAGTTTGAGAAGAATTCTGGTAGCAGCTTGTTTCTGATGTTAGTCTGAGAGAAGAATTTTAAGTATTTAATGCCACAGGAGTATTTTTTGGTGTTAGAATATGAGGAGTTTTCTTAAGCTTGTAGATCATGCTACCAAACACCACATAATTTTTGTTGTTAGGCAAAATGAAGTTGAGAAAGGTAGACAGACTCTTGCCTTCAGGTCTATCTTACCTCAATTTTAAAGCACAAAAAGAATCTTTTTTAGATTAGGGTTTCTCCATGGCTGCCTAAAATGCCATCATAACAAGCTGTAAAATCTTGCTTAGCTTTCTTTAAATCCAGGAATGATTCTATACCAAATTCAAACAAATCAAATCACTCTAAAGGGAATAAGTGAAAACATGTGCCTTGGCTGGACTATAGTCTGTGCAGATTGGTTCAATTTTGCTAAGCAAATTCCTTCTTAAGCCTCTTATGATGTCCATCACTGTCTTCATCATCTAATTTGGAGGTGAACAGATGTGACAGCATTTACTGTCTGAACTGTGTAAACTCTGACTATGATAACTTTTCTAGCTGGGTAAGAATCAAACTTAAGGTTATATATAAACTAAAAACAATTTTCAGATAACAGTATCTTGCACATTGCAATATATATTTATTTTACATACTTAAAACTTTAGTGTGGGGCATAATAGAAATATCACAGAAATTCAGTTTGTTGCCATCTTAGGGCACATTTTTAAAATATATTTTTTAGTTGCTGATAGATCTTTATTTTTTTAATACGTGGTGCTGAGAATCAAACCCAGTGCCTCACACATACCAGGCAAGTGCGCTACCACTGAGCCACAGCCACAGCCCCTCTTAGGGCACATTGTAGAGGGATTTATCATTTCAGTTTCTCAATGTAATTGTTTTTGTTTTGTTTGGGGGAGTACTAGAGATTGAACTGGGGTGCTCTACCACTGATCTACACCCCCAGGCCCTTTTATTTTGCAACAGGGTTCTGGGTTGCTGGGACTGGCTTTGAATGTGGAATCCTCTTCCCTCCGCCTCCAAAGTAGCTGGAATTATAGGCCTGTGCTACCTTGCTAGCTTCTCACAGTGTTCAGTGAAATAGTTTCTGGACACTGCTTTGAAAGAATGTTGATTTGCAGAGGGAATGTGAAATGAGGAGTCACCTGAGGGCATACCTTAGGGGTAAACTGAAGTAACCCTGCTTCCTAAAGTGAGCCAGATTATCATATGACATAGGAACATCTACAAATAGTAGTTGAAGTCACAGATGATCTGATTGTCAAATGTAATAAGATGATTTCGTTTTAATTATACAAACAGTACGTTTATTGTTAAACAAAAAGTGAAGAATAAACCAGACTTGGTGGTACTTGCCTGTGCACACTTGTAATCCAATTACTCAGGATGCTGAGGCAGAAGGATCTCACCAACTTCCTTTGTTCAGGGGAGAGCATTGGTTTGCAAATAACTTCAGTCTTCTTCTTACTTGTTACTGGTCATAAAATTTTCTTCACTCTTTTTATCTCCTGGTTCTGCCTTTGGGCTTTGCATTTGAGTAAGATGTGAACTTATTATGATGGTTGGTTGCAGTTTGATAAGTTTAATCTATGAAATAAATGACAATAGATAGATAATAAGAAATATAACATACAAATTTTATTACATGCCTAAGCACAGGAACCCTGCATGTTCAAAGAGGGACAAGGTGTCTTAAAAGGGATGGAGGCTTGGGCTTCCAAGGGGAAGGAATATGGAGCAGGCTATGGAAGGTTGAGAAGGGAGGGTTTGCACAGCAAGGAAAGATTGTCTTCTTTGCAAATGAAATGTTAGGTAACTGGAATCTCTGGTAATCTGTCTATACCAGGTATCAGACTGTTCAGTGTTATCTTTTCTAGGCAGAAAGTGCCGGGAAGTGAGTACCAGGGAAGTCTGCTGGCATCCACTGTTTGCTAGTGTAGATAGATGTAAATTTCTTTTTTTTTTAAGATAAAAATAATTTTGTGTGTATTGTGTGATGGTACTGGAATCAAAACTCAGGACCTCACATGCCAGGCAAGTGCTCTGCCTCTGAACCATATCCTCAGCTCTGTGTACATTTCTTTTACAAAAGGAAAACTTTTCATAGCCAATTCTGTGTATGCAGAGGTCTGAAATTTTTTTGAATAACCATTTCTAAATATGTTAAAGAAATACATTTGAGGTGGGATGTTTAACTTTTCCAAACTTGGAATGTCTTAAGATGTTTTATTCTATCCTTTATTGATTGTTTGGCTGGGTATAGAATTATAGCTTCATTATTTTCTGTTACTTTTGCTTTCTGAATTGCTCTAGAAGCCCAAAGCCGTTTGAATTCCTGATTTCTTTGTGATCAGTTCTATTCTTTGTCTTTGAATGCTTGAAACTTTAAATAATGTGCCTTAATGTAGATGAGGCAATTGATTCTGAATAAAATGAGCATTTTTATTCATTGTTATCATTGGTTAATGATGAACTTTTGTCAATTTGGGAATTATTTTTTTAATTTGTTGATGACTTTTTTTATCTGGTTTTTTTTTTTTTTTTTTGGACTGTTACTCAGATATTGGATTTTCTGAACTTCCAGTGTTTTTGACCTTTCTTATTGAGGTTTTCATTTCTTTTTTTCCTTTTTTGGGGGGAGTAAGGAGGAAGGGCTAGTCTCAAACTTTTAAGTTTAAGCTATCCTCCTGTCAGCCTTTTATGTAGCCATTGCACTCAAGAATTTTATTTCTTCTGTCAAGTTTTTGATAGTTCTTTTTAGTTATACATGACAGTAGACTGTATTGTCACATACATACATGAAGTATAACTTTCCATTTCTTGTGATTGTTCATGATGTGGAGTTACACTGGTTGTATATTCATATATGAACATAGAAATGTTAGTTTTGTACAATTTATTCTGTCTTTTCCATTTCCATCTCATTCCCTCCCCCCCACCCACCCAAATCTGGTGAACCTTCACATGCCCCACCCCCACCTCTACTCCACCCTTTGTTTCCCTATTTGAGTCATCATCTGCATATTAGAGAGAATGTTTGGCCTTTGGGGTTTTGGGATTGGCTTATTTCACTTAGCATGATAGTCTCCAGTTCCATCCATTTACCAGCAAATGCCATAATTTCATTCTTCTTCATGGTTGAATATATTCATTTTCTTTATTCATTCATCTATTGAAGGGCATCTAGGATGGTTTCATCTAGGATGGTTTCATAGTTTAGCTATTGTGAATTGAGCTGTTGTCAACATTGATGTGGCTGCTTCACTGTAGTATTCTGATTTTAAGTACTTTGGGTATATGCCAAGGAGTAAGGTAACTGGGGTCGAATGGTGGTTCTATTCCAAGTTTTCTGAGGAATCTCCATACTGCTTTCCAGAGTGGTCATACCTATTTGCAGTCCCATGAGCAGTGTATGAGTGTACCTTTTCTCCCACATCCTTGGCAACATTTATTGTTGCTTATGTTCTTGATAATTGCCATTCTAACTGGAATGAGATGAAATGTCAATGTAGTTTTAATTTGGTTCCTTTAATTGCTAGTGATATTGAACATTTTCTCATATATTTGTTGACCATTTGTAAATCTCCTGTGAAGTCTGTTCAGTTACTTTGTCCATTTATTGATTGGGTTATTTTAGTTTATTTGGTGCTATGTTTTTTGAGTTTTTAATATATCATGGAGATTAATGTTATGTCCGAGTTGCATGTGGCAAAGATTTTTCTCCCATTCTGTAGGCGCTCTCTTCATGTTCTTGATTGTTTCCTTTGCTGTGAAGAAGCTTTTTAGTTTGATATTATCCCATTTGTTAATTCTTGATTTTACTTCTTGTGTGCTTTAGGATAAAGTCTTGTTGAAGAATTTGGTTCCTAAGCTGACATGTTGGAGAGTTGGGCCTACTTTTTCTTCAGGTAGGCACAGGGTCCCAGGTCGAATGCCTAAGTCCTTGAGTTTTGTGCAGGGTAAGAGACAGGAGTCTAATTTCATTTTATTAAATATAGATTTCCAGTTTTCCCAGCACCATTTATTGAAGAGACTGTCTTCTCTCCAGTGTATGTTTATGGTCCTTTGTATGAGATGACTGTATTTATGTGTGTTTGCCTGTGTGTCTTCTCTTCTGTTCCATTGGTCTTCATGTCTCTTTTGGCACTAATACCATGTCGTTTTTGTTACTGTATAATTTAAGGTCTGGTATTGTGATGCCTCCTGATTCACGTTTCTTGCTGAGGATTGCTTTGGCTTTGGGCCTCTTATTTTTCCAAATGAATTTCTTGATTGCTTTTTCTATTTCTATGGAGAACATCATCAGAACTTTAATTTCTGCCAGGTTTTTAATCACCAAGAAAGCAAGCTTGGGCTCATTCTCACTTTTAGTCTCCATTTATTCTTTTCTTTTTGGTAGCATGTCGCGACCCCTTGCCCGCAAGGAAGACGCAACTCAGGAATCTTCTTTCAGCAGTTTATTCAGGCCTTGATTTAAGTATCTTTTAGTGACTCACTTTCTTTCTTCTTCCTCCTCTCGAGGGCCCAAGCACAGCCTAATAAAGCCTCCCACGTACCAATCTTAAACCGCCGCGTGGGTCTTTCTTATAGGGTGGCAAGAGATAGCGTGCCAACTCTCCACAAAGGAATTTGATTTATCACAGGCCACAGTGGAAGCCGGCGCCATCTTCTAATGGCGGCCACAATTTACAACAATGGCTTACTACAGTTCCCCCTTCTAATTTATAAAACAATGCAGGCGAAAGTAGAGGTCCTATCCTACTGTGCAGAAGTGGCTGCAATGTATGGTTCAGTCCTAAGGAGGCGCCTTCCCCAGACCTGACCCCATATCAGCCGACGCCTTTTTTCGTAGGGCGGGGGTGTGGACGTCAAACCCACATGCAATAGGACATGCTTTCCTTGAGGTCCGTTGAAGGATCACTCAAGTGCAGTGCTTTGCCTCGCATCCTGCATCGTGATGAAGGTGGACGAAGGGGGACAGCTGAGGCTGTTCTGTGGCTGCACACAACGACAAACGAGTTGACAGCACCCTGAAAGAAAGGCACGGACTTTAAGGCGATAGAGAAGTATTAGTGTGGAAACCCACCTGCGTGCAATGGCAGCAAGACCGGCAGAGTGCAAGGGCTTTCCAACACTAAGAGAATAACGAGGAAAGACATGTCGATCCCAGTGCAATGTTATAACAACTTGGGGTGCAACGACCATGTCAAAGATTTACTGTTTAAGCTGCGCAAGCCAGACTTGAGGTGAATTGCCATTTTCTAAAGCTGCAAGAGCTTGGATGATCATAGCCTTATCGTGAGCATTGCGGGCCTTGAGGCGACAGAGAAACCACAAACAGAGAAACATACCGAAGCAACACATTGCACCAAAAATGCCTACCCCCACCCACTCTTTAAAAAAGGAAAAAGCAGAAGATATCCAATCGGTGAATTGACCCAAAGTCACGGGATCAACACGGGTGTTATTCAAGACAGCTATCTGGGTTAGTTGAGACTGGATCATGTCTTCCGCTTCCATGGACCAATTTCCAGCCAAATATTCGCCAATGATGCGGGAAGCATTCCTGGAATCATTAAATCTGACAGAGGTTATGCATAAATGTGCACGTTGGTCAACACAACCCAAAAGTACTAAGTCAGCCAATTCTTCTACCTGAGTTTGGAGTAAATCTATTCTTTGGTTGGCAGCTAAAATCCCTGACAAAATATGTTGATTAATTGTATTTTGGGATTCAAGTATAGTGGAAGTTTGTTGGACAACTTGATTAATGGTGGCAGCAGTTTGTACTTGATTGGCCATAGCCACTCCGGCCGTAACCGCTGCAGCAGCAGATATCGCCACGGCTGTCACTATAGCCGCTGTGATCCCAAAATCTCTGCGGACTCTAAGTAGCTCAACAATAGGGAATTTATCAGGATCCGCAGTGACCGGGATTGGGACGAAAGTTGGAATTTTCATAACCACTGCTACAGTCCAGGAACCATTCCAACACTCAGATAAGAGACAGGTAGTATGAGAACAATCCAGCATCCCCGATGAGGTGGCCTCAGCCAAAAGGAATAAGAAAGGGGATTGGACACAGACCATTGCAGGAGGCAATGCGGCATTATACAACAGAGAGTTGAATGAAACAGATGTAAGTCTATTACCTTGTTCACTTTCCCTAACAGTACCAGAAATATTAGCCAGCCAACTTTTGGCTCCTAGCAACTGAGCCAATGCAGAAATATCGGCTGAAGCCCCCTTTTCATTGGAAATCAGCCATTGAAACCAGGACCAACCTACTCCTGTAGAGGAGCTGGCACTATTGTTAAAGTTATAAACATACCTCTTAAGAGAGGGGGAAAGGGAGAAACCTTTAGCAACTTGATGTTTCTCCCAAGAATGATCCTGACAAGGCGTAAATGTTGGGGGGAAACCAAGATTAGGGGAACAGTAAGGAGAGGCCTTGAAATGAGTGGCATTATAAATATTACTAGAAGAAGGAGGCACTGGGATTAGCACCTCGGAGATAATAGCCAAGGTAGTTATGTTGAGAGCAGAGCCGCTGTTTGTGGGGGTCCCTGAGCCTGATTGCTTCCCCGAAACTACTTTGCTCAATACAGCACTGATAATGCTTCCTGAGACCTGATTGGACCGCAATGGTTCCTCCCAGTTAGTCAAATTTTTGGTCTTAAGGCTAATGCAATTAGCGTTTTTAAGGCTGAAACATAAAACTCCTGTAAGATTAACTTGAGATTGATTAAAAATTCTCTCCATGTCCCCTCTAGGAGAGGCACAGGGAGCAGACATCTCACATGAGGTAGAAAAAAGAGTGGGGAGGACATTAGAATTACCATGAACCGGCATCGGCATTGGCCATGCCTGTGCCACTGCCCACCACTGCATTGGTGTCGCCTGTGCCATCGGCACCAGCACCAGAGCCAGAGCACTTAGCAGAATGAAGATCCTCATCACAGGATTGTTGTGGTATCTCTTGTTGCTGGTCAGTTGATGTCGAGACTCTTCTTGTCAAGCGTTCAGGGACCCACAATGGTTCCGTACGATCCTGGGGAAAAACACATACAGATCCTCGTGCCCATGTCAGCACGGGGTCAGGGCCATTCCATTGGCCCGTAAGAACATCCTTCCACTTAACATAGCCAATCGCAGAGGGCTGAGGGGACACATGTCTATCAGCCGCAGAGCGACCATGAATATCCAAATTCAAAAAATTAATGGTAAAGAGAGCTAAGGACAGGCGTTCTTTAGGAGTGTGTTCAGCTCCTATTCCCCCTTTTTGTTTTTGTAAAGTTTCCTTTAAGGTGCGATGAGCACGCTCAACAATGCCTTGTCCTTGAGGATTATAAGGCAAACCATGAGTAAGTTGCACTCCCATAGTAGAACAAAAAGCTGTAAATTGTCTGCCAGTATAAGCAGGTCCATTATCAGTCTTAAGGGATGCAGGTGCACCCCATGCTGCCCATGCCTCTAAACAGTGAGTAATGACATTACGTGCCTTTTCTCCCGATAAAGCAGAAGCATGGATAATTCCAGAGCACGTATCAACGGAAACATGCACATACTTAAGGTTACCAAAGTCAGGTATATGTGTCACATCCATTTGCCAAACAACCAATGGCTTTAATCCCCGTGGGTTTACTCCATAATTAGGGGGATGAAGAAATGTGACACAATGGGGACATTGCAATACTATCTGCCGAGCATCCGCTCTTGAGATGGAAAAACGCCTGCGCAGCGTTAATGCATTAACATGGAAGTTTTGGTGAAACAACTTAGCCCTCTCTAAGGAGGAAGCCAAGCATATCAATTGACCTCTAGTGGCTAAGTCCGCACAGGCATTACCTTGGGATAATGGACCAGGAAGAGAGGTGTGAGCCCTAATATGCATTGGATAAAAAGAAGCAGTGCGGTTAGAGATAAGCTGTTGAAGCTGAGTAAAGTAAACAGACACATTGTGGGCATCACTAATAGTTCCCACGGCCTCCAGGACTTTTAGTGCTTGTACCACATAACTGGAGTCCGAAATAAGATTAAAGGGAAAATAACACTGTTTAAAAACTTCAATAACAATTTGTAGTTCTACCCATTGTGGATTTCCAGGAGCAAATTGATGCTGGATAGGGGGAGAGTCATTAATTACGTAGGCTCCCATTCCAGACTTGGAACCATCAGTAAAAATGTTAACAGCCCCCTCTATGTTTGGGCATGGAAAGCTCTCCTCGAAACACCCCCACCGTACGGCGGCGGGTCCGGAGGATATTTTTTTTTTTTTTTTTCTTCTTTCCCGGGTTTCGGCACCACTTGTCGCGACCCCTTGCCCGCAAGGAAGACGCAACTCAGGAATCTTCTTTCAGCAGTTTATTCAGGCCTTGATTTAAGTATCTTTTAGTGACTCACTTTCTTTCTTCTTCCTCCTCTCGAGGGCCCAAGCACAGCCTAATAAAGCCTCCCACGTACCAATCTTAAACCGCCGCGTGGGTCTTTCTTATAGGGTGGCAAGAGATAGCGTGCCAACTCTCCACAAAGGAATTTGATTTATCACAGGCCACAGTGGAAGCCGGCGCCATCTTCTAATGGC
This sequence comes from Callospermophilus lateralis, assembly GCF_048772815.1. Classification (NCBI taxonomy): domain Eukaryota; kingdom Metazoa; phylum Chordata; class Mammalia; order Rodentia; family Sciuridae; genus Callospermophilus; species Callospermophilus lateralis. The sequence continues at coordinate 74,848,479 of NC_135307.1, read as the reverse complement.
GGCCACAATTTACAACAATGGCTTACTACAGTAGCACATGTTCCTCTTTGTATTATGCTTCTGAGAATATTGATAATCTGGTTTTACCCAGAGTTTTCTTGTGCCCGCATGGTCCTTAACAAGAATTGTCTACATAATTTGCAGAGCCTACAACAGAATGAAAACATGGAGTCCCTAGTTCAATATTTATTAAATTATTTGGTTTTTGTGGATGCTCTTGGGGTTATTTATATCTGTTGTGTCTATAATGTGAAATACTGTGTAATGTGTCACTATGCATCTCTTCTGAACTGTGTGTTCAATGACATTAAGATATTTATACCACACGAATCAGCAAATACTACAAGTCACCACCCTTATTTTCTGCTTCCTCCTTGCACCTCATCCAGTAAACATTTACTAGTTTATACCTGAGAGCAGTGGCACATGCCTGTAATACCAGCTACTCCGGAGGCTGAGGCAGGAGGATAGCAAGTTTGAGGCCAGGTTCTACAATTTAGTTGAGACCCTGTCTCAAAATAAAAAATAAAAAGAACTGGGTAGACCTTTGTGGTAGAGCACCCCTGGGCTTAATCCCCAGTACGAAAACAGACAAATAAAAAACTTATGCATACCAAATCCCAGTCCAAAATGCATCAATAAACTTTGTGTTTTACTAGGGAAGAATGAAAAGTGAGTATCCAAGAACTCGATGATATTGCAAAGTTTATATGCAATATCATAAAATAGAGGGAAAAGAGGCAGGAATGTAGGCAAATGTAGAGGAAAAGTTAATCATTTTTAAAGAAATGATTGACTATTTATTAATTTATTTATTTAATGTGGAGCTGAGGATTGAACCCAGGGCCTCACGCTTGCTAGGCAAGCACTTTACCACTGAGCCACAACTCCAGCCCCAAGAGTAAATATTTTTTAGGGGAGATATGTGGGCAAAGAACAGACAATATTCTGGGAAAAATTTGGGCTCTGGGTATGGTGTTATTTGAATTGTCTAAAAAGTCTTTCCTGTTTTGATGAGATTATAGGTGGTGGTGGTAGGGTTCATGACGATTTCATTTCTTTCAGAAGAACTTCCTTCAGTGGGATAAGGAACTTCAGAGAAAGTCCTTACACTTTGGGAGGACAGGGTGTGGAGAGAGACTGTGGTTGGAGATTGATTATTTTTTCAGTATAAAGTACTTGGTATGTCAAGTTATTTTCTGAGTTCCCAACACCATCAACTGCCTTCACTTTACCTATTGATCCTTAGCTTGGATAACTCTGTGTTTTAGTGCTCTTTGGAGAGAACTTAAAGCCTTTTGCAATTATGAGAGAAGAGCAGTTGCCTGCATGGCAACTGAGAGAAGAGCAAGAGAGAGGATCTGAGAATTGTGGTTTGCATGCAGAAAAATGTTACTCCTTCTCATTTTATTCCTGCTGCTTAAATTTGGTGGAATGTTACTGATGGTTGCTTTAAAATTCTGTATTCTTGGGTCTCTTGAGTTCTTTATTCAGTTATTTTTCCTGCTTCAAAAAGTTTCTGGCTGGTAATCTCCAGCTTTGCTTCCTTTTGGCTGGCGGGTGGGTACTTTACCACCAAGCTACAGCCCCATCCCTTTTTTATTTTGAGACAGGGTTTCATTAAATCTAGACTCAAATGTGCCATCATCTGGCCTCAACCTCCTGAATCACTGGGATTACAGGTGTACATCACACCTGGATCTGTGGGTTTATGCCTTAAATTTAAAAAGTTTTTCCTATGGTCTTAGGGGAAAGATCAATACAGACCATCTTAACCCATAAGCCTGGGATAGAATTCTTGATAAAAGTGAGTAATTAAATAACATTAACTATTTAAGTGGTTTCAAAATAAGCCTAACAAATCTTGTATTGGTTTGCAGATCATATAGATTTAGACAGAAATAGGTTTTACTTATTCTAGAATAGTTTTCATTCCTTAAGAAAGAAAGAGACGTCTATGGATGGGATAGTTTTCATTCCTAAAGAAACAAGTAACCATCCACAGATATTGAACCAAATGACCTATTTATTTTTGTTTTGTTTTTATGAATGTGAGGGACAAAGAAAACACATAAAACAGGTCAGTTTTAATAATACCTACTCATTGTCCTAGAATTGTTTAGCAATTCCAGTTATCCATCAGTAACTGGGCCTGGTAACCTGGTAGTTTCATCTACTCCGAAGTAGGCATTTATTACTCTTTTATTTAGTATGTCTTGTGATTCTCTCATGGGATTTGATGTGATTGGGTTGGTTAGACCCTCATTACCTTTAATTTCACAGTATTATAGTCTACTAAATTCTGCTTTCTTGTTTTCTGATGGTTACCTATAAGCTTACTGAAGAAAGGTCATAGAATATGAGGCAGTAGCTTAAGTTAAAACAAAACAAAACAAAAAAATGCCTGCCATCCCTCAGAAAGGTGGGTGTGAGTATAGGTCCTATAGGCAATTAAGAAATTCCTGGATTCTTCTTTTGAGAAATGCTGTTGCTGCTGAAGATTGAACCCAGGGGCTAGCACATTCTAGCTGTGCACTTGACCACTGAGCTTTACCCCTAGCCCTTTCTCCCCACCCATGCCTCCGTACATAGACATGAGTGTGTGTGTGTGTGTGTGTGTGTGTGTGTGTGTGTGTGTATACACACACAGACATTTTTAGGTTTTTGTGTGTGTATGGTTCAAGACAGTGATAGTTGTTATAAAAGGAATAAATATCTGATCAAGTTCCTTTTGACACTGGACATGTAAATTAAGGTAGATGTCTAGTTGAACCTTCTGGTTCAAAGTTGTGAAGATGGTAATATTTTTTTATTTTGTTTTACTGTGAATTAAACCAGAGACCTTGCCCATGATATTCAAATGTTCTACCACTGAGTTATATCCCCAGCACCTTTTTTTTCTATTTTGAGGTAGGGTCTTGATAAGTTGCCCAGGTTGGCATTGAACTTACAAACCTCTTGCCTCAGCCTCCTAAGTAGCTGGGATTATAGGATGGTTTCAAAGTGCCCAGCTTCAAGATAATATTTCTAAAATTTTAGTGTACAGAAATAGGCAATTGCTTAATGTTATTTATATACAAAATGGGCTTCTATTGTTCCTTTATTCAGCCCCCCATTCTTGCTTTACCATCTTTTGTGCTGAAGAGGTATAGTATGTATGTCTTTCCGTCTGTCTCCCTGGTTTATGTGATGAGATCTAGGGACAGACTCTATATGGGCTACTGGCTGATTTGTTTTAAGTCCTTTGTAATTTCTGGTGATTGCCTTGTAAGCACAGGCTTCTCTTTATCAAGGGTTGGGCCAAGAGTATAGGGCTAGGTTTCTTCTATATGAGATATGCATCAGGACCATCTATAGCTGTCTGAAAATTATTTCAAGTCTACAGCTGTTAAATCACCTTAAAATGTATGTTTAACAAGTCACTTTCAGTGAAAAAAAATTGGTCTTGCCTGTGATTATCATAGGTTCTATGATTGCCAGGCTTGTCATTTTCTTCCTGAGATGCTGAACTGTACTTGCCTTGACATTGGTCGTAGGAAATATATGAAATAGGAAATATGTGAATAAGGAGGGGCCTTGATGGCATGTTTGTGGAGAATTTTGCCTGCTTAATCCTCAATCTCAACAAGCTTTTTTTTTAGCCCTGGATTATAATATGGTCAGCTCCAGAGTGGTAGAATAACCAGGAGTTGCTTCCATCCCTGGCACTTTTTTGAAATGCCCTAAATGAAATGGAAGGGTGAATTTCTGGCCAAACTTTCAGCTTGTTCTCATAATGTTGTTTTTTTTTTTTAAATAAATTTTTAAAGTGAGAAAATTTAGCTTTTAATGCATAGTCATAGTCCTTGTTGAAACTTATATAAAAACTGGGGTACTGTTCAGATAACAGATGGCTTTGAAAAATGAGAACTTGTCAACTGTAAAAAGAAACCAATGTGGATTAAATCATAATTAAAAATATCTCTGATTCACTACACTATTTTTTTCTTTTGGGTTAACTAATAATGTTATGTTTCGTTTTTTTGACAAAACCAAACAATAAAAAGTAGAGAAAATGATCAAGGGTTGCTTTGGAATTTTTTCATTTAGAGATTTTTAGATCACAGTCTTTCTGAAGCCAAAGAATCTGAAAAATAATAAAGTCTTGTTAGGAAAAAGGCTCTTTACTTTCTTTTCAGTGAGTGTCAAAAAAAAGGGGGGGGTCATAATTATCAGGAATATACCTGGTCATCTTATAAATGGCAGGTGCTTGACACATGCACTCTCCTACCTCCTCCTCCCCCTCCCCACCCCCTGCCAAAAGAGAAATAGCTTGGCTCCCTTGCATAGCTGCTCAAAATAGGAACATATGACTTTAAAAAAAATTTCTTGAGACAAGTTGCAGCATTTCTAAATGGTTCCCAGTGTGTGGCTCAGTGCCAGGGCCTAGCAGGTGTTCATCATTTTTAGTGTAGAAAATGAATCAATAGCTATTTCTAGAATACCTATTTTATATCCATTCTCTGTAAAGCTGTGGAGGGATCTGAGGGATCTTTCAGTCTCCCACAGCTGCATGCAGTTTTGCCTCTCAGATTTTGTTCTCATCTAAAGTTATTTATTTAATTGTAAAATTAACATGTTTATGGTCCAGAAGTTCAAATGATGTTGAAATAAATGCATATATTTATATATATTCAAATATATGTGTATATATATCCTTACCTTGCCTCTCCAAATATCCAGCTTTGCTAATAATAGCACATCTTTCTGTGCATTCATAAACAACCTATGTTCTTTTTAGTTTTGTTTGGTTTATACCAATAGTATTATGCTAAAATATTTTGTTCTTCTATTACTATTGGTGCGGATGAACTATTTAATAAGGATATTAATCCTTTTGTGTATTGCAAATATTGTTTCCCATTCTTTCACTTTTCTTTTAAATTTATGGTGTCTTTTTTTCCAAATAGAAGTTTAGAGTTTGTGTTTAGTCAGGACAGTATTTTGTGTCTATTGTTTAAGGAAGGGGTTCTCACTGAGATATAAAAGCATTCTCCCATACTTTTTTTTTTAAGTACTGGGAATGGAATCCAGAGGTGCTGTACCACTGAGCCATATCCCCAGTCCTTTTTGAGACAGGGTCCGAACTGGGATCTTCTTGCCTTGGCCTCCTGAGCCTATGGGATTGCAGGCATGCACCATCATGCCTATGCCTGTCCCATAGTTGACAGCATTAGATTTTATGTTTTACTCATTCTTACACTTAAAATGTTTATTATTCATGCATATACTTTTTTACTTAGATACCCAGTTTTTCCAACTTATTCAAATATCCTCCTTTTCCCACTTATATTGTATGTCTCTTTAATCATTTGGGTTATAGAACTACTTATTTCTGCACTCCTGCCATACAGTCGATTGATTACTATAGGGTTGGTTGGTTTGTTCTGGTACCGGGGATTGAACACAGGGGTGCTTAACCACTGAGCCACATGTCCAGCCCTTTTTATTTTGTATTTTAAGACAGGATCTCAATTATGGCCTCGATAGATTGTTTGCCCTGGCTTCGAACTTTTGTCCGCCTCCCAAGTTGCTGGAATTATAAATACGCACCACTGTGCCCAGCCTATAGCTTTTAAGGTATGTTTTGGAATTTGGTCTTCCTGCCACAAATCGTAATACTTCTGTTTATTTTTTAAAATGCAAACATAAATCACATACTATGCAATTCATCATTTTAATTTTTTTTTTTTTTTACTTTTAATGTTTGTTATTGGGGATTGAACCTAGGGGTACTTAACCACTAAGCCACATTCCACAGCCCCTTTTTTTTTTTTTTTTTTTTTGAGAGAGGGTCTTGCTGAATGGCTGAGGCTGATTTTGAACTTGGGATCCTCCTACCTCAGCCGCCTCAGTTGCTCAAGAGTACAGGTGTGTGTAACTGCGCCCAACTAATATTCAGCCTTTTAAAGAGTACAGTTCATTGATGTTTAGTGAATTCACAAAATTTTGCAACCATCACCACTGTCTAATTCTAGAATGTGTTCATCCCTGCCCCCCACCCCAGGAAAAAAACAAAACAAACAAACAAACAAACAAAAAAACACCAAAACTCAGAAAACCACTCCAAAATTAGTAGTCAATTATTCTCCATCCTATGAATGGTTGCCCCTACTCTCTATCTATAGATTTGCCTCTTAACATTCATACAAATGGAATTATACAATATATGAACTTTTGTATATGGTTTCTTTCACTTTATGTGATGTTTTTAAGGTTTATCCATGTCACAATGTGTATCCGTTTTTTATTCCTTCTGTGGTGGGGGAGAATATTGGGGATTGAACTCAGGGATTCTCAACCACTGAGCCACATCCCCAGCCCTAGCGCTATTTTGTATTTTATTGAGAGACAGGGTCTCATTGAGTTGCTTTTCGTCTTGCTTTTGCTGAGTCTGGGTTTGAACTCACGATGCCTCAGCTTCCCAAGCCACTGGGATTACAGTTGTGCGCCACCAGCTCTTTTGTTTTGAGTGGGGGTCTGACTATGTTACCCTGACTGGTCCTCAATTTCTGGATTAAAATAACCTTTCTATGTATCTCAGCCTGCCAAATAGCTGGGAGTAAAGACTTCATTCCTTCTTATGGCTGAATAATTTCCATTTTATGGATATACCAGTTTGTTTATTCATTTATCTATTGATGGAAGTTTTAAATTGTTCCCACCTTTTGACTATTTTGAACAGTGCTGATATAAATTTTAGTGTAATAAGTATTTGAGTTCTTTTGTATATATACCTAGGAGTGAAATTGCCAAGTCATGTGGTAAATACTTTTTTAAATGTTAATCTTTTATCTTGTAAATTTTATTGAAGTGTTACTAGTAGACGAAATAATAGTCAATTAGATTTAACATGTAGTTTGGAAGTAATGACAGATCTATCTCTTTTACTAATTTTTAAAAATTGGCAATGTGATTTTTGGCACCTTTGTTTTATTTCTGGCTCTGTATGAGAATTTGAAGATCTTTTGCCATTTCTGTAAATTTCTGGTAGATTTCTCTTTATTAAATGAAGTAAGTTTCCTTCTTTCCCTAGTTTGCTAAGAATTTTTATCAGGAATATGTGCTTACTATGGTTTGAATGTGTCCTCTGAAATTCATGTGTTGGAAATTGACTCTCCTGTGTAACACTTTAAGACTTGAAGAGGGCTGGCCTTGGTGTGGTGCTTACCTATAATCCTAGCAACTCAGGAGGTTGAGGCAGGAGGATCCCGAGTTTGTTTGAGGCCAGCCTGGAGAACTTCCTGAAACCTTATTTCAAAAAATAAAAAAGAAACTGGGGATATATCTCCATGGTAAGGTGCCCTGGGTTCAATCCCCAGTATTTCACATACATACAAAAAGATGAGGCCCCACAGCTCTGCCGTTAAGTGATTTAATACCATTATTACAAAAGTAAGTTTTTAGACACACACACACACACACACACACACACACACACACACACACACAAAGTTGAGGAATACCAGAGACTGGGTGACTTATGAATAACACAAATTTCTTTTCCACAGTTCTGGAGACTGATAGGTCCTAGATCGAGGTGCCAGCAGATATGGATAAAGGCTGTTTCCTGGTGCTTAGAGGGCTATCTTCTCAGGGGGAAAAGGAAGCTCTCTGGGCATTTTTAATAAGGGCAGGAGTCTATTAATGCTGGAGCCATCTAATCACACCCCAGAGGTCATGTATCCAAATACTATCACATTGGGGATTAGGTTTCACCATAAGAATTAAGGGGTGGGGCACAATTATTTACTGTACAGCAGAGGTGAATATTATCTCTGAGAATTTAAATAAATATGGCTTCTTGTGTTTAAACTGTTACATTTTAGCAGCATCTGTCCAGCACACTACTTTGTTGGTTCCTAGTTACTTCAGTGGATTTTACTTCTCAGCCAGATTATTGCACAGGAACTTTTTGGATTTCCTAATGTGTTTTGTATATTTGTTACCAATCTGAAAACCCCCATTTGCTTTGGAAAATCTAAAATGCTGAGTTCTGTGATGGAGTAGAACTGTACATGTTAGTTCAATGTACTTCTTCTTTTTTTTTTTTTTTTTGGTCTTCTTGGTTCCCTTCATTTTTTCCTATATACTAACGATTTAAAATCCTGTTATTCAGAGCTAAGAAGCATACTTCTTTATATGTTTATAAATACACTATAAATACACTCCATAATTGGTTCTGCTGCCCCTCCTACCTTATTCCTGATAAAAACAAAGCTATAGAATGCTTTGAATTTTCAGTGAAATGGCAAATTATTTCTGTTCATAGGATGTTCATTGCTATGGTAACAAGGAAGTGGGGCAGGATCCTGGTTCATTGGCTTTAGAAGGTTCTAAATTCAAAAACCTTTTTATAAGATGACACCATAGCCCGTTTAAAGTGTATGTAAACATACTAGCTTACAGAAATCATTGCTAAGATATATTGTAGAAGAAGCAAAATGCACTGAGTTGGGGTTCTGTCACATTTCAGAGACTCCAAAACAAATCCAGATGGGGTTTACATTTGCTTAAGGATAATCAAGTAGCTTGTTATTAAGACTCATTACTCTCCACCACCCCTCCCTCCCTCCCCAGCTGATACTGAAGACAAGTGACAGAGAAGATCTAGGGAACTAGAGAATTATGATAGAAGTAAAAAGTGATTTTTAGCCTTAGTACAAATTGCCTAAGTGGTGGGTCACAGGTTATATACTATTTGTTCTAAGTATGTTGTAAATAGATTTGGAAGTGCCTTTTTTGTTTATTTGTTTGTTTTTGTACTGGGGATTGAACTTGGGGGCACTCAACCACTGAACCACATTCCCAGCCCTATTTTTTTTTTTTTTTTTTAATTTTAGAGATAGTCTTGTCGAGTTGCTCAGTGCCTCAATTTTGCTGAGGCTGCCTTTGAACTCTTGATCCTCTTGACTCAGCCTCCTGAGCCACTGGAATTAAAGGTGTGTGCCACCGTGCCAGGCTGAAAGTGTGTTTTTCATTTATTTTTTATATTTTTGTCTATTGGTACTGGGGATTGAACCCCAGGCACTTTACCATTGAGCTATTATATCCCTAGCCTTTTTTTTTTTTTTTTAAAGACATGATCTTACTGAGTCTGGTATGGAAACTGTGATTCTCCTGCCTCAGCTTCCTGAGTCACTGGGATTACAGGCATATGCCACCGTGCCTGGCTTTACTGGATATATTTGAACTGTCCAGGAAAACATTATGGCAGGGTGTGTGCTTGACATTTGTGTTTTTAAAAAGATGTTTGGAATGTATGCATGTGTGTATTTTGTACATTTCTTGGGCTGGGTTCAGCTGTGTACCGTTTGTTTTGTTCTCCTTGTGTTCCTCACAGATCATAATAAGTAACTGGGCAAGGTGGCACATACCTGTAATCCCAGTGACTTGGGAGGCTGAGGTGGGAGGATTGCAAATTTGAGACCAGCCTGAACAATTTAGTGAGATCCTGTTTCAAAATAAAAAGGGCTAAGCCAGTGCAGTGGTGCACACCTATTATCCCAGTGACTTTACCAAGGCAGGAGGATCACAAGTTTAAGGCCAGCCTTAGCAACTTAGTGAGACACTAAGCAACTAAGTAAGACCCTGTCTAAAAAAAAAAAAAAGACTGGGGATGTTGCTTCATGATAAAGCTCCTTTCGGTTTAGTCCCAAGTACCTAAATAAATAAATAGGGTTGAGGCGGGGATAAGGTAAGCTCAGTGATAGAGCACCCCTACTCTATCCCTACTACAAAACAAAACAAAACAAACAAAAAAAAAACATTATAAAAAGCAAACAGAATTAGCATTTTCCTCAAATGATTCCCTAATATATTGCTCAGTCCTATTAGAACTGGTTATATAGTTAATTAGAAGCTCTTGCAACTTGCATTCCTCCTGTCTCAGCCTTCCAGGTTGCTGGGATTACTGGCTGTGTTCAAATTTAGTTTTATTGTTGTAAACTTGGGCAATCCTCTACAATAATCACTTACTGCTAAAAAGTGTAACCTAAATATATTCTGATTTTTGAACCTGAATTATTAGGTATTTTCTTTCTATATTGTTTCACCCTCCCATTTAAGTTTTTTTTTTTTTTTTTTTTTTTTTGGGTGAGACTGCATAAATATTCTTCTTAATTTTCTTTCAAATTTGAGTCCTTCAATAATGATTTGGGTGTATATCAGGATCAGCTTAGTTTCAGGTCCAAAAGACTTTGACTTCTTTGTCATTTTGTCCCAATTATTTTGCTATCATCCAGTTTCTGGATTTATCATATATAAGTAGGCACTTATATTTTTTTAATGAGTTTTATTTATCTTTCAAAGTTCTTATTTTATGAACTGGTTGATTGTAAAATAGCTTTCCTGAAGTCTTGTACTTAAATTTATCATTTGTGAGTGGTGTAACATATACCTTCTCTTCTGAGCTTTTAAATACTGTGTACTTCATTAGTTTGTCTCTCAATTAGAATGTAAATTTGATGAGGATGGAGATTTTTTACTTGTTTATTTCTGTATCCCCAGTCTCTGAAAAAGTGCTTGGTATATAGGTAGACACCCAATAAATATTGAATGAATGAAAGATTCACTTGATGATTTAGCTCCTAAAACTGTAGGATATGAATAAGAGAAAGTATTTACTGGGAAATTTAGATTAGAGACTGAAAATTGTTTTATATTTTTGATGTGAAATGGAAGAAAATTCAGCAAGGATAAGGGTTGGACTTAAACCCCTAATCTCTTAAATTCTAGTATGTACATTCAATTTGAGCACCACTACTGTAGTGCATATCTGGAGGAGGCTAAGCCTGGAAATTGTTACCTTCTTTGTGGTTTTTTATTAAATCTCTGTGGTATAAATATATTAATAGCTTTTCCTATGCTGTTCTTAACCTCTTCTGAAGAATTTGTTATCTAGAGTACTATTTTGCAAATTTGAATAACATGAACTCTGCAATGTAAATATAATTTTCCAGTTTTGCTGTCACATTATTTAATTATGTGTATAAGTATAAAGAACAAATATGTATATGTAACATACATATAATGCTTAAATATTATTTTGATATTAATTTGACTAATATTGGTTTGAAAACTAAATTGATAATGTAATATCAGTACTAACACCTACTCTGTATATTTTTTGTCATTTTAAAAAGATACTCTAGTAACTCACCCTTTTCTGTGTTTGAACTGATATTGAAACCTTTCTTTGATTGTTTTTGGCTTTCATTAAATCAGGATTTCTAGCATACTAAAGTTCATCTGATTATTTTCCTAATGTATTTAGGAACTAAGAATATCCTATTTGATTGTCCTTAAGCGATTAATACTTTATATACATTCTATTCTAATAGAAATAGTAAATGTTGCTTGGTGTGGTGGCATATGCCTGTAATGCAAGCTTCGTGGGAGACTGAGGCAAGAGGATTCCAAGTTCCAGGCTAGCCTTAGCAACTTAGACAAGGTCTCAATTTAAAGAAATAAAAAGGACTGAGGATGTAGCTCAGTGGTAGAGTGCCCCTGGGATCAACCCTCATTAACAACAACAACAAAAAAGAGCCAGGTGTGGGGTTGCACACCTATAACCCAGCAGTGGGAGGCTGAGGCAGGAGGATCGCAAGTTAAAAGTCAGCTTCAGCAAAAGCGAGACACTAAGCAACTCAGTGAGACCCTGGCTCTAAGTAAAATTACAAAATAGGGCTGGAGATATGGCTCAGTGGTGAGTGCCCCTGTGTTCAATCCTCAGTACTCCCTGAAATGTTACATAAAACAGAATGAACTGACTTTATTTTTGGTACTGGGGATTTAATCCAGGGGTGCTTTATCACTAAACCACATCCCCAGCTCTTTTTGTTATTTTAATTTCAAGACGTGGTCTCCCTGAGTTGCTTAGGGCCTCACTAAGTTCCTCAGTCTAGCTTGAAACTTGGGATTCTCCTATCTTAACCCTCCAAGCCATTGGGTTATGAACTGACTTTTAAAGGGTCTACTTGAGTAGGAACCTTCAGGTAGGCTATCACCTCTCTCTAAGATCCCAGGTAATGCTATCCCAGGCTAGCTTTTATTTTGCTTCCCAGGAATGTTTAATTGCTTGTTAATCATTGTAGAAGGCTTTTTGATTAAAAATGCTCTTTACCAATAGTCTTTTACTTTGTTTTCTAAAACTGGGGGAGGAGTAGTCTTATATCATTTGTGATGGGACTGAATGTTCCTGAAGTAAGACATATTGCTGAATGTTTTCATAGTAAGAACTTGGTGTGCCTCATTATTTCATATTTTTAATGTAAAATGTGTTATGTTTTGAATTTTTAGTGTATCAGAAAATGCTGACCTTTGATGTAATAGCAACATGTGTGGATACTGTCATCTTGAGCAAGTTTCATTTTCTGAACTTTTATCTCCTCTTCTGCATAATGGTTGCAGATTGTGGAGTACAAAAATGTTGAAAGGTTAAGGTCCATTTGTAGTGACCTCAGGACCACTAGCGGATAGAGATTGGGAAGAAGGAGGGATGAGCTGGTACAGTGTCCCCAGATGCAAATGATTTAGGAACAGAAAAGAGAGCCACATGAGATATTTGTGAAAATACTTCATAGGTTTGAAACATGCCTTACAGGTCAGGTACCATTGCACTTATGGAAGAGGTGTATGTGTGTATGCTTGTGCTTTCTCATTTCTTATGTGGGCTGTGATTAACTACAAGGCAATCTTGCTTAGGCAGTAGGAACCTGCTTTGAAGTAAAGAGAAGGTTAGATCCATGAGTCACAAATTTCAGCAGTTTGTGAATCATGATTACAGATATTTATTTACATTAATAGTCCTTTTCTGTAAGATTGGCAATAGGAAAGAGGAATAGGCTTATTACAGAAATTTGGGGTGAGGAAAGTGTTATAATTTCTGACTTTACTTTTACTTTATTTCTACCCTTGTTGCCTTTGATGTTTGATATGTTTTAAGTTTGCCATCTCCGATTCCAGCACTGAAATTTAATTAGGCTTCTCCTTTGTGGTTTGATTTGTTAGTAATTGATGTACTAAAGATTCTGGGTGTGAACTATGTATACTTTATAATTAGTTTGGAACTAAGGAAGTTTAGATGTCCTGTTGAAGTAATTAATAAAATATGTGGTCTTAAAATATATATGCATAAAAGTGTTTCACAGAAATAACCAAAACATATGACATAGTTAACTGATTTTTTAAAGCATGAATGTTAAAGAGAAGTATTTTTAAGCTTCTTGATATCATCTTCCTTTCTGGTTTGAGTGTGTGGAGTCTGTTGGTCAGAAATTTTATTAATGCCAATGCTGTCTTTTTTTTTTAATATGTAAATATGACCCTCGATAGCTGTGTTTAATATAGTAAAGTATAGGACACTTTACAGTGTTGGGGCTTTTTACACTTTTTTGTGTTGGGGCTTAATGTCTGTGTATTTTAGTATTTAAAGGATATCCTTTGGAGCTTTAAAAATGAGAGGGAGGTAACCTAACTCACAGCTGAATGCTTTTGCAGGTCCAGGTTGTTCTGTCCTGGAGATTATTAGCAACATGAACTTTGTGTTTTAACTATAGTTAAACTGATAGTATTAAGTTAAACAACTTGATTGTGGAAATGTTTGTTTTCACAGGCTGGTGAGTAGGATTTTCTTTAAAATCTGATATTGTAAAGGAATGTTTAGGTAACTGTAGTGCTGGGGTCAAGTGGGGGAGCTTCTACTCAAGCCCTACTGCTTTTTGCTTTGTAGAAAAGTCACCAAGATTGGTGACTCTGGGGTCTGTACACTACCATCCTGTGTTTCTCCATTTTGTCTACTTCCCATCTCTGAGAAAACAGTACTAGATCAGGAAATAATGGGTAGAGTTGCTTCATTGCCTCAGTGTCCTGGACTGATCAACTATTAGTTTCTTATAATGTTCTACTTAAAGAGATTCTTGCTGACTGGCTGTTTGAAGTTCTTAGGTTTGGCATGGATTCATGCTAATGAATGTTTGTCGTGTACGGGGCACTGAGCTGCATGCTCTGTTAAGGATACTGAAAAGAATAATATTGTCCTGACTGTATCCTGACTGTGAAGTCAAGGTCAGATCTCTAGGATAAGTGTCCTAGGGGACGCACAAGGGAATTCAGTGGAGGCATATAATAGCCATTCATCAATACTGATGGGCTAGAGGTACGGTAATGGATGAGACCTGGGCAAGGAAGGACACAGTTAGATGAGTAGTTTTAGAAGTTCCACTAGGTAAAGAGTGGAATTAATAGGGGAGAGTAGAAATGTCAAATGGGTAGAATCAGGCCATCTTGAATATATGAACTAAGAAACTAAGGCTGGAGGCTCTTATTTGGAAGCCCTGAGATTTCTTTAGAACCTTGTTAAAATTGTTTGTGTGTACTTTGTTTTTTCTTTTCCTTGCAGAAAACTTGGACCTTCTGTCAGATTCCAAAAAGGGTCTGTCATCCCCAAAAGATTGACAACTGTTGTTACCAACCTTTGGTGGTAAGACTTCATAAATAAGGAAGTCTTGTGATAGAGCAGATTTTTCCTTATGGGAGGTAGGGTGTGATTTGGGGAATAGGATTTAATGAAATGGTTTCCCACAGGGAGGCTGCTTGCTTTGTCAAACTGGGTTTCCTACCCAACAACTTAAGTTGATCCATTGCAGCAGATTGAGGGACAGGGTAGGGTAGGTATTTTCAATCAGAGGAGGTCCTTAGTAGCATTATTTCCCTCCAGTTAGCTTTGTAAGACCAGATTGCTGACAAAGCTGGAGCCTAGAATGCTGTTGTCCCCTCTCCTCCACCCCACCCCTCAGGTACTCTACCTCTGAGCTATATCTCCCATTCTTTTTATGTTTTATTTTATGACAAGGTCTTGCTAAGTTGCCCAAATGAGATCCTTCCTCCTCAGCTTCCAAAGTCTCTGGGATTACAATTGTGTGCCACCTTGCCTGGCTACTAGAATACTATTGAAGAGTATACAGATTGCGGTGTTTACTTTTCATTGAAACATGCCTCAGGTGAAAGGTGTTCTGTGTTTCATCCTGTGTAGGATCCATAAGAAGATCATATAGTCCCAGCAGCTCAGGAGCCTGGGGCAGAAAGATCTTGAGTTCAAAGCTAGCTTCAGCAAAAGCGAGGCACTAAGCAACTCAGTGAGACCCTGTCGCTGAATAAAATACAAAATAGGACTGGGGATGTGGCTCAGGATGTGCCCCTGAGTTCAGTCCTCAGTAGACCCCTCACCCCCCAAAAAATATCACCAGACAGAGGCAGTTTGAGAGGCAGAAGCATGATGATTGCAAGTTCAAAGCCAACCTCAGCAACTTAGCAAGGTTCTAAGCAACTTTTGTCTCAAAATAAAAAGGGCTGGAAATGTTTAAAACAAAACAACCAGATAGGAACCCTGTCTTTAAGGAGTTGATGGAATTCGGTGCTTTCTTTTGACTATTTGGATTTATGTGTATGTTCAGTTATTTTTGACCATTTCCAGGGCCAAAGAGAAAGATTTCTATTAAAATGAACTTGAAATGGCTTTGGTCTGTTACATTTCCTTTTAGAGAATAGAGAAACCTCTGGGACTAGAGGGTTTAGAAAATATAACCATAAGTATACTGTACTGTCATTAGGAACTTCTGTACAGCTAATTATCTATTAGGTAACTTATTTGACTTTTTTTTTTTTTTTTTTTTTTCTCGTGTTACTGAAGATTGAACCCAGGGTAAAACCCATTGTTTTACTAGTGAGCTAAATCCCCAGTCCTTCTTATTTGAGACAGGGTCATGCTAAGTTGGTTAGGGCCTTCCTAAATTGCTAAGGCTGGCCTGCAACTTGTGATCCTTCTGCCTCAGCCGTGCCCAGTTCATTTGACTTTTGTGTCTGTTAATTTTTTTGGAGGAGTGGGGGGATTGAACCCAGGGCCTCACGCATACTAGGCAAGCACTTTACCACTGAGCTACATCCCCAGCCCTGTTAATTATTACATATATGGGTATGTATATAGTCATACATAACACACAGATATGGCTTTTTTTCAAGTAGTGTAAAGGAGACCGGAACCAGGTGCAGTGGTGCACGCCTGTAATTTCAGTTACTCCAGAGGCTGAGGCAAGGGGATTGTAAATTCAAGGTTAGCCTGTGCAGCTTAGCAAGATTGTATCTCAAAATAAAATATAAGAAGGATTGAGGATATAGCTTGGTGGTAAAAAGTCCCTTGGTTCATTCACCAGTATTGAAGAAGAAAAAATGGCTGGGAGTATAGCTCTGTGATAGTGCCCTTGCCTGTATGCCTGGTCCCGAATGGTGGAGCGGGCAGGGGCGGAATGGGAAATACATTGTGTGTGAGTGTGTGTGTGTGTGTGTGTGTGTGTGTGTAACATATTTGAAGCCATTCTAAAAATGACCTAGCACTTAGAAATCTAAGATGGATCATGCCTTGTAAAATCATTTAAAAATATTCATACATTTTAGTTGGTCATTTCCACATATATAAAATGAGAATGATAATATATTTAATAAGGAAAACTGAGGACAGTTTTTTTTTAAATAAAGATGTCCTGAAGATGAAATTAACACACACACACACACACACACACACACACACATAAATAATGAAGCTCTTTAGAATAGTGTATAACTACATGATAAGTGTTTAATGCATAAATCATTGCTAATACTTTAGTAATATATCACTTCCTTCTCTCCTTGGATGAATGTGGGAGGTGATTATTGTTATGAAAAAATGTTTATATATATATATATATATATATATATATATATATATATAATCTTAAAGTTGTGAAAGTTAAGTGCACTTGAACAAGGTAGATTCAGTACTAACTAGACTGCTTATTTAGGGTATAGAATGAAGGTTTCAAAGTCACGCATTTAAGAAATTGGTTGGTTTTTAATCACTGTTGTCTTTCAGGTTTTTTTAAAATTATTTAACTTCTTGTGTGTTAGTCTCTCTTTTTATCTTTATTTAGTTGCTTTATGATTTATTTCCTGTTTGTTTTTCAGTAACTGGTGTGGTGTAGGGCAAGAATTTACGTTGGTGTCCTTTGTCTGAACCAGGAAGGACTGCATCAGACAGCCTGTGGGGAGGGATTTAGGTTGAGCTCTTAGAGAGTTGCCCAATGGAGGGAACCAGTTTCCTCACCTTAAATCAGTGGATATGCAGCTCTTCACCCTGTATGTGCATAATGAATCTTTCAAGACTCATTCTTTCAGTGTTTTCTAGTTGCTTCTATGTATTTATTTCTCCTGTTTACAAACTAGTAATTATGGAAAAATTTAGCTCTATACAGAAATAGTAGAATGATAAACTCCCACTTAGCCATCAAGCTTCAGCAACCTGTTTCATAGGCAGTTTAGTTTGATCTACACTAATTGTTTCTTCTCTCCTGTATTATTTTGAAGGAAATTCCACATATTATATCATATACTCTGAAAATATTTTAGTATGTATCTCTAAGAGATGAGGATTTTAAAATGCATACACAAACACATCATGTCTGTCTGACTCAGGATCCACAAATGCTATGTTTGGTTGATTTGTCTTTCTCATCATGAGATACATCCCTATCCCTCTTTATGTTTCATTTTTGAGACAGGGTCTCTCTAAATTGTCCAGGCTGGCTTCAAACTTGTCATTTTCCTGCCTCAGCCTCCTGAGTCCCTGAGATTACAGGTGTGTGCCACCATGCCCAGTGTGCTTTTTCTTTCCTTCCTTCCCTCACTCCCTCCCTCTTGTTGGAATTTGTCTCACCTGGCTGGGCTTGAATTTAGGAACTTCCTGCCTAAACCACTTGAGTAGATAGGAGTACAGGCATGGGACACTGTGTATGGCTTCTAGCCCATTTGTGTTTAATCAAAACCTTAAATAAAATTTTTATTTAAGACAGTTGATGACTTTAACTGTATTTTCATTTGAATTACTATTCTCTATGGCATTGATAGCAATGATTAAAACGCAGTATATGATTTAGTGTTGAGATTTTCTGTATATTATATTGAGTAATTAGTTACTGCCAAACAACTTCAGGTCCTTATTATAGTTCATTGATAAGGAAGTTGTCTTACTGTTCTTACTGGGGGTTATTTCCCATTTAGGAATAATCAAGTTTGCACTCAAACTATTTGGATGACATGTAATAGCTGTTTTTAAATTTTACATGCTTGTGTAAATTTTTAAAATGAACTCATTAATTTTTGAAAAACTTATTTCTAGTCTTCATTTGGAATTTGGAACAATAAGAGTCTAAAAATGTCTCTACTAAAATATTATTACAGTACTTTTGGTATTACTTATTAAAGACCTGATTTCTAAATTGAGCAATTTTTTGGGGGGTGAGGGTGAGGTGAAAGGGAGCCTTGACAATAATGTGGCTTTGTTTGGTGTTACAGTAAAGTCCCACTTCAAAATTGCTGCATTTTACATTTGACTATTATCCATCAGTGTCTGAGATCCACTTGATATCTTCTAGAATGTTTCATGTAGTTTTCTATTGTTTACAATAGGAACTTTTGTTTCTTGAAAGAATGTTTAAACCTTTCATAAGTATTTTATTTAAAGCAAATAGCTAAAAGATGATGGATTAGAAACTAATGTAAGGCCTAGAGGTTGACTTGCTCAATGAGGCATATAAGAATATCTGCAGTGAGATTAGGGGAGATTTTTGTCAGTTAACTTTTTTTTCCCTCATGCATTTTTAATGCCTTTCTTCTTTCTTCAGATTTAGATTAGAGTGCTTCAGTACTCTCTAGGTAAGCAGGCTTCTCTCTCAAATTTTTTTTTTTTTTTTTTTTGGTACTGGGGATTGAACCCAAGAGCACTTTACTACTGAGCTACATTTTCCAGCCCTTTTTGTCTTTGATTTTGAGATAGAATCTTGCCAAAGATGTCCTTGAATCTGCGATCATCCTACCTCAGTCTCTCGAGTTGCTCAGACTATAGGCATGCACCATTCCGCCTGGCTCTCTTAATTCTTTTAGATATATATACAGTGAATAAGCCCTGATTGTCATTTTTCTTTAATGAATTTTTGGAATCTACTTTGGAAATATACTTGGATCGTTGATTAGGAAAAGGAATATAGAAGGCAAATTCAAGTGGAGAAAAGCAGTGGCACACTCCTGTAATCCCAGTGACTTGGGATGATGAGGCAGGAGTATCACAAGTTCCAGGCCAACCTCAGCAACATAGTGAGATAAGATCCTCAGCAATTTAGTTAGACCCTGTCTCAAAATAAGAAGGATTGGAGATATATAGCTCAATGGTAACTGGACCATGGGTTCAATTCCCAGTACCAAAGGGAAAGAAACTAATGGAGGTAAAATTCATCAGTAGTTCATTCACCAATAAGTCTTCAGACATTTTATTTTTAAGTAACTTTAAAAAATAATGATGGTAGCTAGGCATGGTGGCCCATGCCTGTAATCTCAGCAGCTTATGAGACTGAGACAGGAGGATGGATATAGTTCAAAAGCCTGCCTCAGCAACTCAGCAGGACCCTGTCTCTAACTAAATAAGATACAAAAAGGGTTAAGGATGTGGCTCAGTGGTTAAGCACCCCTGGGTTCAATCTGCAGTACCCTCCCCCCCCCCAAATGTATTATCAATCTCTCCAATAAATAGCAGTTTTCAGGTGTTTCATCTTGCCACTTTTTGGATCTAACACAAAGCTAGTGATCTGATTGAGATACTGTGTATAGTATGGATGGACACCATTTCCTGTTTTCCATATTAAGGTTGTCTCATCTAAAATAAATCATTCTGTCAGGTATGTTGGTATGAGCCTATAATCCCAGCAATTTGGAAGGCTGAGGCAGGAGAACTGTAAATTCAAGGCCAGCCTGGGAAATTTAGTGAGACCATGTCTCAAAAATAAAAAGGTCTGGGAATGTGGTTTAGTGGTAGGTAGAGTGCCACTTGGTTCAGTCCCTAGTACAAAACAACAACAACAAAAACCCCCAAACCCCCATACAAAAAACTCAACAACAACAAAAAACACCCCAAAATATCAATAATAATGATTTTTTTGGACTTTAATTCTCTACATTTTATCTGGATTTTGACGTTCATTCTAGCAGTGTCTTGCAATTTTAGGTTTCTCATCATCTTAGGTAGCTTGATGTGTCAGAATTTTATGAGTGGCATTATGTCATAAGAACAATAGGAAATAACTGTGCACTAGTTTAACTTAGATAAACATGGTAAGTTATAACCAAATATAATACTTCGATTCGTCCCTATTCCAAACTGTTTTTTTAATGATTCACAACAGCCTGAGCCCTCTGTCTTCCTCACTACTTCAAGAAAGGTGGTGGGTAGGGATGACTCTTGTTTACTTGCATAATTTCACTAATTCAGTATTTCTTAATACTTGGGTTGATTTACTGTGATCACATTGGAAGAGCAAGGTAATGGCTCTTCCCCAACTTGTCGTATTCATTTTTAATATATTTTGTATACTTTGTTGTCCCATTATTTTCTGGAAATGAGAGTTGTTTGATCTTTATGATATAGAATTTATAGTATAGATAACCTTGAAGATGCTATCTTTAAATACCATTGGAATTCTAAGATAGAAGTTAATGAACAAAGAGTTCCTGAAAACTGCATGTTTCCAAAGGCCATTCTTGGTATTATTCAGTACATATTAATAGATAATAAAGGACTTTTTCATTGAGCAATACTAACTACCCAACCCTCTGAGGTGAAATTCAGAGGTTCCAAGAAAAGGCTTTGTAGAGAATGTTCCTTTAATGTTAGGTGTGGTCGCATATGCCTGAAGTCCCAGCTCCTTGGGAAGGTGATGCAGCCTCCTTTGAACCCAGGAGTTGAAGACCAGCCTGGGCAACATAGTGAGGCACTCTCTCAAAACAAACAAACAAACAAATAAATAAAAGAAAGGAAAAGTGAATTCCTTTCCTGAAAAAAAAAATTATCCCTCAGTATTTTGGAACTCAATTCAGAGAAATACTGTCTTTTCTCACCTATAGTTTTTCTTTATTTTTTGGCCCCCTGCCCTGGTTTTTTTTAGTGTTCTGTGGGAGTTGGGTGCATTCTGTCAGTGCTTGGAGGCATATGGAAGGGGGAGTCTTCTCTTATGTCTCTGTCTGTGTTCACACCCTGGTCTTGGCATGTTTTCCCATTTAATAGCCATGGAAGTAGCTTTTACATACTTATAGACTGGTATGTGATAGGATAGTCTGCTTTAATGTATCACTGTTCTGTGTAGGGTTTTTCTGTGGTATTTAAGAAAAACTGACCTAATTTGAATATAAAAACTCTTTGAATAGATGCTATCAGAATTATTTGTGTCATAGTTTGACCCAGGTTAGTTTTGTTTGTGACACAGGGTCTTGTTATGTCCAGGTGCAAACCTTATCCCCAAATACTTGGGGTCCTACCTCAGCCTTCTAGGTAACTGGGATTACAGGGATGTACCACTGTGCCTAGCAAACTTGCTTCTTCTTCTTCTTTTTTTTTTTTTTGTAAATATATGCCCCCCCACACCTTTTTTGGTACCAGAGATTGAACCCAGGAGCCACATCCCCAGCCCTTTTTATATATTTTATTTAGAAACATGGTCTTGCTGAGTTGCTTAGGTCCTCACTAAGTTCCTGAGGCTGGCTTTGAACTCTTGATCCTCTAGCTTCAGCCTCCTGAGCTGCTGGGATTACAGGCATGTGCCACCGTGCTGCCCCCCCTCTTTAAAACAGGAAGTAGAGCTCCAAGAGATGGTTTTAAAAATCTAATTCTAGTTTTGTTGTGACCTAGCTGTGTGTCTTCAAAAATTTTACCTCTGCTTTCTCATTTGCAAAAACAAGGATTTATTATATATAAATGAAAATAGTTGCTGGAATTGCTAATCATTGTCTAGTGGTCCTGTGACTAAGGCTGTTCTCTAGAAGTGTTTACAGATTTTGGGAAATTTACTTACTTTCTTTTTCTTTTCCCTTTTCATCTCTTTTTTAACTGAGGATTGAACACAGTGTTGCCCCATTGAGCTCCCTCCCCAACCCTTTTCTTTCTTTTTTTTTAGAGTCAGGGTCTCCATAGGTTGTCTACACCGATGTAGAACTCCCCTCAGCCTCCTTAGTAGGGGGAATTAGATTGCACCACTACATCTTTTTTTGTTCCTCTTTCTTCCATAAAGAATGGCTCTTATTATTGTTAATAACTAACTCTTGGAATAACATTCCTGTGCCTTCACTGAAACAGAAACAGAGGAAATGCTCTATTTTCTAACCTGTTTTGATAGGGCTGAAGACTAAAAGACAAGTTTGGAACTTGGCATTTGCCTTTGATGTTATGACTTCCTACTAACACTTTAGAGAAATCTCAGTCCTTTTTCCTGTTTAAACACACATTGCCATTTTATTCCTTGTCCATCAGATTTCCCACTCTACATGCAAGAATTATTTGTGATTCTTCGGGCTTTGGCATTTATCCATACATATCTTTTTGTTGTTGTTTAAAAAACACAAAGTTCAGTTAATCTTCTGTGGCTTAATTTTGGAATGGTACACTATCTTTATGCGAGTTTTCCCAACTTTTTTGAGCTAAAATTGGACGTTAGACTCTATAAGGAATATTGGAATTACTGAAAACAAAGTTTTGACTATCATTGGAGTAAAGTTATTCAAGTCTTAATTCATTGTTAATCTCACCATATTCCTGGAAGGAGTTCAGAGTGACAGGTACATACAGAGACTTTCTCCCTCATAGCCAGAGCTACAGTTTCTCCTAGTGGTTCACAAAGGGTCTCCACCACCAACTGGATGCTATTCTTATTTGATATTGCTGCAGAGTCTATATGACTGCTCCTTCCTTTTATGTGTTTTTTCCTGATTATAAAAGTACCACATGTTCATTATATGAAATCTTAGAAAAAATACTTGAAATATTTCATTGAAATATTTCTGTGACAACTCTCTTAACTAGTTTGCCTACTTGTATCTCTATTTTGCAGGCACTCAGGCCCAACATTTCTGAGAAATTGAATGGAACCTCCCCTGTTCCAAATCTGATCAGCCACCTTGTCACCATCTACTTGGAGGAATCACACTGCATGACTTGCAGAAACCATAAGATGACGATTCATCTTTGATGGCTCTCCTTCATTTTTTTAGTTTTAATGACTATAGTTAGTCAGAATCTTGCTTGTTTGCTGGTCATCTCTCCATTCTCAGCACCTAAGCTCAGACTTTCTCACTTACCTGAGTTTTTCAAAATTATCACCTACTTTTGAGCCTCTTAAGGATTTTTGTATATCTTCCTTCACAGCTTATTTTAGAAAGTCAAGGTTTCTCATACCTGTTCCTACACCATCAGGACTAAGCTTGGGCCAGGCGTGGTTACGTAGCTGTTATCCCCGTGATTCAGGAGGTTTGGACAGGAGGATCGCATGTTGGAAGCCAGCCTCAGCAAGTTGCTTAGGGCCTAATCTATTTCAAAATGAAAATAAAAAGGGGGTAGGGATGTGTGACTCGGGGGTTAAGTACCCCTGGGTTCAATCCCTGGTACAAAAAAATAAAAGACTGAGCTTGATGCTAGCAGCCCCGCATTTCCTTCATGAACACTCCTTTTCTCTCTCTCCCACATGGACTCTCACAGCACTTGTTGTACACTTAAATGACATTACACATTCTGTGTCTGTTTATTTTTCTCTCTCGAAACAGCAACAGTGCCTTATAACTGTAGCAAAACAACAACAACAACAAAAACTGGCAGAAGTTATACACAGCTCTAGAATGGATAGTAAATTTCTGATCAGTAGGTAGAAGGAAATGAATGTTTATTGGAGACTTGGCCTTCACCTATCTGGTCCTGTGGTAATGGTTCTGTGAACAAGCTCTCAAAGTAACAAGTGTAGTAGGGCAAAGCAGGAGTGAAGCTCATAGGTTGGCTGGAGTGGGCCCAGCACCTTGCTTTGCATTGATAGAGGGTAGCCTTTCCTATAGCTAGCAACAGTGCTACAGAGATAAGAGGGCTGCTTAAAGTCCAACAGTTGTGCTAGAGATTAAGAGGAAGACACATTTTAGTGTCTTAGTGATTGGGTGTGAGGAGTTACTTCAGACTTGACTCACGTTACTGACTTGATGGGCTACCAACTAGTAGGAATGGTTTCAAGATTCTTTTTATCTTTATTTTTTTGCAGTACTGGGGATTGAGCCTAGGGTGCTCTACCACTGAGTTATACATCCCTAGTCCTTAAAGTTTTTCTTTTGTTGTTGTTGTTTTGAGACAGGATCTCAACATGTTGTCCAGGCTGGCCTTGAACTTGTGATCCTCCTGACTTAGCCTCTTAAATTTCTGGGATTACAGGTGTGCATCACTGTGTCTGGCCAGGTTGGCTTCTTGTTGGATGGACATCTCCACTTAATTCCTATTGTAGCCCAGCTTCCCAGCCCAGATACAGAGCCCCACTGACCCTCTTGCATTGATTCTAACAAGTGACCACCAAAGTTCCTTCCAACTTCAGTCTAAGGTTAAAAACAGATTCTGAGCCCAATCCTAGAAATTCTGATTCATTGGGCCCAGGGATCCTAATTTTATTTTTACATGGGCCTTTTTGGAAGTCTAAGGAACACTGCTATGTAGGGTGCTATAAATATGCATTTTATTTAATTGCAAGAGAGTGGAGTTTCATTATAGTTAACTTTTAAAATTTAAGTATTAAATTTTAGTGGTATATGCCTATAATTCCAGTGACTGGAGAGGCTGAGGCAGGATGATTCCAAGTTCGAGGAAACCCTCAACAATTTAGTGAGTCTGTCTCAAAACTTAAAATGAAAAGGGCTTGGGATGTAGCTCAGTGATAAGAGCACCTCTTGGTTCAATCCCCAGTACTGCAAAATAAATAGTGAAGATTTGCAACCATGGAAACAACTGAAACTTTCCTCCATTGTGCTTATCTGGTAGGAGCTGAGGTGGGTGTGAGGAGGAATGTGCCACCATCTGGTGTAATCTGTTCAAGTTTTGCTTTGTTTTGTTTTGTATTGGAGCTTGAACCCAAGGGCACCTAACCATAGAGCCACATCCTCAGCCCTTTATTGTATTTTATTTAGAGACAGGGTCCTGCTGAGTTGCTTAGGGCCTTGCTAAGTTGCTGAGGCAGGTTTTGAGCTCTCGATCCCCCTGCCTCAGCCCTGCAAGCTGCTGGGATTACAGGTATGCGCCACCACACCTGGCTAAAGTTTTTGTTTTTGTGGCTTTTTGTAGCAGATACTCCTAGTGCTGTACATTATGTCCTTCTAGTCCATCACTGATTTCAACCAAAACTCAGATTTTTGCAGTTCCTCTTAAGTTTTGCCAGCATCTGTTTTCTGCCTAAGGACCTTTCAAGCCCAGCAAGGGAAAGGGGAACATTAACATACCAGTCAGCTTTCAATCAGCAGAGGATGCAGTCAAGTGTCAAAACATTGTGCCTTCTTTAGGGGCCCTGCAGAATCACCCCTATTTTTCAGCAGTCACCTAGATTGTGTATCTTTATTGGCTTTTCTCCTTCTCCATTGTACCTTTGCTTTCCCACTTCTTTCCCTGGGATCCTGTCCTGTTTTCATCTTGTTATAACCATGTATACAAGTAATTGCCATCTGAGCTTACTTTACAGGTTAAATGCAAACAAAAACTTTCCCTAATTAGTTTCTTTTTAATGTTCCTGTCTGTCGATAATGGCACTTAAAATAATGTGTGTGGGAGGAAGGCGAAGAGAACATATTGTGCAATGCAGAACAGCAGATATTGCTAAAGTTTAAATTTATTCATAGACACACTGTAATGAGATCATTGTGTGAGAATTTATTGTCCCCTTCCCACCCCAACAACCTTCATTTCTTCCATTTTACTTATAGTGTGGTTGAAGGGATATGAAGAACCAGAAAATATTTGGCAAAATGAGACAGCATTCAGTGTGTCTCTTTTATTCATTTTTAAATCATCTTGTTCTTGAAAAATTCTGAGTAGTCCTGTTTGGAAATTAAATTATAAAATATAATTATAGATATCTGTTTAAAAAGTGCTATAGTGCAGAAAAGGGAAAGATCACTACAGATGGTTAAGATATAAGTTGCCAAAGATCAGAAAGATTCTGATAAGATTTTAGCTGGGAACAGTGGCATATGCCTGTAATCCCAGGGACTGGGAGGGTGAGGCAGAAGGATCATAAGTTCAAGGCCAGTCTCAGCAACTAAGTGATACCCTGTCTGAAAATAAAAAATTTTGTTGTTCAGTGGTAGAGCACCCCAGAATTCCATCCTGGACAGTATTGTGTCTCCCCAGTACACACATAAACATATTTATTTATTTTAGGGGTGTCTTTTTAAAAACACTTTGTGTGTGTGTGTGTGTGTGTGTGTGCGTGCGCGCATTAAATGTAAGCTTTCTTTTTATGTGGCTAGAAGACTGCATATCCACATTTCCTCTTTTAACTGAGACTGGACTCATGGAATTACAAGTTGAAATGAAGGATAAACTTGAACCAGTTAATTACTTTGTGCAATGCAGAATAGCATACATATTTACTTTTCATCCTTGACAGTCAACACTGATATCTGACAGAAGTTATGCAGGAGCTGCCACAGTATCGCCACTTGGTTTTTTACGGAGAAAATTGAGAGGAATGCCAAGTCACCTAAAACATAAAGCTAAGATTGTCGCAGTGGTCCAGAGTAGGTAAAAATTCCCTATGCTTACACCTGCAGGTGCTTTGGCTTCAGTCCCACCAGCCTGTGACTGCACATCTTTATTTTGGTTAATAGGTTTATTTTGCAGACCAGGCATCCCTGGAAAACCTCTTTCCTCCATCCAAAGTGTGTGTGTAGCAGTTGGCTTGACCTGATCATTAGATTATTTAATATTTCAACCCCTCAGTTAACATTTCAGCTTAGACCCCGGGAGAAAGTGACTTGCCCATGGTAAAAATCACCTCACTATCTAGCTAATCAGTGATAAGTAGGGCCTAGAACACAGGTCTTTGTTATGTAATCATCTTGATGTCTCTTTTCTGAACTGGTACCCATCTCTTTATTTTTTTATTTTAGTTTTTGTGTATTTGTGGTGTTTTTTTGTGTGTGTGTGTGTGTCGGGGGGGGCGGTACTGGGCATTCAACCCAGGAGTGCTTTACCACTTGATCCATGTCATCAGCCCTTTAAATTTTGTTGAGATGGGTCTTGCTAAGTTGCCCAGACTGGCCTCAAACTTGATTTCCTCCTGACTAAGGCTCTTGAGTTGCTGAGATAACCAGGGTGTGTCTGCCTCTGGCTCCCATCTATCCCTGGTCAAGTACAAAACATGGCAGCTTTTCTGAACTCGGTCACATGGGTTTTAGAGTTAATAAGGATTTATAGATTCTATGTGGTTTAAGATATCTGTAGGAAATTTGACATTTAAGTGCTTACATAATCAAGACTAATAGATGGATAAGCAAATAGATGGATAAGCAAACAAGTGAAAAGTTGTATACATCTAAATAGTATTATTGGGAATAGTCTAGAAAGCAATATAATACATTTTGATACACAACCAATAAAATGTTAGTTGTGATGACCTGGAAAAAGTGTTTAAAAATCTAAGCATTATGGAGAAGTTCCTTTTATACTTTCCTTTCTTTTGTATTATGCCTATCAAGTGTTTTCAGTAAGTTTAGCTTTCTTAAAGGATTAATGCATAACACGTGAATATCTTTTTCTGAAACTCATCAGCCAAAACCAGTTTATTTTCTGGCTGATACACAATGAAAAGTGGTTATTTTGCTTTTGTTGTAATAGATCTGTGCATTAAAAACTGGCTGACAGTGAATATAGTGGCTCATACGTATAATCCCAGTGACTTCAGAGGCTACAGTGGGAGGACTACAAGTTTGAGGCCAGCCTCAGCAACTTAGAGAGGCCTTAAGCAGTTTAGTGTGTCCTTGTCTCAGAGTAAAAAATTAAAAAGAACTTGGGATATGACTCAATGGTAAAGCCACCCCTTGGTTCGATCCCCAGTACCCTCCCCTCATAGAAAAACCTAGCTGAAATGAGTGTTGACGATTTAGTAAACAGTAGAAAGTGTTTCTTTTACTTGCTAGAACGATCTAAGCCTAAGTTATAGAAGAAACTTCTTTTAAAAAATTGGTCTCAATCAATTATGTATTTCTTTCCTATAGGGCCTGTGTTATGCACCTAAAGCCATACTGGAAACTCCAGAAGAAAGAGCGTCCTCTGGAAGTCTGCAGGGACACTCTGAGAATTCTTCGGAGCCATCAAAAGGCTGTAAATGATGAAAAATGCAAAGCTAGCTATATGAAAACAAGTGTCTTTCCTTCAACTTCTTTTAGCAAAGCATCATCTCGAAAACCTTTTGGGATCCTTTCTCCAAATGTTCTGTGCAGTATGAGTGGGAAGAGCCCTGCAGAGAATAGCTTGAATGTCAAAACTAAAAAGAATGTGCCACCTGCAACAATCCACCAGGGTGAAGAAGGAGAAGGGCCACTTGATATCTGGGCTGTTGTGAAACCTGGAAATACCAAGGAGAAAATTGCATTCTTTGCAGCTCACCAGTGTAGTAACAGGTTAGGATCTATGAAAGTGAAAAGCTCTTGGGATATTGATGGGAGAGCTACTAAAAGAAGGAAAAAATCAGGGGATCTTAAAAAAAACAAGATACAGTTAGAAAGAATGAGGGATGTCAATAACAGGTGCTACCAGCCTGAGCCATTTGCATGTGGCATTGAGCACTGTTCTGTGCATTATGTAAATGACAGTGGAGATGGAGTCTATGCTGGAAGACCTCTGTCGGTTATACAGATGGTTGCCTTCCTTGAACAAAGAGCCAGTGCTCTGCTAGCTAGCTGTGCGAAAAACTGCACAAACTCATCTGCCATTGTGAGGTTTTCTGGCCAATCTAGAAGTATGCCTCCTGCCCCTGACCCATTCTCTGCCCCAGGAGCTTGTGAAGAACCCACAGAAAGGGGAAATTCTGAGGTTGGTGAACCACAGAGTGAACCAGTTCGTGTCCTAGACATGGTAGCCAGGTTGGAGTCCGAGTGCCTGAAGCAGCAGAGCCAGCGTGAGCCTGGAAACCTGTCGCGGAATAACAGCTTCCGTCGAAATGTGGGCAGGGTGTTGCTTGCAAATAGCACTCGGGCTGATGAAAGCAAAACAAACAAAGGCATCTTGGAGGCACCTGATACTCAGGTGACTCCCATGCAGTCTGTGTCTGTAGACTGTGGTCCCTCAAGAGCTGACCATTGTTCTACTAAGGGGGACCAGGCCTGGGATAGTGCTTCTCAGAGCTGTCCCTCATTGCCAGCAGGTGTGAATTTCCACTTGGACAGGGCAGAATTAGAGCCAGGTCAACATACTGCTGTGAAAAACAACAACAGGTATGATGTGGAAATGACAGATGAACTTGATGGATTACCTTTTTCTTCTCACACCTACCCCCAAGCCACTGAATTGCCTACAGATGCTGTCAACTGTATGAGTAGAGAGCTTGTGCCTCTTACTAACCAAAATCCTGATCAGAGAAGAAAAGAATATCTGTGCATCAGCATCACTGTGTCAAAGGTAGAGAAAGCCCAGCCTTCTAGTTTAAATTCCCATGAGGAGCCACTTCCAGGGATGTTGTTTTTTTTGCCATCTGGTCAACACCAGTTAGACTGTTCCCAGTTGAACGAAAGCACAGCACAGGAGTCTTCAGAGGCAGGCCAGCTTGAAGATGCTGCTCAAGTTCACAGTGCATCTGAGGAGAAAAGTGTTTCAGTTGAGCCACTTGCACCACCAACTTCTGCAGTGGAAGGTACGTTACCTGTACTTGAAGCATCCAGTTGGAAGAAGCAGGTATCTCATGACTTTCTGGAGACGAGGTTTAAAATCCAGCAGCTTCTGGAGCCTCAGCAGTACATGGCATTTCTGCCTCACCACATTATGGTGAAAATCTTCAGGTTACTTCCCACCAGGAGTTTAGTAGCTCTTAAATGTACCTGCTGCTATTTCAAGTTCATTATTGAGTACTACAACATCAGGCCAGCAGATTCTCGCTGGGTTAGAGATCCACGCTACAGAGAAGACCCGTGCAAGCAGTGCAAGAAAAAATATGTGAAAGGGGATGTGTCCCTGTGCCGGTGGCACCCCAAGCCCTATTGCCAAGCATTGCCCTATGGGCCTGGGTACTGGATGTGCTGCCACCGGTCTCAGAAGGGCTTTCCTGGCTGTAAGCTGGGGCTTCATGACAATCACTGGGTCCCTGCGTGCCACAGCTTTAATCGGGCAATCCATAAGAAAGCAAAAGGGACTGAAACTGAAGAGGAATACTAAAGTCCAGGGGAGAGGCAACAAAAAGGACTGATCGTTTAAACCACAAAACACCTAGATAAACTGTTCACGCGAGTGTTGCCTCTCAGTTATCACTCTAGGAGTCTGTACTTACTCCTTCAGGACTGCCATCACTCAGTCATTTTTCTAAACTCTGAACTTACCAGCTGTATAAGAAAAATGGTCTCATGGTTTTAGAGTGGCGCCTCAACATTTGATCCAGGGTGGTATCGCACAGCTTGATTCACTCAGCTGCGAATAACTATGCCTGTTTTCTGTCATCAAAACCTTCCTTAAAGGATGACCGCTTGCCACCATCAAGGACATTGAGAGGAGTTCACTGGAGACTCTGCAGGCAGTTCCCAGAGGTTCCAGAAATGTTTCCAGCACTGGCACCATATATGAAATAAGTGAATAGTGTCCTATGAAAAAACAGACCCTTGGATGATAAGTATACCTAAAAAGGAAGAGTCAGGCACCTTACCCTAGACCTTGTATGCTTGATCCTGTGAGATTGATGTTTGTGATTGAAGATGGATTTCATGCCCTGTGGTGTTTACAGTGTATATAATGGTTGTGTTTTCATAGGGCTGTGAAAGTGCACATTAAACCTGAGCGCCTTTATCTTTAGATGAGTGCTTTAGCCCCTCTGTAAATAACAATTAAAATACAGTTGTATATGATGGAGAGCTGACTTAAAAGCATAATCACCACAATGCAGCTAGGATAGTGTTGCGGCTATAATTGTGTTTTTTTAAAATTGTCTCAAAGTTTGTACATCCTGTATAAAATATGAATGTTTCTCAAACTATGAATGTTCCCTGTATAATATATGAATGTTTCTGAGAAGAAACTCTAAATAGTTAAGAGGTTAACCTGTTGAAAGGATACCAAATAATGGTTTAACTGGACAACCTTAAAATTAGCATAGAGAACAATCCCTTGTTATATTTTAGTGATCCACCAAGAATGAGAGAATATTGTATAGTCAGATTATAACATTCTTGTCTACTTTATCCTTTCTGTCTGGTTACAGTTTTTTTTTTAAACTTCAATAAACATGCATCTTAAAAGAAATGTTTTGCAAAGATTTCTTTATCCTTTTTAAATTAAAAAAAAATGTCTATAATGCTGAAGAAGGTTGTTGTGGATTGAGTTGGAAGAAATTTTGTAAGTTTTTTTGAGTTGTTGGGGAATGTAGAGATATTTTTTTTTTTTTCCTGCCACAGAAGAGACTACTTGGGCCTTAGGCTGTAGCTCAGTAGTAGAGTGCTTGCCTAGCATTTGCAAGGTGCTCTGGGTTCCAGCCCCAGCATGTGGGGATGGGGGTGGGGTTCCGCTGGGTACAGTAAGGAACACATGTAATCTCAGCAACTCTGGAGGTTGAGGCAAGAAGATCAGAAGTTGGAGGTCAGCTTTGGCAGTTTAGCAAGACCATGTCTCAAAAAAGTGGGAAGGATGGGGATGTAGCTCAGTGGTAGAGTACTCCTAGGTTCAATTCCCAGCACCTTTATTATATTATACAAGCTTAAATTTTTGCAGTCTTTTAGCACGTTTTGAATTTGTTGTCTGCCCAGCACCTACCATGTTTCCTAAGATATCCTTACAAGGTGTTCAGGTATAATCATTTTAGAAGTCATTTAGGATCTCTTCAGGCCCATGGTCACATAATGCTTGCTGGAGCTGGATGGGAAAGAAGTTAGGCCCCAGAGTTGTGATAGGTGAGGAATCTAAAAGCACCAATTAAAAAAAAAAAAAGTTCTTTTTTTTTGGCGGTGTGTGTGTGTGGGCAGGCGGGGGGGGGGGGGGGTGGGAAAGCTAGGTTGGCTTGATATTAAGTGCTCACCAAAAAATCCTTGCAGCCCGTAGAAGCTGCAGGGTTTAGAAGAACAGATGGGAGAGTGATGAGTGAGGATTCTAAGGGTCTTAAAGAAGGATGTTAATTTGGCCACAATCACACTCAGCCACGTTAACCTGTGGCTGAGGCAGAGGGTGGGCAGAGTGGCTTACAAATTGGAATCTATTTTGGTTTCTTAGTGATAACCGCTCTCTTCCTCAAAAAGCGGGTACTAAAACAGTGTCTCTTGATGCTCTCAGCAAATTTCCCCCTGACAGGCATACACCATGTTAAGCTGGCTTGCAGGCTTATGGGAGTTGTCTGTGACACAGGACCAAGAGGAGAATAGAATAGCTCACCTTGCTTTTGAGGGATTGTGATTTTCCTCTTTCCTCACCCCAGCTGAGGTATGTTGAAAAGTGCTTCTAAATCCTAGCGTCTCCTGGGCTCAAGTGAACAGTGCACCTCAGAAGTGCCTAATAAGTTTGTTGTGATTCATAATTTGGGAATCAAAGAAGATAATACATACACAGGACTTATGTTCAGCCGCATGTGAAGTGCCCAGTAATGTCAGCTGTCATTGTTGCTATCTGTGGTTTTCCATGTGCCCAATGTGGACACAGGATAAACAACTCTGGGTTGGTCTTCATAAGTCAGCCACTCCTGATTTGGTTATCACAGAGAACACAAAGCTGACCATAAGGGACTGAATTGCCTGAGAGCAGAGGTACAGCAAGAATGTCCCAGCCCCATTTGGCTGCAGTACTTGAGGCCCTCAAAAAACACTGTTGACCTGTTTTGACTGTATGCCAAGACCTAGCTCCCAGTGCTCTCTGTGGGTGGTAGAAATTTTTAGCAGGTGGCATCAGAGACACACTTGCTGGGCTTCATTTGTAGCCAAGTGTAGCAGCCCACTTTGAGACTGTTTCAGGGCCCCATAGTGTCAAGCTGGCAAAAATACTTCCTATCATGGTACAGTGCTACTTTCCTGCATTACTGTAGGACCCTAAGACTTCAAAGAAGGGGCTAGGGAGGCAAAGACCCTAGCCCCTCACCATACACACCAAAGGAAACCTCCCCTTCAGCTTTTGCTTAGGCTCTGATATTCTGGCTTTGTCTTTCTCCCATCTCCCGTGTCAAGCCCTTATTTGGCCATTTTGAAAGAAAAACCAAAATCAGAGAAATTTATCCCTGGGGCAGTTTAATTTTCCCCTGTCCAGCAGAGGAGAGCAGAGACACAAGGAATGTGTGAATTAGAAAAGAACAAAAGCTTAAGATTAAAGTCTGCTTTTTCAGGCCTTTGTCAAAGTAATCCTTAGTTACTGCCTAGGCCTCCAGCCCCTGTATTTAGGAGGTACCTTGTTGAGAGCCACAGCCTAAGCGGCCCCAGCAAACTTCCAGCTGATTGGCTCACAGTGGCCCAGCAAACTTCCAGCTGATTGGCTCCTCTGAGGTGATGCTTATTGGGCTGTTTCCCCACCCTTTCAGACCACAGAGCTGCTCATTGGGGGATTCTTTGGCTCCGCCCACATGACCCAGCCAATCGGCCTCAAGGGCAGGAAAAGCCCCTGGTGGCAGTTGGGCTCTGAGGGAATTCCTGAAGAGGTTGCATGGTACAGGGTGTGTTCTAAAAATAAAGTTCATTCCTGCTTAATAAGTGGCTGGCGAATTGTGCACAGCCAGACTACGGCAGTACCTCCTTCTGGGATCCACCCCATACGTCCACTCACCATGGTGGACCAGTTGTCTTCCAGAACTCTGTGCATATTGACCATCACATGCCCCTCCTATATATCACTGCATATGAACCTCTGACCACTGCACTGACTTGGAAACCACTAGTTTGTACCACTACCCTCAGTGCCTCATGTGGTACACCCTCTGTAAAATGTCTGCATGCCTTGTTAGTGATGCTCTTAATGTGAGGGGTATTGGCAGGTTTGTGCTGTTCAGAGCAATACTATTAATTTTCAATCTAGGATGAGAAGCTTGAGGTGGGGGACAGAGGGGGTCTTGGGTGATCTTCTGTTCATCTCTGGTCACATGGGAGCATTTTGTATATAGGGAAGCTCCCATAACACCCATGGGTGAGGGGAGGAGTGGTTCTTTAACAGTCATTCTCAAGCTTTTGGTATAATCTAGGCTCTGTTATTGCCAAAAGCTGCAGGCTGATGGTTATGGCATGACCTCAGGGGTCTGTCCTAAGCTTTTCCCAGCCACCACTGTAACGGACTTGTCACCACCTTGTACCAAATCTCTTCTTTCTGTACACTGCAGTTGGCAACAATAAGAGCTAGTTATTTAAGCCAAATATCAGTTACTATATTGTGTTTAAATGTATTTTCTACTGCACAGTGTCAGGCACTGGTGGAATCAGATCCTTTCTAGCCCCATCTTTCCTTTGGGTTCATTGTTAAGCTAGTGTTGCAATCTCTTCTGTTGGTGCAAGTACCTGTGCTGGAAAGGTGCAGTCCCTTTTGACATGCTCACTATGAAGTTTGTGGTCATAGCTGATGTTTGCACAAGCTCATGGGAAGAGCAAACATTGTAGTTATGCACCCTGGGTCATGTCCAGAGTGTTTATATCAAATTGGTTTAAGCAAAACCACAGCAAGGCATCATCCTTCCTCTCCATGGGAGTGACATGGTAGCAGTGCCTCAATTCTAGATGGTGGTTTTGACCCTGTGCTATTTAAGGGGAGCAGAGCCACTAGAGTTGCAGCTGGGAAGGGAGAAAGAACTGAAATGCCAACAGAGAGAACCTGTTTCCTAAACTTGATGAACTTTGGGAGGCCCTTAATGCATAATTGAGAAGGTGCTCACTAAGCTCTAGCAAAAGCTGTGCCATCCTGTGGAGGCCACTAGCTACAGGTAGCTATTCAACACTTGAAACTGGCTAGTCCCATTTGAGATGTACTATAAAATATTTAACCAGGTATCCATTTTTTTTTCAATATGAGAATGTTGAATAACACTTTATAAATTTCATGTTTCTCAACTTTTAAATGAGAGCCACACATAGGGGTTACATTATTCCCATCTGACAGTTGTAGCTCTATATCTGTGTTCTTTATACATTAATGCACAGGTGAATTGCTGGAGATTCTGACAGTGGGTCTGAGATGGTACCCCAAAACCTGTATTTCTAACAAGCTCTCAGGTGATGTTGATTCTTCAGTTCAAAGGACAACAGGGTAGCAAGGATCTGGAGAGATGGAAGCACAAAAGGGCTCTGGCATGGTGAACTCTAAAAGATCAGGCTGTAGTGGGTGGAATGGCACTCAAAGGCCATCAAGAAGGGTAGCAGAATTCCCTTAAGATAGTACCAATGGCCCCTGCACCAGAATATAGGTGTTTCTCCCCATGGTCACTAGACACAGTCCTCCCTATTTGGAAGGCAACTATTAAATTGCTGATCACAGGTGCTCTGCTCCTATCATTCTTTAATCAACCTTATGCTGGAGATGCCTCTTCCCATCTAATAATCACAAATCACAGCACTTATATTCCAGAAAATTAGCTGCTAGGAAGGGCAGCAAAGCACTTTCCTCAAATTCTAGTCCTCATCTTAAAGTCATACAGAAAATTCTAAAATGGCATACACAAGGATGTGGGGATAAGGGACAATGATAAGGAGAGATCAATGCCTCAGCCACAGGACCTTTACAACCCCTGAGGATTTTTCACTCACCTGACTCTAGCCTGTTCATTGCTTACCTGGTGTCCTTAAATAGCTCCTGCCAATTTCCCCCTGATGGGCTAAAGTCTCCATCACATTTCCACTCTCCCTATGACTCCTTCCTACAAAAGCTCATGAAAAAAAAAATTACCGATATGGCTCTTATTATTTTACAAACTTTTAGAGTTTTCCCCACTGGTTGCTCCTTTAAAAAAAAAAAAAATTCACTTATGTAACTTTCCAGTTTTTTTTCTCACCAGATCTCAGAATGAGGGGAGATGATGGTTTTCCTTACTGAGAGTTTCACAACTAAGGTGCAGATGGCTTGTTCGAGTCCACTTGCAAATTTCCTGTGCTTCCTGCATCAACCATTATATAATTCTAGGGATGGGGAATTTCTCACAGCCTGTTGGAGAAGCCTTTCACTTCCTTGCCTATTCCTCCTGTTCCTGGATGGCCTACTCCAATTAAAGGGTTAGGAGTGACATGGTAGCAGTGCCTCAGTGTTTCTCCTGGCAGGCCAGGCTCTTCTAAAGCAGCCACTTGTTATCCTCTCTCCGTGATAACCTGAAAAGTACCATGAGTGGGTGGGGAGCGGAATCCTTCAAAACTACTCAGTCTCTTCTAACATTTTTTTCTTGCTGGTTGCATGTGGGTACTTGGAGGCCCACTCTTGTCTGTTGTAAAAAACCAAATTATTATTATAAGTCACACACATACTATGGCTGCCAAAGAAACTGTTAAGCAATCAATTTTCTCAGCTTGCCAAGGATGAATTGTTATTAATATCACCATGATATATAATTAATGAATGTATTAACAACACTTTTCCTTACCTGCCCCCCCACTAGTGTGTGTGTGTGTATCCCCCACTAGTTTTAATTCTTGTTACCCTCAATGTAGTAGTTGAAGTAAGTTTGAAAAAGACATTAGCAAAGTACTGTTAAAAGATTTATTGCAGTAATACAACAAAAGTTTAGAAAACATTTGTATGACTCAAACTGGTTTGGAAGTCGCAGAGCAACGGGAAATTCCTGCAACATGACACTGAGAGAAGATTCTTAGACACTAGTTCTTTGAAAAACATGCCACCGAATGTTTTCCCAAATTACACACAAGTACTTAAGTGAGTCCTGTCTACCATACCCAGTGGTGACATACTGTTTCCCCCTTAATTTACAGAAGTGCAAAACTTTTTTAATTCCATTACCTAAAAATGTCTTTTGCAAGACCATTTAAAGCAGCCTATTTGGTGCCTGTGGGTTTTTAGTAGTATTACCTTGTTTCAATAAATCATTTTAAAATGGAAACATGACCAAATTCTATGGCTTTTTGTTTGAAAAAAAATACCAGCTTTTTTATAAAGTTGTTTATATATATGATTCTGGCACCTACATGAAAGACTTTAATGAGCAGCAAAAAGAGTAGAAAAAAGTGGTTGAAATGTGTATTTAAGAATATTTACAGGATGGATCCAGTGCAAAATAATGTAACCCCAAATATTTCAGCAGTGTAAGCCAGTTTGTTGGTGTTCAAAACCTTTAAAGGGTTTGATCATTTAACCCAACATAAAGTGCCTCTAGTTGATACTAACAAAATATATCTTATCAATCAATCCCTAGATTTCTCACATCCTTGTTTTGTTCAATTACTTTAGACATGAGTTTGTAATCTCTGAATTCTATTCTTTAGCTTCATCTCATTCATGGTTTGTAAATTCATTTGGTATTTGTTCATTCTACCATATCCACTCTATGAATACCAGAACTGGATGGTAAAATACAAGCCCAAGAATCACAAAACTGAGTACTTAAAACAGAGAGACCAGCTGTATAAGAACCCACAAGATGAAAAAAACTTTTTCCTCACAAGTGGAAAATTCTTAGAGCCAGGGAACTTGGGACTCCTAAACAGGAGTAAACTCCCTTCTGCAATTCTACCCAAAACTCCACCAAACACCAAATATACCAATAGCCAAGGCTAGGAGTAGCACCTCGGATTTGGAGTATCAACTATAATAATTATAATGAGAAGCTAGGGCATGGCGAACCCCCCAATGATTTATGTGAGGTACTATCATGCTAATCACACTAAGATATGGTATGGTAATAATGTCTAGTAGAAATTTGATAGGATTCTTTTGTAGTTACATAAGATTTTTTTGCAGTTATTAAAAATAAACTACTTACATATTTATACATAATGCCTCTTTCATTATAGTTTTCTGTAAGATTGTCACTAGGAGAATGACAAAACACATTAGCTGGAAATGATCTCTTGGGGAGGGCAAGTTCTTTATTGAGCTTTCCCCAGGGTAGAGAAGAGCAGCACCAGCTACAAGGATGTGCTCTGCATTCTGGGCAAAGGCAGCACTTTCGGAGCCACACACACCTTGGAAACAAGCAGGATGGTTTTCCCTGGAAACACTGTGGTGCCATCTACTAAATCCCTCCGAAACAAACTTCGAGAATAACAAAAGACCTCTTAACAGTGGCTTTTAACCTGTGCCTAGATAGGCAGTAAGCTCACACACAGGAATGAATGGCCTTAATGACTTATTTTCGTTCACAGAAAATAAGTTCCATGTAAGAATGAACATAGCATGGATGGCAGGAATTCAATAACCTAGGTAAGAATGAGCTTAATTCCACTCAGACAAGAAAATAGTTTAAACTTGTTCTAAGACATTATTGCAGCTAGGATTTCTTCTGTTCATGGATGTGGGTCCTACAGAACAAAAAGACCTTAGTTTCTTTGGTGTGGAGGGAAAGGAAAGCAGGAATGTGAAAAGCTACAATGGAGCAGCACAAATTAAATAAACTACTCCTTTCCCTCAAAAAACCACCCCCTCCCAAACAAGAACCAAAATCCTTGATCTAAAAACCAAAGATGACCAAGTTACAAAGAAAATATTTCTAATTGGCTACAGATTCTTCACACAAAAAACTGATGGCAGAAAAACTCAGTTTTTCTTTCAAGTCCTCATGAGGAACCAATTCCTTATGGTTCGACCTACCTTTAGAAAGTAGTGTCAGGAAAAGTCTTAGCATCACTAGGACCAGCTCACTGACCAGGCCTGCGGGGCCTGGGACCAGATGGTACCCAGAAAAACGACTTCAACAAACACCACCAACCACGTGCACAGGTCTGCACAGAAGAACCTTTGTGCCCTCTTCTACATCATAAGCATGTCGGTCACCATCACAGCTACCTCACAAGCAGAAATGCTCCTCTCCCTGCTTAAAACAATGGTTTAACTTCCTTTTGTTCCAGGCACTATCTTAACTAAACAGGATTCCCTAGAGTGCAGTGGGAGAGCTTTTGTGGTACAAATCTGACATGTTTGAGTCCATACTTATTAACGGTGTCCGGTATAAGCTTTGAACCAGGAAGTCACCGAGGCCGCAGCAGAGGAGATCATCCCGCCAGCACTGCTGCTTGCAATGGGTGGGGACACCTGGGTGCTCTGGCTCTGGGAGACTTCCACAGGCTGGGAAGGGATATCACAGAACCGGGGGCTTGGCAAGTTCTCCCAATCTGTGCCCAGATCAGTTTCCTCGTCACTTATGTGCTCATCTCCACTCTCATCTGATTCTCCAGCGACTCCAGGATCCACAAATTCCATGGACTCCTCAAGGTCTGCTCGCACTTCAAAAGGTCCCGACCTATGTGCACACAGTGAGGGACTACTTTTAGACAATCACCATTTCCAGGTGGTTAGATGCGGTCTTCCCTAAGACCCTACCCAACAGGACCAAGGGACCCAGAGCCCATCACCACACACAGTTTTTTAAGTTGACACAGCACTCACAGCTGATCTATAACTGTTTTTTGTTTTATTGGTACCAGGAATTGAACCCAGGTGTGCTTAACCACTGAGTCACATCCCCAGCCCTTTTTTATACTTTATTTAGGGACAGGGTCTCAATAAGTTGCTGAGGCTATACAACTGTTTTCTTTACCCAAATGCCGACTGCCATCCAAGTAAGTAATAAAATCATAATACCCCACTTTTCCTCAATTCTACCTACTGTATTTATGTATTTCCTGGTTAGAAAGAAAACCCCCATCCATAGACACAGTCCATGCTGGGGGTCCAAACTATAGCTTCCAATTTTTAATAAGTGTACTATGCATGGATGATACAATTCTGACAAAAATGGTCACTTGATGCATACTCTGGTATATTATTTAGTGGTATACAAAGGAAACTATACAGATAGTCCCTGCTTTATGGAAGCCCCAAATTATAAAATCTCTTTAAGACTCAAAAAAGCTAAGTGGTGTGGTTGTCTACAGGTCAGCAGCCTCTGGATTATGGTCAACCTCCTGCACACACATGAAAATATTGACTCATGATTTTCCAAAGACATGTTTGTACACAGAACAACAAAAACTATCTAGAACATATTCATCTGCAGTGAGGTCTGCTTCTATATGGCATTTCAGGAGAAAACTATTTCCCAAAGGCCCCTACCTTTCCTTAGGGCTCATCCTGCCCAGCTCCTCGGTGCCACACAGTGGGATGGACCTTTCTGCTTCTTGCCTCCCTTCAAATGTCTGTCAGTTTGTGCTTTGGGGGCACTGGGCAGCCATCCTGTCCCATGTCCCATGATCCCTGGAGCCCACGGAAGAGC
This sequence comes from Callospermophilus lateralis, assembly GCF_048772815.1. NCBI lineage: Eukaryota > Metazoa > Chordata > Mammalia > Rodentia > Sciuridae > Callospermophilus > Callospermophilus lateralis. The sequence continues at coordinate 74,807,998 of NC_135307.1, read as the reverse complement.
AGAACTGAGTCCTTTCAGTATCCCCTATCTTCCTACTATTGCCAATAAGCACAGGAGGCCTCAGTTCATTTAAGAGTTTCACTGATAATTACTTAGGGGGAAAATAATAGATTAACAAAAACAACCAATAGAAATATCCAGCCATATTTTGTTTGTGGTCCAAAATTCTTTCCAGTCTGGAATGATAAAAGGGCTAGAGGTCTGTCTCCTGTGTATTGCACTAAAGCTACACCTTCTGGCTTACTTTCTCCAGGGTCCACACCTCTTATTCTTCTAAGACAACTTTGCTTCCCAGCTGGAATAGAGCAGCAACAGCTAATATTGATATTTCAGGTAATGTTTTTAGGACAACTATTCATTAAATAGATATACCTGAGTGTTTTTCTTCTTGGTCTCCTGTGAGCAACCTATAAAGAGCTCTTCAAAGCAAGCTGTCTAGGTTTTCACCTGCCTGGAAGTCATTTTGCAAGGGCTGGAGGGGGTGACCAGAGGGAGGTTTCTTAAAACTTTCCCTGGCTGGGTATGGTGGTGCATACCTATAAACCCAGCAACTTGGGAGGCTGGGGAAGGAGGATCACAAGTTTGGGGCCAAACTCAGCAACTCAGTGAGATGCTGTCTCTGAATAAAATACAAAATAGGGCTGAGGATATGGCTCAGTGGACAAGTGTCCCTGAGTTCAATCACCCACCCGCCGCCGCCAAAATAAAAAAATAAATGAATGAATGAATGAATGAAAAAAGCCATGGTGGGGATGTGGTTAAATGCCAGAGTTCAATCCCTGGTATTCAAAAAACATCTTTCCCTCACTAAATGAGCACGAAGCTGGTACTTTAGCTCTGCAGATCTGTTTCCTTAAGGTTCTCCTTATACTCAAAACTCTTCTCCCTTCCCTTTTTCTTTGGTAAGCTATTCTCCTAAGCTCTACTCCCAAATATGCCATTGCTTGCCCAATCTCTCAGTCAGAGGGTAACTAATGACTCAGACTCATCTTCTTAGGTATCTGAGCCAGTCAACCAATCTCAAAACAGGCCAGTTAGGACTTCTCCCTTCCTCTACATTCTCGAAGGTCCACTCTAGCTCAGGGCCTTACCCAATGACCTCCTATCTGCCTCATTCTGGAGAGCTACCTCCTCCTCATGGCATCTGCCTACTAAAAATGTTCACATTTTGAACACCTTCTTGGGCTCCTCTACCCCCCTAGACACTAGACCTTGCAATCTAAGGGCCCACAGCATCCCTGGGCAGGAGCCAAAATTAACACTCTCCCATATCCTCTTCCTTCTAACTTTGGAGGCTCAGCCTGTTCTCTGTTCTTCTTTGATGCTACCTTATCTACTCCTGAAGTCCTCTCAGCCTGGGATTGCCATTGTCCCTAGATACCCTTTCACAGGTCCCAGGAGCCAGGCAAAAGTGACACAGGAGGAAAGGGCCCTTCTTCCAGGCATAGTCTTTCCTGGGGGAGCCTAACTAGACTCCAGTTCTCTGCCTGGAATCCCCCAGGGCAGAGTCTTCTTGGCATGGAGCAAGTGCTCCAAGAAGTACTTAAAATGATAAACAAATGGAAGATCCCTAAAGCAGCCAGTGTGGAATAATTTTGGTTCTCAGGAACCTATGTTCCTGAGAAGCCGCAGGAGGAGGACAGAGCCCTTGCCTGCTTCTCTCCATTATTTCTGTGGCCTGACATCCCCTGAGCTGGAGGAGAACCAAGCAGTGAAAGAATACATTCTTCTTCCCTTAATGTCTTAGGAAATAAAGTATAGAATTGTTTAATTTGTAGTTTATCCAAATAATTACTATGATTTTATTCAAGACCCTGAAGCCAGACTACTCATTTTATTATGATGCTGCTATAGGGAGTTTTTCTATCAAGTAAGGTAACAAACTGACCTTTTTGGCTTTCTAAAAGTCTCCTATGCAAAACATCTTATTTGAAAATGATGTGTTAATGTAAGCACCACCACCATAAAGATGAGATCAGGAAATATCCATTAACTGACACTTAAGTCCAGGGGGAAATTCTGGCAAGAAGTGTTTCCCCCACAGAATGCTTATTAGCTGCAAGGAAGGAAAAACATAGAAGTACACAGTGGGGAACTGGAAAGCATCTTGACTGGGCATCGAGTGAGTATCCCCAGCCAGGAGCAGGTGGATGCTGCCTCCTGATGCGATGTCCTGAAGGAGACACCCACTCAGGCAAAACGGCAGCCCAACATCTATCTGATTTTGAGAAAACATCAGAAACCCCCAAATGAAAGTTCTATTAAAAAGGGGTGGGGGACTCTGTTTAACCATAGGTGAATCCGGGTAAACAGCATATGAGTCTTTACTATTTTTGTTTTTGCAAATTTTGCAAGTTTGAATTCATTCTAAGACAAGTTTAATTCTTGATTCAGAAGAGGATCCTTGGTTCTGCCAAGTGCATGGAAACAGGAAGTCCCAACCAGGCTCTGTCCACATTCCTGTAGGTCTTCATTCCAACTGGGAACTTCAGGAGCTCTATCCTGACCATGGGTTCAGACTGTGAACTCAGATGCGACCGTCAGCCAGATGTGTGTCCTTTTGCAGGGCATAGCCCTCTAAATGGAAGAGGTGACTGAAAGGTAAGCCTTTAGGAAACTTTGGACCCTCCAAAGTAACCATGGGTGGGAGTATGCCTGCCTGCTTCCTAACAATTCCCATGTTGAATATCATTAGTTCTTTCCATCTTCTCAAATGATGGTTGAAATATGGAAACGTATTTTGAATTTGCATTTATTTTTTATTTTTTGCAGTACTGGTTATTGAACTTAAGAGTTGTTCTATACACTGAGTTACAGCCCCAGCCCTTTTTAAAATTTTGAGATAGGGTCTTGTAAATTGCCCAGGCTGGCTTCCAACTTGTGATTCTCCTTGCTCAGCCAGAGTTTACAGGCATGCGCCACCGCGCATCACTAGCATTTCTTTATTCTTGATTAAGTCTGAAAACTTTTTTTGTTACATCTCTCTTGTGTAACCCTTTGAATTCTTTGTCTATTTTTCCTATTCAGTTGTTTATCTTTCTTTTATTGGTCTGTAATCTAGATTTAATCTGCTGCCTATTACACAGGTTGCAAGTGTAAAAGACACTGGTCTTTTAACTTTGTTAATGATATCTCTTTTACTAAACCTTTACTTTTTAGTGAACATTTAGTCAAACTCCTTTCCTTTACATTTTGGGTTTTGTGGCTTGCTTGGGAATTCTCTCCCCACCCTATGATTATGGAACATTGTCCTTTCTAGTTTTTTTTTTTTTTTTAAATAACATCTTTTATATCATTTGGAATTTATTTCTGTATATGGAATGTGGTATGAATCCAACTTTTTCCCCAGCTGAATACCAACTGACCCAATACTATATCTGATTCAATTGCCACCCCTATTTTATATATATTACACATATATAAAGATCTGTTTGGAGACTCTTCATTCTAACTGCTATACCCTTTTGCATGCTAACACCACCTTGTTTTGATTAGCTTTATATTATGTTTTCAAAGGGGCCAAGCCCATCCCTTTGAATTTTTTCCCCCAAATTTCCTTGCAGAGTATGATTCCAGCTGAACTTTAGAATGAGCTTGTCAAACTCCATGAAATATCTGTTGAAATGCTGATCAGTTTTCCTTTTGGGAAGAAGTGGCATTTCTGCAATTCTGAGCCTTTCTATCCCAGAAAAAAATCATAAGGGATATCACTGCCTCAGCCCTTCTTTTGTTCAGTCCCACTCCTCATACTGCCTAGCGGGCAGTCAGGAAACACACTGAGTAAAAAGTTATTCATTTTCTTTAAACACAAGCTCAAGGGCTGGGGATGTGGCTCAAGCAGTAGCGCGGCTCGTCTGGCATGCGTGCGGCCTGGGTTCAATCCTCAGCACCACATACAAACAAAGGTGTTGTGTCTACCGAAATCTAAAAAATAAATATTAAAAAAATTCTCTCTCTCTCCCTCTCTCTCTTTCTAAAAAAAAAAAAAAAAATAAGTAAAAAATAAACACATGCTCAACTTACAATGGAGTCATACCCCAATAAATCAATAAGCTAAAAATACTGAATTAAAAATGCATTTAATATACCTAATCTACTAAACATCATAGCTTAGTCTAGCCTATATTGAACACTCACAGCACTTATATTAGCCTGCAATTGTGCAAAATCATCTACCACAAATCCTATTTTTCTTTGAGCTATCTTTCAAAAGTGTGAATGCATTAGCCATAGCCCATCTCAGCAGAAATGTATACTGCTAGAGCAATGAAAAAAGGATATGAACCCAGAGCAGGGGTAGCAAAGATGAGCATCATCTAATTCAAGCTTTTCCAGGCTGAGAGACTTCGTCCTTGGAAAGCACAAGGTGGGCCTATCCCAGGAATATTTGGGTTATTCTACTGCATTTTAGTTGATACATATGTTTGATGCTAATTTTCTCTGAATAATGAGTGCAAGAGGACCATAAAAGTTCAAAGATGATAGCTATTGTTTCATTCAGTGAAGAACTATACACTTTTTGTCTTTTTTGGAAGACTGGGGACTGGAGAACAGGGAGTACTCTGCCAGTTCACATGATACCTCTACTTCAATGTAGTCACAAAAACATACCTGAAGAAAAGCAACACGCACTCTTCTTACCTGCCCAGGTGTTCCGAGTTTGAACTGACCAGGTACATTAAATTCCTGAGGGTATGCAGTGGTTGTAACTGATCTAAATTTACATGCTAGAAAAAGCAAATAGTTGGTTAATATTTTCAACTATACAACAAATTTTTAAAAATTTAATTTATAGCATATTTTTCGTACCTGAGAAAAACAAAGGTAAAGGATATTTGTATTGAGTTTCTTCACTGCTCGAGTAAATTTCTGTTTGCTGAGATTTTCTCCACAAAACTCACTGTTAAAAACACAATTTGTAAATTATTTTTCTGAGGAAATTCTATGTTCAAGTGTTCATTTTGAAGAGTTCAATATAACACATACTGTGTCCTTTGCCTCTTTAGTAAATTGCCATTAACAGAAACTTTCTAAGAATAAAGTCCTGTCCTCGTAGGTAGCAATTTCTCTACATCCACACAAAATTACAAATGTGTGGACCCTTTGATCAAGTAATTCTATTTCAGGAATTCATTCTATGCAAATACTTGCACACTCAGGAAATGGCCAATGTACGAAATTATTCCTTGAAGCATTATTTAATAGGGGACTGGTAGGACCTTTGTATATGCAGAGAAGGGAAAACTTGGCAACTGCCAACTTATGCAGAACGACAGCCCAAAGCTTACAATAGCTCCCCGCTGCCCTCTGCTTCCATTGCTCTTAACACTCGTGCCTCCCAGGGCTCTGCACCTGCATCTCTACCTCAGCATTTTTCCTTAGGGGTCCCCATGGCATGTTCCTTTCCTCCCTTACACTCACATGTGCCAACATCCCTGCCCACTCAAATGCAGAAAGCCCTTCCCTGCGGCCACATCCCCTCTCTCATCCTGTTTCACTGTTCTCCACAGCATGTATCACCACCTCACATACTGTTTATTATTGATGCCATTCATTAAAATGTAAGCTCCAAGAGGGTAGGGACTGTTTTTGTCTTCAAGGTACTCCATTGCCCAGTGTCTGCACACAATAGGTGTTCAATAATTATGTGTTACATAAATAAAAACATATAAATGCAAAACACTTTGGCATGCTACCTTTGTGTTTATGGAGAGATAGTAATAAGAAGTTTACATCTGCTTGAAATGAAATATGAGGGCATTACCTGGAGGATGGGAGGAAGATGTTAAAGGGAACTGGGTAAACCGTATCTTAAAATACTTGAAATTTTAAATTTTTTCTTTTCTTAAAAAGAAATACAAAATCAAAAACTCCCAACTTTTACAATTTATCCATCTCTTATAAATACATATATATGAGGATCTCAGCATATCTTGTGAATATCCTGATTTTTTCCTTTTGTTATTTTTTCAAGTGGAACAATTCTCTGTGGTCTTCTCAGACTTCATGTGCAGTTGTCAAACAAATTTGTATAGAGATTTTTAAATTAATCAGAAACTCTAGAGAGCCACAGTAAGGATAAGATCACCACCTTCAATTACTTGCCTGTTGCACAGCTTCTTAGGAAGATTGACATCAAGTATATGAGACAAAATGTTGACCAACTGTGTGGCGTAACACAAGGCAGCACTAATGGTGTGTGCAGGGTTATTATGCTCCATGTCTAAAGGACAAAAGCAAGACTTATTTATACAACAACTTTAACCTCAATAAAAATATTCAATGGTCGAGATTTTATGATCTATAATTTTACCATCGCCTCACTGTTAACTTTTTACTTTCTACTCCATGGCCAGACATAAATGGTTCATTTTTATTGTTTGTTTGTTGAATGAAATGCAACATAAGCAAATGAGTATAACAGGCCAGACATAAATAAAATTAAAGTCTAATTTGCTTGGACATGATAATTTTGTTATCACCCAAACAATCCCAACTTAAATGTCACCCCAGAGAGGCCTTTCCTTTATATGTACCCCCATGCTGTTGGCTCCTGATGGCACCCTCTCAGTGTACAGTGCCACTGACCATTCATGTATGCTTGAGTACCTAAATGAATTATAGCTGGTGAAAAAACCATTTCCTATCTCCCCAGAGAAGGGCAAAGGGCCACACCTGTCTTAGTCACCTTTTATCACTAGTAATTGGCACCGTGCATGACATAGCCCTTCCTCACTAAATGTGAGCTGAATGAATAAATGAACAATTCTCCATCAGATATAAGGTGCAGGATTTTTCAAACTATTAGGAATATTTCAATTTCCATTTAGGACTACTAAAACAAACATGGTACAAAGTGATAAACTAAAAATGAAACTTAATAGGCTAAAAACACTTCTTAAAAATAAGGTCTTTTAGGGCTGGGGATGTGGCTCAAGCGGTAGCGCGCTTGCCTGGCATGTGTGCGGCCCGGGTTCGATCCTCAGCACCACATACAAACAAAGATGTTGTGTCCGCCGATAACTAAAAAATAAATATTAAAATTCTCTCTCTCTCTCCCTGTCTCACTCTCTCTTTAAAAAAAAAAAAAAATAAGGTCTTTTATATAAATCAAGCAACATTAACCCCCAAAAGTGAAATATTTAAAAACAGACACGCTTTCAAACTAAATAAACAAAATGTGGTTTAGCCATACAATGGATTATTTTGCCATAAAAAAGCAGTGGAGTACTGATATATACCTTAATGTGAACCTTAAGACAGAAAGCTAAGAGAAAGCAGTGGACACATTCTATGATTCTGTTTATGAGCTGTCCTGCACAGGCTGTCTATAGGTAGAAAGTAAATTAGTGGAGGCCTAGAGCTGGGGGGAGGAGGAGGGGGAGTGATACCTTCATGCCATGGAGTGAGTTTGGGGTAACGGAAATGTTTTAAGATCTAAACAGAGATGCTAGTGCCACAATGGTGTGTGTACTAAATGCCACTGAATTGTTCACTTTAAAATTATGTAAATTTTACACCAATTAAGATACACACAAATTTTCAAAGACATTTCGTTTCTCACCGGGCCCCTGTGTTGTTTTCTTCTCTTCCACCCAATTATAGTAGGCAGAGTAGTCCCCATTGTTAGGAAGGCTGATCCACGGCCCTGTAATGCTAATGCTGGTGTCGCCATTGTGATCATCACAGACCCATCTTCCAGAGAGGTAAGTTGTCCTCCGGGCTTCGGCAAGCTTGCTGACAGTGCTGGAGGTCATGGCACTGTCGCTCTCGGAAGACACATCTGCAGGATCTCTGAAAATCAGGAGACACATGGATTTCAAGAGATAGGGTTTCTGAGGGCCGGCAATACACTTGCCACACACAGCAGAATACTGAAGAGTTGCCTGTAAGCACAGGACTTCAACTGAAATACAGACAAGTATTTACCATCAGAGAAGATGATCAAAGTGACATAGAAGGTCACACAATGTGAGAAAGATGGCACTGTGAGCTAGGGTCCAACATTCAGTTCTCAAAGTATGTGGCTCCAACACCCCTTCCCATGCTTACAAACTTTTAGGATCTCAAATAAATTTTGCTTATCTGGGTTGGAATACAGATACTTAATTGTATTTGACATTAAAAATGAGTAAAGTTTTAAGTTAGTTCATTAAAAAGTAGTAAACCCAGTGACAACAAAGCTGACACACACTGGGAAATACTAAATGCTCTATAAATACTTGCTGGATTAATGTTTGCTTGCACCTAAATGAATTATAGCTGGGGAAAAAAACCATTAGAAGTTAGCAGTTTTATGTAAAAAAAAATCTTTTTCAAAATAAAAAATTAGTAAAGTTATATTGTTTCTTTCTTTTTTCTTTTTCTTTGTGGTGCTGGGGATTGAATCCATGGCCTTGTGCATGCAAGGCAAACACTCTACCAATGAGGCTATATCCCCAGTCCTATCTCACACTTTTGAAAAATCTCTTTTAATATTCAAGACTTTCTGTTGTTCTTTCAAGTAAAAATAGTATCCCAAGAAAGAAGCAACTCACTCAAGTGCTTTCCCCTGAGCCAACCCTTAGTTCCGCAGTATGCAGCTAGAGTGCTTTATGCACACTTCCCATTTCATCCTACTGGACATTAAAAATATGTGCACTAAAAGGTCAAGATATGATAACATTAATAATTTTTCACTGTTGCACTGAAAACATTAGGTAAAACTACCTGTTTTTAATAACTGCAAGTATACAGTACACTATAATGACTATTACTACAGTTTAGTGTTCCTGCCAGAGGTTTTCACACCCATCATGGCTTTTGAGCTACCAGTGCAAATGCCAACACAGTGAAAAAGGAAAACTTATTAGTATTACTATAAAGGCAGTTTTGACATAGCACAGACTCCCTTCAGTGTCTTAGATCTGCAGAGGTCCATGTACCACCTTTTAAGACTGCCAGCCTAAAGCGTGGAACAGAAATCAACCATGAGAAGGACAGCAGGTACAAATGCCAAGAGGGCAAAGAAACAGTGTGCTTCGGGAACAGAGCTGTTTGGACTGGTTGGTGTGTAAGATGCAAAAAGAAAGTGCTAAAACATAGTGTAGGAAAAGCAATTAGCAGCCTGAGAAGGGCCTCCAGAGCTAACATTCTGTCCTTATAGCCAGTGGTTCTCAATCTCTTTTCCTTCTGTGTAACATACCACCACCAGGTTAACTCCTGCTGCTATCACAGATGAGACTAGGGGCTGGGATACTGTGGCCAGTTCTAAACTACACTTCTAACTCTTTCTACTCCATTCAAAGAAGTATAGAGAAATACAAATGAACGAAAATCTTATTTATGGATGGATAACTTCAAAATAACCAGCTTAAATATTATAGGTACATTAAATATAATAAACAGTAAAAATATTATACCTACAAAATACACAGTTTAAAAATGATTATAAACCAGCACAGGCACAGAAGAAGAGAAAATTCTTCACCATGTTTTCTCTTCTAGTACACAACACAGTCATGTGTCACTCAGCAAAGGGGATATGTTTTGAGAAATCTATCACTAGGCAATTTCATCACTATGCAAACATCAAAGAATGTACTTCACAAATTAAGACAGCACAACATCAATAGGTGACATAATCTTATGGGACCACTGCTGGATATGTAATCTGTTGACTGAAGAATCATTATGTGACATATGACATGTTTTCTTCTTGAGAAAATTTCTATCTTATGGGAAAGTTGCAAGAATTTTAAAGTTTTTCTGTATACACTTCACTCAACTTCCCCAAATTATCAACCCAGGAAAATACAATAATCAAAACTAGGTAATTAACACTGCTACTATACTATGAACTCATCTAACAGACTACTCAACTCTGTAGCTCTGATTAGCCTTTAGATAGCATTTTGTGGGCCCAGGATCCAATACAGGATCACACACTGCATTCAGTTGTTGGTCTCCTAAAATCTGGAACAGGGCCTTTGTCTTTTTTTCTATTGTGACATGTTTTAACATTAATATTGTTGACCCATCAGAATTTCATTTGGCATAAAGTTCTAGTTAGCCAGCTTCTACCTCTCAAAGGCTTGGCCAGCTGTCCTTGTATCAATTTTTGGACAATCCAACTTCTCCCCACTGATCTAAGTTGCGCTGGTAGAGTTTGCTTCTGAACTTCCTATTCTGCTCTATTTAAAATCTGTGCTTTTATTTTTCTATTTGTTAACTCTTACTAATAACAAATTACCTGGAAGCAAATATCAGACCTCTGGGTTTTTTGGAAGCCAATTATGGCAACAGACCAAAGGCCAGGCTGCAGTACAGGCAAGAAAGGTTGCTTTCACTGCCTGATTCCTCGATGCTGGAGACCGAGGAGCCAAAACAGACAGAATATCCTCAACTGGAAATAGCCTGGTGGTCAGCCAGAGCACACAAGAGCCTTCAGTGGTTGTTTCCAAAGCTGCTGATCATCAGCAGCATCTACAGACGTAATCTGAGATGGATTGGGAGGCTGGTGGAGTGCCCTCTGGAACCTTAGTTTTCAAAAGCCCATGGGTGATTCGGATGAAGAACCAAGTGGGGGACCACTGTCTTTGTCCATCCCTAATTTCTGAGGATCCCCATGCATTCGTGCCTGAGACTAAAATCACAGCATTCAACTGACAAGAGCTAATATAATAAAAGCCAGTTACCAGGAAAAGGTGAAGTCAACATGTGTATCCACCTCTAAGAGAACCAGCACTAGGTGTTTTCCTACATATCAGGTCATGATTTCTCTGAAAAGTAGGGATTTTTCCATCCCTACTTAAATACGTAGGGAAATCAGACTTGGATGATGTTCAAGAACATGCCCCAGAGCAAACAACTAATGGTCTGGCTGGGAATGCAACTGACATGACCCGGCAGGTAGGTCTTAACCAGGAGGGTGAGTCACATATAACCTCTATGAGAGCACATATGTGGACCATGCCCCTCACCCTGGCTGTCTCCCCAACTTCGCACAGTGTACTGTTTGCTGAAGCAGATAAAGATTTAAAATTCATTATCAGGAAAACCAATGACCCTAGAATGACCTTAATATACGCTTGAAAAACAATATTTGGAGCACCTATTCCTAGAATCAAAAGCCTTGCTTATTGTACCTCACACCAGTCTTTACTTCATCAATTGGAAAAATGACAGAGGTGAGCTCTAATATATGGGATCGCCGAAGACTTGCCAGACGCTCATAATGACTTCTTAAGTCATTGGTTTTTTTTTCTACCAGGTCACCAAGTTTGCGATTGTGCCTCTGAATCTTCTCCTTTTTCTCTTGGTGCCGTTGTGCTCGACTATACAGCTTCTGGTTCTTTTCCTTGGTTTTCAGAAGGCCTTCAGAATCTAAAATGTATAAACACCACACAATTACCTCTGCAAATAGTTCCTGTGTGCTGCAGTATCTGTGTGTGCATTAAGTATCTTTCTGAGGATCTCTCAGCCTACCTATTCAGTTGCAGGTATGAGATTTCCTTCTAATGGTTTTACTCTTCCTTAGATGCATCTCTTTACCATTTCTACTCAATGAGAACGTCTTAAAGATTCAGTCTCATGCAGCAAGTTTATCCCTTTTCATGATCTCTACTGAGCTTTTACAGGTGTTCAAAGGAGTATGTTCAGCCATGGTGCTAAGTCAAGACTTTTGGGGACAGTTTCAAATCTAATATTATAAACCTTCACAGGTGGCAAGAAATCACCATGGTCACTACATCTGCAACCAGTGCAGATCCAGAACATAGAGCTGTCCTTTTCATCTCCCTCAAAATGGCAAAACTTTTTTTTTCCTTTTAGGTTTTAGAGATTAAACACAGGAGTGTTTTACCAATGAGCTATATCCCTACCCCTTTTTTTTATTTTGAGACTGGGACTTATAACATAAGTCTAACTTGTCCAAGCTGGCCTTGAACCTGCTATCTTCTTGTCTTAGCCTCCTGAGTCATTGGATTACAGGCATATGCCACTAAGCCCAGCAAAATGTGAAAACATTCTATCGTCTAATCTTGCATCTTTAAATAAATAAGTAACTGATTGCAGCACAGATAAACTCAACCCTGCAACGGTTATATAATTTAACTTCCTTATCTATGCCAGATATCTGTATTTAACTATATTGTGAAACTCTAAAACTGAAAAATTGTGAAGTGAGTCATCAGGCTTTGTAGTTTATCATCTGTGCCCTTTCTTTCATACCTGTGATAGTCCAACATCACAGGTTAAAAACAAACAGACTATTGGGTGGCATGGTCTTAATTCATGAGCTGAAACCAAGATCACTTCTGGAATCTACTCCTTCAAAATTTTTCACAAAATTGTGAGAGTATGGCCTAGAAGGTGAGAATAAGACCTCATTTACAGAGCAACAGTTCCCTACCCTGGCAGGCAGCCATACTACTCAAAATAAGGCCCATGGACCTGGGATGGCCTGAAAACTGTTTCCAATCATGGCCAGAGAACAGGCCTTGCTGGTGGCCCTGGGTTCCATCCCTAATACCCATGGCGAGCAATGGAAGAACATAAATTCAGAATAATCAATTAGAATCATTTTTCTTCAACAGGGTAACACAATATTGCCACAACGTTCAAATGTGTGATCATTTTTCTAAGTCTAGGGGGATCCCAGGATTTTCTATCTATAGTTTAACATAGTCACCAGGTGACTGATGATTTGCTAGAAACAGAAACCATTGTCACAGACTGCACTACTTTAGAACCATGTTTTTTATTTTCTGTGGCGGGTGTTTTTGTTTTGGGGTTTAGGAACCTGCTAAAAAGAGCTGACCAAAGCTCACAACTTGCTTATCAGAGAAATGTGCATGCTCAGTACATTCTACACTTCACAAATAACTTCACAAACAGATGGCTGGTGGCAAACCCTAGTCTGAACACCATGGGAGGATAGGGTAAAAAGGCAAACTAATGTTAAGTAATGAGTGCCTATGCTGCTGTGGAACCCAAAACTTGGAGGAATGCAAGCCAAATGGAGTGGATCACTGGCTGGCTGTAGCTCTGAACACCACTCACTCCAAGCTGTCCTGCTTCTCTAGCTTGCAACTCCACACAAGTTCTTTATTAGAACGTTTTCAAAGGAAGCTTTTACTCCATTACGTGCCACTATAAAATACTTTGATGCTTCTGAAAGCATCAAAGACAAAGGGATCACGAGGTAGAAGGTGACTCATTCTAAACTTTAAAACATCCATCTTCAAAAATACATGTTTCTAAGGATGTAGGATTGCTAAAAGTACTCAAATTTTGACAACCACTTAAGAATGAAGTATTCAAACGTAATGTAAAATCTGTACAGATTAAAATATGTAGGAGATTCACTAAGAGGAAAAAGTCAGTATACTGTGCTTCTGGCATGAGCTAATGATTATTATAAGTGAATACTAAGTTAGACCGAGTTTCCTATTAACTAAGGAATTAAAAGTATTTGCTCCCATTTGCTTTTTCATTTTGTGATGCTGGGGGTCAAACCAAGAGCAAAGCATGTGCTCTACCACTGAACTACATGCTTGGCCCTTCCTTTTTGTTCTCCTTTCCTTTTTGTAGTACTAGGTATTGAACCCAGGAGCCTGTATCACTAAGCTACTACTAAGCTCCCTAGTTGTTGTTGTTCTTCTTCTTCTTCATTGTTGTCATTGTCGTCGTCGTCGTCATCATCATCATCATATTATTATTATACTGGGAATTGAATTCAGAGGTGCTTTTTTTAAAAAAAAAAAACACAATATCTTTATTTATTTTTATGTGGTGCTGAGGATCGAACCAAGTGCCTCACATGTGCTAGGCAAGAACTCTTATCATTGAGCCACAACCTCAGCCCCAGAGGTGCTTTTAACAACTACATCCCTGGCCCTTTTTTACTTTGAGACAGGGTCTCATTAAGTTGCCTAGGGCCTAATTTTCTGAGGCTGGCCTCAAACTTGCAATCCTCCCATCTCTGCCTCCCTAGTCACTGGGATTATAGACATGCCACTCACTATACACAGATTATTTTTTATTTTATTTTAATTAATTTATTTAATTTATTTTTTGGTAATAAGAATTGAAATTCAGAGCACTTAACCACTGAGCCACATCCTCAGCCCTTTCTGTTTTGAGACAGGGCCTTGCTAATTTGCTGAGGTCAGTTTTGAACTTGCAATCCTCCTGCGCTGGCCTATGGAGTTGCTGGGATTATGGCATATACCATCATGCCCAGGTGAGCACTTCCTTAACTTTAACTAGGAAGAATAGCAGGTTCCTGAAGGGCTCTAAATGGTATGTTTATATAATTCCTTATATGAATGTCTTATAAGAAGAAGGGAATGCAAGTACAGGCTGAGCATACCTGATAAATTTATTAATCCCATGAAATTCCACATAAGCCCTTTACTAGGACTGGAGAGAAGGGGGGAAATTACTTACTTTTCTTCATTTCTTCATTTCCTTTACATATGGTTTGTTTTAGCTGTTCAATCCTCATCTTACAAGACATTATTTTCCATCTCTGGAAAAAAGCATATATCAAACAGTGATCTCTTATGATTAATATGATTATCTAGGATCACTACTTATTTTCATGCATATATTAGAAAACATAATAAAATGAGCAACATAATCATATCTAGTATAGGTATCGTAACTATGGTAGATTACAAAAAAGAAAATATTTTTCTGGTTCAATGCAAAAGCTGCTAGGAAATTGAGAAAGAAATTCACATAGTTCTTTTTCCATGTATCAATGAGCAAAGAGAAAAATGTTGAAAATTCTTAACTTGCTCTGTCCAGTATACAGCTAGCTCCTAGTCACATTCGGCTATTTAAAACTCAATTAAAATTACATCAAAGAAAAATACATCAGTTTCTTACTTAGTCTACCCACGTGTCAAAAGGTCAACACCACACATAGCTAGTGCTATCATTTTGGAGGGTGGAGACAAAGGATATTTGCATCATTACAAAAAGTCTTATTGATTCACTGATCTACACTTTGAGTGATGGTTACTAAGACACTATTAACATTACTGTATGATCTCACACAGTAAGTAAATTATTCCTATGCAGGGCATAGAAATAAAAACTGCACTAAAACCAGTTTTATTTTTTAAAGTGTATAACAAGTAACAATTTTCTGAAATGCCCAGAAAATTATGTGAAACATGAAATTGACTATTTATTTTTTGGCACCAGGGATTGAATCCAAGGGCATTTTACCAATGAGCCACATCCCAGCATTTTTTAAAATTTTGAACTGGGTCTTGCTAAGTTGCTGAGGCTAGCCTTGAACTTGCGACCCTCCTGCCTCAACCTTTCAAATTACTGGGATTGCAGGTATGTGCCACTGTGCCCAGTGAAATTACCTTCTTATATCACCAGGAATGGCACAGCCAGGTAATAGCTACCCCCAACATGAATAAAAGATAAAAAAAAAAAAATTGGGACCATACTTTAAGTTAAACAGTATGATTATTTTCTAATACCTCCATAAATATGGACACTTAAAAGCTTACAACAATGTTCCAATGTGTATAGCATTAACACTTATCAAGTAGTCTACGGCAAAAGACACAAAACAGGCTGTAGGGAAGTGACAGAAGGGGAACTTTTATTCTCTCCAATGAACCCAAAGAGACATTCAAGAACAGATTCAGCTGGGTGCAGTGGCTCACACCTGTAATCCCAGCAGTTTAGCAGGCTGAGACAAGAGGATCAAAGTTTGAGGCAATCTCCAGCAATTTAGAAAGGCTCTATGTAACTTAGCGAGACCCTGTCTCAAAGCAAAAAAAAAAAGGGGGGGTGGGGGATGTGTCAGGGTAGTTAAGCAACTCCAAAAAAAAAAAAACAATGGACTCAGAGGGACTGACAAGTTCAGAAATAAATTGGAAAAGAGTTATCTTCACTGCTGGTGTGTGTGTGTGTGTGGGGGGGGGGTGCTGGGGATCACATCCAGGTGCACATGCTAGGCAAGTATTCTACCACTGAGCTACACCCCTAGCCCTGAGAGATTTTCATTCTAAAAAGTAGTGGTTTTTAAGAATCAATACTGACTAGAAATTCTAGCCAGAGCAATTAGGCAAGAGAAGGAAAATACAAGGGATAAAAATAGGCAAGGAAGAAATCAAATTATCACTGTTTACAGATGATCTGAAACTAGAAGATCCAAAACACTCCACCCAAGACTGCTATAGCTAACAAACAAATTTGGCAAAGTAGCAGGTTACAAAATCAACAGCTTTCCTATACACCAATCATGACTCTGCTGAGAAAGAAATCAGGAAAACAACTCTATTCACAAAAGCCTCAAAAGAAAAAAAAAATTTCAGGAATAAATCTAACCAAGGAGATGAAAGACCTCTATCTACAATGAAACTACTCTACAGAACATTGAAGAAAAATATTGAAGACCTCAGAAAATGAAAAGACTTCCCATATTCATGGATGGGCATAATTAATATTGTTAAAAATGTCCATACTATCAAAAGCAACATTCAGATTCAATGCAATCTCCCTTAAAATATCAATGGCATTCTTCACAGTACTAGAAAAAACAGTCCTAAAATTCATTTTGAAGAATAAAAGACCCAGAACAGCCAAAGCAATTATAACCAAAACAGCATTGCTGGAGGTATCACAATATCTGACTTCAAATTATACTCAGAGCTATAGTAACAAAAACTGCATGGTACTGGCATGAAAACAGAAACATAGATCAATGGTACAGAATAGAAGACACAGAGTCAAACCCACACATCTACAGTAATTTGTTCTTTGACAAAAGTGCCAAAAATAAATTGAAGAAAAGATAGCCTTTTCAAAAATGGTGCTGAGAAAACTGGTTATCCATATGTACAAGAATGAAGCTAGACCCTTTTATTTTCCCCTCCACAAAAATCAACTCAAAATGGATCAAAGACCTCAAAATTAGACCAGAAACAATGCAACTTCTAGAAAAAAACATAGGGTCCACACTCCAGCATATAGATATAAGCAATGACCTTCTCAATAGGACCTCTAAAGCTCAGGAAATAATGCCAAGAGTTAATAAATGGGACGACATCAAATTAAAAAGCTTCTGCACAGCAAAACAAACAAACAAATAATTGAAATGCAAAGAGAGAACCTACAAAATGGGAGAAAAATCTTTGCTAGTCCTTCTTCTGAGAGGATTAATATCTAGAATATACAAACACACACACACACACACACACACACAAAGCAAGTAACCCAATTAATAAATGGACAATGAATTAAATAAACACTTCTCAAAAGAAATACAGTCAACAAGTATATGGAAAAATGTTCAATATTATCAGCAATTAGAAAAATGCAAACCAAAACTACACTGAGATTTCACATACTAATAGCAATCAAGAATACAAACAATAAATGCTGGAAAGGATGTGGAGAAAAAGAAACATTTTTACACTGTTAGTGGAACTGTAAATTAGTACAACTGCTATGAAAATCAGTATGGAGGTTCCTCAAAGGACTAGGCATAGAACCACCATGTGACCCAGCTACCCCACTTCTGTATTTATCCTAAAAAATTCAAATCATCATACTACAGTGACACATGCAAACCCATATTTATAGCAGTACAATTCACAATAGCCAAACTACGGAACCAGCCTAGGTGTCCATCAATGGATGAATAAAGAAAATGTGGTTTTATATACACAATGGAGTTTTATTACTGGTCAAATTATATTGTTATATCGTGTGCATGTATAAACATGTACAACAAATCCCATCATGTACAACTAGAATGCAGATATTTTAAAAAATGTAAAAAATGGCAATACTGAAGTTTTTGACAGGAAAAATAGAGAATTTAGAAATATTTCCCACAGATTTTGTTTATTCATTTCATTCACAGCATAAGCAATATTCACCTTTATTATAAATATTCTTTGTAAAAAACTATGCATGTGTAAAAAGGTATGCATCATAAAAAAATTATGATTATTGTGTGTGGTGTGGGAGAATCAAACATTGCAGAAGGAAAAAAAGAAATGTGACTGTTAGCCTGTTTCCTCTTCCGTAGTGGAATCTCTGTGTTCATGTATGTGTATGCTGTGCTCGGACCTAGGGCCTCTTGAATGCTAAGCACGCACTCCTCTGCTAAGCTCAGCTCCCAACCCCAAGAGGCCATCCCCAAAATTTAAGTTTGATGAGTATTTTTTCTTTTTAGAGAATATTTACATCTAAAATACACTCGCAACAACAACAAAATAAAATACACACAACAAATGGAATCATACTTTAGCTTCACCTTCCATTTTCATTAAAAAAATGTGTCTTGGGCTGGGGATGTGGCTCAAGCGGTAGCGCGCTCGCCTGGCATGCGTGCGGCCCAGGTTCAATCCTCAGCACCACATACAAACAAAGATGTTGTGCCCGCCGATGACTAAAAAATAAATATTAAAAAAATTCTCTCTCTCTCTCTCTCTCGCTCTCTCTTTCTCTCACTCTCTCTTTAAAAAAAAAAAGTGTCTTGGGGGCTGGGGTTGTGGCTCAGTGGTAGAGTGCCTGCCTAGTACATGTAAGACACTGGGTTCGCATCTCAGCACCACACAAAAATAAATAAATAAAATAAAGGTGGAAAAGAAAGATGCTGTAAAAAAATGTCTTAGACATACTTCCATACTGACACATGTAAATCAATCACTTTTTTAAAAAAAATCTTAAAAATTTAATTGACATGGTAATTGTATATATTTATGGGGTTCAGTGAAAGTGACCTTTCAATACAGAAATACAAAGACCACTTTTTTTTTTTTTTAACACCTTCATACTGTGATAGCTTTTTATCTCCTACTGATGGATGAACATTTAGAGTATTCACACATTAACTTTACCACCAGGGATGCGGATAAAGAAGCAGGCTTCTTTATCCATAAATCTATGCCTTTAGGTGCATTTCCTTAGGAAGAAAATGGCTGGATATATGATATGTGCTCTTTAAAAACTGCCACAAAACTGTCCCCAAATCAAATGTGCTCATGGATACTCCCACCAACATGGGATGGAAGTTTTAAGAGTTGTCGCTTTTATCAAACTCCTTATTTCCTATGTTGTTTTTCTCAGTCTATTAATTTTGTTTAGTGTTTTTAACACAGAACCTTCTAACTTGTATATATAATCTGTCCAATTACTTTACCCTGTGGTTTATAAAGATCCCACACTCCCCCAGGTTACAAAAATACTCCTGCATGCTTTAATATTTTTATAGGTTTACATATTTCATTTAATCACTGATCCACCTGGAGTGTGTTTACTATGAATAATTTTTGCAAGAACAATAGGCCATTGCTTTTGTGTTTCTATATCTACACCAAACTTCAGTTACTCTTTGATGGCTCCACAATTATATGCCCATATTCTGTTTTGGGAATGTAGGTGAAATGTCGGAGAGGGCTACATAAACATATTTAAGAACAGGACTGCCAGGCTTGAGCCTCTCTTTCTCACTCCACTTTTTAATAAATCTGTACTTTGCCTGTTTAAAAAAAAAAAAAAAAAAAAGACTTCCAAAAGTAATAAAAAATAATTTAAATTCAAAATTACTTTGAAGCTTCACCAACTTAAAAATATGTGGCCTCAGGTATAAAGAATATTAATAGAATATTAATATAAATTCTTCTTAGAACTTACCAACTGATCTGTTATCCATTTTCCTTCCATAGCTTTTAATACCCTGTAGGGAGAAAAAACAGAAAACAAATTCTTAATAGAATTTTGTGAAACTTGGAAGTGTATAATCAACTTTTTAAAATAAGCTGGGTGCAGTGGCACATGACTATAATTCAGTGATTCAGGAGGCTGATGCAGGAGCATCACAACTTCAAGGTCAGCCTCAGAACTTAGCAAGACCCTGTCTCAAAACTGGCGGGCTGGGGATGTGGCTCAAGTGGTAGCGTGCTCGCCTGGCATGCGTGCGGCCCGGGTTCAATCCTCAGCACCACATGCAAACAAAGATGTTGTGAACTAAAAAATAAGTATTAAAAAAATTCTCTCTCTCTGAAAAAAAAAAAAAAGGACTGGGGATATAGCTCCATGGTAAATTGCCCCTGGATTTAAGCCCTAGTACCACAAAAATACATAAGGACTTAGAAATGGCTAGAAATACCAAAGTGGGACTTGGTATTTCAAATGTTTCCCAAATTCCTTGTTCTCCATAGTTCTCCTTTGCTCTTTTCTTTTTGTACTTCTAACACTGCCAAGAGCCTTACTATAGACATCCACAATAAAGTTCCATGAAGTTCCTGTTGTCTTCAGTCATAATCAATAATTCTCAGTCATAATTAATGATGCTGTGCATGGTGGCACATGCCTGTAATCCTAGCAGCTGGAGAGATGTAGGGAGGAGGATCGAGAGTACAAAGCCAGCCTCAGCAAAAGCAAGGCACTAAGAAACTCAGTGAGACCCTGTCTCTAAATAAAATACAAAATAGGGCTGGGGATGTGGCTCAGAGACCGAGTACCACTAAGTTCACTACTCCCCTGATGCCACAAAAAATAATGATGACAGCTGTAAGAGAATTCATAATCTAAAATATGATGCTTACTTCCCAAATGGCACGAACCAGCAACTCTAAAATTTTGTCCTATGGAATAAAGTATTCTATGGGAAAAAATATATAGTTCCTGTGATCCAGTAATAAAGAAAATGTGTTGAGTTAAATAAATTCAAGCAGGTTTCTCTAATGAAGAATATTTTATTTGTTCACCAATGTGTTTATTCAAATCACAGCCAACTCTCTTTAGAGGATCAGACCCCACTTTGGGATTCACTGGCAAAAATGTCAATTATTTTTATCTGCAGAATTAGACCTCCATGTTGGCCTACTTTAGGAAGCCTTTGGAGAAAACCCCTATAAGGGGCAGTCACATTCTGAGATACTGAGCACAGGCTTTCAACATCCAAAATGGGTAAGAAAATAATTCAGCCCATAGTAATGAAGTAAATGTGAAACTTCACAGGAGAAAATTTAATGTTTTAAGATCTCTTCAAAGAAGCTGGAAATGTGATGGTGCATATCTGTAATCTCAGCAACTCAGGAGGCCGAGGCAGGAGGATCAAAAGTTCAAGGCCAGCATAGTCAATTTAATGAGATCCTGTCTCAAAAGAAAACATTTAGAAAGGACCAGGGATAAAGCTCATTGATGGAGTGTCCCTGGGCTCAATCCCTAGTATTGCCCCCCCCCAAAAAAAACAAAAACAAAAACAAAAATTCTATTGAAAAGTGGAATAAAATACCTGAAATTGAGGTTGTCTTGAAAAATATGGGGCATGTGGAATCATGTTTAGATAATAGCTACTTCCCCAAAATACTAGAAGTAGCTAATTATCAACCTAGTAACATCAGAATAAATTTCAACTCTACTAGCTGAGATTAATGATGGAGAGAGAGAAAAGAAATTATTTCAAAAAATCTAAACTAGGCTGGATACAGTGGTACATGCCTGCAATCCCAGCTACTTGGGAAACTGAGTCAAGGAGGATTACAAGTTCAAGGCCAACCTGGGCAACTTAGACCTTTTCTCAAAATAAAAAGGATTGGGAATGTAGTTCATTGATTGGACCCTGGGTCCAATCCTTAGTTCAACAACAACAACAAAAAGAAAAAGAAAAATTCTACAGGACAATTCTTAAACCTAGGAGGTGAGAGATTCATTAGAATACTCACTCACATCTCAGATTCTCAGGCCTTGCCCCAGACCTACAAAATCAGAATGGCTCAGGATATGATTCTAAGAATCTGCATTTTTAAAAACTGTTATCTCAAATGACTGAATTCTGACAAAGATGATCTGCAGACCACACTTGGCCCAACACTGGACAGAAGAGGAGAGGTCAATGAAAGCACCAAGATCCTATGGGAGCCACTAGTATCAATTTAAGTCTAAGCAAGCCTACTATTGTGAGCCCACATGCCACACGTCAATAAGAAAGGCATGGGGTTTGATTCATCCATCCAAACATTTGCCAAACACCTGGCATACCTACTGTATGCCAGGCACCAGGTCTGGGGCTGATGTTTTCTAGAAGCCTGATATCCCCTGCTTTACCTTTCTCAGATATACTCCTTTCCCAAACTTTAAAAGACTATGCACTAAACTAAGTAAGTTAACAAACATTATATCTGCATACCTTAGCAATGAATTAAACCAAATGGTGACAGATAACCTCCACAAATCAAAAATCAAATTAAAAAACTCACTCTTTTTGAAATTCTTCTTGCTTGCTCTTAAGTTGACTTAACCTTTCCTTCTTGTCAATAAACCTGTAAGAAAAAAATTCAATGTTTTATTTAATGTTCATTTTTTCCCAGTTCATTGACATTATACAGGTCCCTGAGAGTTGATCATTTCTGTGAAAATGACACAGTTCTTAATGTAACAGAGATCCTCAATAGGATGCACACAGCTAGTTGCTGGGTTTATAAAATGTTTACAAATTCTTTCTCCCAACAGGTTAAATTATTTTTCAAAGGATGCACATGAGAATACTAAAATAAATTTGAATTCAAGAAAATTTAGACTGTCTTTTTTTTTTTTTTTAAAACAGTACTGGGGATTGAACCCAGCCAGCACTTACTTCTGAGGTAATCCCCAGCCCTTTTTAAATTTTCTATTTTGAGACAGAGTTTTGCTAAGCTGCCCAGGCTGTCCTTGAACTTTTTTTTTTTTTTTTTTTTTGGTAATGGTAATTGAAGCTAGGGGCACTTTAACTACTGAGCCATATCCCAGTCCTTTTTCATATTTAGAGATAGGGTCTCGCTAAGTTGCTGAGGCTGGCTTTGAACTCATGATCCTCCTGCCTCAGTCTCCTAAATTGCTAGTATTACAGATGTTTGCTACCATGCCCAGCTGACCTTGAACTTTGATACCCCACCTCAGCCTCCTAAATTGCTGGTATTACAAGTGTGTGCCACCATGCCTGGCTTGATGTTTCCATTACAAAAATAATTTTAATTATATAATTATCTATAGTCCCCCTATAGTGCAATAGCACATCAGAACCTCTTACTTCTATTTAGTATCCACTGACCACCCTCCCTTGATACCTCCCTCCTCACTACTTTCTCTGACTCTTGTAATCACCATTCTACTCAATTTCTATGAAACTAACCTTTTTAGATTATACACATAAGATCATGTGGCACTTTTCTTTTTGTGCCTAGCTTGTTTCACTTAACACAATGATCTCCAGTTCCATCCATGTTGTTGTTAATGCTTTCTTCCATTTTAATATAGTTAAAAAACTTCCCTCTGCTTGTTTAGCTACAGCCTAAAATTTTTGATGTGATATATTTTCATTATCATTTAATTTAAAACTCCTTATTTTCCAGAAGATTCCTTCTTTGCCCCATAAGTTATTTAGAAGTGTACTACTTAGCTTCCAGATATATAGGTTTTTTAGGTAATTTATTGTTACTGTCTTCAAATGTAACTCAGATATAGGCACGGTATACTCTGAGACTTTAATGTTTCATAGTGTGTCTAATGGCCTTGCATATGGTCTGCCTCTGTGAAAGTTCCATTTGCACTGGAAACAATGAGTGTTTCACAGCTATCGGGTACAATGTCTAAATTGTGGGCTACCTGACAGTGTAAAAAAAAATTATTCAGATTTTTCACATCTGTGCTGGTCAGTATGGTGGCCACCAGCCACATGTGACTACTAAGCACCTAAAATGTGTTCTGCTACTTAATTAGGACTTGGGGGATAGAAAGTATGACTAACAGCATGCAACTAATTATGAATTGAGCAAACAGTGGGTCACTATTTTCAAGGGGACTGGGTAATGACACATGCAACAGTAATATGGTATTGAGTCCAAGAATAGGCTTTTAGCCATCTCCTGAATTCCTAGTATAAATGAAAACAATTTAGCAGAACCATCACAACCCTAAAAATAATCTGGACAGAGAAATCTCTCTAAAATATTATTTCTATAACCCTTACTTTGAAACATACCAAAGACATCAACTTCTAAATGTAAAGGATAAAATGATATAATTGTGACCCTACCGTTTAATAGTCACTGAAAATGTATGACATATTAATCAAAAAAGCAAATCAAGTAATATTATATGGAATAAGATTATAAATTTATAATGTGACAATTTAAATTAAATCTTTAGTTCCTCAGCTGCACTGACCACACTGCAATAGGCACCCTGACTTATTGGGACAGTATGGACACAGAACAGTTCCCTCACCACATAAAGTTCTACTGGATAGCACTGCAAAGTCCATAAGGTGGCAGCCGCATGAAACAGTATTAGGTCACTCAGAAAACAATATGTAAACAAGCCCACAGACTATCAATTGACTTATCAGGTATTTTCTATGTGCCTAACAAAGCATCCTCCATAATATTAAGAAATCTAATTATATATTCTTCTGTTCACTGTGCATTCTCAAATGTATCATTTGTTACATGCTTCCACTTCCTTGTATCAAAAATGGCAAACTAATGTGATATTTTACTTCTATCTCACTAAGACAACATGGTGATTTATGTTCTGATACTCTGAAGGAAATTACAAACTCAAGACTGTCCAACCAAGCAAGAGACACACAAGAAAGATAAAATCTTGCTCTCTGGGTCTATAAAAATTTTGGGGGGTCTGTTGGAAAAATGCCACTGTGCCCTAAAACCATGTAGGATGAAAGACAACTATGTCCGGCTTCACCCGGAGCTGGCTCATTCTCATGGACTTTGTTAGAAACACACCCCCTTTAAAAACAAACATAAGATAGCAATAGCAATAACAACAGATAACGATTTCTACTGGATCAAATACTTTGTGAGTCATGTTAACCCTCATGAAGGAGAATAAAAAGAGGTGGCACTAACAAAGCTAGCCAGCAGATGCTATCATGAACGTAGCTGGGTCCACATGACATGTCAAGTGCTCACTTGTTACACTCATCCATTCTTCGCATTCTCCAACCCACCACTCATGGAAATGGACTCATCCCACCATCCTGTGTGTTTTCAATATGGTTTACAAGAAAGAACTAAGAAGATAGTCACTACATTCAAACATATTTTATCTTAAAAGGTGGGTGGAGAGAGGTGGATTTATGTTTTACATACTGTTTTGCAAGTTGGGTTTGTTTTCATTGAATAAATATCATTAAAGTTACATAAACCCTTACCCTTTTGTTTGTTTAATGATTCTAGTTTTTGTGATATCTTCTGAAAGAAATCTGCCAGTGAACCTGTTCCATACAAGGCATTTCCTGTAGTTTCTCTTCCAATTAAAAAATACCTTCTTGATGGGTGTGGTGGTGCACACTTGCAATCCCAGCAAACTGGGAGGCTAAGGCAGGAATTGTGCAAGTTTGAGGCCAGCCTCAGCAACTTAGCAAGATCCTGTCTCAAAATAAACAATTAAAAGGTCTGGGGCTGGGGTTGTGGCTCAGAGGTAGAGTGTTCACCTAGTATGTGCGAGGCCCTGGGTTCGCTCCTTAGCACCACATAAAATGAAATAAAGTTACTGTGTCCAACTACAACTAAAAAATAAATTTAAAAAAAAAAAGGTCTGGAGATGTAGTTCAGTGGTAAAGTATACCTGAGTTCAATCCCCAGTAACAAAAACAAAACAACAATAACAACAACAACAACAAAAACCCATATCATGTACTAAATTCCTCCATACTTGTAAGATTTAAGGTTTTTTGCTCCCTAAAAAATTACTCCCTAAATTGACTTTGTTGTTTCCTAAATTCTCCCATATTTTCATGATTTATTTTTTCCTCATTAAAAAAAAAATCACTCCCTTAGGCTGGGGAGTAGCTCAAAGATAGAGCACTTGCTTACCAAGTACGAGGCCCTAAGATTGATCTCAGCACCACCCATGCAAAACCTACTCAAAATTGACTTTCATAGTGCCCCTGCAGTAGGGACTGATGAAAATTAGGAGAGGGTTTGGTCACAGAGCCCAGTGGTATGAGAGAGCACAGAGCCCAGTGGCATGAGAGAGCACACAACCCAGCTCAGGTCTCAAGAGGGAGCTTTCTGGGAGTGATACCTTTCCAAGCTGAACTGTGAGGATGAGTTATGGTTGGCCCTGTTAAGGGAAGGAAGGCATTACAGGCAGAGGGAATTGGGCTTTGCAAAAAATTTCTGTCTTGAACACCAAAACATTTCAATACACCAAGCAGGTAACAGGGATACAATATGCTGTTAATGAGGCAATGATGAGACCCTGATTCCACTCTGCTCCCTAGCTATAATCAAGAGGGCTGAGTGGATCTATCCACAGTTCAGACAACTCACATCAATCTATCCTATACTACCAGAACAACAGCACTAGGCATTCACTCTATTAGCATTCCATATTATTAATTCTGTACTAGGGATAATTAGCACCATAACACCTGCAACTTACTGAGCACTTACTATGTTACATGCCAAGCAAAACACCTTTCATAAGATAATTATAATCCCTCTACCTGCCTGCTCGGTCCTTTCACTCATCTTAGAGCCACATGTATACCCTATGCCTAAGGTTATGGCAATACTTCAGTCTGAGAGACACTACTAATGTATTTAAGAAAGACAAAAATGACACATTATATACATGTACTGAAATGTCACACTCCATAAACATGTACAATTATATGTCAAATGGACAAAAATGCATTAAAAGAAATTCCTCTGAGGTAGGCCTGGAGGTGCATGCCTATAATCCAGGGACTCAGGAGGCTGAGGCAGGATCCCAAGTTTAAGGTCAGCCTAGGTAACTAAATTAGACTTTTTCTCAAGATAAAAAATAAAAAGGTCTAGGGATGCAGCTCAGTAGTACAGTGCCTCTGGGTTCAATCTGCAGTATTGGTGATGATGGTGGTGGTGGGGGAATGGCAAATGAAGGCCTGAAAAAAATACACAAAATCTTTGGAACTATAATGCATTTGAAGGAATCAAGGAAACAGATCAGAGATAAAAAGAGATTTGTTTGAAGGTGTCAGTCAGTCATAATAGCAAAATATTGGAAACAATTTTAATGTTCACTATGACAATTATGATGGCTATGAAGGAGACTAAAATATTTTATGGGAAAAGATGTGAGTATGTTTTTATGACATGCTTTGTTTCAAGAAGCAGAACTATATACATGTGATATGATTCTAAATATATATAAATATCCACAATACTGAAAGGAAGTATAAAAAATAAACAGCTGTGAAAATCTGAGTAATATCTATTTCTTTCTGTATGTGCTTCTGGACAATTTTTTTATATTAATTATATATATCTTTATAAAAAGGTTTAAAAAAAAGAAAAAAGCATCAATCAATTAAAAAGTACTCATGCTCTCCTTCTGAGGATCAACCCCACTATAAAAAATATATATATAATTCCCCCACTGCATCTAAAGTTCTTGAGACAGATCATACCCTTTCCGGTTTCTTAAATATGGAGGTGGAGGGGGGCAAGTGAAGAGAATTAACTTTCAGCTCAGTGGGAGAGAATTTCCCAGTCCCTGATTTTGGCACAGGTTGCTGTAGAGTGTTAAATGACACTTTCTCTGCTTCCTGGATGTGACCTCCTGAGCAGTTTTCCTCTGCCACTTCCTTCTGCCATGATGTTATGTCTCTCTTCCAGCCCAGAAGTACAGAGTTGACCAACCATAGACTGAACTTCTGAAATCAAGGTATTAAGATTCATTTAAGAGACGCTCTCCCCACACCAGGAGGAAAGGAATAACCTTATCTCTGAAGACATAAAGACAGAGAAGAATCTGAACAACAGGTCTTGCAATTTCCCCCAGTTTCTTTCTTTTTTAAAATTTTTTGTAGTTGTAGATGGACAGAATGCCTTTATTTTATTTGTTAATTTTTATGCAGTGCTGAGGATCGAACCCAGTGCCTCACATATGCTAGGCAAGTGCTTTGCCACTGAGCTACAGCCCCAGCCCTCCCCCCAGTTTATTTCCACTAGATCATACTCTTTTGTCTTAAATCATATTTCTGACTGACCATTCTTGCTCAAGACTAAGCATAAAAATACACAGGTTGAAAAAGAATAAAAATCAGACAGTAAGAGCTGGGTGCAGTGGTGCACACCTATAATCCCAGCAACTTTGGCAGCAGAGACAAGAAAATCACAAGTTTGAGGCCAGACTCAGCAACTAGTAAGAGACCCTCTTAAAAAACAACAACAACAAAAAAAACAACTGGGGATGTAGCTCAGTGGTGGAATGTCCCTCCTCCCCAAAAAAAGGAGAAAATTAGTTAGCAGAGCCTTCTCTACCATGTTATGTGCCAAAGCTACTGAATAAATAAATAAATAAGTTTAAATAAAAATGGCTGAAGAATTAAATATTTATTGAAATGGAATACTAACATGGTAAGAATTACTTGTTATCAAATTTTCATTTATTTTTGGTGCTGGGGACTCTCAAAAGTTAAGCACAAACCCTGCCACTGAGCTACACCCAAATTCCTTCATCCTTAAATTCGTAAGGCATTCAAAAATATGAAAAACATACTCCAGTGGTAGGAAAAGAGGTTAATAAAATAGAAATAAACCATTTTCCAGTTTCCTCACTTGTAAGATAGGAATTACGCTTATGTTTTACTTGGCTATAGAGATTAAATAAAAGAAATGTGAAAGTATCAGGTTCAGACACTTGGCACATAACATATGCTAGTCTCCCATTTGTTCACTGCAATGAGTGATTTTTACATTTTACTACATATTAAACTGAACTACAGAATCAGACCATGTGAAGAGACTAAAGAACTGTGAAACTAGGGATAAGAGGGTCCTAATACCTGCTGTGTCTGCACATGTAAAAAGAATGTGCTTTAAATGTCACTATTCATCTTACTCTAAAGCATCCTTTAGAAATGAAAATAGAAAAATTCATTTTTGTTTACAAAATAGTAAACAGAAAAATAAAAGGGAACATTTTGTATAACTTATTTTTCATGAAGTGGCTGAATGATTGTAACTCTAGATTTTTAAAACAGGAATTTTACAGTTGTAAAAGAGTAAAATAGAAAAAACAGATGTAAAAGATGTTTATGTATAATAGATGCAAAATAAAAACTACCCTTGCAAAATAGTATGTATCTATATATCTCATTTCAGCATAGATATGCAAGAAAATATTGAGACTACTCCTCATCTAAAATAGAGATACTGCTACATGGTAGGATTGAGAGACTTTGTATCTAAGATGTTTGGACATTTTAAAATCCCATATTTATAAAATTGCATTTTACATGTTTCATCAATATAAAAATTCAAACTAATCAAATTCAACCATATTTTGAAGAAAAATAGACACCCCCCCCATAAAAAAAAAGTTTCTGAAATTTTAAAGAGAAGCAAGTTGTCACAAAGTTACTGTTTCCCAAGTGGAAGACCCACCACCAAAGTGGCCTTCTGAGATTCAGGGTTACAATGTTTATTTGAGGAAGGTCAACTCTGGAAGAATTCAGGAAAAACAAATTTATCTGAAACATATTTTAAAGGGCTAAATTTAGAAACACTCAATAAAATCTCACATTAATACCTTTTCTACGACCCAGATCTCTAAAGCATCTTGCTCCTTTTTGGCAATTTTTAAAAGAAAACCCAGACCTCTGAGATATGTCACTGACTGCTCTGCCATACTCGGGTAAGCACCAGGCTTTCAGCAAGTGTCGATTTCATCAACACATCAATTCAGTACTTTCCCTACCAACAGCAAATTGCAAATCCCAGGATTATTTTTATAATCATACTTTATGCTTTATTTTCCGTAAGTGCTATATGGCTTTGGTGTTTGAAGAAGACTTTAGATTATGAAAACTCTTTTAGGTTATGACAGGTTTTGAAAACACAGTGTAGATATGATGAGCACTGGAGACAATCTTCTGAACGTTGGGTCTGGGGATAATTAGAACCTGGCAAAATAACAGATGGAGCTACCTGGAGGTGAGCGAACCCTGCCCCAGGAATCTTCCCACCCTGGTAGGGTGCACAGGCTCAGGGCACTGGCTTTCTGGATTCAGCCCCAGGCCTTGGCTTAGTTGAGCTTATGTAACCCTCTGAGATATAGCTCAATCTGTGTAACAACATGATATTGTTAAACTCAATTTTAAAATACAGTTCAGATTTAGAATTTAAGAATTAGCACAGACCATGAGTAAATCAGCCCCCAAAATGCTGAGCCTTGGATTTCTATCTTTAAAATGGGTTCATAACTCATGAGGGTGTAGTAAGGCACAAATGAGCCAGTAAATGTGAAACCTTTTATAAATTCTAAAAGATATCCAGTGATACTGATTAAAAACAAAAACTGTATTTTTCCTGTAATCCCAGCAGCTTGGGAGGCTGAGGCAGGAGGATCATGAGTTCAAAGCCAGGCTCAGCAATTTAACAAGGCCCTAAGCAATTCAATGAGACCCCATTTCTAAATAAAACATAAAAAAGGGCTGGAGATGTGGCTCAGTGATTAAGCATCCCTGGATTTAATCCCTAGTACCAAAAGAAAAAATGACATCCCTCAAAAAAAAAAAAAAAAAAAAAAAAAAAGACCCTGTTATTTTCTTAGCAAATCCACATTTTGGGGGGGGAGACACTAGTGATATGCTGCATGGGATGTGATGACAACTTTCCTAAAATACATAATCAGACAACAGTGAGTTAATAACCTCTTTCTAAAGATGAGGAGCCTAGCCACCCTGTAGGGTTTTTCTGCTGAAGCAGCACACAGAACTGAATTCTTAAGACAATAGATTTTTATAGGTCACCATGAGTGACAACCAAAAAGATACAGGAAAAGGGAAGGGCAATATCTAAAGGATACTTTCTGGGTACTGGCTGAGACTTCTCCTACAGAAACATCAGCATCAGCACAGAAATTTACAGTAACATCCAAATTTCTTCTCATCTTTTATCCTATCTATCAGTTTGCTTAGTGCCTGCATTTCTGTTTCCTGGAAAAAGTATAATCATAATACCCACATAGTTCTAAAATGTGTCTTTTTAATCCATACTTGAAAACTTGCTGGTTTCTAAACCAGCAGACAGGCCGAGCTTGGTGGCATATGCCTGTAATCCCAGTGGCTCAGTGGCCAAGGCAGAAGAATCACAGGTTTGAAGCCAGCCTCAGCAATCTACCAAGGATCTAGGCAACCCAGTTAGTACCTATCTCAAAATAAAAAACAAAAGGATGTGGCTCAGTGGTCAAGCACACTTAGGTTCAATCCCTGGTAACAACAACAACAACAACAACAACATACCTGCTGACAGATTTCTCAGATCTCATTCCTGGCCCCATTCCTCCACCTATCATGAACTGATAACCAATTTCTTGGTTTGGGGTGGAAAGATTACTCAACCTACCAGTTATCTATGCTGATAATATCTATGCTTAGAATGCTCTTTGAGTCAGATAAATGTATAATCCAGAAAATTACACTCCTGTTAAAAGGCCTGTAATTTTAAACTGTTCAGAAGTTACTACACCCAAAGATTATACTGCTTGTTATCATTCCTCTCCTAAGGGAACCTAAGTTAAAATGTGGACAAAAAGGCAGAAAAGAACATGTTGTTTTAAGACTAGGGGCAAGGAAGACGATAAGGAAGGATCTTGTGGGTGAGGATACAAAAGTTATGAGGTTATCCCACAAAACAAAGAAGGATTAAGTTTGGATATTTTTCCAACAAACCTATATGCGACATTCATACGGTTCACCGAAGTATATGACATAGACTCCCTTCTTGGGAGTTACAGGAACTATTGTGAGATAGATTTATTCAATACCTAATTTCCCTTGAACCGCTAAGCCATTAAAACTAGCAGTCAGTGTAAATCCTTGAGAGCAGAGACCCATCTTTCTCTGTAACTTGCCAGAATGTTTTATGCATATAATGGTACCCAATGAGAAACCATTAAAAATTAGTTGGCTATTAGGACAGTGGTCCTGGATCTCAAAAGATTCTTTCACCCTACTAGACACTGAGCAACATCTGGAAACAAAGAAAAACAAAACCCTCTTTTAAAGGCACATGGAGTTCAGAGATGGGAGAAAGAAGGGAAGCTGGTTGAACAGACCTCTGTGGCAGTCCTGTTACCCCTGAACCTCAAGCTCTCTTTTGTAGCTCCAAATTATGAATCGTTGGGGAATTTGCTCTCCATTTTTTCTGTTTGGTCAGGAAAAGAAATCCAATATAATAAATTATTTTTCTGAATATTCACTGTAATGCTAAAATTTGGCAAAGAATCTATATGTAAGGGTTTTTTTTGTTTTTTTTTTTGTTTTTTCAAGGCTGGGGATTAAACCCAGGGCCTCACACATGCTAGGGAAGCACAATCTACCACTAAGGTCCACCCCCCCACACCCACCTAAAGTTTTAAAAGTAGTTTTGCCTTTTCCCTTTCTTTGATCATGGTCTATGTGCCATCTCCTGCTGCTAAGTCATGCTTTCATGGAACTACATTCTGGATACAGATATTTTTCTCAAATAGCATTACACACCATGCCTACCACCAAACAAGAAATAAACTGAATGTTATTATGACAAATAATGGTGATAGATGGAGGTGGAAATCTACCTCATTGAGGAAGGTCAGGGAAGCCCTCACTGAGGAAGTGACATTTAAGTCTGGAGATTAAAGTTAAGGTAACAGACAAAAAGAAAAGTGATGTAAGCAGAAGGGACAGCATGTGCTTAAGGATTTTAGAGAAGGTCATGACTATGGAGCAGTGAATAAGAGGGGGAGCATGACATGCATTTTTTTTAAGTGCCTAATATTTGCTAGACATCCTGCTAGGCCCTTTGTATGCATGCTTTTATAAAATCATTACTAGACACTTGACACCCAATCTTTTTCAAAATGAAAAAGGCATAAGAGGTTAAGAAACTTGGCCCAAATCACATAGTAAGTTGTGGGATCTGGATTTAATTAGATGTAGCATGAATGCAAAGCTCACATTTTTAACTCAACCTTATAGCCAAAGTTAGAGAAGCAAGCAGCTGCCAAATCACATGGGGCTTCATATGCCTTTGCAAGGAGATTGGATTTTATTTTAAATGAAGTGGAATGCCATTGAAAGATTTAAGCAACAGTGGCATTATCTGCTTTACATTTCTACTGAAGCTGCTGTGAGGAGAGAAGTGGGAGGGGGAGTCTTGAGTAAAAGATCATTAAGTAGTAACAATGGAAAAAACAGTGTCCAGGATCAGAAGTGGACACGTTCAAGATGTATTCTAGTGTCAGACTGCATTAGGCCAATGACTTAGATGTAGGGAATACAAGAAAGGAGAAGGCTAACCTAACTCCAGGGCTTCTAGCTTTGGATCAGGAATAGTCCAGGAATAGATTAGTTGCAAAGGAGGGGTAGATTCATTCAATCATTTCATAAACCTTTATTGAGCTATGTGAAGATAGAACAGTGTACATAAAGTCTTGCCTGCATATAGTTTTACATCACTGGAGTGGGGGGCACAGTTAGACAAATTAACCTGTGAACCATCCAATGATGATAAGTGATACGGAATAAAGCAGGTTAAAGAGGTTACTATTTTAATTGAAGAATCCTAAAGAGTCTTTCTAATATATAAACAGGATTTAAACAAAACAAACTGTCCTGAATATTTTGGGAGAAAAGATTTTGGCAATCTGAATGTGACTGCGAAGGCCCTCAGAGAGTGTTCTTGGACT
Source organism: Callospermophilus lateralis (assembly GCF_048772815.1). Taxonomy (NCBI): domain Eukaryota; kingdom Metazoa; phylum Chordata; class Mammalia; order Rodentia; family Sciuridae; genus Callospermophilus; species Callospermophilus lateralis. Next base: position 74,774,308 of record NC_135307.1, on the reverse strand, counting down.
GACAAAGAGGCCAAGGTGGTAAAAGAAAGTAGGTAAAGAAGATAATGAGATTAGATCAGAGGAGGAACAGATGATACAGAACTTTGGTTGAGGATTTGGCTTTTACTTGGGGCAAAATGGAAAAGTGCTGACAATTTGAACAAAAGAATGAAGGAGTAGCATTACTCTGACTACAAGAAGGAAATTGCAATAATAGGGCAGGCAAGGGTGGAAGCAGAGACACAAGAGGCAGTAATCCTCTAGTGGATCATACCAGGTGATGGTGAGAGGATAAGATTCAGTACAGGTTTTGAAGAGTAGATAGGATTTGTTGATGAAATTAAATATAGCTGCTTAACACTGGAGTTAAAGAGGACTGGAAGATTTTTCTTTTTTGGCCTACATAAAGGAAAAATGACATTGGCATTTACTGAGTTGGTATGAGGTATGAGGAATATATTTATAAATTTAAAATCAAGAGTTCAGTTTGCCATATTAAGATGGGATACTTAAGTTTAAGGCTTGTGGCTCTTAAACACAGATGTTGAATAAGCAGCTGTTTTCTGGATTTCAGAGAGGTCCAAGTTGAAGATATATGACTGATAAATATGGGTGGTTGGTAAAGTCATCTAATGCATCATTGTGGCAGGTGCCAATTTTTTTTTAAAAATGTACATATCTCCTTAAAAGAGAAAAGAACTCCCATCTATGAACACAAGGATACTAGGAACGTGAACAATTCCCAAATCTAGAGGTTGTAGAGTCCAGTAATTAAATGCATGGGTATACAAATCCACATTGTCTGGGTTTTAATTCTGATCCTTACTCTTATTATCGGTATGAGGTAGGGCAAGGCACTTACTGTGCCTTGGTTTTCTCAGTAATAAATTGGGGATAACTTACTGGGTTATTGTAAAAGAATACACCGATAACTCTTTGAACATGAAAGTTCAGATATCTTACCATCATTGCAACTAAACTAGTGAAACAAAGTATGGGAATGGAAGACCCTACTGTTAATCATGCTTTTTCAAGACCTTTAGCAGGGCTTGTGGCTCTATTTAGATTCCAAATTGAAGCCATAACACATTGCTAAATGCAATTTTCTTAACTAAAGGCCTACAGCTCCGGATGTGAATTTTAAAACAAAGTCAAAACACCTCAAACTCTAGGCAGCCAAAATAATCTTCAGAGATAGGGAGGAGGGAAAGGGAGCAACCAGCTAGTCCTAGTTCACACACTGGAGTAAGATCATTTGATAAAAAGGCTTATCTGTGACTCGGACTAACAGGGCCCAAGTGTCTCTCAGTTATTTGATTCTCTCTTCATCTATCCTCTTGAGACAAATGATAATGACTGTGCTTCCGAAGATAGAAAAAGGTTAAACCAAGCTTTATGAATGGGACTATAGCAAAGAAATAGGACTCCCACTCTATGGCAGCAACAGGGGAGGACTTCTCCCGAGAACCACCATCTATTCCTCTTTCCCTAGTATCCAGTAGTACAGTGGGGTCAAACTCCTCTCAGTGATGAGAGTAATGGGTGAAGGAGAAACAGCGACCTTCTCTCACCCGACACCCCCAACCCCGACTCTGTTTACTGGCAAGCAAGCGCCGGCGTACAGCCACTACCCCTCCCCCGATGCCTGGCATCCGGACCAATACTAGGGGCCCCGGGCCCTAACCTCCAGTGTTTGATCGCCGGGCAAGAGAGACAGAGAAGAAACAATAGGGCCGTGGCGGCCGCCGTACCTCTCCCGGTCCCGGCCATCGAAGTAGACGAAATCGCCGCTCTGGACACACTTGGCGCAGGTCAGCCGCCGGCGGGTGGTGTTGCAGAGCGGACACCGCTCGACCGCCACGTACAGCCCCTCAGCGTCATCCACGGAGTCCACCAGGTCCCGGGCGAGCGTCTGGGGCCCGCAGCCAGGAGTCTCGGGCGCCCGGGCTCCCTTCCCACTGGGAGACGCCATGATGGCCTGAGCGCAGGGCCGGTCACGTGGGATTTTGTTTTCAACCAGGTGCATCCTGGGCGCGGAGGAGGGGCCTAGGAAGCGCGCTGGGTGGGCGTGGGTCTTGGAGGACCCCGGCCCACCTCGGCTGCCTCTTCGTCAACCTTCCGAGCCGCAGCGAGTTCTATCCACGGCGAATCCGCCAAACAAAGCATCGACTGCTGGACGAGGTCAAGGTTGCGAGTTACCGCCTCAAATTTATGCAAAAAATAGCTATACGATGCCCTAAGTATCCTGGGGGAAAGGAATGGGAAACAGAACAAGGGAATTCGATTTTCTAAGGATGCTTTTCAGTTTGGCTAAAACCACATGAAAAAGTTGGGTGAGGGGTTGGGTCTTGGAGCCAGGTAAAGTTTGGCTCACCCACCTACTTAATAGCTGCGTGATTTGGAGCAAATTCTTTAACCTGTTTCTTTCCTCCTCGTAAATGGATATAATTACAGTACCTCTCTAGTGCCATAAGAATTAAGTAGGTCCATTTAATAATCTCATACTTTGCCTCTATCAACCAGTGAAACCAACCAAACTGAATGTGTAGATCAAAGTTGTGTGTTTTTGAAAGCAATTCTAATAACTAATGGCCAACCTTCCTTCCCGACCCCATGTTCTGAAAGAATCTGAACTAGGTAGGTTAGGGTTTCCCTTCGAGTAAGTTTCTGGGGGTTAAGTAAGGTGGTGGGTGAGAAGGTTCGACTGTCTCTAAACTACAGGATAAAAAAGAAAAGTAGGTTTGTGGGTCAAATCATTTAGACCGATTCTCAAGGATTATTTCTGTAGAATTGCCACCGACTACTGCCCTGAACTTTCTACTTGGGAATTCTCTCCAAGTTCCACACGCAGAGACTCAGAACTGTCTCCTCGGTATGAAGAGATGTTCTGAAGCCATCACTTACAGTCTCTGCATTAGAGACTGAAGTGTCTCTTGAAGGACATAAGCAATGCCTCGTAGGTAATGTTAGTCCCATCCCTGTTAACCCGACATCTCCGTAAATGCTGGTGATGCTACAATCTAGTTAGGTCTTCAGTCTGTTCCCTTTGCACCTCCATCCTCAGTCTTATCTGGGTTACTTTAATACAGTTACTATGGACTCTAAGAGTATGCAGAAAATAATCTGTATTGTTTCCAAAATGGCTTACTCTAAACCTGAATGGTTCCTGAAAGTGAGATTTTTTTAATATTTTTTAGTTGTAGTTGGACACAGTACCTTTACTTATTTTTATGTGGTGCTGAGGACCAAACCCAGGGCCTCACACATGCTAGGCAAGTGCTCTATAGCCGAGCTACAGTCCCAGCCCAAAAGTGAGATTTTTTTTTTTTTTATAAGAGAGAGAGAGAGAGAGAATTTTTTAATATTTATTTTTTTAGTTTTTGGCGGACACAACATCTTTGTTTGTATGTGGTGCTGAGGATCGAACCCAGGCCGCACGCATGCCAGGCGAGCGCGCTACCCTTGAGCCACATCCCCAGCCCCCAAAAGTGAGATTTTTAAGTGACAATTTCCTCTGGATATTTCAAACAAAAGATTCAGGTTTCAGATTTTTCATTTTCAATTTTTTAGTTGATAGACCTTTATTTTTATTTATATGTGGTTATGAGACTTGAATCCAGTGCCTCACACATGCTAGGCAAATGCTCTGCCACTGAGCTCCAATCCTGGCCCTCAAACTTTTCATGTTTCACTTGCATTCCCACAGGATCCTTTATAGTGCCTTTATCTAATGGTCAAAATAATCTCAATATTTTAAGAAGAAAAAAATCTATGCTGCTAAGTGATATTACAGATATTAGTTTATGCAGTTATTTGCAATTTTATACATTGCTACATATTTAGAGACCACATGCTACTGTATTACATATTTAACAAAAACAGAAAATTGAATATCATGCTAAAATATTCTAATAAGGCCCTAAATCTTAAATTCTAAGAACAGTTTTCTTATTCAATTTTTAAAATAAGATGCAAGAGTCATTTTGAGCAAGAAATTTTCTTCATTTCTTAAGCATGTTTACTCACATAGAATCAACCACCCTGTGAAAAGCCAAATAAACTTGAACATCTACAATTAAAGGTGCAAGAATTCAGCTGTTGCTATGCTGGACTTATGTATATATTTCAATATAATGTTGAATAACAGGCTCAGGCTTTTTTAAAACCTTTTAGAATAGGATAGATGTTTTCAAATGCTTCATAGATCTCAGAACGTTCTTTGGCACCTACAAAGAAAACCATGTTCATTTAATCTTTAATATAAAAATACCAAACTTTTCTTAACATTAAAACTTAATTGTGTAATCTCCAGTTACTTTGCATATGATGAAATCTCTTGGAAGTCTCTTGCACTATATGGGTGTCATCTTTGGCCCCACAGAGGTTAAATATAGAATGTTCTATAAGTGTTCCAGGAACACAACCCCAGAGTGACTTCTTCAGCACTGTGAGCACTTCCTTTGATCCATTCATCTCTAGTTATTGTCTTGATTCCCTAATTTGACAAATAGATTTAGACAGAGTGGAGCTGTTCTAGAGTGTAAATTTTCAGTGTATGGGAAGGAATTGGAAATTTTGCACCATTAGCATTAGTCTTAGCTTTTAAGGGATCTTTGATTATACTGCCTAGAAGTTAACAGGGATAAAAACATGAATTAGTCTTCACCCTTGAGAAGTTAACAGTTCCTACTTATCTCTCACCACCATCCCATCACCTTCAAAAGTATATGCACACATTGTACCGTCATGATGGCACTTCTGATGTCTATATAGCTAATCATGAAACTTCTGACATTTTTGTGGGCAGGAAGCCAGGAAGGAAGGTGGTTAATGAAAGGAACAAAAATTTAGCATAAGGAGAAATGGAAAATAGCCAAAATTAGTACTATTCTTCCTTAAGAGCTATGAAGTTGGAGAGAAGAGGCTTCATAAGAGATTTAATTATAGTACTAATGAGGGAATTCCAAAAAGGAGTGCCAATAGAGATGAGAAGCACAGCTGTCAGGATTCAGAATCAAGGATAAGACATTTTTCTTAAAAACAAAAACAAAACCCAAGTGATTGCAAGAATGAATTAGTACTCTGGTATGTTGTTGATGGAAGTGCAAAATTGTTCAACTCCGGTGGTTCAAGAAATTAGGTGTGGTGGCACATTCCTGTAATCCCAGCACTTGGGAGGCTGAGGCAGGAGGATATCAATTTCCAAACTAGCCTCAACAACTTAGTGAAACCGTCTCAAAATTTAAAAACAAAAAGCTGGGGATGTAGCTCAGTGGTGAAGCACCACTGGATTCAATCCCCAAAATTAAAAAAAAAAAAAAAGAAAAGAAATTAAGGACTTAACACATGATTCAGCAGTTCTACTCTGGGGTAAACATCCTCATAAAACTGAAAACAAACTTCCATTTCAACACTATTCACAGTAATCAAAAGGTGGGAAACAACATAAATGCCTTTCAATACATGAATGGATAAAAATTTGTAGTACATATATAATAGAACATTAGCTATAAAAAGAAATGAAGTGTTGACATGTGGTAAAATATGGATGGGTCTCTAAATAAAACCAGACTGAAAAGGTCATCTGATTATATCTATATGAAATATCCAAAGTAGGTAAATCCATGGAGACAACTGAGACAGGTGGTGGCAGGGGGACTGACTCAGGAGAGGGGAATGGGGGGAAACTAATGACCCAGGATTTTGAAACAATGGAAATGTCTTCAACCTATATAGAAGTGGTGGTACATTCACAAAGTACAACTTTATGAAAGTATGAAATGCCACTGAACTGTTGACTTTAAAGTGGTTGCATTTGTTATATGAATTCCACCTCAAATTCTTTAAAGAAAGTTTATGTAATTTTAAGTTTTGTTGTTGTTGTTCTTATTGGGAGAGGCAAGAGCAAACGGTTACTTGTTTACTGCCAAGGAGTTTACTATTTGTGTCTGCACCCTGCAAGATGTGGATAGGGAGGGCAGAGAGATAAACTCTGTACCTCTGTAGCAAAGACTCAGCTGATTTTGGTTTCAGTACTAAAGTTTGGTTTTTATAAAACCAGTGTCTTTAGAAACTAAGACAGTGAGTTGGGGAAGAAGTAAAAGATTACTGTAAAAGAACCCCTTGTCTCTGGATTTATGTAAATGTTTGACTGGAACAACCTTCTTAATGTAGATTGAAGAAAGGTTACAGAAAACCTACCACATGTCCCCCCCAACCCCTTGCCCCCACTCCCCCCACCAAAAAGATCCACCTGAAACCAAGGCTCTCCTTTTTACATTTCACTGAGAAATGTGTTCAGGTGCAGCAATTTAAATAATGATGTACTTTTTCTCCATAACACTTTTTAAAACCATGCCCGAGCGTATAACATTCAAGCACAAAGAACATACCATCTAGAGTCTCCTGGGAACCAGAAAACACCCATTGCCAAAAGGGAATGGACACTGGAGTGGTCATCATTTTATAGCATAGGAAAGTGTCTTTAAACACAAAAGGGCTGTAGGAAAACTAGCTTGTGCAATTTCTTCATTTTATAGATTGGAGAAAAGAGCAAGAAATCAAAGTTATCTAAATCATAAAATAGTTTCTGTGGGCTGGGGTTGTGGCTCGAATGCGTGAGGCACTGGGTTCAATCCTCAGCACCACATAAATAAGTAAAATAAAGATATTGTGTCCATCAAAAACTTTAAAAAATTCTTTTAAAAAATAGCCGCTATGGTAGAAGAGGTCATGTATCAGGGTTTCTTCCTTTACACCAAACGTCAAATAAGCATCTCTAATACTGGTAACTAGGTGTTAACTGAGAGAATTTAGTTAATTTAGTCAAGTTTTGGGGGGAGGGGTGTTAAGGATTAAATCCAGAGTCTTGGGCATGCTAAGCCACCATGTTCTACCACAGAGGTAGGACTCCAGCCCAGTTTAGCCAAAAAAAAAAAAAAAAAAAAAAAAAATTTGGCAGGGAGGAGGGGATGTTTCTGGGGATCAAATCCTAGGCCTGAAACATTCTAAGTAGGTGCTTCACCACTGAGCTACATCGAAAGCCTTAGTCAAACATTTCCTCACTGAAATGCTGACATCAAAATTTAAGGGAGGGGCTGGATTGTGGCTCAGTGGTAGAGTACTTACCTAGCATGTGTGAAGCACTGGGTTCAATCCTCAGCACCACATAAAAATAAATAAAGGTATTGTGTCCAACTACAAAAAAAAATATTTTAAAAAATTTAAGGGAACTTTAATTTGTTCCACAATCCTATTCAAATCAAACCCCCAATTTGTAGCACCAGACTAATTATATGGCCCTTGCCTTTTAAGCAAATCATACCATTGTTTTTCTTAGGCAGTAATGCTGCCACCGTGGGGAATAAACACTATTCCTAACCTTAGTGACAGAGGTGGAAAGGAGATTCTATGGCCTGGTACACTGGAGAAAGGGCTGGCTTTGAAATCAAGTAAGGGCTCAAATGCCAACTCTACTTGTTTTAACATAACAGGCAATTATTTAACCTCTGAGTTTTAGTTTCCTTACCCATAAAATAGGTACAATAGGCTTTATCATAGAGTTGTGATAAGGGTTATATGATTATTGTTTATGGAAAGTCCTCTGGAAGCCAGAACATTTTGTAAACCTTTTTTTTTTTTTTTTTTTTTTGGTCCTTGAATATACTTCAAGATAAGAGAAGCTGGGAAAGCTGGTCCAAGTACCTGACTTCTTACTTGGTAAGAGCCATTGTCACATAATTTGCATGTCTCCTTCATCAGGGCTGGGTTCCTACCAGATACTAAATTGGATCCTCAGCACCTAACTGTACAAATACGTGGTATGCACCCCAAAATAAGCATGGCATTTGTCAATAAGGGTTGCCAGCACATTTTCATGTCTTAGCCAGCCCATGTATCAATCTCCAATACTACTTGGACTTCCCAATGCTATTCTTACCAAGAGTAGAACTATCCATTTTATTTTCCCTAAGTGATGCCACATTTGTGTGCACACAAGTTCAAATCTTACATTTTTTTAAAGAAGCATTAAACTCCTGAGAGTACTCATTTTTTAGTACATACCAACTTGCTGTATGATTGACAGACATGCTGTGTTCCCTCTGGCCCACTCATTCATCAGCTCTGCCCTTTTCCTGCTGTTCCTGACCTATTTTCCAAGAATCACTGAGCTATTGAGGCTGACCCTCAATAACAATGACCCAGCTTCTTAGTCCTTTATTTTGGAAAGAACTAAGTAAATGTGAAGCATTTTACTAAATCCTCTTTAGACATCCTGTTCCCATCAGAGCAAGGCATCATAACTAAATTCTAGTCTTTTTCAACTTTACGGAAACAACCAGGAGAGTAGGATTGTTTTGTCTTTTTGTACTGGGGATTGAACGTAGGGACACTGAGCCATATTCCCAGATCTTTTTATTTTGAGACAGGATCTTGCTAAGTTGCTTAGGGCCTCACTAAGTTGCTGAGGCTGGCTTTGAGCTTGTGATGCTCCTGCCTTAGCCTCCCAAGCCATTGGGATCACAGGTGTGCACAACCACACCCAGCTAGGTTTATCAAAGATCCTAACAGCTAATGTTTACACCATATGTGGGCACTGTTTTCTGCTTCCTCTGAACACTTAGGGAGTTTCTATGGTTGCCTGCATTACACATATGAAAACCAAAAAGTGGAAACTTAAATTCCTCTGAAGTCATGTGGCCGATAAATGGCAGAGCCTGGATGCAAACTGGACAGTCAGTCTCCAGTGTACATCTTGGCCATCATACCTGCTCCCCCTCACCACTAAGTATTTATCATTCCCTCAGCTGACAAGAATTAGAAAAGAAGCACACAGGAGACCATACAGGTGTTATCACAGATCTCTAAAGAGCTGGTTGGCCTTGTTAAGGTTACTAAATTTCTCCATTGTCTCCATTTTATAGGAGAGGATACAGGTGTAAAGTTCAATCTCAGAGATAAATAGACCCCATGTACAAGTTGCTATCACGGTGCTGGCATGAGTGCCCAGCACCTGTTAATTATTACACCTGATCTCAGAAGTGAAAGTTGACTTATTTGCTGTTTCTTGTATATTATTCCAGCAGAATAATGAGGCTATTAATTTTTTATTAATAGTGAGGCTATTAATTTTTCTGTGGTCTAAGGAGAAACCTGGGTCTTTAATGTCACATCAGTAACAGAAAATGAGGGAAAACAGTGTAATCTCATCCCAGGTACCACTGCTATCTGCCACAACATGAGATGATGATCAAGGAGCATAGCAGGGCCTTTTTGTCCTTAGCTCACTTTTTATTAGAACATTCAGATGTAGCCCTAGGACATGGTGGCTGCAGCTTTGGCACCTTGGGAGTGAGAATTTTACAGGGGTTATTATTTTCTAAGCCAGGAGCTGTAGCACAATCCTGTAATCCCAGCAACTCCCAAGGCTGAGAGGAGAATCACAAATTGGAGGCCAGCCTCAGCAATTTAGTGAAGCCCTAAACAATTTAATGAGACCCTATTGCCTTCCTCAATTAAAAAAATTGAGGATATAGCTCAGTGGCAAAATGCCCCTGGGTTAAATACCCATAACAACGAAATCCTAAGGCCCTGCAAGTGGCATGTGTTACAGTGGTTTCAAGTAGCCACACATTTGTATTATGCACACTGTTTTATAATTCTAGGGAAAGACTGGGAATCATTTTCTGCAAACTCAGAGTGAATTTGTAACTCCAACACTTGAAAATTTTCTAGGCAAAATATTTGTTCTTGTTGAGACCATACTTTCAAAACATCTGTGCTGAGACCTGATCTTGCCATGGTGTCTGAGGCCACATGTGAGCCTCTAGGACTCTGTTGAGCACCCTATCCAAGCATCCCAGCTTCTGCTTACAGGCAAGGGTACAAAGAGGCTGCCTTGGTCCCTTTTCCTGGATGTTTACTTGCCCTAAATTGGGCTCTTCAGTTTTTAATTCTTTTACATTTTAGAGGAATGTAGGTAACTAAGGTTAATGAATAAGGAACATTCATCTCTAAAGTTGAGGGGAAAGTAGCCTAAATCTTGTAGCTCTAAGCAAAAGTAATTTAAGACAATATGGTATAAACAAAAGACAATATGGCATTAACAGGTAAAAACCCAATGAATGATAACTATCCATCAAGTTAGTAGTAAGTCATGGATTGACTTTACTTCCCAATAGTACAATTTGAATTTCAGTTAAAATATTCATCCCCTCTTTCACAAAAGTGATGATCCACATTTGCAAGGATGAAGAAATTGTGTTAAGAAAGCTGGGTATAATGGTGCAAAGAATGAGGAAATTTAGGGCTGTGAACTGGTAGAGCCCTTGCCTGGTATGCATGAGGCTCTGAATATGATCCCCAAGCCCTGAAAAGAAAAAAAAATTGGAATTGCTTATTTTACTTGCTTAACACAAGATTTTGTGTGTATTGGGGATCCAGCCCAGGCCCTGGAGCATGCTAAGCAAGTGCTCTACCATGTAGCTATATCACCACTCATTTTTATTTTTAATTTTGATAGGGTTTTGCTAAAAACCTTGAACTTATGATCCTCCTGCTTCAGCCTTTCGAAGAGTTAGGATTATAGGCATGTGCTAACTAACATACCCAGTTTGCTTACACAAGTTTTAAGGATGTACATTTGTTTGCTCTTCAGGATTCTGTAGTAATGGCATAACTTGTGATTTGAAACTTGCAGGAAATGTGTAAATGAGTTTTTTAAATTTAGGTTAAGTGGGAAAGCCATTTTTTTCCTGCCTCAGCCTCCCAAGTCACTGGGATTATAGGTGTGCATCTGGCCATGGAAAACTGATCTGAGAATATTTAAAGAAATCTATAATAGGAACTTTAGTCTGTATGTGGCAACGTGTACATTTAATGAGATTGATTCATAATGATTCACACAATATACGTGAAAGTATACTTCAAAAAAATCTTGAAAAGTTTCTTCCTATTAAGTAGGATCCATATATGCCTCCAGTATCAGTACTACTCAATTTACTTAGCAGGCTTTCCCCTTCCTCTAGGATATACATGCTAGTCACTGGGAAGTCCCAATACTCCTGAATCTAAATTTGTGACATCTGAGGAACTGTAGTTTTGTTCTAGTCAAAAGAATCAAGTTTCCAAATAGGCTTTACCTGCTTTGAAGACAGTTATTTCTAAAAGAGCAAACTATATAACCTTATGAGAGTTATAAAAGACTTTTTAAAGCAAACATTCCATTCTGCTGGATGCCAAGTTGACAACAATTTTTCTTAGTTCAGGTAATACAAAAATCTTAGGGTGAGTGAGTACTGGGAATTCAACCCAGGTGCACTTCACCACTAAGCTACATCCCTAGCTCTTTTTATTTTTTATTCTGAGACAGGGCCTTGCTAAGTTTCTGAGACTGGTCTTGAACTTGGGATCCTCCTGCCTCAACCTCTTGAATTGCTGGAATTACAGATATGTACTACTATTCCTGGCACAAAAATCTTAATTTTTAAAGAAGGGATAAGTTTTTTTGGAAGAGTAACTGCAAGAGGTGATAAGATAGAGAAACAAGGAGGGGAAATTGGATCTTTCTATCAGATATAAAGAACAAGAATTAAAGATTCATGAGGATAAATGCAGTAGGATTGCAATAGGCAGAAACAGACCCACATGAAAAAATAAAAGTCAAAAATCACAAAGAGAATAAGAATGTGCAACATCGATTTGGGTGGTTATTTGGGAGTGGGATGTGAAACTCAAATTTGGCTCATGCTTTATAAACCCGACATTCATTTTGGGAGAAGAGTAAAATACAAAAAAAGTCAGATAAAACTAGGCAAAAACAGCAAACTTTGGTGAAATTATATGGAAATTCAATCATTTACCTCAAGAATTTTTTTAAAGCCTTCTTTATGTAAAAATTGGTTAAAAAAAAATCAATTAAGGGGAGCCTAGTGGCGTGGTGGTACATGCCTGTAATCTAGCAATTCTGGAGGCTGAGGCAGAAGATTCAAGGTCAATCTAAGCAATTTAGTGAGGCCCCGTCTCAAAAAATTAAAAGGTACTGGAGATGTTGTAGTAAAGCAACATCTTGTGTGGTAAAGCACCCAAGTTCAATCCCCAGTATCAAAATAATAATAATAATTAATTAATGGAAGAAATTCACAAATATCTTTAAGATTATGATGAATTAGTACAAATTCCAAGGGGGGCAAATAACTAAAACTTGACAAAAGGGTATGTTATGTACACACTATTTACATGAAAAAAAATGCTACTTATTGGCTATATTGAAAGCTATCAATTTCTATTTCTGATTACTAGTAATGTTAAAGTAGTAAGATCATTTCACTTACATAATTTAAAAAGTTTTCTACTTTTTTTGTGTTGCTGAGGGTTTGGCAAAAGATACTTAGATATATCGCTGGCAGGAATGTATGATACAGGAAAACCATTGTATACCTTTAAAAGAATTTGGCAATTTATACTAAGAACCTTGAAAGCAGTCATATCCTCAGAAGTTCCATTTCTGAGTGTCCACACTAATAATTCTGCACAAATTAAAATAACCAAATGTTTGTGCCATTTATAGGTAGCAAACAAAAAAGAAGTTCAAGTATCTGACACTGAGAATAATGTTGATTCAACAACTTGCTAGAATAGGGGTCAGGAAATGTAGGTCTGCTGGCCAAAGTCAGCCCTCTATTTTTGTTAGTCTGTGAGCTAAGAAGGATGGTTATGTTTTTAAGGAGAAGCTGGGGGGCAGTGATCCATACCTGTAATCCCAAATACTTGGGAGGCTGAGGCAGGAGGGTTGCAAGTTTGAGGCCAGCCTGGGAAACTTAGTAACATCCTGTCTCAACAAAGGACTAGAGATGTAGCTCAGTGGTATAGCACTTGCCTATCCATAAATTCTATGAAATTCACAAAAAAATATACAAGCCCATTCTCTGTGTGATTTCCATAGCTGCTTTTGTACTACAGTGGCAGAGTTCAATAATTCCAAGAGAGACCCCATGGCTCACAAAGCCTAAATACTTATTATTGGTCCCTTATGGAAAAGGCTTGCTGACCTGTCTTAGAACATTGTTTAGCCATTAAAAGCCATCATAAATATTCATCAAGCTACTTATTAGTAAGCAACAAGCTATTTATTAAGCTACTTATTAGTAAAATCTTAATAAAATGGACTGAATGTAAAGATGAAAATATATATAAATATATCTGTGTGTATGTGTGATAAAAGTGTTATCCTGAGGACACTTTTTTTTGGCATACAGTACTGGGGTTCAAACCCAGGACCTTGTGAATGCTAGGCAAATACTCATCTGCTGAGCTATGTGCATACACCACCCCTCAAAATGACACCCATGGGGAAAAAAAAAGCCATATTGTTTTAGGAATTGGAACCACCAGGTGATGTTATATTACTTTATAAATCCCATTTTACCAATATTCTATAGTAGGAAATTACCTTCTTGGAACAAAGCTATTTAAAAAGGAAAAGCAAAGCATATACATAGCTATTGAATTCTGTGAAAGTCAGAAAATAATTTTAGAACCTACCTGTCAACACAACTTTCCCAGACACAAAGATAAGCAACACAATTCGTGGTTTTACCATTCTATAAATAAGGCCAGGAAACAGTTCAGGTTCATAACTATTAAGACAAAAAAGGAAAATGTTAAAAATAGCACTATTCAGCTACTTTCCACAAACATTCAAGACCCAGTATATTAAGCAGTTGTAAATAAGTGCTATTTAAAAAGCCAAAAAAACAAAAAGAAAAAAAGTACTTTTAGTTATCTTGATAAAAGTAGTATCCTGAGGACACTTTTTTTTTTTTTTGGGGCATACAATACTGGGGAATCAAACCCAAGGCCTTGTGCATGCACTTACCCAATGAGCTATACTCCAACCCTGAGTATAGACACTTCTGGCAGTCAAGAACAGAATTTTTGGTTATATTTTTTCATTTTCAAGTCAGCCTAGGTTATTAGAAATTGAGGTAATTTAGGGCATCAGATTTAATGTATTATGATCTTGTTGATTAAAGTTCTCCACCTTTCAACAAAAGCCTGCCAATAACAGTACATGAATACAATTTTCTGGATTTTCCAAGTTCCTAATAATCAAAAGTTTTAGTGTTTTTTGGTCCAGATAGGGCCTAAAAATTTCTAGACCAGTGATTTTTCTTTGGACAATTACTATGTAAAGAAAGATAACTAAACTATCCCGAGTTTGTAAAATTCAGAATTTGTTCCTGTGAATAGTAACTCATTCATATTTACTACCAAATGTAATCTGGCTTCTACGGGGCAAAAGATGATAGGACTTAAAAACCGCCTCTCTGTACCCCAGTCCAAACAGGACAGAGTCCATAAAGAGGTTGAGAAGCTGCCCACATGGAAGTCAGGAGATAAGAGGAGGCTGATGAAATGTTCTGATAAGTGGATGTTGATCCATAATGGGAAGGGCAGGGGAGTGCACCTGGGAAGAATGGAGGAACTTTGAATTGGACAGAGGGGAGTGAGGGGAGGGGGCACCAGGGTAGGAAAGATGGTGGAATGAGATGGGCATCATTACCCTAGATACATGCAAGATTGCATGAATGGTGTGACTCTACATCGTGTACAACCAGAGAAGTGAAAAGTTGGCTCCATTTGTGTACAGTGAATGGAAATGCATTCTGCTGTCATGTACAACTAATTAGAACAAAAAAAAAAAAAAGGAGGCTGGTGAAGTAAAACTATTCTCAAAACAAAGGCTAATGAAGAATAGAAAAAAGAAATCTGATATAATGTACATGAATATTTGCATTTAAAGGGTAAACCTAGACCACACAGAGAAGCTCTGTTTAGTTCTACAATGAATAAAATCCAAAACAGATGTGAAACCTCTTATTAGCACCAGAAAGATGCACTGCAGTTGTGATGTGAGCCTTGTGTAGGGCATAAAAATCACCATGGTAGACCTTTCCTCTGGAACACCACTCTGCCTTACTGCAGAAAATATCAGGATTCCCATCTACTTTCTGCTTCCTGGTCTTCAAGAGACCATAATACTAGCTGAGTCCTGAAAACCCTTCCAGAGCTTTGAGGTCCAGGCCAAGAAGATGAAGTCTGGGGAGGCAGAAGGAAAGTTTTCATCTCATCTTCCAACTGAATCTTAGGAATCTGAGGGGGAAAAAGTAAACAAGACCTTGGTGTGTAAATGGTGAACTGCAGTGGCAATGTTCAGTAATTCCAAGAGAGATCATTTACCTTCAAAATCATGGTTGTAAGGTAACCAGCATAATGAACTCCCGATTAGATATTTAGTTTATTATGTTTCATTCTATAAGAGAGGCTGGGAATATAGCCAAGTGGTCAAGGCCTCCGATTCAATTCCCTTCTCTGAAAATAAATAAGGGCTAAGGCAGAGAAAAGGAGTAGTTTTCGTTAAGAAAATATTCCATACAGACTGAGGATATTAAACTCCTGCCAATTTCTTGGCCATCCTAACTGAGTCATTCTTCAAGTCTCATGTGAAAAACACTGACTAATGCATATCATAAAAGCTAAATCTTAGAATGAAAAACCCAGCAATTTTTTTTTTTTTAGAGAGAGAGGGAGGGGGGGGGGAGAGAGAGAGAGAGAGAGAGAGAGAGAGAGAGAGAGAGAGAGAGAGAGAGAGAGAGAGAGAGAAAAGTTTATTATTTATTTTTTAGTTTTCGGCGGACACAACATCTTTGTTTGTATGTGGTGCTGAGGATCGAACCCGGGCAGCACGCATGCCAGGCGAGCGCGCTACAGCTTGAGCCACATCCCCAGCCCCCAGCAATTTTTAAACTTCTGTTGAGATCATCTTTAAAATAAAAACTAATGAAGGTTAAGAAAAGCCTGACTTCCACTATCCCCATCCACTCTGTTAAACAGACTAAGTGTTCACTGGCAAAGAGAAGGTAAAATGTTTGAATGAAAGAACTTAATTTCAAACTTGATCAAGAGAATTTAAAAGCATTTGTGATTCTAAGCCAAGTTAGATGCGTTGGCCCAGGTGCATAGCCAAAGGAGTGGGGGAATTTGGCATTGGTCTGTCAACCCCCAGCATTGCTCTGAGGGCCAAAGCACGTAGGGTCAGAAGAAAAAAAATGGTGGTTCAAACAGAAAATTAGGTGTGAAGAAGACATGAAGGGTTGGAGACTTCCTTGGGAGTAAAATACAGTAAAGACAACATTGTGATGGAGGATACAGCTATAGTCACCAAAAGAGCCACCCCCAACAAAACAAGACAAGTAGGTACGATTGCTTTTTTAGAATATGCTACAACATTTTTTTTTTTTTTCATTTTTCTCTCCAACCCTTTCTCTGCTCACCAGCTGTACCCCCTCCTACTTGCCCAACCGGTATTGCACCCCTTCATTTCTTGCTGTTGCCATCAAAGTGTCTCGTGTTTTTTTAAGTCTGTCAATCAGTGAGTCTCAAACCAAAGGCCTCTGACCAGGAACACTGGCATCACCTGTGAGCTTTTTAGGACTTAAAATCAAAGTCTCTGGTGATGTTGCCCAGCCAGGAATGTAGACTCTAATAAGCTGTCCAGATGATCACTACACAATTTAAGCATGAGAACCACTTTTTCAAAAGAATGGGCCTATATGTGGATCCATAAGGACTCAGACACAGCATCTGAACCATCTAACCTACTGTGCCTCCCCCTCTTTTGATAACTGCTTTCTCTAATACTTTATATGCTAAGAGTGCAGTGCCTATCTATAATCCCAGGAGCTTCAGAGGCTGAGGCAGGAGGATTGCAAGCTCAAAGCCAGCCTTAGCAACTTAGAGAGACCCTGAATCAAAATTTAAAAAAAACAAAAACAAAAACAAAAAAACATAAGGGCTGGAGATGTTGCCCAGTGGTTAAGCACCCCTGGGTTTAATCCCTGGTATCCAAAGCAAACAACAACGACAAAAAAAAAAAAAAAAAAAAAAAAAAAAAAAATCCTATATATAAATAGCCCACAATGAGACCTCAAAATCTTGGTAAATGCAAAGTTAAGCTCTATAACAGTTTTGTCATACCTACTGAACTGCTGATGGGTTAGCACCAAACCCTCCAGCCTGATGGAAAATCTCACGTCGCAGCTTCCAACCATGTTCTGAATTTTAAAATCGAGAAACCTGGCAGGGAACCCAAGCTTCTGCACCACACGAGCATACTTTCTTGCTGCTAGTCGAGATTGCTCTTCACTGAGGAAAGACAAATATGATTAAAGACATCTTAACACCATGTCCCCTTTAATATTTGTGCCATATTTACATCATTCTTACTTTTACTCTTTATGCTATGTTTACCTTTCAGTGTTTGTTATGTAACTGTAGGTTTCAAAAGAACCTACCTCTCATAATTCTGTTCCTAGTATCTTGTCAAAGGTCTGATACAATGTACAGTTGTTCAACTGAACCATAAATTGTCTTAATTCTTCACCTGTCCCAAATAAGGTACTTTTACTTGTGTTATTTGATAATTGAACTATTCCACTGGTTCTCACTGTGTGTCCTCAGATCAGCAGCAGCACCTGAAAACTTGTTGGAAAGACCAAGCCCCTGGTTCCACCTTAGACATGCAGACACTGTGCGGGGGAACGCGCGTACTGGTATTAACAAGCCCTTTAGTGCTTCTGATGCTCGAAGCTTGAGAACCACCTATCTGTTCTAAAATTTAGGGTGTGCAACATTTATGGTAGAACAAGGACAAAATTTAAAAAGAAAAAAAAACCAGAAGGAAGAAAGCTTAGGTGCCAATTGAGTGGTACAGTCTTGAGTCTTTATGTAATAAAATGCTAAAAATGTCAATACATTTAAACCTGCCCAATTTTGCTCAGACTTTCTCATCCACCTCTAACTCCTGAAATGTCCTTAACAAGACCATGTCCTCCGCCAGTGGTAAAGTTAACTTCCATTTTGAAAAACTACATTTTGCCTAACTGACCCATTACATTTCTCATGTTAATGAATTCAAATTATAAGAACTAACATAGTTCTGTAGTTTGAGATACTATGTGTGACCATCACATATAAATTCCTCTTGAAGCCGGGCATGGTGGGACATTCCTGTAATACCAGCAACTTGAGTGGCTGTGGTAGGAGGATTGTAAGTTTGAGACCAACTTCAGCAACTTAGTGAGGCTCTAAGCAACTTAGAGCCTGTCTCAAAAAATTAAAAGGGACTGAGGATATTGCTCAGTGGATAGTGCCGAGTTGGCCTCCTAGTACAAAAAACATTCCTATTCAAATAACAGTTGAAAGTCTACATTGTACAAACATTAGAAAATGTGTTTAAAACCTTGAAATCTCATCAATAGTAATAACCACTTAAATTTTACCTTTTGCACTCTTCCCAAGCAAATACAGTGTTCTTTACTCTTGCTATTATAATTAAATAGATTTAGATAAATTTTTTTTGCATCACTGGTATTTTTTACTAACCAAATCCCAACAACTTACTTTAAAACTTAAGAACCCAAAAGATTTGGATAATAAATATCTCTAACTGATCTCACTATCCAAGGTTTTACCTCAGATTTTAGAAACCAAATTCAGAGGGGAAAGATTCATGAATGTGTGCATAATATGAGCATATCTTACAATGAAAGTTGGATAATGAACCTATAATTTAGTTGCCTGCTCCACAACCAGTCCAACATAACATGTGACCATCCTTCCAATTCAATATACATGTATACAGCTAATGCAATTTACTTTGACTTTAAATCAAAACATCAGGTTTTTAATTTGGTTTCCCCCATTTTAACAGTGCTGAAATGAACACCCTTACAAATATCTTGCATAAATGTCCAATAAAATTTTTTAAATGGAGATTTCTGGGACTAGGGATCCATAGATCAATTGAAGAGAAAGTCCAGAAGTTTATTCAGACACATGTAAAAAAATATAAAAAACGGTGGAGGGAGAACAGTCAGAATGTATATGGGCACTGACTAATGGTTTGAGAAGTCATTTTATATTGACAGAATTCTAGATCTGCTCCATCTGATGGATTTAAGTTAAAAATTCAGTCCTACAGTTGCACTAGCTCTATTTCCAGTGCTCAACAGCCACATGTGATGAGTGGCTATTCCACTGGACAGCAGATACAGAATATTCCCATCATCTAGAGAAAGCTCTATGGGAATCAAAATGTCAGCTACCCTTTCCCTAGTGAAAAGCAGGACCTGAAAAAGACAAGAAAATATGGAAATGTTTATATAATGTTGTGCAAGGGGAATGCCTTCCCAACATGAAACTAAACAAACCAGAAAAATTGGATAGACTATATATATACCCCAAAATTTTAATGGCACTTTAAAAAGTCACCATAAAACACAAAAGTAATCTGAAAAAA
Source organism: Callospermophilus lateralis (assembly GCF_048772815.1). Taxonomy (NCBI): domain Eukaryota; kingdom Metazoa; phylum Chordata; class Mammalia; order Rodentia; family Sciuridae; genus Callospermophilus; species Callospermophilus lateralis. Next base: position 74,754,969 of record NC_135307.1, on the reverse strand, counting down.
AAATATATATATATATAAAGTGAAAACAACCATAAAAAGCTATTAACAAAAAGTTGGGCACAGTGGCACACATCAATAATCCCAGTGACTCAGGTAGCTGAGGCAGGAGGATCACAAATTCAAGACCAGGCTTAGCAACTTAATACCCCGTCTCAAATTTTAAAGTAAATACTGGGGATATAGCTCAGTAGTAAAGCACCCCTTGGGTCAATCTCAAGTACAAAACATAAGCTATTAACAAAAGACAAATATGGTAGAATATTGAACAAAATACATACTAAGCAATTTAACATAATTATGAAATGATATTTAATCTAGTAATCAAGTAAATGTATATTAAAACATAACTTTGTCCATCAATTTAACAAACATATTTGAACATTTGTAGCCAGCATTTATGGGAGAAAACTAATGTTCGGCACATCTGTAGGCAAGGAGAAATTGGTAAAACCTTCCAGGAAGACAACTTCCTACACATCTTCCAGCACCTATAGGGAAAAGCATCCCTTCCACTAGCTTTATGGTAAAAGAATATATGTTAGCCTAGGGCTTCTTTGCAGGAGATCCAGAAAGAAGCCTTGTCAGTGATGCCTCCTGAGCTAATGCTCAAGAAATGTTCATTTAGAAAACTCTACCCATTTATCTGCAATGAGAAAAGTCCACCGTGATGACTTCTCTAGTCTTATAATAAATATGCTTTGTCATTACTATAGTTTTTTTTTTAATGCTTCTGAAAAATAAATTGTAAAGGGGCTGGGGATATAACTCAGTTGGTAGAGTGCTTTCCTCGCATGTGCAAGGCCGTGGGTTCAATACCCAGGACCATAAACAAATTGTAATAATACTTCCCCAGGTAAGTCTAGGGGACTTAATTTGGTTTAACTGGCAGACTGTAATGTGTGGGACATAACTCAGTATTATTAGACTGAGTTCTTTTAACTCAGAATTTGGCATTTCATGGTGAGAACTATTCAGCAAAGAAAAATATATTGCTCCCATTATGTGCTTCCCACATCCCCTATACTGGGGATCAGATCCAGGGCCTTGTATATGCTAGGCTGCCACTCTATCAATGAGCTACATCCTGAGCCCAGGTTGCTATACTAATAGCTGCACTTGTTTTACATAGCAAGTTGTTTGTCTTATAACAGTGGAGGGTGGTTCTTCATACCTTTTGGCTCCTGTGCAGACCATTTTCCCAGAGCTAAATATGAGGGCTGTTGTCCTGGGTTCTCGGATCCTCATTATGACTGCTGCAAACCTCTGTACACAGAACCAAGAGAAGAATTAGCCTGTTAGAAGTTAGCACTAGCTCAGTTGAAAACCTGGGATGGATAAGAAAACAGTCTTGAAGAAACAGATTGGATGGAAAAACAAACAAACAATGGTTTATTAATCATTTACAAAAATGATTGAGAATCTAAAAGAATCTAAAATACAAATAGTGACAGCTCAAATTGAGTGCCCATTGTGTTTCAGGTTCCTCGTTATGAACTTTACAGGTTATCTCTCATTAATCCTCACGACCGGACTGAGTCCATCATTATCCTCACTTAGTACACAAGGAAACTAAGTGGTTACTTAACTTCCAATATTATACAGAAAATGGTATGTTTAGGACATAAACTCACAACTAATCAGACTGTTATGCTGATGTACTCCCCTCCACAAAGGATTTTGGGAAAAGTTCAAGTATAGTATATTACAGGTGTGCCAAAACTCTAGAGAGTACCCAGGTAACCAAAATACAGAACTGAATATATATAATGACAGACATCCTGAAGATGAAGGAAAAGGCTGCTTTGTCAGCCTTCCATAGTTCTTAAAGTTGGCAAACTCTCCAGGTGAGGCTGATGCTGTTGAGAATTGAGACCTATTGGTCCTCCACATGTCATTAAATGACCTGTCACTCCTGCTGGCCCTCACAGACACTTTCCCAACTCTACTCTCCCCATTTAGCTGAAACCCGAATCAACACTAACACAGAATTGATCAAGTCCTACTAATGTTTTTCAGGTATTTATTACTGAAAGGTAATAGCCTTACCATTCATTTTGCTAAATTTCTAAGGTAGTATAAGTGCTAAGCAAGAATTTCTTTGGGAGCAAATATAAATTCCGAGAGCTGAAGATAGACTGAAAAATATTTTTGAATGTCAAAAGAGGCTACATGTCCTCCAAAAAGAAATGAGGGGAGGGAATGTAGGCAAGATGCTGATTTTTTCAATCATGTTGTTAATCATTGCTGTAGTCATAGGAATTCTAGCTGTTTCCTTTTCATAGCCAGAACTAAAAGGACAGCTATATTGTATTTGGGTAACACTTAGGTAACATTAAATTTAGATATCAGCAACAATACTACAACAGCAAAAGAAAGTTAATCCAGAAGTAGTTGCAAGGACTCTGGGTTCACACTAATGTGGTCTTTTTCATTTGACTAAATCTTCCACTAGCTAAGCCAGTGAACTTTTTCTTGGTAGGAACCAGGTATTCCTTATCTTCATAATCCTAAGTACAGAGCCTGGAAACAAAAAAATCAGTAAATGTTGATGGGATTAACAAATCCAATTCCCCTGAGGTCAACAGGTCATTGAGAAGAGCATGCCTGCCCTTGGCAAGGCACAAAGAATTTAGTTTAATAAACTTTGGCAAGTTTATTTCTTACATTAGCAAGTATAAGATTAAATTTAATTTAGCTTTCTCAACTAAGAGAAACTGTAAATGGAAAAATAGAAGTGTCAGCTAGATGAGACAACATTTAGAATGTATTTCCAGAAACATAATGGCATTTTAAGAAAGCTGAAAATAGACTGAAAAATATTTTTGAATGTCAAAGAAAAGATTAATTTTTAGGAACTACTCAATTACTACTTCATTCAGCCCAGAGAATATGATGATGTTGATGGTTTTATGGTACTAGGGATTGAACTCAGGGTGCTCTACCACTGAGCTGCATCTCCAGTCCTTTTTATTTTGAGACAGTCTCATTAAATTGCCCAGGCTGGCCTTGAACTTGTGATCCTCTTGCCTCAATCTCTAGAGTAGCTGGGATTACAGTCATGTACCACCAAAGATTATCTTTCATAACTTTTAGATAATTAATGTTTTGAGTTGCAGAAGCTTTTCATTAGTTTTTTTTAAAGTGAGTTATAATCATATGAAGGAAAGTAAATCTAAAGAGAAGCCACTGGTTGAAAGAAAACTCAGAAATCTTACCTTTGGGTTGTATTCTGCATTTTTGGCTTGCAAAGCTATTTTCTTCAGATCCAGTCTACAGGCCAGGTTTACAGTGGAAACTATGTTCCTAAAGAAATAACTTAGAAAATTATATCAGATATAAAGAATAAAAATGAAACAACTTATTACCTCCCTCATTTCATAGGTTGTGCCATTGAAACTTCCTAGGGAGAGAATTCTTCTCAAAGTGAAGTATATAGTAACATGGTCCCTAATAAAGTGTACAATCCCAAAGTGAAGTAGTAAATAGCTTTTTCTAAAATTTCATCAGTAAAGTTTTAAATTTTAGATCTATGCCTGAAAACAAAAACCACAATTCCAAAACTATTTGCAAATCAAATCCAATTTTACATTTTCATAGCCAACCCTTACCACAATTTAACAGCAGTGCTTTAGTGTAAACAACACAACCTTTCAAAAATGTCTTAATCCTTGACCCTCTCTTAATCAAGAATTGGCACTTCCTTTTACAGATAACCAAACTGTCTAAAGCCATAATCCATTAGGAAACATTTAATTATGAAATCTGAAATTCTCTTCCATACATTATCATTCTGAAATTGTCATCACATTCAGGAATATAATATGCATACCCAGTAGCATCTATTTAAAAGCAACACTTACTGTATTTGAGGCACAATTCCAGAACATTCTGAAAGAGGGGTCACTGGAGTCATGGGAGTTATGGATGACAGAGGCAAGGTGTCAGAGATTGTTTTCTCAGAAGAGAGCCAGATTGAATCAGCATTACCAGGGTGCAGATGTGAATGGGAATTTGATAAACTGCTGCTTTTTACACTCAGCTGTTCGCTGGGTAATGGCAAGCTATTTTGTCGAGTTTTACAATTTTCTTCAGTTTCACACTTGCTTTTAATGATAGTCTGGTCTTTATTTTCTTGGGTAAGTTCATCTGGTAGGAAGCTAAGATCCACAGATGAGAAATCACCGGACGTTTCTCTGACTTCAGGTTGAGAACTAAGTGCAATCTCTGAATTGGATGGATTAGGTAAGTACCCCTCATAAGGTACAACTGGGCTGAACAGGGGAGACACCGGTAGGGCAAGGTCATCCTAGGCAGTTCCCAAAACAGACAAAACACAACAGACAAAACAGCACGTTAAACACCAAAGGGATAGCACTATGACAGGCAGGCACTGTGTTAAGCCTGAGGCATTTCAAGATGGCTTCTATTCATACCCTGCATCTTTCTTTAAAGTGTCATTAAGATTCTATTACAGGCAGCTCCTAGCAACTTCAGAGGCTGAGGCAAGAAGATTACAAGTTCAAGGCCAGTCTTGAACTTAGACCCAGTCTCCCAAAAAAAAAAAAAAAAAAAAAAAAAAAAGGCTGAGGATATAGCTTTGTGGATGCTTTACCTGGATTAAATTCCCCTACCCAAAAAAAAAAAAAAAAAAAAAGCATTACAGATTACAAAACAATAATAGGAAATTATCTTAAAATACAGAAAGAATACTTATCACAAAATGTTTTTAAAACTTCAGTTAAAGACCTAGAAGTGTTTTTGGTGGTTGTCAGAATTCTGAGGGAGTACTGGGGATTGAACCCAGGGGTGCTTTACCACCAAGCTACATCTCCAGCCCTTTTTTATTTGAAACAGGTTCTCATTAATTTCTTCAAGACTTGCTAAGCTACTGAGGCTGGCCTTGAATTTGTGATCCTCCTGCCTCACAGGCCACTGGAATTCCAGGTGTGCACCATCACACCCAAGTTGCCACTCTTTAAAACCAATTTTGTAATAGAGACAATTGAATAACCATGTTTTAAGTAGTGTATACTTTATAATTAACAAGTAGTACAGTGAATCTATTAACAATTATTAAGTTGACTTAAATAACTGAATTTTAATTTCATATTTTATAAAATATGAAAATATAGTCTTAACTACTAATCAAGACTCACCAAATAACACCAATAACCCAGTTTGGTTTTTTTTTTTTTTTTTTTTTGGTCAAAGGACGGATAAGAGGACATTCTAGTTATGTAATTTACAATAGGAAAAGTTACTGAAGTTGAAATGTTAAGAATAGTTTAAATCAATGTATCCTGTTTCCAGCCCAGGGAAGCTGCTCAATTACCATTACCCAGCACCCGAGGGCAGCAGCTGATGTAAAAACGTGTTCCATTGTTCCACCCATTACCACCTGCTTTACACAAGGCACACACCTGGGATCTGGATTTTGAGCCCTGCTTACAGAACAACTGAATGATCACATGTGTCATGTTGCATCCTCTGGGTGACCAAGCTCCCTCAACTAACACACAATATCTGACCGGATCCTATCGGACTGCTCTATTATTACAAGACCAGCAGATGGCAGGGGTGACTTGTTCAAAGAACTTGCTTAGAAATATGAAGTTATTATCTTGAAACAAAATTTCTAACGGCTGTTTCATTTTGAATAATATAATTTTAGACCCCATCTCTCCATCCCCACTCCCACCCTAAGAAAAGTGGGGGACAAATGGGCCCTAATTCCTCTTCATGGTTTCTTCACTTAAGCCTAGGAATTCAGGACCACCTTGGGCATCATAGCAAGACCCTGTCTCTTAAGGATGGAAGCCACAGGTGCCTACACTTCACATTTTCGTAAACCCCATAACCAACAAGTCCCCCAGGGAGACTTTCTTTAGCCTAATTTGGCATCAAACGCTGCCATAGCTTCAAGTAAGCACCAGTGCTGAGCGGAATAGGAGTCTACTTTTGCCTCAGCAAGGCAGAGCCCCGTGGCAGCCAGAAAAGACTACGGGAAGCAAAGGGACTCGGTCGTGTTTCGCCTTGGCGCTCAGCAGTAGGGCGGGGGCCTTGACTCCGGGACAGTAGTTTCCCGGCTCACCTGGGCAGCGCATCGGTCCAGGTAGAGCTCCAGGTATGTGTTCACCTCCATGGGCGGAGGTCCCACTGTTGCGGACTGAGGACGTGATCGAGGTGGGGGCACGGGGCGCACAAGCCATTTATCAAGCTCTCAGTGGCACGCGGCGAGGCGGGGCCGTGCGGGGCCGGGCAGGGCCGGGCAGTGCTCCCCAGGCGCGGCGAATGAAGTGATGAGCGGGATGCAGAACTCACCTGGCCCGCGGCGCGCTGGGAAGAGACAGCAGGATGCGGGCGGGGAGGGGCGGGGAGGGCAGAGAGCCTGCAGGGAGCTGGCCCCACCGCGCGGGAAGAAGGGGCTTGCCATCATCGCACCTGGCTCACAGCTGACAGCGCCTGGCCCGCCAATTTCATTTCCTTCAGTACTTGCAAATGCTGCCTTCGCCTCCGTAAGAAGTTTCCGCAAATGGCACACAAAATGAGTGCGGTGGACCATGAAAAAAATGAAAGGTTTTCTAGGTTTTTCAGAACCTTTCCTTCCAGGGCTCTCCCCTGCTGTGTTTATTGTATTAAATGCCTACCTGCCTGCCTTCTTTCCTTCCTTCCTTTTTCTTTTTTCTCTCTTCCTCTCCCCTTCTCTCTTTTCTCCTCTTCCTTCTTTCCTGCCCTCTCCTTTCTCTCCTTCCTTTCTTTCCCCCACCCCTTTTCCTTTTCTTTCCAGTGGAACTTGAAACACCTAACCTAATCAGCTGTAGTATTTTTATGTTACTACTTTTCATCTTCAAATCCCAGGTGGGTCTTCTCCAATCACAGAGAATTTACCAAAAGCCACATACAATTAGGGATCTTGCAGCTCAAGAAGGTAAAGGCAAAATCAAATATTCAGAGAGGGGTTATTTTTCTGGAAATCATTATTTTAATTTTGAATGTCTCAGCTTTCATAATAATTGTGCAGATTCTATAGATATAATTCATGCTTATTATGTAAGAGTTTTCAAAATGAAATGGAGACATACATAAAATGTGTCTTTCTTACTTGATTAAACTCTCTGAGAGCAGGAAGTTTGATTACTGATCTTAGTGTCTCTGTACCAAGCTCAACTGCTCAACCAAACTTGGTGGGTGAAAGATATTGTCCTAAAAATGGAGCATGGGGACACATTATAGTAGAGACAGATGACTTTAGGAATCAGATCACAAAAGAAATCCTCTAGAATTCCTAATCAAGAATGAAAAAAACATTTTGAGGAATCTGAAATTTGATCTAATGGCATGTAATTTAATCTAGTGATTTATATTAAGTGAGATAGTCTACAAAAAAAATGTTTAGCACAGGATCTGCCCAGTAGCTCATTAACTATTGGCTCTTAATTTTGTTTTTCCACTGTTTGGGCTGAATTATGTTCCCTGAAAATCATGACTGAAGACTTATTCAAGTATGACTGGTGTCTTTGCAAGAAAAGGCACTTGTCTATAATCCCAGAGACTCAGGAGGCTGAGGATCACAAGTTTGAGGCCAGCCTTGGCAACTTAGGGAGACCCTGTCTTGAAAACAAACAAACAGAAAAGCATAAAAGGGGATGGAGGTTATAACTCAGAGGAAAAGTGTCCCTGGGTTTAGTCCCATCCCACCCCCACAAAAGGAAAAAGAGCAAGTCTGGAACAAAGACAACAGGATTGTGAATGTACTGAGAGAAAGGTCATGTAAGGTTAACACAGCCAGAGGCAGCTATCTACAAACCTAGGAGAGAGGCCTCAGATGACACCAAACCTGTTGATATTTTGTTCTTGGACTTTCAACCTCCAGAACTGTGAGGAAATCAATTTCTGTTGTTTAAACCACCCAGTCTCTGATATTTGTTATGCTAGCCCAAACAGACTAAAATACACAATGTGTCTCATACACATGGTGGGCCGAATGCTGAAATGGCCTGCTCATATCCCTTAGAAAAAACTGGAGGAAGATTTGCTATGAGGCACATTCTTTACTGCTGGCTTTGAAGATGGATGGGGACATATTGTGAGGAATGTGGGTGACCTCTAGGACCTTAGAGTGACCCACATTTAACAACAAGGAGACAGGGACTTCAGTTATATAACTGCAAGAAACTGAATTTGGCCATCAGTAGTGCATAAGCTTGGAAGTAGATTCTTCCCAGAGCTGCCGGAAAGGGCAATCTTTGATTTTAGCCTTGTTAGGCTCTGAGCAGTGAATTTGGCTATGCTATCTCCAGACTTGGGACTGATATCACTGTGAACTTATAAACTGGTGATGTCTTCAGGTGCTATTTGTAGTAATTGGTTACTCAGAAATGTCAAATAAGTACATTATAAATTTTGAACATTAAGTTGAGACAAATTTGCAGTGATGTGTAGCACAAAGAACAAAGCAAAGGAAGGAGATGTTAACAGTAAGCAAACTTAGGTAAAAACTGGCCGCATAAAGATTCCTTCGATTATTTTAATTTTTGTAACTTTTGCAAATTTGAGTATTTCTGAATAAAAAAAATTCAAAATAAAATAATAGTGATTGGCAGTTGTTGGGCAAGAGTTAATTTATCCAAAATATAAATTTGTTCCTTTTATGGAAATCTAAGATTGATATGATTTGATTGGATAATAGCTAATTGCTAGCATTCATTAAATTCTAACTATGACTTAAGTACTATTCTAAATACTTCACGTACATGAACTCACTTTAGTATTGCAACAAACTGGAGAGGGAATTACTCTTTTATGCCCAACTTACAGCTTAGTATACTGAGGCACAGAGAGGTTAAGTAAAACATCCCAAGTCATACAACTCCTAATCATAATATCTGAGGCTGGGGATGTGGCTCAAGCGGTAGCGTGCTCGCCTGGCATGCGTGCGGCCCGGGTTCGATCCTCAGCACCACATACAAACAAAGATGTTGTGTCCTCCGGAAACTAAAAAATAAATACTAAAAAATTCTCTCTCTCTCTCTCACACACACTCTCTCTTTAAAAAAAATATATCTGATTCGAGAGTCACATACTATGATCTTTCAAGTTAGTACTATGCTTGTTATCCGTTTTGACTCTGATTTATTTTTGCTTCAAAACTTAAAATATTTTGTACTTTGACAAAAGTCAAGAAAATAAAAATTTAAAAAATTGTCCAAAAAATTCTTCTTTAATTTTTTATTGTAAAGATTTAAATAAATTGGGAGTATGTGTAAACTTTTACCAAGCAATTGCATGTCTTATTACTTTTTAAAGATTTTCTGTAATTTATTGCTTTTTGTCTGTGTATGGAGGTGAGAGAATGAACCCAGAGATGCTTAACCACTGAGCCACATCCCCAGCCCTTTTTCATTTTTTAAAATTAAATTTATTTATTTATTTTTGGTACCAGGGATTGAACTCAGGGATACTCGACCACTGAGTCACATCCTCAGCCTTATTTTGTATTTTATTTAGAGGTAGGGTCTCTAAGTGAGTTGCTTAGCACCTCACTGTTGCTGAGGTTGGCTTTGAACTCACAATCCACCTACCTCAGCCTCCTGAGCTGCTGGAATTACAGGCATGCATCACCATGCCTGGCCCTTTTTTATTTTTTATTTTGAGACAAGGTCTCCCTAAGTTGCTTAGGGCCTTCCTCAGTTGCTGAAGCTGTCTTTAAACTTGTGATCCTCCTGCCTCAGCCTCTTGAGCTGCTAGCATTACTGGCATGTACCACCATTCCCAGCTCATTAATTGTTGTTAATATCTTTAAGAGAATAATGTTAACTTAGGTTTACTATGTCTATGGTCATGAAGGATCTTTAGAAGTAGACTCTATGGAAAATGTGCCTTTAACTCCTAAGAGGATCCATCTCTGAAGATAAAAAATAGTAAAATGAGCCCACAACACACATTAAATATAATTTTCATATAACTAAGAGTTAAATTGCTTGTGATGAGTTGTGTTTTGTATTCATTTAAACACATTTGTTAATTTTAGCTTTGTAATTTAAAAAGCCTTTTTGGAGCCAATAGCTTTCTGCAGATCTCAAACAGTTAATTGTAAAAAGCTGGGCCCTAGGCACTGGGCCTCAGCTTCTCGAATACAGTTACCACTGTTGGGGCCTGAGATTCTATGGCAAGCAAAATGGAGATGATTGGTCAACAGGTGCTAAGTTACAGATAGGAGGAATACATTCTGTTGTTCTATTGCATAATAGGGTGAGTATAACTAACAAATAAATGTAGTTTATATCTAGTATACATTTCAAAATCCTACAAGAAAGGATTTTTAATGTCATTTAAAAATTAAGAAAAGGAAAATGGGAGATGGAAATTCGGTGTTGACTGTTCAGAAACAGTTTCACTAGGGGGTGCTCTCTCCTTTCCATGAAGGCACTATCTTCTGGTTTAGGGAGCAAACAGCTTTTGGGGCCAGTCCACCAAGGAGTGCATTCAATCCCCTAGATTTTTTCTTTTTCTTCCTTTTAAAAGATGGATATTTCTTTATGGCAGAAGACCAGAGGATATTTCCAAAAATAAGTAGGATTAGTTACTGTATCAGTCAATGCAAATATCTTTGTACATTTTATACAAGGAGGTTCAATTTATAGTGGCTAAATGAAAGTGCTTGCAAAGGGATCTGCATTCACACTACCTTGATGGGTGTTAAATGTGAGGGGCAATTTTGCTGCCTAGGATATAAGTGAAAAGCAAGAATTTGCATAAATGTGATTAGGATTCCAGAGGCCATGTTAGGAAAGAACATTTTTTAATCTGGTGGCAATTTTGTTCGCTGCAGCTTCTCTTTTTCCTGGGAGCCATGGACATGGTTGTGATTAATGTCTACATTGAGCTGTCAGTTTCCAGACAGGGATTTTATAACACAAGAATATGGAGGTGGATTTTAGCATTGCTCGAAGGTCTTTTCTAGATCAAAAATTGATGAATTCTTGTCCTTTCAGTAATCATTTGAAACCAAAATAGCCCCCAGTAATTCATCCTTCCCCTTTGTGGTGGATATGGAGCTTAAACTTCAGTATCTGGGGAGGGACCTGTGTAATGGCTTAGTCAAGGAAGTGCTGCACTCTGCACAAAGACCCTTCTTCATCCCACATCACAGCCCCACTCAGTCCTTGAAAGTCCTGAATCATAACTGCACCACAGTTCCTCCCTAATAATGCCAAACGTTCTTACCCACTGTGCAGGTGCTACTAGACGCTGTCCCTAAAGACTTGCTGTGTTTGTCATTTTCCCAGGAAAATGGTTTGATTTCTTGTAACATTAAGGTAAGAATTAAAATTTCACAAGTTCCTTTTCTTCTTTGACTAATCTTTATTTCTTTCTGTGTGACTATTTCCAGTAAGAGATTTCTACAATAAAGAATGCATGATTTTAAAAACATACTATAACTGAGAAGTATTATAAGTAACACTTAAGCATGTTTTGGCAATTGTTTTTTTTTTTTTATAAAATCACAATGTATTTTTTTTTTTTTTTAAAGAGAGAGGGAGAGAGAGAGAGAGCGAGAGAGAGGAGAGAGAATTTTTTTAATATTTATTTTTTAGTTTTCGGCAGACACAACATCTTTGTATGTGGTGCTGAGGATCGAACCCGGGCTGCACACATGCCAGGCAAGCGCGCTACCACTTGAGCCACATCCCCAGCCCCATGTTTTGGCAGTTGTTACATGGAAACAGAACAACTTCAATCAGCACTGATTCTGGGCAGGAGAGAGTTGCTTTACCATTTCCCAAACTGAGCACATCCAGGAAATTATGATTGATCCCAGACAGCAGGACCCACCTGCCTAGGCCATACCCAGCAGTACCAACAGGTTAGGTCTTACAACATGTGCTTGGAAAAGTATAGATAACTATTTCAACTTCTGTCTTCTCATTGAACTTTATTTCCTATTACAACATCATCACAAAAATGAATATTTGGGGATGTAGCTCAGTGGTGGAGCATTTGCCTAGAATGTGTGAGGCTCTGGGTTAGATCCCCAGCACCTTGAAACAACAACAACAAAAAACAAAACAAAACAAAATGGGTATGGTGATATATGCCTATAATCCCAAATACTCAGGAGGCTTAGGCAGGAGGATCACAAGTTAAAAGTCAGCTTCAGCAATTAAGTGAGCCCCGTCTCAAATAAATGTTAAAGAATGTAGTGTCACCCCTGGATTCATGCCTCAGTACCTACGCCCCCGCCCCCCCAACACATGCCTACCCTTGCATGCTATATAATTAGAATAAAGTTGGGGGCTACTCTCTAACGTAGTCCCCCCACACCAAGAATTTACATTTAAAAATTTAATTCTGAGCTGGACGTGGTGATGTGCACTCATAATCCTAGACACTTGGGAGGCTGAGGCCAAAAAGATCACAAGTTCAAGGCCAGTCTTGCAACTTAGTACAGCCCTCAGCAATTTAGCAAGACTCTGTCTCAAAATAAATAAAAGGGCTGGGTGTAGTTCAGTGGGAAAGAGCCCCTAAATTATATTCCCAGTACCAAAAAAGAAAAAAAAATGTTCTGAGAGACATTCTCTATAAACTTGACACACATTTATATTTATTATACCAAATTGAATAAACTTCTGAGAATCGCAGCTGTTTATCCATAGTGTTTCTACCCTGGGAAATTAAGGAAGTTTGTTCTTTGTACTTTTGGGGTTGTGGAGAGAGAAAAATCTGCATTTCCTGTGGTGCAGACTGGGAAGCAGGAGTACTGTGTTCAAGAGCTTGGACATGGAAGTTAGACCTCAGTTTGAATCCTTGCATAATAGCTTATAAGAATTGTGATTATCAGTAGGTTATTTGACATCTGTAAGCCTCAACATTCTCCCCTGAGATGTGCTGTTAATAATGGTCTCTCTCAGAACTGTAGCAAGGAAGAATCAGTGCAGCACTCAGGACAGGGCTGGTATGGAGGGAGGGCTCAGCCGAAAGAGGTGGTCTTAGTAGGATTATCTGCAGTTAAGTGGGAGTAAATAGCCCTCAATTCTAACAGCAAAAGTCTTTTAGAAAACTTCAGAGTGAACCTCTATCTAGAGCTTTGTCCCTCTAGAAGGTAACTTCACAAAACAGCTCATGGGCTTATGTGGAGGAAGATGGTAGCGTGTATGGAGGAGCAAGGCTACCATGAAAGGCTCCTGCCACTCCTGAGAGGCCCTTAAGAGGCAGCAACCTTTGGCAGGAGGCCCAAGGTAGAAGTGAGTCAGCACACCTACCCAGTTCCCGAACTGAGACTCCTTCCTATAGCCACTGAGTCACTCTTCCCTTAAACCAGAAGCCTGCCCCTCCTGATGTCCTCTCTTCCCTTCAGTTTCAGAACCACATCAGTGTTAAAGGTACAATGCAAATACAATATAATTACCAAGATGACAGACCAGCAAATGATGTTCTTTATGAAAAGGATTTCTGCTTTGGGTATGCTGTTCTTCCTCAGAAAGGCTCTGAGTGATCGGTCTCCAAGGTGTGCTTCTTGTGAGTCAAAGGGAGTGACTGTTGGTAAGAACCAATTTAGAAGTGACCAGAAAATAGGTACCAATGAATCCTACCATTATGTATAACTACAGTGTTCCAATATCTCACCTTGTGTCCACCCTCAAAAATGGGGTCCTAATTAGAAAAAGATATACCTCATGCTTGTATAATTTTATCAAAATGGATTCTACAGTCATGTATAACTAAGAAGAATCAATAAAAAATTATCATATCCTAATGATATGTGTGTGTGTGTGTGTGTGTGTGTGTGTGTGTGTATGAATGAAAACAGTAACCAGGACAGGACTATGTATCTTTGGAGAAGATATGGACACTTTTCACTACTGATGGGGCATTGGATGGAAGCATCACTTCCTTCATGATATTTCCAAATACATCTCTGTGCTGACGTATTTCAAGATGACTTACCTGTTTACTCATCCATTATTCTATGCCAGACACTTTTTTAGATCCACAGAGATGCTTATCTTTTTTTCTTTTCAGTTGCTGATGGGTCTTTATTTTAATTATTTATATGCAGTGCTGAGGATCAAACCCAGTGCCTCATACATGGTAGGCAAGCACTCTACTACTGAGCCACAACCCCAGCCCTGAAATGCCTGTCTTTTTAAAATTAATTAATTAATTTGTTTTAATTAGTTATATATGACAGCAGAATGCATTTTAATTCAAAGTACATAAATGGAGCACAATTTTTCATTTCTATGGTTGTACTTCAAGTAGAGCCACACCATTTGTGTCATCATATGTGTACCTAGGGTAATGTTGTCCATCTTATTCCACCATCTTTCAGATTTCCATCCTCCCCCTTGCCATCCCTCCATATTGCCCTATCCAAAGTTCCTCCATTCCTCTCATGCCCCCCCCCCATTATGGATCAGCATCCATTTATCAGAGAAAACATTTGACCTTTGGGTTTTGGGGATTGTCTTACTTCACTTAGCATAATTGCCGGGTTGCTCGTGAATAAAACACTCAGGGGTCACTCCAGGGGAACTGGGCTAATTAGGCTGTGCAAAATAACCACACAAGAGACAGAAATACCTTTTTCTTTGGGGTCACTGTGACTGCTTCTCTGACCTTAAGGGTCCGAAGAAAGAGAGAGAACATGCGCTCTGACCCTTTTTATTGAGGAGAAGCTATTCAAATGAGGCAAGAGGTCAGGTTTCAGGGGGCTGAGTCTAGCTTCATGATGTCTGCTGTCAGCAAGTTGACTGACATCTAGGAAGGCCACACTCAAGGGCAGAATAAGAGAAGGGGACACACAAAAGGTGTTTCCATGGAACATTCTATCCCAAACAGGGAAAGGGGTAATATTACAAAAGAACAGGTGAGCATAGCTCCACCCAAGGGGATATAGGAAGGCATGCCCATTCACGAAGACACAGTCAGTTGAACCCTAGAAGACCCTAGTGGCTGCTGCAGGACACCACACTGCTCAGCAGGGGAGTGGACTCCGTCGGTCTCCCACACATAACATTCTCCAACTCCACAAGATGCCTGTCTTTAAGGAACTTGCAATATACTAGGGTAGATGAATAAGAAGAAAGAATAATAGCATGAACTGGTGATTCACTACACTAAAGCACTATTCCAAGTTCCTTTAATTTTTATTACCCCAAAATGATGCTATGAATAGATACCATTATTATCTCAATTTCAAAGACCAGGAACCTGAGACCTATGGAAGTTAGCCAGTTCACCCAAAGATAAGCTTTGTATAAAAACACACAACACCACACAGTAAATTCAGTTAAGTGTGTTGGCAGGTTGTAGAAAGAAGAGATTACTTCGGGAGCTAGATGTCAGGGAATATCTCCCAATAAAGCAAGGTCTTCCAGGGTGTCCAAAAGACATGTCCACCCAAAACTTGGGAATGTGATCTTATTTGGAAAAAGGGACTTTTTAGATGTAATTAAGATTTTCAAGATGAGATCAGCCTTGGATTTGGGGTGGGCTCTAAATTCAATTTCAGGTGTGAGAAAAGCAGAGGGAGATTTGAGTCACTGGAAAACAGAAGGAAGAGGACCACATAAAGACAGAGACAGAGAGTGGCAGCCCCAAGTCAAAGTGCTCACAGCCACCAAAACCTTGGAGAGAGGCAGAGAGCAGAAACCTTCTCAGAGCTTCCTGAGAGCATCAACCCTAGTGACACCTTGATTTTGGACTTGTGGCCTCCAGAATTGTGAGTGAATATGCCTCTGTTGTTTTAAGCCACCCTGTGTGTGGTGAATGGTTGTGACAAATACAAAAAGTATGTGGGGGTGGCTGGGAAACCACAGTTAAAGCAGAGACATTGAAATGGGAAAATATGAGGGCCTATGTTTGTAGACATTGAATTGTCCAAAGCACATGGATTAGGACAGCAATGGGTTGTCTAAACTGTGGGTTCTGCTAGGCAGGATTTTGAGTGTCAGGTTAGAAAATTAAGATTTTATTTGATGAGCATTGCACTTGATGAGTTGTATATTTAGAAAATTAAGGTGTTCCTAAGCTAGAAGCAGGTAATTTGAGCATGAATTAGGGCAGTGACAGTGGGAAATGAAGAGAAGGGAAGGAAAGAAAATAACTTGCAGGAATTCAAGAGACTTGGCGATCAATAGATTCTTAGTATGACTTTTTAAGTAGTTTGATTCATATTTTACCTATTATTGTTTACGTGTTTTTGTCTCCGAGGCTGCATGGCACCCACACTTTAAATGAGCTACCCCAAATCATTTGGCTGCATGTCAAGTTGGATTATTCACTTATTTCTGTTTCCTAGTAGTCCATCTGTGCTGTACACTGAGAATTTTTCCGAGTCTTTGGAGTGTTTCTTTTGCCTCCTCTGCCCTTGTTCCTCCTGCAAGCAGTCAACCTATGCAAACTGTTTCATTTCCCACACTGACCTTGCCTTGGCACCCATCCTGCCAGAGTTGGGAGCAGGAGGCAAGGTTTTAGGGCCGTTATGCTGGCCTCATTCCAGCATTTTATTATAGCGCCTATCTTAACAATTCATGCTAGATGCATTGTAGAGGTGGTGACACCTTGAACAGTTGTAAGCCTTACAAGAGCCATGTAAGAGGCTGAATATCACCAATACCCTGGAGACCTTTACTGTGGTCTGTGGCTTTCAGCCTCATCAGCATCATGCTCTGTTGGTTCATTTCCCTAAATCACACTAACCCTTTTGATCTGACTTTCTAATATGAAGCTAACGGAAGGAAGTAAAAAGGAAGCAGTATTTTTACCTAGGATTTAATGCCAGACATTGTATGAGATGCTTTGCATATATTATCTTGTTTAATCTTCATCTCAGAAGTATGAAGTGGGTGCTTTTATACTCATTTTACAAAAGAGGAAATGGAAGCTCAAAGCAATCAGGTTAGTGCACAAGGTCACACAGGGGGCAGAGCTGCCAATATCTAATCTTGGGGCTTTCCCAGATGCCCCCCTTGCCTCTTGGAAAAAGAGATTATTTGTTTCAGGGCTACTAAGGCAGAACTCAGTTTTTGACACATGTGCAGGATTTGCTTGGCATATACTGGTTTTTCACTTTGTGCCATGATTTTGTTCAATCATGTCTCCTGTGGTCCTGACTCAGTACTTCCTAGACATCAGCTTCAAAGATGTTTGAGGACTTTCCAGGCTTATGAACTTGTGCCATTTCTCCAAGGCACAAAAGTGTATTTTAGAATCAGGTGATAGTTTCTTGGTTGCATCTTAGGTTTGGTTGTATTGGAAAGAGCAGATTAAATGGATTCTCATATGTAGCCTTGATCTCTACTTTGGTCTTGGGAAAGAATATGGCTTTGATAACAGTGCACTGGGTCAGGTTGCCTGCAAAACTTGTGCTATTGGGACCTCAATTCACACCCTCTAATCTCCAACCCATATCCTCAGGCACCCAAGCCCATTGTCTTGCCAGCCATTGTCCAGGGCTGTTTTGGGCCTGCTTCCTTATGCTAGGTCCCAGAGTGCATTTCTCCCTCATTCTGTAACCCCAAATCTCAACCTGGGTCATGGCTCAGCTCCAGTTCACTTCCTCCTCTAAACCTCTTCTGACCAGCTTTCCTTTTCTAAATTCCTGTAGCTAGTTTGCTCATATGGCAGTTTACCCAGTTTTCTGATTCAGTATTTGTGCATTATATCTCTGACTATAGCCTATTAGATCAAGGAATGTAGTCTTTCTCCAACACCATGCTGTCTGGAAGAATACTCAGCAAACAATGAGGGCATTGATTATTGACTGAGTTCCACTTTTTGGATCTGTGCTTTCAGAAAAGGGAGTGAAATTAAACGCTGTCATTCAGTAAACAATAAAACCACATAAACTCCTTGAGGGAAGTATAGCAACATTCATAGAGAGTATTTCTGGTAGTGAGAAATTGGTGGATTTCCTTTTCTTTTAATTTTTGGTATTTTCCCAATTTTATGCAATGAACACTTGCATTTTACTTTTTTTTTTGTAATTAGGTTAACTTTTATCATTTTTTAAAATCTCAGTATTTTATTTTTTATAAAAAAATTTTTATTTTCTCATGTCTACCTAGAATTGAGCAATTTATATGACATAATGACCTAAATCCATGTACTTTAGGAGTAGTTAATTACCCCAACATCATCTGTTGGCTGATCCATTCTTTTTTTAAAAAATTTTTACTTGTTTTAATTAGTTATACATGACAGTTGAATGCATTTATGCACCTTGATATATCATACCTAGATGGGATATAATTTCTCATTTTTCTGAGTGTATATGTTGCAGAATCATATTGGTCATGTAGTCACATATATACATACAGTAATAATGTCTGTTTTATTCTACTATCTTTCCTATCCCCATGTCCCCTTTCCTCCTCTTCCTCACTTCCCTCTACCTAATCTAAGGTAACACTATTCTTCCCTAGTGCTCCCCATCTTATTGTGAATTAGTATCCTCATATTAGAGAAAACATTTGGCCTTTGGTTTTTTGGGATTGGCTTATTTCACTTAGCATGATATTTTCCAACTTCAACCTTTACTGTCAAATGCCGTAATTTCACTCTTCTTTAAAGTTGAGTAATATTCCATTGAGTATATATACCACATTTTTTTTATTCATTCATCTATTGAGGGACACCTAGGTTGGTTCCATAGTCTAGCTATTGTGAATTGAGCTACCATAAACATTGATGTGGCTGCATCACTATAGTATGCTGCTTTTAAGTCCTTTGGGTATAAACCAAGGAATAGGATAACTGGGTCAAATGGTGGTTCCATTCCCAATTTTCTGAGCAATCTCCATACTGCTTTCCATAGTGGTTGCACCAATTTGCAGTCCTACCAGCAATGGATGAGTGTATCACCAACATTTATTGTTGCCTATATTCTTGATGATTGCCATTCTGACAGTAGTGAGATGAAATCTTAGAATAGTTTTGATTTGCATTTCTTTAATTGATAGAGATGTTGAACACTTTAGACACTTCACAGAAGAAGAGATACAATTGTGCATTTTATTTTTTAATCAAAAGGGTATTTTTAAATAACACATATAGGAAAGGATAGTGTTTGTTTGCACCAGGGATTGAACTCAGAGGTGCTTAACCACTGAGCCTATCCCTGTTGAGAGCCATAGCCGAAGGGGCCCCAGCAAACTTCCAGCTGCCAGCTGATGATTGGCTCACAGCGGCTCCAGCAACTTCTAGCTGCCAACTGATTGGCTCCTCTGCGGTGATGCTCATTGGGCTGTTTCCCCGCCCTTTCAGACCATGGAGCTGCTCATTGGGGGACTTTTTTTGGCTCCGCCCACGCAACCCAGCCAATTGGCCTCAAGAGCAGGAGGAGTGGGGGAGGTGGAGAGGCTTGTGGGAAGCTGGTGGTGGCAGTTGGGCTCTGAGGGTTTTCCTGAGGAGCTGTTTTGTTTGGAGTGTATGGTTCTAAAAATAAAGTTTGTTTCTTTTGACAAGTGGCTCCTGAAATGCCGCAGTCTAGAGCTTGGTGCTGATAACGCCAAGGTCGCGGGTTCGTTCCCCGTACAGGCCACCAAATGCCGCAGTCTGGCTGGGCACAATTCAGGAGCCACTTGTCAAAAGAAATGAACTTTATTTTTAGAACCATACACGCAAAACAAAACAGCTCCTCAGGAAAACCCTCAGAGCCCAACTGCCACCACCGGCTTCCCACAAGCCTCTCCACCTCCCCCACTCCTCCTGCTCTTGAGGCCGATTGGCTGGGTCGCGTGGGCGGAGCCAAAAAAAGTCCCCCAATGAGTAGCTCCATGGTTTGAAAGGGCGGGGAAACAGCCCAATGAGCATCACAGCAGAGGAGCCAATCAGTTGGCAGCTAGAAGTTGCTGGGGCCGCTGTGAACCAATCATCAGCTGGCAGCTGGAAGTTTGCTGGCAGCTGGAAGTTTGCTGGGGCCCCTTCGGCAGTGGCTCTCAACATCTCCCCATTCCTTTTTTATATTTTATTTAGTGAGAGGGTCTTGCTGAGTTGCTTAGGGCCTTGCTCAGTTGCCTTACTCAGTTGCTAAGGCTGGCTTTGAACTCACGATCCTCTTGCCTCAGCCTTCCAAGCCACTGGGATTACAGGCGTGTGCCGTCACAACAGGCAGGATAGTGCCTTTTCTCTATCCCCATTTCCATTTTTTTTATGTCCATAGAGATATGATTTTTTAATTTAACCCAGTGCTTCAAAATCAGAAATCTTGTGTGAGCTCTGCTACCAACTTTCTGGACAACTCTTAAAACTCATTGCTTTTGGGTCTCCAGCAGGCAAGTGATAAGGGAATTATCATCTGCCAGCTTCTAGAGCCACTGGGCATCTGATGAGGAAATGTTGCAAAATCCATCTGGTCAAAGATCATAGACCCAAGTTAGGCTGTGCATGCTCTGGATTTATGTGTAGCCCCAGACTCTGCAACTCAGTTTAGTAATGCACTTCTGCCTGAAGAGATAATGTCTAAGACTTTTAGCACAGTGACTAGCCATGACCAAAGGCTCAGTAAGTTACAGATATGTTTCTAGGCCACAGATTACCGTACTAAAATGTAATGTTTCCCTCACTCCATGCTTTTAAAAAAATCTGCATTATTTTCCCTACTATGTTTAGAATAAAATACAAATTCCTGAGCACAGAATTCTCTCTCTCTCTCTCTCTCTTTCTCTCTCCCTCCCTCCCTCCCTCTTCAGTTTCTAAAGAACACCTCCAGGCTCTGAAAATGATGCATCATTGCTCCCACAGCTGGGAGTGTCCCTTCTCTACCTTTGGAAGTCCTCCCTCAGCCTCGGGTGTCCCCTTTTGTGTGGTGCTCTCCTTGACCTCCCAAGACACAGCCAATCTCAGCCTTTCTTATGAATGCCCACATCATGTCACTTTAGCCCAGTTCAGTCTGCATTTCATTTAACCTTGTTCTGTATTTCATTGTTGACACTTCCTTCTGGATTGCACACTCCCTGAGTAGAAGGGGTTGATCCCAGTGAGTGCCTAACATGGGACAGTCAGCCTTTTGTAAAGTTGGCAGAGCTTAGTATAATGCCTATCCGATAGGAATCAGAGCTTGCTTATACAGGAGCTAAAAGGGGAGGGTTGAAAAGAGAATGTTCCTGTTCCTTCCTTCTCTCTGCCTCCCATCAAGTCAGCAGCAGAGATAGGCAGGGTGCTTAGGTCTCAGGATGCTGGCCTAGCTTTTTTTTTTTTTTTTTTTTTTTTTTTTTTTTTTTAAGTTGTAGATGGACACAATGCCTTTATTTTGTTTACTTAGTTTTAAGTGGTGCTGGGTATCAAACCCAGGACTTCACACATGGTAGGCAAGCACTCTACCACTGAGCTACAATCCCAGCCCCTGGGCTAGATTTCTGGGGAAATAGAAATCATTCCTGATTTAAGTGCAGACACTGCATCAGAGGCAGGCTTGGGCCCCTTGCCTTATGAGTCTTCTTACCTTAAAAGCCCACAGAGCAGCAAACTCATTATTGTTACACAGAGAATAAAGAGCATGAGGCCAAGGACAGAGCAGCTGAATTGTTGCAGGGCTGCTTTAGTCAGGAACGAGGCAGTGACCATTTTGCCTTCAATGGCTCATTTACACTACTTACACTACTGCCCGATGGTGAACCCAAGACACCCACTTGACATTATTAGTAGTACAAGCCAGATGTCAGCCTCCAAGTGTTTCCAACTTTTCCAGCTTGATGTGCTCAACTGGTCCTTTATGATTTAGTAAAAATGGTCTCAAATCTCTATCCCTTATGTGGTAGAAGCCCAGATACTTTTCCAAGGAACATGAGGAAGGAAGCTCTGACCCCTCATCACTAGTCTCTGCTTCAGCTGATTCTTGGTTTCCACTCCACACTCTCCTCCTCCCGCTTGTCTTGTTCTTTCTCCATAGCCTGCCTACCTACTGGGCATCCCCACAAACCCCAGTCCTCACAGTGCCATTATTCAGGGCTGTGTGGGTGGTGTAGACTATAATGAAGATTTGGTCAATGGAGGTGTGTGTGTGTTTGTGTGTTATTTTCCTAGGGTTGCTGTAATGAAGTCATGCAAGCTGAGTAACTTAAACAATAAAAATGCATTGTCTCACAGTTTTAGAAGCCAAAAGTCTGAGGTTGAAGGGCCAGCAGGGTTGTGATCCCTCTGAGGTTACAAGGGGTCTGTTTCAGGCCTCTCTGTCTTCTGGTAGCTTGACTTCTGGTAGCATAATTCCCATATTCACATGGCACTCTCCATGTGTGTGTCCAAATATCCTCTTTTTGTAAGAACAGCAGCCATATTGGATTTGGGGTTCACCCTACCTCAGGATGACCTCATCTTAATTTGCCACATCTGCAACAACCTTACTTCCAAGTAAGGATACATTCTGAGGTACTGGGAGCTCGGTCTTTAACATATACATCTCAAGAGGAAAAAAATCAACCCATAATTCTGTGTCTTTTTGTGTGTTTTAGGATTAGGAGTGTTACATTATAGACTAGAAGGGCAGAACACTTGGAACTGTATATTCTTAAAAATCTGCAGCCTTTCTGTCCCCTGGGAGAACTTCTATGGTTGTACCTTCCCCAAGGCCTCCTGCCATGTTGTTGGGCCCCTTCAGACCCTCTTCTTAAACCCTTTTCTCCTTCCTCCTGGTTCATTCAGCTCCAACTCCAAAGTTACTGTCATTTCTGATACAAAAAAGTCAAACTATTTTCTTCTTGCACACCATCCTGGCTTGGCCTAGAGGGACACCTTAATAACTAAAACATCCACTGGTGATTCTTCTAAGAAGACGGTCATCTGGCTTAGGAGAAATTCTATGATCAGATCTGATACTAACAATTTTTCCCCCGTCCCTGTATCAGTAAGTAATAATTGAAATTACTTATTAATCTAAATATTTTGTGAACTAGTTTGTATTTGTTTATTTCTGGGTACATTTAAAAAATGCCTCCTGAGCAATTGCAGGGAAAAAAACCACCCAGAAACAATAGAATACAAATTGTGCCTTATAGACCAAGGATGTGCTGCTTATCTCCTGTCCTTCTATCAGAAGATGTGCTAATAACTATGGCACTCTATCAGGCAAGGACATGGCTTCAGAACACTTCTCCATAGAGTCAACTCAAGCCATCATTATGAGCCCATTAGAGTTGACATGAGAGATGAAATCAATTTGCTGCAACTGTTCTAGATGTTTTGTTAGAAGAGTTTTATGATTCTAGTGATTATGTTTATTTCAGTTCATTAATAGTTGCCAGTTTGGGGAAATGAATAGGATATGGAGAATGTGATTTCTATATGAGTCAGAACAGGCTGGGTTGTGCCATGATAATAAATGATCCCCAAATCTTGATAGTTAATATCAACAAGAATTTATTTCTTGCTTGTAATACGTATCCTTTCAGGATCAATTGAGCCTCTGATTACCTTTACTCAGGGACCTGGGTTGACAAAGCAGCCTTTTCCTGTGATTTTGCTGGTTTTGTGGCAGAAGGAAATGACACAAGGGTGAATCATGAATTGGCTCTTAAAGTTTCTGCTCTTAGGTGACCCAACTCACTTCCACTCAAATTTCACTAGCCCAGGATAATGTCAATGAGGTGAGTAAGATAATTCTCCTACAGGGAGGGACAGTAAAAGCATTAATTCACTGTACATAATGTACCAACTTTTAAATTATTGTTCTTAAATATCTGAGAAATGAAGTAAAAAAAGGACATATTTTCTATTCATTTTAATGGTTATTATTTTCTCTTTTTACTATATATGGTATAATTATGCCATTAAAAGAATAGAAATACATATTTGATGTGATTAATATCAGAACCTTTATTATTCAGCATCTTTTCCACAGAAGTAATGTAATTAGCTTTAACAGGAGGCTGTTTAATATTCAAAATGAAGTATATTAATGCTTAGTGGTTAAATCCTGACCCTAATTATCTAACACAATTACCTTCATAGGAAAATAAAATAAACCTAACTGGATTAACCTAATGAAACATTCCTTTTGAGGTTTTTAAAGTACATTGTACTCTTATACATACTTTTGGTAAGCAAATAACCTTTTTGTATTGAAATACATTATATCAGATATTTTAAAAAAAATTATCACAGGCTGTGATAATTACTTTGTTTCACTAATGTAAGAGTTTCAGCTTGTGATATACAATATGGAGTTGTTAAAGTGCATTTGGAAGAATGTAAGTCTAGCAGAATGTGAACAGATATTACACTAAAAAACATGTCAGGAATTAAAGGGTTCAGAGAACACTTAGTTAAATATGGTAAACAGATGCTTTGGTTGTAAGACATGTCCAAATCTTAATAATGCATCATTAGGGCATGAGCCTGCTGTTGGACAACGGTCTTCAGAACACACTGTGGAAAGTGCAGACTCAGCTTTCAATCTGTGTGTGGCACCCCCATTTTTGCCTCAGCTTTACAAACTCATGGCCATCCCTTAGACTTTGTCATCACCAGCCATGCCTGAAGTCACCAATTCAAGAAGTGCCTTTCAGGCCACATCCCACTCCTATCAACCATCTTTCATTCAGTTCTGTGAGAGTTAATTTGTCCTCCTCATGGGAACTCCAATCCTTCAAGCTTTCTGTCCCTTCTTATCCACCAACCCTCTGCTTTTTTTTACTTCCCCATCTATCCACCTTAGTTTACATGACATGTCATTTTAGTAACTTTGGCCAATTATCCAAAGGCCCTTTCTAGTCTCTTTTAGTTGTACTCCTTTGTCAAGACTCAGCTATGGATGGTTCCATTTAGGCCTGTTAGAAAAAGTCACATGGTCAAATAGGCCCTTATTATCAGACAACCTTATTGTATTTCCCCACTTCACTTACTTCTTACTCACCTACTTCCCATGATGAGTATTTCAAATCAATTCCATTTGTGGATTCTACCACCACTTCTGCTCTTCCTGTGTGCTGTCATTTTCTTGGTACCTTTAGAGAATAAATTTGTGCCTGGTGCTCCCACACCTACAAGTCCCCTATAGCTGTCTCCATTCTAGTCTCATGTCCCTGCTGAGATAGGGGAAATGTTTTATCTCCATCTAAGGACAACTATACTTGGACTTTGACCTTCATACCCTTCCAACTTTCCAAGGACCTGGCACTATTGATGATACCTGCTTTTTCTTCATTCCTTTCTTCTTTTCCTTTTTTTGGAGGGTGAGGGTGTGGAACCAGGGGTGCTCTACCACTGAGCCACACCCCCAATCTTTTTTACTCTTTATTTCAAGACAGGGTCTCCCTAAGTTATTAAGACTGGTCTCCAACTTGTGATCTTCCTTCATCAGCCTCCTGGGTAGCTGGGATTACAAGTGTGCACCACTGTGCCTGGCCTATGTGAACTCAGCCCAACCCTTCAACTACTCTTTCTCATCACCCATTGGCTTTTAGACATGCTTAAGACTTTCCCATTACAAAAGGGAAGAAGGAAGGTAGAGAAAAAGGGAAGAAAGATGAAAGGAGAGAAAACTCATCTATGTCATTCCATTCTGTTCTAGCTAG
Organism: Callospermophilus lateralis; assembly: GCF_048772815.1. NCBI lineage: Eukaryota > Metazoa > Chordata > Mammalia > Rodentia > Sciuridae > Callospermophilus > Callospermophilus lateralis. Next base: position 74,729,455 of record NC_135307.1, on the reverse strand, counting down.
TCTTGTTGTTGTTATTATTGTTGTTATTGGGGATTGAACCCAGGGCGCTGAGCTTCATTCACAGTCCTTTTTTGCTTATTTTAAAAATTTGAGACAGGATCTTGCTAAGTTACCCAGGCTGGTCTCAAAATCGCAATCCTCCTGCCTCATTCTCCTGAGGTCCTGGGATGACAGGCATGTGTCACTGCATTGGGTCAATCCATTCTTTTCATACGCAAATCCTTACTGTCTCCATTTCTTCTTCTTTCACTCATTCCTATCTAGTTAGGAAAATAATTGTTGAGAAGTAACAGATATATGGTAAAGTGTACTAATCTTAAATGTTCATATAGCTCAATGAAGGTATTTATATATGCATCATATGTAGCTATACCTAAATCAAGATGGAGCATTTTCAAGAATTAAAAGGTAATAATATTCCTAATGTTCTATAACTTGATATTTTCACTTAAGAATACATCCAGAAGATAACTTCATAGAAGTACATCAAGACCTTCATTTATTTTCAACTGTGTAGTGCTTTATTATACAGATGTACTATCATTTATCAATATTCTGCTAATGGACTCTTAAACGGATCTAGTCTTTTGCTGTTACAAATAGTGTTTCAATGAATAGTGTGGTGCAGATGTTGTTTTGTATTTCTGCCAATGTATATTGGATACATGTTCTTAAAAGTGGGATTACTGGCACACGCTTATAATCCCAGTGGATGTAATTTTAGTGGCTCAGGAGGCTGAGGCAGGAGTTTTTTTTTTGTTGTTGTTCAAAGCCAGCCTCAGCAACAGTGAGGCACTAAGCAACTCAGTGAGACTCTGTCTCTATATAAAGCACAAAAGTAGGGCTTGGGATGTGGTCAGTGGTTGAGTGCTCCTGAGTTCAATCCCTGGCACCAAAAAAAAAAAAAAAAAAAGGAAAAAAATGGAAAAAAGGAAAAAAAAATTGTAATTTGTCCAGATATTGTCTAATTCTTCTCCATAGAGGTTGTACAATTTTCCATTCCTCCCAGCTCTCCAGAAGAGTATGTGTTGCCCACAGACTTGCTGATAACATTAGTTGATAAATTTAATTTTATATACATGCATTTTCTTTTCTTGCAGCTGAATTGAAATATAATTTACATACAATCAGTAGTCATAATTTAATTTGCCATATGGATACAAAAATGAAACCACTTACAAATAAGATAATACATCCAAATGACCCTAAAGTAGGTTTATGTTTCTTTGTAATCTATCATTCCCTCTACATTTCTGCCCCCAAACATGGGAGTTCTCAAACATTTTACTTCTCATATATCCTTTCTCAAGTTCTCAAGGGATACCTCCCAACGTGATAGAGCATATTCAAAAGGAAGAAAACAGGATTGCAAACCTTGGAGGGAGAAGAAACCGCCATCAGGACAGTAAAGGGCATTCCCAGCCTTAAGACCTGGTTCTTACAGTCTAGACTGCTGGCACCAGCAGCAAGGAGTGCTCTGATCCCAGAGACTCAGAAGACCGAGGCAGGCAGATCAGGAGAGGCCTGGACAATATAGTAAGACCCCCATCTCTAAAAAAAAAAAAAAAAATCACAGTATATGAAAATTAAAATCAAATTACAGTGATCCTTTACCCTGCATATTTTTATAAGGCATATTGATATTAGCTAACATTGAAATTTGTCTACATGTTAAAGATCATCAATCAGGGCTATGATAGAATACAGAAGAAACAGGCATTTCCCAAGTGTCTTGGATTTAAAGCTGGATGTAGTAACTGTTTAGACTTTGAGACTTCAGAGAAAGAGTGAGTATATTTTTGTTTGCACGAGGATAATTTAATTTTTTCAAATGAGAGTACTTTTGAAATTATAATTGTGCACAGAGAAGTTGACACTGGGCAGTGAAGGGGTGGTATAGTATAATAATGTTTCATATCCAACAGTGAGCACTTACTATGTGCTGCTTTTAATCCTGACAACAGCACTGTAAGAATGGAACTGTTATCATCTCCATTTACAGATGAAGCTCAGGCTTCTACAGTTTAAGTCACTTAGTCACAGTTACAGATCATTTGCACCTAGACGTTCGGTGTACAGGGCCTGCTATTGCTGGGATGTGGTTTGTCTCCCAAGGTTCCATGTACAGGAAGCTTGGTCCCCAGTGTGGCCATGTGAGAGGTGGTGAAACCTTTAAGAAGTGGGTCTGGTGGGAGGTGATCAGGCCATGGTGCATCACCCCCTCAGAAAGGATTAACTATAGTTCTCATAGGACCCCGGTTAATTACCTTCAGAGTGAGTTGTAAAAAGAGTGAGTCTGGCCCCTGAATCTCTTTGGCTTCCTTTCTTACCATCTGATCTCTTCCTCTATTTTTTTTTCTTTAATTTTGTACATGGGCTGAAACAACATAAATTCAAAACTTACAGATAAGTGTCAGCTGTATCTTTTTTTTTTTTTTAAGTTTGTTTAAATGTCGGGTCAAAGCTAACAAAGTATCTCCTTTGAAATGTTGTCTACATGGATTTCCAAGTAGACCACAGGACTGTATACTGTCTTGGAATGTCCTTTAGAAGACTATGTCACTGAATGACCTCTTTCTCTTGCACATACTTTTACCGTCATGCTAATCTGTCATGTTGTGATGCAGCCAAGGGGGTTGCTACTCGAACAGATGGAGTCCCTCTATATTGGACTTTCAAAAGTGAGCTATATAAGCCTCTTTTCTCTCTAAAGTACTCATCTTTGGGTATTTTGTTACAGTTGAAAAACAGACTAGTATAGGATGTATGTTCTTGATTTTTCTAAACTATATTGCCTTATTCTATAAAGGAGATGTGTCCTTCTTCTATGTTGCCTAGCAATTGAATCTTCTTCTTATTTGGGAAATTCTCTTTCATATGATCTGGGTAGGAGACAGAATTTACTGGCCTGTACAAAAGCTGAAAATACAGATGCTCACTTCCCAGTTTCCCTGGAACTTTGGGTGTGGACACGTACTCTAAGTTCATCAATCAGGTGTACCCTCAGTTTCAGGATGATTAGGTGCAGCAATGACAGTGGTGGCCACTAGGGTGTTGGGGTTATAAGCTGAAGCTTCCAGTACTTGGCAAGGATGACAGACTGGTCCTCACTAGACCAGTCTTATAGCATTATTTTGGATGTTCTTGACTAGGTAACCATTAAGGTTCTATTTATCTAGCTGAGCGCAGTGGCACATGTCTTTAACCCCAGACATTCAGAAGACTGAGGCAGGAGGATTGCAAGTTCATAGGCCAACCTTGGAAACTTAGTGAGACCCTGTTTCAAAATAAAATAAAATGGGCTGGGGGTGTAGCTCAGTGATAGATCACTCTGGGTTCAATGTCTAGTACCTAAAAAAGGGGGAGGGGGTGCTATATATACCTAGCTTTCCAAACAGTTCTGTGAGGTAACCAAATATTCTGATTTATAGCAACAGCTCTCATAGTTTGTTTATTTTTTGGTAAAAATTATTTTTAATGGCCTCATAATATTTCACATATATACATACACTGTTCTCCTACTTTTAAAAAAGTTGTTCTTTTTAGATATACCTTCACGTATAGTATATTTTTGGCATATTATACATACATGGAGTATAACTTTAATTAGTATACCATTCTTGTGCTTAAACATGATGTGGAGTTTCACTAGTCTTGTATTCACATAAGAACATAGGAAAGTTATGTCCAATTTGTTCTACTATCTTTCCTACTCCCAACCCCTCCCTTCCCTTCATCTAACCCAACGAACTTCTATTCTTCTCTTCCCCCACCTTATTGTGAGTCAGCATACATATATCAGGGAGAACATTCTGCCTTTGGTTTTTTGGGATTGGCTTATTTCACTTAGCATGATAGTCTCCAGTTCCATCCATTTACCAACAAATGCTATAATTTTATTCTTCTTTATGGCTGAGTGATATTTCATTGGGTATATATGCCACATTTTCTTTATCAAGGGCATCTTGGTTGGTTCTGTAGCTTAGCTATTATGAATTGAGCTGCCACAAACATTGATGTGGCTGTGTCACTGTAGTATGCTGATTTTAAATTCTTTGGGTATATACCAAGGAGTGGGATAACTGGGTCAAATGGTGGTTCCACTCCAAGTTTTCTGAGGAATCATCATACTGCTTTCCAGAGTGTTTGCACCGATTTGCAGTCCCATTAGCAAATATGAGTGTACCTTTTTCTCCATGTCCTTGCCAACATTGATAATTCCCTGTGTTCAGAAGGTTGTTTTCTTAGTGCCTGCTGGAATACTACAGGATTTTCTTTAGCCATCCGGAGTTCCTGCCTTCATCCCAGTGCCGGTGAAAACGAAAATGGAAGAATTTCCAGTGTTGCTGAGAACCGGACGAAACTTCGGATCAAGCTAGCTGCCTGCAGAACTTACCTGGACTGTGAACTCAAGCTAGCTGCCTGCAGAATTTACCTGGACTATAATTTAAGCTAGCTGCCTGCAGAACTTACCTGGACTGTGATTTACCTGGACTGTGAGTTAATCTATTGAGACACTGCTTTACCTGGACTGAGACAACAAACTGTAATCTACAACAAATTGTAACTGTATCTTTGCTAACGATATCATTGCTGGTATAATTTTTCCAAGGGCTTCTTGCATGGAGCCATCAATTGGCTTGGTTTTGTGGCATTTTGTATCCTCCCCTTCTGCTTGTAGCAGATTATTTATGGTGTTTTTGTAAAAACCACTATGGTCGTTATTTAAATTAAACAAAAGGGGGAAATGTTAGAATCTGTAAACAAGTCAAGATGGCGCCTGGCATTTTGCCAGAGAAATGTTAGAGTCTGTAAACAAGTCTGGATGGCGCCTGGCAAAATGCCAGAGGGAGTAATTTGTGAAGTAACAAAAGCGAGCCATTAAGTGTGGAAATTCCTTATTGGTTGACTGCTGTATCTAGTTTATGCTAATTAAGATAAGCTGTGTGTAATGTATATATACCACTCCTGTCCTACAATAAATGGCTTCCACTCCTGCTGTATCAATGTACACAAGTTGTTCGTCCGCCCCCCCCCCCAATTATTTTGCTGCAGCCGTACTCCGGCAATTCCTATTCTGACTGGAGTGAGATGAAATCTCAGTGTAGTTTTAATTTGCATTTCTCTAATTGCTAGAGATGTTGAATATTTTAAAATATATTTATTGACCATTCATTTCTTCTTTTGTGAAGTGCCTGTTCATTTCCTTTGCTCACTTATTGATTGGGTTATTATTTATTTTTTCACATTAAGTTTTTCAAATTCTTTATATATTCAGGAGGTTAATGCTCTATCTGAGGTGCAGGTAGCAAAGATTTCTCCCATTCTGTAGGCTCTCTCTTCACATTTTTGACTGTTTCCTTTGCTGTGAAGAAGCTTTTTAGTTTGATGCTATCCCATTTATTGATTCTTGATTTTACTTCTTGCACTTTAGGAGTCTTGTTGAGGAAGTTGGTTCCTAAGCTGTCATGATAGAAAGCTAGCCCTAGTTTTTCTCCTAATAGGTGCAGGGTCTCTGGTCTAATGCCTAGGTCCTTGATCCACTTTGAGTTGAGTTTTGTGCAGGGTTAGAGATGGAGTGAAATTTCATTCTGATACATAAGAATTTCCAGTTTTTCCAACACCATTTGTTGAAGAGGCTATCTTTTCTCCATTGGTGTTTATGGTGCCTTTATCTAGTATGAGATAACTGTCTCTGTGTCTTCTATTCCGTTGATCTCCATGTCTATTTTGGTGCCAATACCTTGCCATTTTTGTTGCTATAGCTTGTAATTCTGTAGTATAGTTTAAGGTCTGTATTGTGATGCCTCCTGCTTTACTTTTCTCTTTAAGGATTGCTTTGACTATTCTGGGCCTCTTATTTTTCCAAAAGAATTTCATGATTGCTTTTTCTATTTCTATGAAGAACATCATTGGTATTTTAGTAAAAATTACATTAAATCTATATAGTGCTTTTAGTAGTATGGCCATTTTGACAATATTAATTCTTCCTATCCAAGAACATGGGAGATCTTTCCATCCTCTAAGGTCTTCTTCAATTTCTTTCTTTAGTGTTCTGTAGTTTTCATTGTAGAGGTCTTTCACCTCTTTTGTTAGATGATTCTCAAGTATTTTATATTTTTTGAGGCTATTGTGAATGGGATAGTTTTCCTAATATTTCTTTCAGTTGATTCAGCATTGGTGTATAGGAACGTAATTGATTTATGGGTGTTAATTTTTTGAATTAAATAATTTATTTATTCTAATTTGTTATACATGATGGCAGAATGCAATTCATTTCATATTACACATATAGAGTACAATGGGTGTTAATTTTATATCCTGCTATGCTGGATTCATTTATGAGTTCTAGAAATCTTCTGGTGGAGTTTTTTGGGTCTTCTAAATATAGAATCATGTCATCAGCAAATAGGGATAGTTTGAACTCTTTTCCTTTTCATATCCCTTTAATTTCCTTCTTTTGCCTAATTTCTCTGTCTAGAGTTTCAAGGACTGTTGAATAGAAGTGGTAAGAGAGGACATCTTGTCTTGTTCCAATTTTTATTGGGAATGCTTTCAATTTTTTTCCATTTAGAATAATGTTGGATTTGAGTTCAACATATATACCTTTTACAATGTTGAGGTATGTTCCTACAGTCCCTAGTTTGGATGAACAGCTCTCATGGTTGTTTAACATTTTTTTAAAAAACAGCTTTATTAAGGTATAATGATAGACAAAGAACTGCACATATGTCATATGTTTAACCTGATAAGTTTGGACATTTGCAAACAATCACAATCAAGATCATAGATATCTCCAACATCCCTCAAAGTCTCCCCTGTGTCACTTCTGGGTGTGTGCATGGTAAGAACACTAATGTAAGACCTAACCTCCTAACAAATTTTGAAGCACTTGATACTGTATTTTAATTTCCCTCCCAGTGCTGGGGATTGAATTCAGGGTCTCATGCATGCTAGGCAAGTGCTCTACTACTGATATTTCCAGTCCTGTATCATTGATGTGCAGTCTTATTTCTAAAATAAAATATTTGCTTACATATGTATAACTCATAGCTTTTTTTGTTCCTATACCAACTACATTTCATATAATAGCGGACAGATGGATATAAGTGGTAGGATGTGAAATTAAGGAAATAAAATGTGCCAACTGTGCTGACCCCCACATGCTTTTATGTTTTTTTTTTTTTTTTTTTTTTTTTTTTGTGTGTGTGTGTGTGTGTGTGTGTGCTAGGGATTAAACCCAGGGACACTTAACCACTGAGAATTTTTTTTTTTTCCTTTTGAGACAGAGTCTTGCTGAGTTGCTTAGGACCTCACTAAGTTGCTCCGGCAAGCCTCAAACTTGTGATCCTCCTGCCAGAGTCTCGCAAGTTGCTGGGACTATAGGCTACCTACAAGAGAAATGCAGGCCTTAAAATGCTGATAAGAAGAACACAAGTTTCCCTGTAGTGGGTAGAGGAGGCTTTGTGACCTTTACATAGATCAGATCCTAGAACTCAGGGAGATAAGGATAATTCCCTCTAAACATTAAATCTTTAAGAACAGGAAGCTTGTACCCTCTATACCCAGCATTTTTTTTTTTTTTTTTTTTTTTTTTGTGTGTGTGTGTGAACCTTTTGCTTTTCTCTACCTGGATTGTTTTTTTGTTGTTGTTGTTATTGTTTTGTTTTGTTTTGTTTTTCATTCATTGGGATATGTCTTGGGTTTGGGATCATTCTACCTCAGTTTTCCTGGAATATTATAATCTTTTGTCTTGAAGTTGAAGTCTTTATTTTGAAAGTTTTCTTCTATAATTCTTTTTTGAAAAATTTTCTTAAAAATTTTTGTCTGCTTCTATCGTCTTTGGTACTCTACAAATGAATATCAACCATGTATATATTAGATCTCTTTTACCTCTATCATTTTTCTCTAATATTTTTTATATTATTTTCCTTTTTCAATCCTTTTTGGGACTCCAAAAATTTCTACTCTTTACTATATTTTAAATAGTATTTTCTACTTTTAGCTCCCTTTAGTATTTTTATTTATTTATTTTTTAGTTGAACATGGACACATTAACTTTGTTTTACTAATTTATTTATTTTTATGTGGTGCTGAGGATTGAACCCAGTGCCTCATGTGTACAAAGCAAGTGCTCCACCACTGAGCCACAACCCCAGCCTCACCCTTCAGTATTTTTTCATAATGTTTTATATTTCCTTTCTACTTCATTTTCCCAAGATCTGCTGGCTTGTATTTTATTGCCCACTGGTTTTAAACTTTTCTGTTTCCTTGGATTATTCCTCTTCTGTATGCATTCTTCCATCTGTATTTCCATTACATTTTTTTATTAATTTTCTTTTTCTCCTTCTCCTCTTCATCCTCCTCTTCCTTCTTTTTCTTCTTTCTCCTCCCCCAGCCCTCCTCTGGCATACATGCATAGGACCTGGACAGATTTTATTTCCGATGTCAACAGGGGGAGATGGGTAGAGGGAACAGATGAAGAGTGAAGTTGAACAGTCTCTAGTTCAAGAAGTTCTGACCACTTCTATATCCTCTTTCCTAAGGGTTCATATACTCTTTGTATTTGACATCCAAGAGGTTGGTGGGTATACAGTAAAACCCCTTAAATTCCTCAACTGTCTCTCTCTCTCTCAGCTGTAAGACCAAGTTATAGGCAATACAGATTAGTGCTATTTGCCATCTCTTTTTTCCCTCTCTCTTTATAGTGCAGAACTGGTTTCTCCTTAGGGGCACCCATGTCTAGACTTCACTCAGGTGTAGCCATTTTGAATTGTAACCACCATGAATAACCCAAGTGGTTTTCCCTGAATAGTTTCCCATCATAAATAGACACAATCATTGAACTAATCTGTGGAGCTTTAAAATTGGACCCTGATGCCAGGAATGTATCTGACTTTTCTTTTTTTTTTTTTTTTTTTTTTTTTTTTGAGATAAGATGTTGTTAACTTGCCTATGCAGAACTCAAACTTGGTGATCCTCCTACTTCAGCTTCCCAAGTAGCTGAAATTACACAAATGTGTCACCGCACCCCGTGTGCCTCTATTTGATATTAACTTGAGATAAACCAGGTACATTCCAACTTGAATGAAGTCATTTTTGTCCTGACCACTTCATATACACTATTTATTTTAACCCTAATTGATAGAATCAACCTGGTCTTAATGCCACACAGGATGATGTCAGTAAACTCCCAGTAGATTTTACTCTGCGATCCTGGGTCTGTCTGCCTTTTTATTCAATCTCAGAGCACCCTGGACTGGTCTTCATGCACTAGGATTGTATTGTTCTGGAACAAACCACTTCTCGCATGGTTTCCTTATGTTCCTGGATCTTGATACTTTAATCAGGCACTCTTCGGAATTGTCACTTCTTCTCAGAAATACATGTACCCTGCCTGAAATCCAAGGCTCTCCATGTTCTCCATCTTTTCTGTTCAAATGTGAAAGTTCTTGACAAGTATTCCTCATGGTGATTGTTTGCTACTGCAGCATCTCCCTGTTTCATTAAGAATGGCATTAGGAATCCAGGAGCGGCTTACCTGGGTGGTTCTAAATCAGGGACTCTCATGAGCTGGCATAATAAGGCGTAAGTGGGGCTGACAATTCCTATCAAGCTCTCTCTCTCTCTCATGGTTGTTAACAGGTCTCATTTTTGCTCGATGTTGTCTGGGGTCTCAGTTCTCCACCATCTTCATAGATTTGCTCATACATGGAAGCTTTCCCCCAGAATATGAGAGAGAGATGGAAAGGGAGGGAGGGAAAGAAGGAGGGAGGGAGGGAGAGAAAGAGAGAGATAAGAGAGAAGATAAAAAGAAAAAAGAGAGCATTCAAAGTAGAAATTGCATTTTTTATAACCTAATTTGGAAATGGCATATTTTGGTTTAGATATGAGGTATCCCCCAAAAGTTCACATGTAAAAAAATGTAAGAAAGTTTAGAGGTGAAATCATTGGGTTATGAAAGCCTTAACCTAATCAATGCATTAATTTCTTGCTAGGGAATTAGTAGGAATTCCCCTGATAGGAAACCACCTGATGTAGGCAGGTAGGGTTCGGCTGGAGGAGGTGGGGCCCTGGGAGTGTGCCTTTTGTCTTTGTTGAGCAGAGTTCTCTCTCTGCTTCCTGGTAACTTGTCCGCAGCTCCTTTCCTCTGCCACACACTTCTGCTATGATGTTCTGATTCACCTCAGGCTCCAAGAAATGGAGTCAGCCATCTATGGACTGAGACCTGTGAAACCATGAACCCCCAAAGAAACTTTTCTGTGGGAAGCCACCCATACCTTCCTGTCCTGAAGCAAGAGAGGCTCTGACCAATCACTACATTTCATAGTGATTTGGAGGGCTGGGGATATGGCTCAAGCGGTAGCAGGCTCGCCTGGCATCCATGTGGCCTGTGTTCGATCCTCAGCACCACATACAAACAAACAAAGATGTTGTGTCCGCCGAAAACTAAAAAAAACAAACAAATAAATATTAAAATTCTCTCTCTCTCTATCTTTAAAAAAAAAAAAAAGAAATATTCATAGTGATTTGGGTGGTATTGTCCTGGGAAGTAGAAGGCCTGTCTTCAGATATAAGTATCACCCCTGAGGTGATACTCACCTGTCCCTTGTAACCCTGCCCCTTCTGGCCTTTTTTGGATAGAACTTTCTAAAGAACAGGAGTCTCCCCAATAAAAGCCCACTTCTGAACCTGCTCACTCTCTCTTGCCAGACTCTCTTGACTTTCTTTTGTTCTGCCTTTTGGGGAGCCTGAGGCTGAGAGCGGAGAAGCCATGCAGAAGGTTGTTTAAAGGTAAAGTGTGTCTGTGTTTTCTTTAGTGTCCCTGGAAATTCACTCAAGCAACCTTAAGTTCGGCTGCCGGCATAGGTTGGGGGCAGCACTTTTCCTCCTTAAAATTGTTCTTGTCAGGTGTTTTGGTCTGAAAAAGAGCTGAAAAATCTGACTCAACCATGATAATACCATCACTTCTGCTGTATTCCATTCATCCCCCTGGCCCAGGAGGTACCACAACATGTATTTGTGTGTGTATGTACATATAAATATGAATGTATAATATATATTATACTCATAAACACAAATTAACCAGGAGAATATTTATGATTCTAGACATTCTTTTTTTTTTTTGGAGAAAATGTATATAGATCTATTAACATGTGAAAAAGGAAAAAAAATCACAGCAAGGGGAAAAATCACAGGACTGAAATGACCCAGGAGCCCATCATAATTCAGAAATTTAAATATTTCTTTTTCTACAGGATAGAAGGAGAATAGAGAATTTCAGGGGAAGGGCAGATGACTTTTAGGGAACTCAGTGGGTTTGGAGAACAAGCAATGGCCTGGGACAAATTCTATTTGACTCACAGTAACCCAGGGATGCTTACCACTGAGCTATGTCTCTGACCCTTTTAAATTTTTTTTTTTTAATTTTGATACAGGATCTCATTAAGTTGCATAGGGCCTTACTAAGTTGCCTAAGCTGGGCTCAAATTTGTAATTGTCCCATCTCAGCCTCCCAATTCACAAGGATTAGAGGTGTGTACCACCCTGACTGACAATAAGCAAATGATTCTTTGGGACTGAAATAGAGGACAACTAAATGTGGCAAAGTCTGTCCAGGAGCGCTGATAGACTTCAGTCTTTTCTGCTGAGATATGAGTTTAGTTAATGAAAGCTCAGAAAATGGACTCTATGTCATTGTTTCTTTTTTGGCAGGTCTGAACTTTGGGCAGATAAGGGAAATTTTCAGAAAGCTTCCCATTGCACTAGGAGAGGAAGAAACCAAGGAAGGTCAGAGGGACCTTGGTTCTGAGGCAGGTTCTAATGCCTTTTAATTTCCTTTGGATCAAATTTCTCAGTATATCAAAGAATTCCACATTATGTGGGTATCATTATCTGATCTCCAACAATAGTCTCTCTCTCTTTTAAAAATGATATCTTTTTTAAAAAAATTATTCTAATTAGTTATACATGACAGCAGAATTCATTTCAATTCATTGTACACAAATGGAGCATAGCTTTTCATTTCTCTGGTTGTACACCATGTAGCGTCACACCATATGTGCTGTCATACATGTACCTAGGTTAATGATGTCCTTCTCATTCCACCATCTTTCCTGCTCCCATGCCCTCTCCCCACCTTGTGGTATCACTATGAAACATTGATGTGGCTGTGTCACTATTGCACGCTGATTTTAAGTCCTTTGGGTATAGACCAAGGAGTGGGATAGCTGGGTCAAATTGATACTGCCAGTTATTGGAGACAAGTTCTGCTCCCTCACATGTTGAAGTTTGAATATTAGAGAAGCATGCTAAGGCAAGCATATAAAGCAAGGTTTATTTAAAAATTGGTAACATAGACTTCTCTCAGGAGTGAGAAGAGGGCCATAGCTGGTCTCCTGCTATCCCAAGAAGCAAGGGTGTTCTGCCTTTTTATATGTCCTAGGCTTCCTTTGTTCTCCTGCTCTCTTCCCCTTATCTCTCTCCTTCCTGCATTTGTTCGGGTCCAGGAAGCTTGGTGGGATGGCCAAAAGGTGGGAAACAGGTGGGCTGAAGGGGGAAGGGCAGGATGGAGCAGTCCAGGACACTGGAGGAACAATTCCTGGTACAGGATATCTTAGCCACAGGTTGGAGCAGGGCAAGTTCTTGATAAGGGTGGAGGTCCCAACTTCCCTAACTCACTTAAGCTTGGCCTCCTTGATCTGAGATGACTTGATTTACATATCTATACTGACTGCCTGTCTAATTCTAGCTTCAAAGTGATGGTTCCATTCCAAGTTTTCCAAGGAATCTCCATACTGTTGTCCAAAGTGGTTGCACCAATTTGCAGTCCTACCAAAAATGTACATTCTTTTCGAGCCACACAGAACCTTATGAAATTTGACTACTTAGTAGTCTACAATTCAAATGTCAATATATTTTAAAGAACTGGAATCACAGTTTTTGACTACAATGCAATTAAAGTTCAAATCAATTTGTACTTTTTTTTCCCACATCCTTACCAACATTTATTGTTGCTTGTATTCTTGATAATTGCCATTCTGACTGGAGTGAGCTGAAATCTTAGTGTAGTTTTAATTTGCATTTCTCTAATTAATAGAGAAATTGAGCATTTTTCATATGTTTGTTGATGGATTGTATATCTTCTGAGAACTGTCTGTTCAGTTCCTTAGCCCATTTATTGATTGGGTTATTTATTTATTTATTTTTTTGGTGCTAAGTTTTTAAACAGCAGTCTCTTGTGTATTTTTCTCTTTCACTCAATATAATGTTTTATAAATCCACCCATATTTTGTGTATATTGCTAATTTGTTCCTTACTGCTGCAAAGTGTCCTTTGGGAACCCATTACCAATCATTATATTATGTGTGACCTCTCATGGCTGACTTCTCTCTCCATTTTTGAAGTTTGAAGAATGAACTTGAGATTCTAAATAGGATAGAGGCAGTAAGATCTTGGCAGAATCCCAAATGGACTATTTTGTGGTCCATGGAGTGATCTGTAGGGACCTTGAAGTTAGGACATATGCTGAGTTGGAATACAAGTGTCAAATGACCTATATGAACTGGGGCCACAGGACAGGTACCATCAGGGTCTCTGGCAGTATGTCCTTATGTCTCTGGAAAGGACTGGTCTTGACTCCACCTCAGGCTATTGCTGATGTTGAGCTGAACACGATGACAGTTTGCTTTCTTTTCTTTTTTATGTGCTTTCTGTTTTGCAGTGCTAAGGATTGAACCCAGATCCTCACTGGGCAAGCACTCTGCCGCTGAGCTATACTGTCAACCCCTGCATTTCACTTTCTTGAGTTTTGCTCTATATTTCTTGAACCAAACCTGGCCTCACGTTTGAGGCCATTTCTTTCTTAGGGCTAGAATGTGGGTATGAGAATTAATTTTACCCAGTAATTAATAGATCAAGTCAATGAAAAAAAAATCTAAAATATGTAAGTTTTGAACCAAGACAATTAACAAAGTTGATCTAATGAGCATATAAGATCCCATAAAACTCCTGGAGAATGTACATTCTTTTCATGCCACACAGAACCTTATGAAATTTGACTACTTAGTAGTCCACAATTCAAAGTCTATATATTTTTAAAACTTGGAATCGCTGTTTCTGACTACAATGCAATTAAAGTTCAAATCAATCTGTGAAAATTGACCATGAAAATCCTAGAAAATTTATGCTAGAAAATTTAAAGGCATACTTTTAAATAATTTATAGATCAAGAAGAAATCATAATGAAAAAAATTTACATATGCAGGATAAAAAAATAAAAACAAATTCTACACACAAAAATTATGGTCATTTGGGTACAGCAATGCATACAAGCAAATATTATAGTTTTTTATTGACAAAAATTTTACGTTTATAGTGTGCAACATGGTGTTTTGAAATATGTATACACTATAGAATGACTAAATCCAGCTAATTAGCACATGCATTATTTTACATACTAATCATTTTTTTTTTTTTGTGGTGAGAATACTTGAAATCTATTTCTCCAGCAAGTTTTGAAAATACTATATGTTGGGGGTTGGTGATGTAACTCAGTGGTAGAGGGTTTGCCTAGCTCTTTAGGAAAGTCCCCAAACAAAAGTACATTATTACCAACTATAGTTCCACGTTGTACAACAAAATAGAAAAGGTGAGAGGCCAAAAGTTAATGAGACAAGTAGTGAATTAAAAAGTTATAAAATAACTTTTATAATAAAAGTTATAGTGGAATTGTGGAGATTATGGAGAACAGAGTAGAAACCAATGAAAAATAAATAAAGGTAAAAAAGGTCAACAAAGCCAAAACATATTTCAACATTATTTAGAGGATGATAATGGGATATAACCCAAGGAAGCTCAGAGGTTATAAAGAGTTAAAGAGAAAATTTTCATGACACTAAATTTTAAAACATATAAAAATGAACAGATGTCCAGAAAAAAAATGTAATTTACCAAAAGTTAACTTGAAACAAACAAACTAACCCCTGAGTATTCCTTTAAACATGCAGAGTTAGTTATTTCATATGATATTTTGTAGAGAAAAAAAAAGTCCAGATAATTTTGAAGACAATCTATGACAAACATTCAATGCAAATTCTTTTAGACAATTAAATAATACTAACAATTTATTTACTTTATGAAATCTGTTATATTATTAAATTCAGAAGATTATTGTAACAGAATTAATTAGCAAAAACATTTTGAGATTTCTTATATTAAATATTTAGCCAATGTAAAGTAACTCTTGGATTTATTATAAGCTTTGTCTGATTCAGCTGATGTAACCTATAAATATGGTAAATACCCAACAGGATCCTGTTTTAAATTCTCTTATTCATCTCTATTAATAATACATTCTGCTGCAGTTTGGATTTTAAGTGCCTCATGTGATAAAAGCTTGTTCCCCAGGGTGGTGCCATCAGGAGTTGGTGGAACCTTTAGGAGGTGAGGTCTAATGGGACGTGTTTAGGTCGTTGGAGGCATGTCCTTAAAGAGGCTTGTGGAATCCCAAACCCTCTTCTTCTCTTTGTTCCCTGGTCATGATGTGAGTGGTTTTGCTGTGTCAGATGCTCCCACCATGATGTGTTTCCTTGCCACAGGCCCCAAAGCAACAGGGCCAAGTGATCATAAACAGGAACCTCCAAAACCGTGAGCCAAAATAAACCTTTCCTCTTTAGAACTTGATTATCTTGAGTATTTGTTTTAATGACAGGAAGTTGATTAACATGTATCTTTTATGCTAAATTTTGAACTTTCCAACAATCTGTGTATGGTGTTGCAGAGGTCAGTAAGCAAAGTTCACTAAGTTTGCCTTAATTTTTCTACTTGACCTTATATAACATGGCTGAGTTGGAATAATCCCTCCTCTCCCAGCAATCCAAAGAATATCTGAATCTGAGAACACAATCTTAACCACAGAGTTTCAGAATAATGTGTTTAATTAATACAAAATGTAAATTCAACCCTTTTCTCTCACTGTTCTACATGCTTCCAAAGTTGGGATCTTGTGACAATTGGCCTGTTAGGATATGATGCTTGACAAATCCTCTTACAAATCCTCACTGCACCCTTCTGACATTCTTGCTGGGATCCCTGGTTTGTCTTTTTCTTTTGTGATTAAGAAATGGTTTCTCCCTTGTCTAGGAATCACAATTGCAGAGCTCTTGTTGAATTGTCCATTTTCTTTCTTCTCTGAGTTCCATTTTACTTCTAGTGGAATCATCTTCCAGCCTTTTCCTGAGGCCTGTGTTTCCAGCAGCCCCCTTGTCTTTCCTGTGTGGCATCATGCTAAAGGTGAGGCTTTGGAGCTTGGCATACTCAACTGGGTCCTACAGAACTATCAAGCATCCTGAGTAGTTTCTTCAACATTTTCTGCTCAATTTTCTCATCTGTTTACTGGGAATGGTGATTTTTATCTTGCAGGTAATCTGAGCTTACGGTGGAATTAAATGCTGAGCATAGTGCTTGGAACATAGAACTCAATACATGCTGACCATTATGATTTTCATGATCCCAATCCCCAAGGTCAGTTTTCTATGTATCATAGAAATAAATACATCTTTGAAGTTTTTATTGTAATCTCTACCAATTATCTATTGACATTATCCACTTGGGGAGAAGGTATGTTTTTAGGTTTTGATATTTAAATACCCTCTTGAGACCTCTGGGAGCATAAACTGGGCACATAATGGTGATGGCTTGCATCTCTAGTTGCTCTTAATGTACACACAGCCTCCCTCTGAACTCCTATCGAGTCCTTGTAAAATTCTTAGCTATTACTGTGACAGTACTTCTGCTTCAAGAACCCTCAACAGTGAATTGATATTTAAATCTTATAACTCATAATTCCAGATGAGGACATTTTCTTTATGATCATTTCACAGAAGTGCACGAGGCATCTTCTGCATACTTGAGGACCCATTGGATCCCTTCTCAGGGTTTGGCCCACTTGTCGACCAAATAGTTTAGATAAAAATTGTTAAAAGAGTTCTCACTAGTGAAAAATAATATTGAAAAAATATGGTAATCATTTCAGATTGGTTAGAGAGCTGGTAATATAGTAATTTTTTTGTCAAGCCAGTTTAATGATGAAAAACTTGAGCTGTATGTTACATTAGTTTCTTTTCTTTTTTTAAGATTTATTCTTTTTAGGCATACATGACAGTAGAGTGTTTTGACATATTATATATACATGAATTTTAATTAAATTTAATTTTAATTAAAATAAGGACATTAGTTTCTTTTCTACTATTTATTTTTCCACAATTAGAAAACTCAAATTTATAATTATAGGTTGCTGAGAAAAGCCACAGATATTAGCTTTGCTTTAAGATAATTCAAGTTGATATTTGGACCAACTTGGATCCCATATTTTTGAACAATGACACCCATCCCTGACGCACACAACCATTTTCAGTCAGCCTTTGCTATTCCTCTTGGCAAAACGCAAAATCTATTCCATCCTCTATCCTGTGTAGTAGTTTTCTATTGCTGCATAATGAATGACCACAGACTGAAGTTTAAAACAATATGAATCTATTTGCCCACAGTTCTTTAAGACAACAGTACAGCAGGCTGTGACTGGGTCTCTGCTCAAGGTCTCAAAAGGTTGAAATCAGGGTCATCCAGCTGCATCCTCATTTAAAGACTCAAGGACTGAACACTCTATTTCCAAACCCCCTTAGGTTGTTGGCAGGATTTATTCCTTACCGTTTTAGGATGGGCTTGTTAGCTGTTGACCAGGGACCACTCTTAGCTGCTAGAAGCCATGCTCCGGTCCTTGTTATGGGCCTCTCTTCCCATCTCAGCAAAGGAGAGCCTCTGTTTCACTGAGTCCTTCTCATACTTTAAATGTCTCTAATTTGCCCTCTGTTAACATCCAGAGAAGACTCTGCTTTTAAAGGGTTCATAGACTGAGGAAAGATCCACATGCATTATATCTCTCTCTTCAGGTCATTGATTAGTAATCTTAATTACATCTACAAAGTCCCTTTTGCTGTGTAGCATAACCATGCAAATAACACCAGGCTGCATGGACTGAGGGAGTCACCTTAGTATGTGCTACTACACTAAATCTACGCTGGTCTAGGATTTGCTTTGTTCAGAGAAATGTGGCCCTTGGCCTTGAGAAGATTTCTGCTTAACTTTTTAAAATGCTTCATCATACTCTGAGAAATTTCAAGGTAGCTATATGGAGGACAGCCAGATGTGCCAGTGCACCGCAGCTGGACTGCTAGCCGATGGTCAGAACCAGCCACAAGTCTCGTGATTAATGCCATTCTCAGATGGTCCAGCCTTAGTCAAGCCACCCTAATCAATACCGAGTGACTAAGAGCCATGCTGTTTGAGCTGTCCCCTGATTTAATTTTAGAATTGTGAGCAAACAAATAATTGTTGTTGTTTTAAGCCATTAAAGTTTGAAGTTTTTATCATACGGATATGCATATGTAGTTTTAAGGTTCTAGTATATCCTAAGAATGTAGCATCTCCTACCTATACGTTGAAGTTTGAACACATTGGGTTAAGAGAGAGGGTAAATGTATTCTTCATTCATTCTTTGATCACAGTGGACTTGGAAATAAAAGTTTCACTGTTGCAGCTTTTGAATGTGATTTAAAATATTCTGAGTAATATATCAAAGATTTATATCCTAGATGTCTGGAGAATCATTAAGAGTTAGTGAAAATTTAAGGTCTTAGTGATTGAATCAATTGTATAAAATTTGGTTTTAATTTTTTTGTTTATTTTTGTGTGTGGTACCGGGGAATGAGCCCAGGGGCATATTATTACTGAGCTGCATTCCCAGCCCTTTAACATGGTCTCAGACTGGCCTTGAACTTTTGATCCTCCTGCCTTAGTCTCCTGAGTCACTGGGATTACCTGTGTGCACCATGGTGCCCAGCTATAATTCAGTCTTCTAAAGATATATTGATATTTAACCCTTGATACTAAAAATATAGTTGGGCACACAGTTTCACTTCAGGTGGGCTTCAGATGTATCATAGGTTCCTCCTAAAATTTTTCTGGATGCCACTCAACCCTTAGCTAAAGTCTACATTAGCCACAAAGTCATCCAATTCCATTGTGGCCCATGTGATCTAAGCAGCTTCTGGCTGGATTGCTCCCCTGCCTGCTATCCTGCATTCAGACCAACCATCCACCTGCCTGGGAGTTCTGGCTTCTCATGTCACTGCTGGACTTGGAACAAATGCCATAGCACTGGGCATAGGATCTGCCTTCCCAAGAGGTCACAAAGGGACTTGTATTAGTCAGGGTTCTGCAAAGAAACAGAACTTACAGGGCATCTCTTTATCCAGATGTATATCTGTATCTATCTTTATGTCTATCATCTGTCTATCTAGAGAAATTTATTTTAAGGAATTGGTTCACGCAATTATGGAATCTTGGTGGGTCCAAAATCCAATAGGGTAGGCCAGTTGAGTAGAGACTCAGGAAGAGCTGCAGCTGAATATATCGCTATAGAACTACCTCACCCAGGCCTTCAACTGACTGGATGAGACTCACCATGTTATGGGGGGTAATATATTTTACTCAAAGTCCAGTGACTTCCATGTTAATCTCATCCAAAAATCATGCTCACAGAATAATGTTTAACCAAATATCTGGGCACTGTGCCTCCCCACCACCAAGTTGACACATGAAATTAACCATTCCAGGGTTGAATAATGCAATCTGGAAGTGTAGAGGACATAAATACCCACAGGAGGAACTTTGTCCAGCAGTGGGAAATAGGAGTCTAGAGAAAGAAGCCAGATAAACACTCTCTCCTTTCTTCCTCCCATGGACTATACTTTGAGGTCTTTCTGGAGACACCTGAATGCTTGAACAAGTGTTTTTTTTTTTTTCAATATTTGGAATTGAACCAGGGCCTTGTGGATGCTAGGCAGCATTTCACCATTGAGCTATAGCACCAGCCCCTAAGTATAAGCTCTTGATGAATGACCGACTAGATTTCTTTATAGCTCATTATGAAGCAGTAGTCAGCTTGGTCATGCATCTCCTTGCCCTGATCCTATTTCTCCCTGATTCACTTGCTCTGGGCTTTTACTTCCCAATAAAGCATCTGCACTTAATCCTTGTCTCAGGCTCTGTTTTTTACAGAATATGAGCTAAGAAAAGGGCTTTCAGCATGCTAAAAACATACTACTGAGCTATCCAGTATGAGTAAGACAATTGCAATCTTAAAACCGATCTTGTTGGCATTACCAATAGGATTTAATAAATACATGTAAATTAACACTTCATATATTGGAAATAGTTGAAATATTAAAAAGAAACTTCATGTGTCCTGTTAACAACTTGTGCACTTCAGTATGGAGAAGTAGAGCCTTATAGTTACTGTTCATTTCTTTATACAAATGCTAAAAATTTTATAGCTGTTAAGTAGTAAGTAAATGAATGGTGACAGTAAGAGTCAGGCTTCTCACTGTTGGAGTGGGAGTTTGCAGAGAAGAAGGGGAAGAGGGTGGAATGATCCATGTAGTACTGGGATTAGAGTTGGATATGGCACTATAATTCATATTTAGCCTAATATAGATATAGGTAGTTACATATAGAGAGATATGGATACATGGGTTGGTATACACACATACATTTCCTTGTTCTGCAAATTGACTAGACCTAGAGGCAATGACAACTCAGTAATAATGAGCACATCTAATTTCCAGATAATTTTATTTTTCCTTCCCTTAGGGGAGATTGAATCTAGCGTCTCTTTACCACTAAACTATACCCCCTTTTTATTTTCATTTTTAATTTTAAGACAGGTTCTTGCTAAGTTCCCAGACTGGCTGCAAACTTGAAATCCTTCTGCAATAGCCTACAGAGTCACTGGGATTACAGGTGTGTGCCACCATGCCTAGCTCCAGATCTTTGTTTCAAATACCATTCTCCATTAAGTGGAACAAGGGTTCCTTGGAAAAATGGCCAATTCTAGGAGTGGGGCAGAAAATACACAAGATGAGGCTAGAATATCTTATAGTATAGAAAGTTAGGATGAACTAAACACACACATTGATGTTCAAAGTGTGACATAGGGACCAACTAAAAGAGCTCCAATGGCCAAAGCTGGAACTATTTGAGCAACAAAATAAAGAGGCATTGCAATATAACTCAAAGGGTAAAATAAATATCCAAATCTATACTGAGATAAATAAATAAGGGAACAGAGACAAATCTCCTTTGCAAAAGAGTTCCAAATCTGTATAGATGTTTTGTCCTCAAAAAGATGGCGCATAACCCACTCCTAAATATATTTGCTGACTTTCTTTGAAGGAGTACAAAAAGAAAAAGGGAAAAATATAGTAGCTTGCCAGTAGAGAAACCTGAGAACACTACTTCAGCCAGGTGGTCAAATTCAACATCAACGGGGAAGTCATGGGAAATAGTATGACTCTTGTCTGATATGATAAAAGTGGCTCTTTGCTTCTGTGGTATTATTCCCCAAACCCATAATCTCAGAAGAAAAACATCAGGCAAATCCCAAGTGCTTTAGTCAGCTTTTTCACTTCTGTGACTAAAGGACCTGACCAGAACAATTTTAAAGGGGGAAACGTTTATTTGAGTGCTGACAGTCTCAGTGGCCATAGAAGTCCACTCCATTTCTCTGGGCTCCAGGTGAGGCAGAACATCTTGGTGGAAGAGTGTGACAGAGGAAAGCAGCTCTCATGTCATCAGAAAGCAGAGAGAGAAACTCTACTCTCCAGATACAAATGCCCCAATTCCCGCCTCCTCCAGCCACACGCTACCACTTCAGTTACCACTCAGTTAATTCCTCTCAGGGGATTAAATCACCGATGGGGTTAAGACTCTCACAACCCAATCATTTCTCCTTGGAACCTTCTTGCATGGTCTCACACGTGAGCTTTTGAGGGACACCTCACATCCAAACCATTACACCAAGTGAGGAAAAATTTATTCAGTGCACCTCAAAACAATCAAGGTTATCAAAAACAAGGAAGTCTGAAAGAGTCACAGCCAAGAGGAACTTAAGGAGATGTAGCTGTTAAATGTGATGCAGTGTCCTGGATGGGATCCTGGAATATAAAAAAGACTCTAGGTAAAAACTAAGGAAATTTTAGTACAGACTTGATAATAATGCATCAATATTGGTTCATTACTAGTAATAAATATGCCATTCTAATATAAGATGTTAATAATAGAGGAAATGAAAATTCTGTTAGGGTTTATGAGATCTCCCTGTGCTCTCATTTTTTTCTGTAAACTTAATCTATTCTAAAAGTAAAATTTATTATAAAAACATGTGGCTGAAATTGCATTGGATTTATATATTTCACGATTTCCTTTCACACTGAACTTGTTGACTGTCTATTCTGTGCAGTGTCCAGCAGCATTCAGGTGTGGCATCTGTTATTTGAATACCATTCTTGTGTTGTACTTACCCAGTGCTGTCAGTGTTGAGCTCAGCATAGTTTTTCCTGCTGAAAAACTATGGTTGACTAAGTGAGTGATTAGCATGGATTTTTAGGAATAAGGAGAACAAAGTCATCCAGCACTTCTCGCTTGCACGTGCCAAGAACTGATTTATGTCCTAGGAGCTTTCTCTGTCTTCTCTGTGAATGTGATTCTTATTTGCTTTGCAACGACTGTGCAGCAACATCATGATATGTACCCGCTTTTAATAAGACTCATAAGAATGAGTGATAGTCAGTGTTTCAGTCTAGCAGTAGATTTCATTGCTTTCATATCAAGGAACATTATTTTCTGTTTGTTTTGAAATAGAATAGATGATTGGTTCATTCGAGTGGTCTCTGTGCTTTGGATCTCACACAAAGGATTCAGTAGTATCATGCTACTATTTGACAATATTTTGAGGCAGACAATACACTGAAAGCCAGAGAATAGACTGATGAATGAATACCATTCAATTTCAAAGATTCATATTTCCTGTTCATACTCTTCATCTTTGGTTACTTGTGGGAAATTATAATACTCAAAGATTTATTTGTCTCAATATGAATAGACTCACATTCTTTGTTTTCGATTCCTGTTCACTTTTTTTTTTTTTCCTTTGGTCCTAAGGATCAGACCCAGGACCTTGCACAAGCCAGGCAAGTGCTCTACCACTGGGCCACATCCCCAGTCTGCATCTGTTCACTTTTTGTTTTTGAGTTGTTCTCAATTATAGTGTTTATATTATAGCTTTTATTACTGCTTTTATACTTCAATGAACCACTTTTAAGCTTCTGTTTCATTTTTGTGATTTATACATAAAATGTGACAAAGAGTAATTTCAAAAAATGCATACTCAACACATCTACATAAGCACCACTTAAATGGTATTAAAATATGCTTTCTGAGGTAAATTATACCATATTAATTGAAAGTAAGCTTAGGCGAACTAAATTGAAGTAGTCCTTGTACCATATTTACAACCTTAAGAATGTAATGATTATTATGCATGAAATGGGATTCATAGGAATAACTTATTTAATTATATGAATACATCTCATTTGTAAATATTTGTATAACGGCTTATTAGGTTTTGCCTGAGGCTTTAAAGTCTGATAAATTTTAGATACCCAAAGGTCTGAGACCATCATGCAAAATTTTAAAATAAATGTTCAAGAATCAATAAAATCTTCTACAAACGATGACTGTATTCTTTATCTGAAACATTCAAATACAGTAGCCACTACCATAAGTGGCTATTGCACTTGAAATATGGCTAGTGTGGCAGAATTACTTATTTTATTTAGTGTTGATTAATTTAAATTTAAGTAGGAAGGATAGCACAGAGATAGTGGGTCTTAAGCCCTTCACTTACATCAATAGTCTGGACAGGCTGGGAGATAAGGGATTGGAGAGAACTATAACATGGATTCTCCAAATCTTTGGATTCCTACCAAAAAGCAGAGCTAGGGGGTGGATATCTCTCACTCAGGCCCAGTGGCATAAGCTCTGTTCAGAAATCTTGAGGGTGAAACAGCGTCTGGCTAGGTGCTGACATGTAAATGAAAGAATACTGGGACCAAGACAGCTTGAGTGTTTCCCGGCCTAGGTGTGTGTGTGTGTGTGTGTGTGTTGTGTGTGTGTGTGTGTGTGTGTGTGTGTATGAGAGGCGGGGGGGGGGGCTGTGGTACCTACCCCAGACACTGTCCAACAGAGAGTCCTAAAGGGGTGATCAGGGCCTAGCTGAAAAACTTGGAAGGTATCACCAGGTTTCCAGGGGCTATAGGAGTAAGGGACTAGATAGACTTCAGTGTAATTAATCAGGAAAATTAAGCTATAAGCAAAAGATTTCTGGTTGGGAAGTTTCTAAAGAAATCATGAAAGTCACCTGCAAAAGAAAGAATCAGTTTTAAACATCTGCCAGGACCAGTCTTCAGGACCATTCTAGGCCAGACAGGGAAAGTTTCCTGCCTTCCTGCTACCCACACCCTCCTACCTAAGGGATCCGACATGGTTAGCAAGGCAAGAAGGAGTGCATGAGTCCAGACAGCTTACTTTCCATTAAGGCTGTTCGCCTTCCTTCCTTCTTTCCTTCCTTCCTTCCTTCCTTCCTTCCTTCCTTCCTTCCTTCCTTCCTTCCTTCCTTCCTTCTTTCCTTCCATATTAGGGATCGAACCCAGTGTGCTAAATTATACATTAAACTAAACACTAAGCTACATCCCAGCCTGTTTGAATATTTCAAGTCATAGTAGTAATCTTTATTTCCTAAGAGCTATCAGAAAAGTCATGAAACTCCCTGAGTTTCATTCAAAGGCACAGGAAGAACCAGCCCCATCTAATAAATTTAAAGGGAGAGTGAAAAGCAAAGTTAAGTTGATTTGTGATTACAGCTTACAAGTCCAGTATTTTAGCTATATAGATATATGTGAACAAAACTGTTTCATCAATTTTTCCACTGAAATTGACCACCAGAGAACCACTGGTTATGACAGGATATTAGACATTGCTAGGGCCCCATCCAGATCTCCATAACTAGCCTATTGGATTCATCCACCTTATCTATGGATGCTGAAATGCTGGGAAAGGTTTATCTTCCTCTTAGAAAGGGAGACAAACCAGGCACAGTGGTGCATATCTATATTTCCAGCTGCTCTAGAGGCTAATGTGGGAGAAACACTTGAGCCCACAATCGTAGGTGGGCTGCAAACCACTGCTTTTTGAATCAGCCTTCTCTTAGAGAACCACTCTTGGTCAAGGAGAGCCACCTCCTCTACAGAAGTGAGGGAGGTTGTTAGTCATTCTCTCTGTCCAACCAGCAAATGAATTACGTGAGGAAGGAAGCTCAGTCCTCATATCTCAAGGCGGGCCTGACTCTGCTATGGAGAGCCCTCCAGAGCTCCCGAGGGGGTCAGCCTGAAGTAGACAACAGCTGAAACTCTAGCTTTGTCCAGCTTTTTTCCTGTCTGTCCTGTCCTGAGCTCTTCCCCATCACAAGGTTTCTTCTGAGAGTGCTGCTTACAGGATTACTCACCCACCCGCTCTCTGGCCCTTTGGGTAATCAGACCTAGGACTGTTGGTTATCACTGAGAGTGTGCTGTAAGATCTTCCTGAGTGTGCATTCTGCTCCTTCTTTTCGTTGATTTGCATAGAAGTTCCCAGGTTTTTTAATTTCATGGACCTGTGAAGTTCAAAGAGAATTAGAATTCCTATGTGTGGTCACCAAATTTTAGTTTTGCAACAAAATTAAGAAAAACAAAGGCAACAAACACATCCCTGTGACAGGCACTTTTGGTAGCCTATTAAAATCTTGTGCTCTTTTTCTTTGCTTTCAAAATCTCTACTTTGTGTCAGAGGTCTTGTAGTCAGGCACTTCAGGTTGAACCGGGTTCTTCTCTTGCAGCAAGCTGGGGAAGTGGGGAATCCCACGCCATGGCCAATGATTTGGAATTTAGGGGTGAGTCTTGACTTAGTTTTAGCCAATGGAATATAATGCAGGAATTCTGGGAAAGGTTTATCTTACCCATAAAAAGAGACACAAGCCTGGCACAGCCGTGCCCATCTACAGTCCCAGCTCCTTGGGAGGCTGATCACTGGAGCCCACACATTTGAGACCAGCCTGGGCAACCTGATGAGACCCTGTCTCCAAACAACAATAAACAAAGAAGGAAAACCAAAAAGGGGGAGACACGCTGGGCATGGTGGCACACATCTGTAATCCCAGGGCTCTAGAGGCTGAGATAGGAGGATTACGAGTTCAAAGCCAGCCTCAGCAATGGTGAGGTGCTAAGCAACTCCATGAGACCCTGTTTCTAGATAAAATACAAAATAGGGCTGGGGATGTGGCTTGGTGGTCAAGTGCCCCTGAGTTCAATCCCAGGTTAAAAAAAAAAAAAAAAAAAAAGCTGGGGGCAGGCAGGAGGACACAATGAAGAAAAAGTGCTCTTTAGGGGGAAGATCCAATTTGAAGTTCTTCAGGGTCTGAAGCTTATACAAATTTGGGGGGGGTCACTGAAAGCTTCTGAAGCTTAAAATTCTTTAGTCTCCTGGTAAATTAATGTGGTCCATGGCAGTCTTTCTGCTTTTGAATGTTGTTACCTTCTTGTGACAACTGGAACTGTGGCAACCATCTTGAGAACATGAGGAAAGGTTAGCTTAAGGGGACAAGACAACATGCTGATTGCAGAGTAATGATGATAGGAACCTTGTTGGAATCACTGAGCACCTGAAATTTTCAAACTTAATGCCACTAAGTGCAGACTTCTTGTATGCGAAATGATAGAGATAGCCTATGCCTAAGCCCCTTTTTAATAACTTGTAGGCAAAGATATTCAAACAAAAAATTACCATCTACTCCCTCGATTCATTCTCCCCCGACACACACAGATAACCCTAAATACGTGGAATAGAGATAATCTCAGAATATAGGACATTAAATTAGTTTTATGAAAAACCCCATTTTGTTGACCTAGTTTTTCTTATTGTCTGCACATCCAAAGACAACTCTACCATGGTATTTGGGAAGTACTGGTCTAGGATAGTACTACTCAAAGTACAGTCCATAGGCCTGTGGATGTGGCTGAGAGGTAGAGTGCTTGCCTGGTATGTGTGACACTCTGGGTTTGATCCCCAGTGCTGCAAGGGAAAAACAGCAAAGTGTGGTCCATGAACTAGTGCTGGTTCATGAGTTATTCCTTAAAAATCTGTAATAAGTATGGAAATTGAGAGGAGAATTAAAAAACTTTATAGCATTTAGAGATTTGATAGTAATTTTATATCTGTTGAATACAATAATTAAAAATGGGGGAGCCTTATGTTTTGCATACTTTTAAGGGTTTTTCCTAATATTAAATCATTTCGTTAAGTTTTAAAGCAGTTTTAGGTTTACGGGTAAATTATGAAGTAGTATAGAGAATTTCCATATACCCCCACCCAGTCCCCCTTATTATTAACATTTTATATTACCACAGTACATTTGTTAAAATTAACGAACCAATACTGATACATGATTATTAATGGAGTCCATACTTTATCCCAAATTTGTGTTTAGTCAGGTTTTTGTCTCTGTGACCAAAATACCTGACAAGAACAACTTAGAGTAGGAGAAATTTGGGGGCTCACAGATTCTGAGGTTTCGTCCATGGTCTGTAGATTCCATTGCTCTGGGCCTGAGGTGGGGGCAGAACATCATGGCAGGAGGGCCTGAAGGAGGAAAGGTGCTCAGTTCACGGCAGCCAGGAAGCAAAGCAGGGGGAGCAGCCAGGGGCATCCGATATAACCCCCTAGGGCACACTCCCAGCAATCCACCTCCTAGTCACACTCCACCTACCGACAGTTACCAGTACAATTCAGCTTTCCAATTATTAATCCATGAGATGGATTAATCCACAGACTAGGTTACAGCCCTCACAATCTAACCACTCCACCCCTGATCATTCCTGCATGGACACAGGAGCTTTTGTGGGACACCTCTTATCCAAACCCTAGCAGATATCCTTAGTGTTTATCCAATGCCATCCTCTGTTCCAGAATCCCATTCAGAACTTCATATCACGTTCGTTTTCATGCCTTAGCCTTGGCAGTGGTGGTTTCTCAGGCTGTCCTCATTTTCGAAGGTCTTGACAGTGTTGAGGAGCACTGTCAGGTATTTTGTAGAGTGCCCTTCAGTTGCGATTTGCCTGATGTTTTTCTCATGATTAATATGTCTTTTGTTCTGTTTTGTTTGGATACTGGGGATTGAACCTAGGGTCTCTTTACTACAGAGCCACATCCCCAGCCCTTTTTATTTTATTTTGAGACAGGGTCTCTCTCTAAATTGCCCAGGCTTAGTCTTGAACTTTCAATCCTCCTGCTTTAGCTTCCTGAGTTGCCGGGATTCCAGGTGTGTGCCACCAAACCTGTTTTTAAATTTCATCTTCTAGCATATAATTCATCTTTATTGTATTTTATAAACGTATCAGTCTACAACAAATTAGGAAAAAACTGTTCTCAGAGCACACATAGTTCCAAACCACTATCATTCCAGCCGTGGCATGTTAAATTCTCAATGTCTCCTAATGAAACCACTGATTTGTCTTTGGATACAGTTCTTTCTTCTGAATTCAAGTATTAGGCATGGTGCTCTTAAATTTGAAACTTTAAGTAAATTATCTTCTAAAAATATTTTGTCTTTGACTACCCAAAGTATGTTAGTAAAGCCTTGATATCATATGATACATTTGAAAGAACACACAAACTCTCAACTCTGAAGCAAATCAAGGTCTTTGGCTTCAGAACATTTAAAACAGAAACACAAGGAATATTATGTGCACCAGAACATAGACATAATGATTATTTACTACATTCTGGTTCGTTTTGCCTAACTGATGTTTTTCTTTTTTCTTCTGTCTCTTTTTATTTTTACTTTTTGGCACTAGGGAGTGAGCCCAGGGGGACTTCACTGTGAGCTACATCCCCAGCCCTTTTTATTTTTTATTTTGAGACTGGGTTTTGCTAAGTTGCTGAGGCTGGCTTAGGACTCACAATCCTCTTGCCTCAGCCTCCTGAGCCACTGGGATCACAGGTTTGGGCCACTGCATCCAGCTCTTTTTCTTCTCTCTCAATTCCACTATACAAACATCTTTTTTTTGAGAGAGAGATAGAGAGAGAGAGAATATTTTAATATTTATTTTCCAGTTTTCGATGAACACAACATGTTTATTTTATTTTTATGTGGTGCTGAGGATTGAACCCCCCGCCCCACGCATGCCAGGCGAGCGTGCTACCGCTTGAGCCAGCCCACTATACAAACATCTTGACCATGGGTAGTCAAACTTTTTTCTTATATCGCATTCCTCAGTGGATATTCAGTGCATCTTCATCCTTTTTATTTTTTTAATGTCTTCTCTGATTTACTCATTTTGATGATATAAGGAGTCCCGCGAACCTTGTTTCTTTGGGAATTCTCTCTTTGATCTGTGAGTCAGCAGCCTTCTGTAATGAGCCTGCTTTGGGCTTTGATGATAAAAGCTTCATTTGTTGTGTTTCCGCTCTGGAACTTGATTCTTCCAGCTGCAAGGTTTGTGTTAAAGGGTGCATACAAACCATTGTATGCTGCTTCCTTTTGTTTATTTTTGTAATTCGTTAAAGCATAGTCAATGTTCTCTTTGTTTAGTGTTATCACCTTTAACTTTTGGTTTAGAGCTCTGTTAACACTTTTGAAGCTTTGACTTTGTCTTGAAAAGCAAGTTTTCACTTCTTTTCTCACTCCTTATGGTAGATACACACGTGAACTTGAAGTCATTTTTGGTGGTCCTCCCGTAAGTCAATTGAGTATCTATGGAGGTTTTTTCAACAATAATATTCTTTAGCCTTTTAAATCCCATTTTAAAGTTGTGCTAAGACTGTCCCTGACCCCTCCTTGATCTCTACATAACAGTTGTCACCACAGAAGGCGGAGGAGTACACACGAGGCTGTCATTCATGGAGGCTGTCATTCATGCAGTGGTGTGCGGGTGCAAGACTCTCCTGCCTTAACATGCCGCATGTGCTTGAAAGGAAACTGCCTCTGTTTCTGGAGGGAAATGCAGGTGTATTTCTAAATGCCATGCCAGAATTTTTTTTTTTTTTTTTTTTTTTTTTGGCTTAGAACCATTTAATTTCTTTACTGCAATTTTGGTTATATTCATCCCGGACTCTGATTTCTAACTTTCAGATATTTATAGTGATTAATTTTTAAATTGTCTTCGTTTTAAACAACTCAAATTCATATATTCTCCCATCAATGATATTTGCTGTGAGGTTCTTTGCTTCTTCATTTGTTTGTTCTCTAACTCATTTATTAATAATTCAATGAACCTTTATGGAGAGGCTACTAAGGAAAAATGTTAGTACAAGGTATTAGAATACAGAAGTAAAGGCAGAAAGAATTAGTGATCTTAAAAACTTTGATTTAAGCTGGGCATGGTGGTCATGCCTGTAATCCTAGCTACTGTGGGGACTGAGGCAGGAGGATCACAGGTTCCAGTGCAGCCTGGGCACCTTAGTGAGACCCTGTCTCAAAATAAAAATAAAAAGGACTGGGGATGCAGTTTAGTTGTAGAACATCCCTGGGTGCAATCTCTAGTACTAAAATAAATAAATAAATAAATATCAACATTTTTAAAAAGAGAGAAATAAAGAAACTGGTTTAGTTTGGAAAAAAGACATTAAATACAATCATGTGCTGCATAGGGATGTTTCAGTCCATGACAGACCACATATACAACAGTACACACAGAAGCAGGGGTGGTAATGGGCTAGCCCATCTAGGCTCTGTACGTACACTTTATGGGGTTCTTACAAGGCCAAAAATCACCTAGTGATGCATTTCTTGAAACATGTCTTCATTGTTAAGTGACGTATAACTGAACATATACAAGTACACAATTAAAAATGAATTGTGATTGATACTGTGAAGAATAAGCACAACTATAATTACCTTCGTTTTTGGGATTGGTGGTTGGGGGTAGGCAAAGGACTCCTCTGTTCGACTGGGACCTGAAGGCTAGGGGGAATTGGCCAGATCAGATAAGGAGAACCCACTTTCTACAATGAGCCCATATGTTGGGTGGATTTGGCTCTTTTTGGCTTTTTTCTTGAGCCTGGAGGATGTTCCTCATTCAAGTCATGTTGATAATCTGTTATGTACCAGGCAGAGATAAATACTTGTATGTGGAAAGAACTGTATATTAAATATTCCTTAATAATTTAGGAAAATATTTTTTTATGATTCTGGGACAATTCCAGCATGTAGAGTTTATTTCCCCTTTTTATTTCAGTTGTTGATTAAGAAAATTCTTAAAAGCATTACGGATAGAGGGATAAACTATAAGAGTTGGCAAGAAAAATCATAATCTTGGAATTATTGAAAACCATTTTGGGGTTTCAGGTTCTTTGTCATTAATATGACAAACTGGACTAGACATTCTTCAGAGCTCCCCTCAGCTTCAAATTTTAGTCAATACCAACTTCGGCATTTGCCTCTGAGAAATCATTCTGACAGCATTATTACTTGAAATGTTTTGCTTAAAATATACAGAAGAATTACTTCTGTGAATATAGTTTTAAATTATAGGAAGACATTTGTAAAAATCTCATTTTAACTTAGCTGTCAGTAAATTCCTTAACGTTATTCATTCCTGCTTTAATTCACCAAATGTACCACTACTTGGAAACTTGCGCTCAAGGAATCCTGAACTCGTAAGTGTGTGTTCAGGCAGGTGTAATCAGTTGTGTAGTTAATTAGGTATATAAATTTCTTTTTGAATCCCTTGCTACTTAAGCCCTGAGATTTAAAACAGTTATTTGGAACTGGAAAGCAAAGTTTAGTGCCAGGCATTAGATTATTTTTCCCCTCTCCTGCTCGGTTGCAGAAAATTATAAAATACTAAAATCTCAGCCTAGTAATACAGTTAGAAAATGCTATATATTTTGTGTAATATGTTGTGTATGTGTACACATATATTGTTAAATGTATTACAGTTCTGGCCACATATCATTGGCCTGACTGTTCCCTCATCAAATGAATTAATGAATATTTCAAATGAGCTGTACTTTTATCCAAGGAATAATTTTGGCAGGAAGATGACTTGGATGAACTCTCTTGTTTGTCTTTCTCCAAAGAGAATGTTAGTCTTAGAATCCTGCCACATTTCTGTAATGCATCCCTGTGGACCCCACCTGCCATTTAAATAGAGCAGGAATTTTCCCTATTCACTGAGAACCAAATCTCTATTATTCTCATGATTCAAGGGACAAACCTAATAACTGTTTAGGTGGGAAATGGGTTTGGGGTCTGATAAATCAGGATTGAAATACTGTTTTCATTAATTATTTATTCTTTAATCTTCAGTTTCCTTGTCCAGAAATGTGGCAATAATTCTGTAACCCACATGTAAGTGGGCTATGTTGAATTATCCCATACTTACTTAAGATCCAGCTCAGCAAATAGAAATTTCTGGGAAAAAAAATAAGCCAAAATCTGAATTGAAAAGTAATGAAGACCTTGATTGGAGGTTACCCAGGGAAAAATAAGGGAATTGTATCACATCACACACAAGCAAGTTTCTCTCTCTTTTTCGTACTATGGCCTTAAATATAGCCAGGCAGTACTCTATCACTGAGCCATATCTGCAGCCCACAAATAAGTCTCTAAAATGACTCTAAGTACTTTTACTTTACCCCAGATTTTAGAATCTATGTCAGTTTTCATATGTAATTAATTAGGGTAGTACCAAGGTATTATAACAAAGAGTTCCCAAATGCTGTACTTTAGAAGAAACACCCCCCCCACCCCCCCACCCCATGCTATTAATGATCCTGGCCAATGGGACAGCTCTGCTCCCTGTTATTCAAGAACCCAGGTCCTTTCTAAAGCATTGCTCTGCATTGACCTCATTTGCATAGTAAAAGCAAATGGACTCCAGATGAAGCAAAAGGAAGGAAGAGAGTTCAAAGAGATGAAAATATCATTAAAGGCATGGCAATTTTGTTTAGAAACAAAACCCTGGTGACAAATTGAGAGTGCTGCAACATTTTGCCAATTTTTGTTCCCATTCCTCTTTTGATTTCTGACTGAAGCATGACCACTTTTGTCATACTGTACAGATATATATGGGCTTCAGGATATACTATCCTGACATATGGCACCTGGGCATTTGGGGAGAAAATTCTAGATTGGACAGAAATGACTTGTAGAGGAGGCACAACTGGGTGTCTAAAGGCCCTGACTCCTAAATCCACATTTCACTTCTGCTGTCATTGGTGACAACTTACTCACATGACCCAACCTAATATTGGCTACTTGCAAATTGGTTACAATCCTTTACTCTGCCCTGTATCCAAGCAATCTGATTTTGTAGCCTCTCCTATTCTTCTCTTCCTCAAGTATCTGGCTTGGATCCACGTTTTGTTTTTGCCAGCAGGAGGTAGCAGAAGTGATGTTGTGTCAGGTCAGAGCCTAGACATTAAGAGGTCTTCTATTTTCTCTCTTGGAAGCCAGCTGTCATGTGAACAAGTGGACAAATCCAATTAGCCTATAAGAAGATGTGAGACCATATGGAGCAGAGCTGAGGGATCCAGCCCCAGTTGATGACCCATAAAGCTGTGAACTAAATAAGTGCTAGTTTGTTTCCTGGGAAGCAGATGCTGAGATGGAATCAGGAAAGCAAAATAACCAAGAAAGAAAAAAGGAAAGAAGTAGGGTTTGGCCCTGGGGCCATCAGATCAACAGGTTTCGAACAAGTCTCTGTCAGGTGGAATAGGAGTTTCAAAGCAATGATTGCCCATTAGAGAGTGTAGGAGGGAACAAAGAAAGTATCTTTCTTTCTCATTGCTAAGGTCATGGCTGAGGCATCTATAACAAAACACCAGTTAATAAGAAAAAAGCCTACAAATGTATTTAATATAAGTTTTACACAATACAGAAGCCTTTGGGAACAAAGACCCAAAGAAACAGAGAAACATGTATTTTTATGCTAAGTTTGATGAAGCAGCAGATAGTGACACAGATGTGTGATTAGACAAAGCAGATATGATCTAGTGTTAATAAGCTGGGGGCCTATTTGTTCAGATCCTTCTCTGGGGCCCTGAGTCTTCAGAGATTATGACATTCATTTCCTCCAGGCATAGTGAGGGTATCTTTTCCATGAAGGTCTTACAACTTCAGAGGAAGCACAGTGAAATCTTTCATGACTGCTTTGGGGGAGAAGCTGAGAGAAGATTCAAGAAGTTTTCCTGTTTCTGCTGTTTCCCCAAATGCCCAGGTATAATATCATCAGTGTGTGCTGAAGACCATTAAGGAATCCTGGACGGAAATGGCTAGGCCTTTATACCCCTGCTAGTGGCTAGCGGCTGCTCTACATCAAGAATGACCTCAGTTTGAAACCTGTCAGTAGACTCTGCTTCTTGCCATCCAGCAATGAGTCTTCTCTGAAGAGGAACCTGAGTGGTTCCTCTCTGTGTTTAGCTTATTATTGTTTTAACTCACTGTTAGAGTTATTTGTTATGCAACAAAAACCTGATTCCCATAATTGTAAGGGAGGCTAGGAAATATAATTGAGCTGGGAAACCTTTTTTTTTTTTTTTTAAGAGTGGATATAGATGTATATGTGTAGGTAATTCCAAATCTCTCTTGCAGCCAGAGCAGAAGCACAATGCTTATCAATCAGAGCATGTACCCTGGACTATGAATTGAAATTAATGATATGAAGAAGGAGCCCTGAAGAACATTGGTAGCTATCAGCAGGTACAGAGCAATGTCTTCAGCAGCATTATCCAAGATCCAGTGTCAGGGAGTGGAGGTACAAGTTGGCTTTGCCCACTTAAATCACCAGTGCTATTTCCCTGCACCATTGGAGTATATATCGGTTGAGTATCCCTTATCTGAAATGCTTGGGACCAGAAGTGGTTAGGATTTGGAATTTTTTAAAAATATTTGCTTGCATATAATGAGATAGCTTGGGGATCAGGTGCAAGTCTAAGCATAAAATTCATTTAATATTTCACACATACTCATACGCAGAACCTGAACACAATTGTGTGCAATATTTTTGGTATGCCTGTTTTTTGACTGCAACTTGTCTCATGTGTACAGGGGTGGAATTTTTAACTCACGGTCAATTTTTCACTCATGTCAGTGCTCAAAAAATTCTGATTTTGGATTTCCAGATTAGGGATGCTTAACTTATATAGGTTCCTGGCCTGGTTTATGGCCTCTGGTAGATTTCATCAGATTCCTATATCTTTTGAATAGATTTTCTCTTCTGCTTTAATCATCCAGAGTGGTTCTTCTCCTTATGGATGAGATCCTCACATAAATACAATACTTAACTTTTTAATTTCAGCCCACACAAGTGGGAAGTAGGAAACATTCCTTTGTCCTTTGGATGAATTCTTACATCTGGGGAGGCTGTGAAAGGAAGAATGAGGTGTGATAATCTTGATGGAAGGCATTTTCCTCCGTTGGGTCAGATTACTTGAGTTTGGCATCTCCTGCCATTTCTTTGCTGGATGACCTTGGACAATTCTCAGTTTCTAAGTCTCCAAAATATCACTTATAATACATGCACCTGTGGTTGTCATGAGGTTATGTGACAGAACACGTGAAAGAGGTCTTTATATTGTTAAGTACTTAACAAGTGTAAGTTATTTTTAAATATCAAAAATCTAACAAGCTCTTGCTCCAAACCCGATACACTAATTCCCCCCTTGGGACAGTTTGAATAGTAATTAGAGTCAGTTTACGAGGTTGTACACATTCTTCACATAATTTGGGCTTGTTCCAACTTGTTTGTATAATTAATTGGTGGCATTTTACTGTGCCAAATGTACCTTTGATATTTTCTTCTTGCTGTTTAAGTAGTAGGAGTCACCCAGCTGAATAACTCATATTTTTTAAAGTTTATTTTTTAAAAGGTCATTATTAGGGATCTAAAATAAAAGGAAATAATTGTAATGTGGACAAAAATCATAACTTTTATAATTATGTATGTAATCCACAGATTGATCTTAGCATTTTTCCATTTTTAGTCTGAAACTTTAGAGTGTGGTTAGAAAACTTAGATAAGGAGTAGGGAACCAATCTAAGAGAGAGTAGGCTGGGAGAATAATCACAGAAATATTCTTGATATTATTTGAAAACCATTATTCAGCCTGTATGTCATATACATTCATTACCAGCGAATTGAAAACAAATAAGAAAAAAATTTTCCAAATTCAATTATCACTACTTTGGTAACTTAGGGGTTATTTGTTTATTTTGAGTGTAATTGTCCATTGCTGTGTAGCATAGCACCCCGAAATATACTTAATGATATACAGTTTATGATGCATATAGATTCTGTGTGCAAGGGATTCATACAGGAGATTGTGCAATTACTTCTTCTGCTCCATGATGTTGGGGGCAACAGCTGGGGAGAGAACTGCTGGGGAACTACAAGCTGGAGATTTGCATTATCTGAGCTTTTCCATTCGAAGGTCTGCTGACTGAGCTGGGATGACCTGAAGGCTGGTCTCAACTGGCATTCTTGCCTGGAATCTGGACCATCTACATTTGGTCGCCCCTGAGTTTTGGGTTTCTTACAGTATGGTGGCTGAGTCCCTAGAAGAATTGTTCCAGGGTGAAACCTTTGGAGAGAGCATTATGAGATCACAAAGAAGCAACATGATTTTTTAATGAACTAATTTTAAGAATGCACACAGTATTACTTCTCTTGTACTCTACTGGTCAAGTGGTCAAAAGCTTGCCCACATTCAAAGGCAAGGGATTTAGGCCCCATCATTCAGTCTAAGAAATATAAAAGAATTTGAGGGCTGTTTAAAACACACATCATATGAGACTTTTTTGTATGTCCTACAAAATATACCCATCTACACATATATATACATTTAGATATGCTTTGTAGACAAAAATATCATGCTTTCTGTGTTAAACACAATTTTATATAATGAGGAAAGAAAGCTTTATTGATGATTTTCAATTCTGAGAAGTTTTATACAATGATCTTAAAATGATATCAAAGTACCTCTTAGAGTTTTTTTTTCTTTCTTTTCTTTTCTTTTTTTTTTTTTGGTTATAGATGGACACAATACCTTTATCTTATTTATTTTTATGTGGTGCAGAGGATCAAACCCAGTGCTTCACACATGCAAGGCAAATGTTCTACCACTGAGCCACGACCCTAGCCTGGTCTAAGAGCTTATTGAAGGATAATTCAGTCAAAAAATAAAAATTTGAAAAGATGATATTCATCGAGAGTTACAAAATATAGGTCTAAACAAGTGATAACTTTTCTAATTTCAAAATTATTATTTGAGTTCCACATTTTATTTGAGGACTACACACCCAGCCCTAAGGTGAAAAATGGAATTAAATACAGTGTTATTTCACCTTAGATATTTCTTAATATAACATTAATTCCATGTAGCAAAGTCATGGTCTGACTTTTTTTGTGTCAGAAACAGGCCATTGGGGAATTCCTCAAACACAGTAGTAAATGAAGTCACCTGGGCTTTGCACATGTAAACTGATCAGAAGGTGTAGGCTCAGCTTTGCATTCTGCATTTCTAAAATTCTCCAGCTGTGAAATTGCAGGCTCCTTAGCAGACCTTTTTCTTTTTCTTTCTTTCTTTTTTTTTTTTTTTTTTTTTTGAGTGGCAAGAATTAGAAGAGGGGGAAGACCCAAGTGGGAAAACACCCTGCTGAGCTCATAACCTCTAACTTTTTTTAATTATAGAGAAAACACATATTTACTATGTAAAATTTATATGTTGCAGAAACAACCCCTTTCATGACTACTATTATTTTCAGAATGGAAAATAAGATTGACATTTATGTGTTGAACTTTATGTGATTTCCATGCATTATCTGATTTAACCCTTAGACAACCAAATGAGAGAAATAATATTGTTATTTTTATTTCACAGATAAAGGAATGAAAACTTAGTGGGATTAACCTGCTCATCATCACAGTTAGACACTGGCAGAGGTAGGATTCAAACCCTGACTTCATAATGACTCATAGGCTGAGATTGCCTAGCTCATTAATTTTCTTCTCTATGTATGCTAACATCAATTATGATCACAATTTTATTTATTTATTTATTTTTAAAGATCTTTATTTTATTTATTTATTTTTATGTGGTGCTGAGGGTTGAACTCAGTGCCTCTTGCATGCAAGGCAAGCGCTCTACCACTGAGCTACAACCCCAGCCCACAATCACAATTTTAAAATATGGGGTTATACATCCATACTCTATTTAATTATTCATTCATCCATTCATGTTCCATGTAAGTAGTTTATTTGTAGAAGAATTTCAAGAAACTGGAGTGGGGGGACTACAGAGTAAATTAGGCAAGGAAGTAAAACCAATGCAATGGTGAGTTACCACACTGGGCAACTGGGGCTCAATCCACTGGAGAACCTCTAAGGAATTATGTAGAATGTGTTTCTGAAATGTGTACCTGAGACATGCCTTGTCTAGTGCTCTCAGCACTCATCGGTTAAGGGAGGTGCTACCTCCTTTGTATTTTCAGCATTGAGCCTGTACCAACCAGTATGGTGTATGGAGTATGTACCTGAGAGACCCCAGGACAGATGTAAAAGATGCTTAGTACATGGGCTGGGGTTTTAGCTCAGTGGTAGAGCACTTGCTTTGCATGCATGAGGCGCTGGGTTCGATCTTTAGCACCACATAAAAAATAAGTAAATAAAATAAAGATATTGTGTTCTATTTAAAAAGAAAAAAGATGCTCAGTACAGTCAGAGGGAGTTACTGTCAGGCATATCTGCCCACAACTGGTAATGCATCCACATAATTAAAAACTTAAATCATAATTTACATATGTCTTTCTGATGACCTCTAGTCACTCAGTCCTCTTCCCCAGGGGCAATTTTTATTATTTTTATTGGAGTATTATAATTATACATAATAGTGGTATTCATTAGGCATATTTGTACATACACATAACAATTTGATCCATCTCCTTCCCCAGAACCTCCCCTCCTGCCTCCCAGAATCTACTTGCTCTATTCTACTGATCTCCCTTTTATTATTATTATTAATATTATTATTATTTTAATTAATACATTATCATTATGTGTATAAGTGGTATTCATTCTCATATATTTGTACAGGGACATAGCGTAGTTCGATAGATTTCCTTCCCCAGTACTTCCTCATGCCCCACCCCCAACTTCCCTCTCAATCATCTTTCTCTACTCTCTTGGTCTCCCTCCTATTTTTGTGAGATCCCCTCGTGGCATTTTTTATTTGTACTTTCCTGTACATTTTTTCCCCCAAATGAAGCCCATGTAAATGCTTAGTAAAATGTGTATTCTTAATATTTTCCCTTTCTTTGAGCCATTGAAGAGGTATGGGACAACACACTGTCTATTGGAACATGCTTTTGAAGATTTCTGTTTATGATTGGGCACACACCAATAAACCCAGCAACTCAGGAGGCTGAGGCAGGAGGATCACAAACTCAAGGTCAGACCCTGCAATTTGGTAAAATGAGAAAAGTTATCATGTGGGCTGGGGTTGTAGCTCAGTGGTAGAGCACTTGTCTTGAAAAAAAAAAAAATATATATATATATATAAAGAAAAATTATCACTTGTTTAGACCTATATTTTGTAACTCTCAGTGAATATCATCTTTCCAAAATTTTATAAAAAATAAAGAAAGGAAGGAAAAAGGCCTGGGCATGTAGCTTAGTGGTAGAGAACCCATGAGTTCAATCCCCAGTACTGAGAGGCAGGATGTAATGGCTAATTTGAATT
This sequence comes from Callospermophilus lateralis, assembly GCF_048772815.1. Classification (NCBI taxonomy): domain Eukaryota; kingdom Metazoa; phylum Chordata; class Mammalia; order Rodentia; family Sciuridae; genus Callospermophilus; species Callospermophilus lateralis. Next base: position 74,689,726 of record NC_135307.1, on the reverse strand, counting down.
GTCAACTTGATTGGATTAAGAGATGCCAAAGATTAAGAGGTTTATGAGTGTTTTGATGAGGATGTGTCTGTGAATGATTGATATGTGGGATAGACAACTGAAATGCAGACCCTACCTAAGTGTGGGCAGCACTGACCAATAGAATGATGGCTTGGATGGAATAAAAGTTGGAAGAATAAGGAAGGACCAGCAAATGCAAGCTCATTCTTCTTGAACTGGTTCTTGATTGCAGCTGTGATCATCTGAGGATATCGGACCCTGGCTTCTTCACTTTTCCAAAGCGAATTCTGATAATGGTTCACCACAAGGCTTAGGTCTCAGGCTAGGATAGCACTGTTGATCCATTTTGTTCGGGGCTTCAGGCTCTTGGACTATGCAGCTATTGGTTCTTCCAGCTCTCCAGTCTGCAGATGGCCATTGTGGACTATCCAGCTTCTGGTGACATAAGCCAACCTAATTAGTCCCCTTTTAAAAATTATATTTCCTATTGATTCAGTTCCTCTAGAGAACCCTTACTAATAGGGGACAAAGAAAAAGATGTCTTTTTATGCATCTTTTTTCTTTTTGTGGTACTGGGGGTTGAAGCCATGGGTGCTCTACCACTGAACTACATCCCTCAGCCCTATTTATTGATTTTTTAAAATTTTTGAAAAAGGGTATAACTAAATTGCCTAGGCTAACCTTGAACTGGTGATTCTCCTGCCTCAATCTCCCAAATAACTGGGATTATAGGTGTGCACCACCATGTCTGGCTCTATTTATGCATCTTGATAATTACATATGTGTATGTTTAGAAATTCTTCTTCTTTGGAATGACTGTGTAGTATTTCATCTGTGACTATATCCAAATTTAGGTGACCAGTCATTCCACTGGTGACATAGATATTTTCAATGACAATTTTATCGAGGTATGTATATATACAGTGAAATTCTCTAAGTGGGCAGTACTGTGAATTTTGGTAAACATTACATAGTCATGTAACTATAATTCAGGTAAAGAACAGTTCCACCACTCCAAACTCCTGAGTATGCCTTTGGAGACAGGCCCCTGTGCTTATCCCAACCCCTGGCCTCTACTGATCTGCTTTCTGTCCCTATAATTTGCCTTTCCAAGAAGTCATATAAATAGACTTATACAGATGAACCTTTTTGGATCTGATTTCTTTCATTGAGTACAATGCATTTAATATTTATCTATGTTGTTGCATATATGAGTGGTTGATTTCTTTTTATTACTGATATTCCATTGTATGGATATACCAGTTTCTTTCCACAGTCAGCAGTTGTAAGACATTGGGCTGTTCCAAATTTGGGGCAATAACAAATCTGATATTATTGGGCACTGGTTTTTGTATGAACATAAATTTTAATTTCTCTTGGGTAAACAATACTTTTATTCTCAGACTAGGACTACTGGGTTGTGGGGTAAATGCATGGTAACCTTAATAAGCAATGCCAAACTATTTTCCAAAGGGGTTATTCTACTTTGTTTTCCCTCTAACAATATGTACAACCTCCCCAGCACTTGTCATTGTCTTGTTTTTATTGTAGCCATTCTGATAGGCATGTGCAGTTTTTTTGTCTACTCTAAATAGTGCTACCATGAATATCCTTGTACATATATTCTTTGTAGCTAGGTGTGAATACACCTGTGAGATACAGGCTTAGAACTAGAACTGAAAATCAAAGGGTGTAAAGGTAATCTGATTAGATCTTGTTGAGCAGCCTCTGAGAAGGCAGTACCAATGTACCCACCTACCCACTAGGTACGGCAATGCCGGTATTCTCACCTCTTACCATAGAGTATATTCAGTTGAATACATGTTTTTACGGAAACTTTAGACGATTGCTGTGTGAACATCTATTCCATAGGGTTGCTGAGGATGACCTAACATGAAGCTCCTAGGGCATGGCCTTCTTCACAGTGACATTGCATGTTGATTATTGTCTGATTGCCACTCACAATGTCATCATTGTTTGCCTCCCTCTCTGAGTTGCTCATCAGTATATTTAAGAGTGCTTTTATCTGAAGAGCTCAAATGTTTCACCTATGGGATTTAAGTAAACCTCATAAATCTCCTCAGATGCTGGTCAGAAATTCAGCCACTATGACTTTATTTTATTTATTTTTTTTCAATAAATAAACTTTATTTGTTTAGAATAGTTTTAGGTTCTCATCAAAAGTACATAGTTAGCACTCCCTACCACACAGAACTTTTCCTCACTATCAAAATCCCTCATCAGAATGGCATTTGTTATCATTAATTAACCTACACTGACATACATTATCACCCAAAGTCCATAGTATACATTAGGGTTTACTCTTAGTGTTGTAAACTCTGAGGGTTTTGATTGATGTACAATGACATGTTTCCATCATTGTAATATCATAGAGAATAGTTCACTGCTCTAAAAATCATTTGCATTCTGCCTATTCATCCCTCCCACCCCCTAATCTCTGACAGCCACTGATCTTTTTACTGCCTCTAGTAAAAAGGACATGATTCTATACCTTTTCATAGAATGTACTATAGTTGGGATAATACAGTATATAACATTTTCAGATTGGCTTCTTTTAGTAATATGTATCCAAGTTTCTTCCATATCTTTCATGTCTTGATAACTCATTTATTTTTAGGGCTAAAAATGGTTAGCATATACCTCAGTTTATTTATCCATTTCCCTACTATGTTAGTCAGTTTTCTATTACTATAAGAAATACCTGAAAAAAAACCAAACAAACAAAAAAGAAATAACTGAAATAATCAACTTAAAAGGAAGAAAGTTTTATTTTGGCTCACTGTTTTGAAAGTTTCAGTCCACAGTTGATTGGCTCTGTTCCTTTGGGGCTTGTGATGAGGCAACATGTCATCATGGGAGCTTTTGGCATATGAAGCTGCTCACCTCATGGTATCCAGAAAGCAAGGGAGAGCATGCAGGAGTGAGCATGAGTCCAGCATCACCCAATCCTCTTTAAAGGAATGCCCCAAATGACCTAAAGCCTCCCACTAGGCCCCACCTCTTAAAGGTTCCACCACGGTCTTCAGGGGACACTTATCCAAACCATGGCACTTACTTAAGGACAATTTGGGTTGCTTTCAAGTTTTGGCAAATTAATATAGATGCTATACACATCTGTGTGCAGGTTTTTGTGTGGACTTAAGTTTCAATTCAATTGGGTAAATACAAGGGAGTTTGGTTGTGGATTATAAGTTAAGAGTATCAAACTACCTTCCAAAATGGCTATCCCATTTTGCATTCCCACCAGCAATAAATAAGAGTCCTTGATGGATCCACATCCTTGTCAGAATTTTTTGCTTCAAGTGTCTTGGATTTTGGCCATTCTGACACTATGCTGTGGTATCTCACTGTTGTTTTAATTTGCAATTTCCTAATGACATATAATGCTGATCACGTTTTCATTTGCTTACTTGCCATCTGTGTATCTTCTATGATAAGGTGTCCATTGAAGTCTTTTATTCATTTTTTAAAATATTTAATTGATTTTATTTTTTTAAATACATGACAGTGGAATGCATTACAATTCTTATTACACATATAGAGCACAATATTTAATGTCTCTGTTTGTATATAAAGTATGTTCACACTAATTCGTGTCTTCATACATGTACTTTGGATAATGATGTCTATCACATTCCACCATCATTGCTAAACTCCTGCCCCCTCCCTTTCCCTCCCACCCCTCTGCCCTATCTGGAGTTTGTCTATTTCTCCCATGCTCCCCCTCCCTACCCCATTATGGGTCAGTCATCTTATACCAGAGAAAGCATTTGGCATTTGTTTTTTGGGGATTGGCTAAATTCACTTTTAAATAAGATTGTGTTTTCTTGTGAACTTTTAAGTGTTCTTTGTATATTTTAGATAACAGTCCTTTAGTAGATACTCTCAAATACTTCCTCCCAGGCTGTGGCTTTTCTTCTCATTCTCTTGACTCTTAAAATTTCCACCCTGTTCCTTTTTTTCATAACAGTGCATCTTCTATTTCATTATATTTCACATCAGGCTTCATTCTGAGAGCGTAGGTTGCTTGGCAGACAAACCCTGGGCATAGACTGGCAGGTATAGATAACTACTTTCAATAATACTTGTAGATATTCTTTACTTAGGGCTTTGGAGAACAAAAAGATTAATTGAAAAGACTGAATCCAGACTATATAATGAATTATGTACAGATATAACTTAGGTATAACTCTATACTACATGTAGAGTTATAATAATTTACAGTCAAAATTAAACATGATAATTTAGTTTCTCTTCAATGTGGAATACTGATCTCTAGTTCAAATGCAAGAAATAAAATCAAGTGTACAATCAATGACTTGAAAATTGTGCTCTATATGTGTAATATGAAATGAATTGCACTCTGCCATCATGTATAACAAATTAGAATAAACAATTTTAAAAAGAAATAATATCAAGAATCAATAAATGGAATGGATTCAAACTGAAAAGCTTCTTCTCAGCAATAGAAACAATCAGTGAGGTAAAGAAAGAACCTACAGAATGGGAGCAAATTTTTACCACATGCACAACAGAGAGAGCACTAATCTCTAAGATATATAAAGAACTCAAAAAACTTAACACCAAAAAAACAAATAACCCAATCAATAAATGGGCCAAGGAACTGAACAAACATTTCTCAGAAGATGATATACAATCAACAAATGTATGAAAAAATGTTCAATATCTCTAGCAATTAGAGAAATGCAAATCAAAACTACTCTAAGATTTCATCTAACTCAAATGATATGGTTTCGATCACTTATTTTTTTTTTAACCTCCTTCAATAAAACAGGGACTAAGATTATAGGGACTTTGTTTTGTTCACCACTATGAACCCAAAAGAGCATCAGACACATTTTAGGTGATGTATTTTTATAAAATGAATAAATCAAATTAATTTGTGAATAAATGACTCTGAAGTCCTGCATCTTCACCTGTTGGTGAGACCCTAAGGGAGCTGTGACTGAGGAAATTGTATCTGAATTCGTTCTGGGCCATTCTCTCATCTGCTTGTCTTCAGACCTGTATCCTGAGCCTGGTGACAACTGCATTACTTTCCCCTGCCAAGAACGGAAACTCTAATTGCAAGGAATCCTCAGTTCTGTCTGAAATTGCTCAAAAGTGCAAATTTAAAGTAGAGAGTATCCAAGAACAGTATTTTTATGGCTGTAGTTATAAAATATGTGACTCTAATTCTGCAAAATCCTGCTGCAACTGCCAGGAAATGCCCACTGAATGCTGCTGTTGAGTGCCTTCTGTAAGTGCTGTGGCAGCTGGAAGGGTTTGGGGAGGAAGAGAACAGCTTCCAATCTTAGGCTGCCTGGAAGACTTCCTATTCTACTCCCTCTGCTTGGGAGATGTTCTCTCCATGGCCACCCTGGCTGTCATAACTGGATATGTGGAAAACAAATTCCTATTTATCTATGCTGAGCATGTATATTATATATTAGGCAGTCATATGGTAGAATATACTCAGTACATGCTAATAGATTGGTTAAGTCTCATTAATATAACAGGGTCAATAATTAGAAAATGTGTTTCTAAAAAATTACATTACAATGAAGAAGACATACAAACAACCAATAAATACATGTGAGAATCAAAAACAGATTGAGGGGGCTGGGGCTGTAGCTCAGTGGTAGAGTTCCTGCCTCGCAAGTATGAGGCACTAGGTTCCATCTTCAGCACCACATAAAAATAAATAAAAGATATTGTCCATCTTCAAGTAAAAAAATATTTTAAAAAAACAGATTGAGATACCACTTCGCACCCATTAGGATGGTTGTTACTAAAAAGGAAAAGAAGAGAACTGTTTTCCAGGATGGGGAATAGTTGGAAGCCTTGCACATTGCTGGTGGGAATACAAAATATTATGGCCTCTGTTGAAAACCGATTGGTGGTGTCTTAAAAAGTTGAACTACCATATGATACAGGAATTCCACTTCTGTGTATACACCCATAATAATTGAATGCAGGAACTCAAATATTTGTATATCCTAGCAGGATTATTCACAAGAGTCAAAGGTATAATCAGCTAAAATGTCCAATGAGGGAGTATAAATAAAATATAGTAAACATATACAATAGAATATTATTCAGCCTTAGGAAAGAATAAGTCTACCATGTGACTGCCTACTATACCATGCTTACTATGCACCATTCTGTTACATGCTATGACATGGATTCATCTTTAAGACATTATGGTAACTGAAATAAGTCCATTACAAAAGAACAAACATTATATGATTCCACTCATTTTTTTAAAGTATTTTTTTAGTTGTAGTTGGACACAATGCCTTTATTTTATTTATTGTTATGTGGTGCTGAGGATTGAACCCAGCGCCCCACATATACTAGGTGAGTGCTCCACCGCTGAGCCACAACCCCAGCCCTGATTCCACTCATATGTAGTACCTAGAATAGTCTATTATTTTTCAAGGGTTGGGGGCAAGGGACAATGAGGATATACTGTTTATTGTGTACAGAATCTCAGTTTGGGGTGATTAAAGCTTTGGAAATATCCATGTCCAATGGTGATGGCTACCCAACCAGTATTTATATACTTAATGCCATTGAACTGTGCGCTTCCAAATGTAAAATGTTAAATATCATTTTGTATACATTTTACCAGACTAAATGATCAAATGATACAAAAAATACATAATAACTGAATTGATCCACCCTAAACTCTGAACTTCAAGAAGGCCCAAGGCCTTTGAGCATGAGGAATAGATGTATTCCAAACAATCCCTGTGACTGGACTTGCAGATTTCTCATTAAACACTCATGTACATCCAGCATGGGGATCCTCTAGCACATATCTAATTTTTACATTATGATATGAGTATTTCATTTTGCACTGGCTGGTACACAGTAAATGAAGCAAGCAGAAACCAGCTGACTTCCAGGGAGAGAAAGCTTAAAAATCACAACTGAGAGTCATTTCTTTCTTCTACCCTCTGGTCTTCTCTCACTGAAGTTCACCAAATCAGCACTGATGTGCTGTTCTAGCAGCACCTCCATCCCCAGAGGACATGCACTCCAGAAAGGAGAGCAGCCCAGGATCCTAGACATGCCCTGAAAAAACACCGGAAGTCATTGTGATCCTTCTATGCTTTGCATGATTTTAGGCTCTCTTATCCCAATCAAAGGAGTACAGAGCAATTGAGTCCAACGTCTTATTTAAAAAACACTTTACTGTATATTATCTGTGAAACTTTCCAATTTTTTTTTTGTAATGAGAGTAAGAGCCGGCATTAATTCAGAGCTTACTATATTCCAGGCATTGGACTAAACACTTTCTATTTCTTACCTCATTTTCACTGCATGACAACCCTCCAAAGGAGCTACTATTCTTACCTGCATTTTGCAGGCAGGGAAGTCCTAAGAAGTTAAGACGTTCCTAAGTCACACATCTGAAAAGTAGATAGAGACAGAATTCAAATCCAGGTCTTTTAAAGTCTATTGTCTGCACCCTCAATTGCTAAGTCAAGCTTTTTGTTACAAAAGAAGAATTCATTTGCATTAATTATCTGATAGATGAAAAACAAAAGAGGTAGGATTTTAGTAGTTTAAATGATGCAAAAGGGCTGTTTTTATAGGTCTGGTCTGTAAAATATAGGAGTTTCATAGAGGTCAAGCTAATAATTCATAACTAAGCAACTGAGGGATTTTTCTCTTCCATATCCTGAACATGGTAATAGGACTGATTGATCTACACAAAGTTATGAATTGCTGTTAAGTTTTGGCCTCATCCTGAAAACAATGCCCTTTGATACTTGGTTTGGAATCCTGGGGTCACCTTTTTCCAAATAGACTGTACAGAAGAGGAAGCCCCCAGGGGACAACATAGACCTCCACTCTGTTGGCCATTTATGGGCCACAAAAGCACACCCTCCATACTGTGCTGGGATGAGATGTTCCAGGTTTTCAGTGTCTCTCCTTTCTAAAGAGTAAATCTGCCAGGCACAGTGGTGCACACCATAATCCCAGGGGCTCAAGAGGCTGAGGCAGAAGGATCATGAGTTCAAAGCCAGCCTCAGCAAAAGCGAGGTAATAAGAAACTCACTAAGACCCTATCTCTAAATAAAATACAACATAGGGCTGGGGATGTGGCTCAGTGGTTGAGAGCTCCTAAATTCAATCCCTGGTAACTTCACCCTCAAAATAGAGTAAATCCTTGAATTATTTGCAGAATGAAAATTTGTTTCTGAGTATGTCTCTATTTCATTATCTTATAGTTGCAATTTCAACGTTAATGCATATATACATATATTGTTAATATTGACTAAGAAGAACTCTTTTCCTTTTAGAGCTGTACTTTATTCCTTTCCATTTATACAAAAATAACTAAGGGGCTAGACATGTAGCTCAGTGACAGAGTGCTTGCCCAGCATGTGTGAGGTACTGGGTTCAATCCTCAGCATCATGTAAAAATAAATAAATAAAATAAAGGTATTGTATCCATCTACAATTAAAAATATTTTAACAGAAATAGCTTAAGCTGTGCATAGTGGTGCATGCCTCTAATTCCAGCAGCTAGGGAGGCTGAGGCAGGAAGATCCCCAGTTCAAGGACAGCCTAGGCAACTTGTGAGGCCCTAAGTAACTTAGTGAGACCCTGTCTTAAAATAAAAAATAAAGAGGGCTGAGCATGTGGCTCAGTGGTGAAGCTCCCCTGGATTAAATACCCAGTACCAAAAATATTAAAAATAAAGAAAATAGAGGAAAAAATAGCTTAAAGTAAATCCTTACAAAAAGACTGGAATTTTTTAAGTGCAAGGGAATTTGAATACACACTACAACATAGGTAAACATCGAGGATACTATGCCAAGTGAAATAAACCAGTTACAGAAAGGCAAAAATCATGTGATCTCACTTACATGAAGTATCTAGAGGAATCAAACTCAGAAAAAGCAGAGTGATGGTTGCTAAGAACTGGGGAGAAAGGGGAAATGGATAGTTGTGCAATAAGTATAGAGTTTCAGTCTTGCAAAATGAAAAAGTTCTGGAGATTAGTTGGACAATTATTATGAATATACTGAATGCTATTGAGATATCCGCTTAAAAATGGTCAACATGATAAATTTTATATGTATTTGATCACAATTTTAGATTGAAATTTTAAAAATGTCTGTCTTTCCCAGTATTACATAGGAAGATGTATAAATGGTCTATGAAAATTACTTGAGAACTTAAAAGCAAAAGTGAAGAGCTTCTGCTGGGTGCGGTGGCATATACCTGGAATCCCAGCTACTCGGGAGAATAAGTCAGGAGAATTACAAGTTGAGGCCAGCCTCAGCAACTTGGCAAGATCCTGTCTTAAAATATAAAAATAAATAAATAAAGGTCTGGGTTATAGCTCAGTGGTAAAGAACCTCTGGGTTCAATCCCCAGTACATAAGAAATGAAAAATGAAGACCTACTAAAACAGTGGTTTATTTCTTGTTTTGAACAACTTGATCTTGAGAGTTCAAGAGCTCTCAATTGACTTTTACTTCACTTAATGCCAATTTTTACTTTATTTTTTTGGTACTGGGGATTGAACCCAGGGATGCTTAAGCACTGAGCCACATCCCACATTTTTTAAATTTTGAAACAGGGTCTAGATAAGTTGCTGACACTAGCTTTGAACTTGAGATCCTCCTTCCTCAGCCTCTCAAACTGCAGGGATTACAAGCATGCATGACCATGTCTAGCTCATTTAATACCAATTTTGCTACACTTTATCTGTAAGCATCTGCAGGATTTGGATGCCTTAGTGGTTGTTTCTTCCAGAACAAATAAACAGGCGGCTTTATACATATACCAACAGTGTTTTTCTGTCTTCAGTTCAATGCCTAAATCAGATTTTCATACTGTCAGACATATTTTAAAAGTATGGCAACTCTGAATGCCGGGATTTCACTTATATGAAGTATAAGTATAATCCTTCCCTCCATGCCCAAACACCTAATGGGCAACCTCTAAGAAAATCAGAACTGGGTTTGTGTCTTACATTACCTTTACTAGTGCTAACTGAAAATGCCCTCCAAATAGTAGCTTCTGGGTGAGGGGATTGTTTCCTAACACTGAAGTTAGTGCCTTTGTTTTAGTTTTTGTCTTTGTTTTTATTTATTTATTTATTTATTTATTTTGGTACTGGGAATTGAACTCAGGGTCGTTTTACCACTGAGCCACATCCCCCACCCTTTTTATTTTTTATTTTGAGACAGGGTCACACTGAGTTGCTGAGGGCCTCACTAGATTGCTGAGGCTGACTTTGAACTTGGGATTCTCCTGCCTCAGCCTCCTGAGTCACTGGGATTACACTGCCACTGTTCCTGTGCCTTGGTTGGTAAAGTAAAGAAGAATAAGGAATATTTCTTATAACTATTTGGAGTAAACTTAAATCTCATTTCTAATATGAATGAATCCATGCTCAGTGAACAAAGATGCAGGTGTAAGATAAGGATAAGAGATTAAGTGAAGGCACAGGTATTTTACAAGAATAAGGTAATTATGATGTGTCAGAAATGAGGAGGTCAGAAAGTCAAATGTAATGGATAAAAGAAGATCCCATCTGTAATTAAGAAGCTTCAAGATCAAAGAACCTAAACAAGGCCTTCAAGCCTACAAAGCATATTCTTTAGGTAAGGCTGTATAATACATGCTTTGTTTTCAGTTAGTCTCTATTTAATGGTGTATATTAAATATAAGTACTGAATATTATAAAATTATTATAGAGTTACCTCTCTAGAGGTAGGCTGTCAGTGAAAATCATGCAGCAAATTCCCATCTTTTATGCCTTTGCAAGATTTTTAGTTTTCCTTCCTTTCTTTCTCTGTTTCATATTTCACATGGCTATGACCTTGTCGTCCTACGACTTCATTTTATTACTGGTCAATAACCACGAGGGATTAAAACTCTTTTCAGTGGATCTATTTTAAATAATGCCTCAACAATGACTGCTCATTGTTGAATGAGATCATAAATCATTTGAGGTGGCGATCAGTAGCCAATACCAGAAAGCCTTATTAAAGCTGGCTTTGTTGGGTGAACATTGCTGAGAAACCCAATCTGTGTCCACATATATAAAAATATAGGTTGTAGCAGCTGTTCCTGCAATGAAATAATGCTGGATGTATTTTAAAAATTAGCATTTATAGTCTTTATTCTAAATATATACTTAGTTAGGCCCTGGTCATTGGATGTGTGCTGTTCAACAACTCTTTGTTATGTTTTTGGTCAACTACCAGAGAGAAAACATCTCATTTTTCACTAGGTCTGCAATACAGCAATTAGGTAGATGATATTATGAGTAATCACACTGTTAGGAGTTTAGGGACTCAAGGTGGCAGAAGCAGGGTGCAAGAAATATGGCCTGGAACACAAAATAGGAAGATGGGTCATGTGTCCCCGTTTACCATAAGTCCCATTACCATGACAACTCCTCCACTGAGGGCTTAGTGCCCATGGCAACTCCCACCACAGGTTCACTATTCTAATTAGGTGAAAATAAAGTAACCAATGGGAACAAATGGGCGGTGTCTTCAATCAGGTCCAGGCTGGGAAACAATGCTTCACAGCTCTGTATATAAAATGAAAGAGTCTGCAATCTGTATTTGGGGTAAAATTGGGAGTTCACAACCATCTTGAATCTAATGTATGAAATATGATATGTCAAGAGCTTTATAATGTTTTGAACAACCAATAATAAAAAAAAAAGAGTCCTCGGGGCCTGGTACTTCTCCCCCTCCCCCTCTGCTTTATGGCACATATTTGCTCTACTTTATGAATGTTAATTTCACCTTCAATAAATCTGTGCTTTGTCTGTGTGTCCTGCTCAATTCTCTGCTCCAGATGCCGAGAATCTGGCCCCTAGCAGGACATCCCACTGGTGTCAACAGAGTATCTGATTATCCTAGAGAGGTAACTATCTATCAGTCCAAATAATTCTTATCCCAGTTTAGGAATAGATAAAGAACTAGAGTTTCCATGTAAAACAAAGGGAAGTTTGAGTTTGAGATAAACAATGAATAATTTTTTAGTATGACTAAAGTAACAAATGGGACATAGTTATACTGAAAAACAAAAAACAACAAATCCATTGTTTGTCCAAAATTCAATTTTAACTAGGTATGCTTTATTTGTATTTGTGAACTCTGGCAATCCTGCACTGAATTCTTTGGACTGTGACAAATAAAATAATTAATTCATAATAATATGTATAAGAAAACATTCTTAAAGTAAAAAAATAAAATTTAAATAAGAAATGAAGACTTCTGCTCTGACAATATGGTGGGCGTAGGTCTGTCTGAAGAAAGAACTATTATAGACAGAACTCTTATCTTACACCAACCACAAACGCTAGTTAAAATGCAAAATATATTTTTCAAATGATCTCTCAGCTGGCAAGAATGTAAGCAATTTTAGAAGCCCAAAAGCAAGAGAAAAGAAAGAATTGGAGTGGTAATGAGAACAGTTTTCACACCAAGGACAATTGCTGAACCCTGGGGACCTTGAGCTTCAGATTTGACTACTTTATGGGCATGGGAAGGGTATGAAACCCAGGACCCACCAGGGGTAGAAAGTTTAATAGGAGCTACTTGCAGAGGTCTTGGATCAAAAAGAGCTGCATCCTCAGTTTAAGGGTAAACTGGACATACCTGACTTGGTGCTGAATAGACGAGGAGAGAAAAAATCCACCCTCCTCCCTGAGAATTCACATCTACAAGTCAGTTTTCATGTGATTTTTGCAGCTCACATTGATACTACCTGCATATCCTGAAAACTTCAAGTCAAAATTGTTTCAAGTGACCCTGGCTACAAAGTACACCAAGCACCTGGAAGCAACAAACGCAAACCCTCTCCCAGGAAACCAATTTTTAGGTGTTGTTTTTTAACCTAAATATGAATGAATATACACTGAAAAAATTCCAAGTAACATAAATTTGTTATAAAATAAAAATCACAAAACATACAGAAGAAAAGACACCACACCAAGAACCAGCAGGAACAACAGAATAACAGCACTAGATCTATAACTATTTCGGGTGTTATCTAACATGGATCCTGTTCTATCCCATTCCATTCCATTTGTATTTTAAGAAATAAACATTTAAAGAAATTCATATTTGGCTTGACAAGAGTGTAGTGATTAGGTGTGATGTCTGCACAGCACACATGTTCAAATGAGTTAGGGTGTCATTAGTCATCAGAATAAATCAATAATTAGGAGACCCTGTGTAGTGGGGCATCATGGTAGCTATGCCAAGAGGCCGCTTGTCCAGAAGTAGAAGTTAAGATATTCTGCTGCAGGCAGACTGCTCCTGGGGGTGGGAGTGGGGATGCAGGATGCCAAAGGAAGGCAGTTAGCAGAATTATTTTGGGCTTTCACCACCCCAGGAGTTCAGAGAGAACTGCTGTATCTCAGGAAGACAGCAGTATGCCAAGGCAGAGTAACTGGGCATAGACCAAGGGGAGAATCCAGTCTGGTGTAGCACAGTGTTTGAGGAGGTCTGCAAAACCCAGACTTGAATTTTGGGACCTGATTTCCAAGAGCTAAAGAAGATTGAAACAGAAAGGAGGTCCTGTTCCTTTCTCCATCCCCTCTTTCCAGTAGTCACCCTTCTAGATTGGAAGCAATTTTATTTGTATTTTCTACTGGTGCAAATACATTCATACATCTTCAGATTGCAGAAATTGTCCCTGCCATCTCAGTGAAATGCTAGGTACTAATTCATGCCTCATGAATTAGTAATAATTCATTACTAATAAGATTGTAAGTCAGCAACAAAACCAATGAAGCATGATGCTTTTGTTTTGTTTTATTTTTTTTTTAAGTAAACTCTTCCCCTAGGCAACAAACAAGTGGCAAAATAAATTCTTTTAATGCTGCTTACAGATAGGCTTGCATAAATCATTACCAACCTAAAGAAAGTTTTGATGGAGAAAAAAATATTTTCACCAGAATTTGTATATTTTCTGTGGAAGTATGATGGCATCTACAACAAAGTATAAAGTATTTCTTTCTTTCTTTCTTTTTTAAACTCAGATAGCCTCAAGAATCATCCATTTATTCACTCAATATTTATTATATGCCTTTTCTATGCCAGGCCCTGGGCTGGTAATAAAGTGGTGAATTAGATGTGGTTCCAGACTTGGAAGAATATATTACTAGTAGGGGGAAAGAACTGTGGAAAGAAATAGATAACAATAATAAAAAGAAGCAATATGAATAAAATGTTTTAAGAGATGAATGAAAAAGAGCTAACAATTATTTCTAAATTATAGTACTGTCTATACAAGGAATCAATCAATAACCAAAGTCAATGTCAATGATCAAATGTAACCCTCATGATAGGCATATGAGGTGGATGCTGTTAACACAGATGAAAAAATAGAGCTCAGGGAAGTTTAAATATTTGCCCAGGACAGTAAGTGGTGAAGCTGGGATTCGAACCAGTGACCTCTGGCAGTAGAGGGAAGGTCAGTGTGAAGATGACCCTTGAAAAGCAATTAGGTGTTTCTTGATAGTGGTGAAGGAGAGATGAGGTGAAGGTAGGGCAGTCCTAGAGTGAGAGAAGAGTGTGCAAAGGATGAGAGCATCCATGGGAACTGTCAGGGAAGCAGGGGCTGTTCTGAGGGATGGAGCCCTGGGTGAGGCATGGCGTGGAGAGCCGGAGGGAAGCTGGAGAAGGAGGCAGTGCTGGAGCACTGTGGGTCTCCTGGGTCTTATTAAGGAATGGCAGGCTTGTTCCATGAAAGGTACTTTATCAGGGGAGTGACAGGATCGGATTTGCATTTCAGAAAAATTCCTCAGGCAGTGGTGTAGATTAGAGTAAGGGAGGTAGGAAACTATTTGTCTCCTTGGCTTAGGAGACCAGGAAAGTAATGTCACTCCTGAGGATACAGCTCAGAGAAACTCAAACATCTGCCCAAAGAGAGCAATGCTGTACTGTTTGTGTTAGCAAAACCCCTAAATGTCCTTCAGCAGATAATAAATCAATAAATTGTAGTATAGTCTCACAATGGAATACATAAGGTAGTTAAATGAATAAATTAGGGCAACATGTGTCAACAGGAAGAAAATATAAAATTAAGTGAATAAAGCAGGTTGCAGAGGATATTTACAGTATGATGTCATTTTAGGAAAGCTTAAAGCCCTACAAAGCAAAGCTTTAAATTGTGTATAGCTATATAAATGTCCATAACACAAGTTAGGTGATGGCAAGCTCATGAGAGAACCCTGGAGAAGAAGGGACTTAGGGATAGGGAAGGAGCTTGTCAAGGTGGGCTTAAATATATACATATAAAAAATTTAAAGATATTAAAACTAGTGGCCAGAACATGGTTGTTTATTATTCTCTATAGTCAACTGTATATTTGAAATTTAACAGTTTTTAGGTTACTTTCTTCAGCAGAGAAAGAAAGGAAAGAGAAAGCTCTTTGGCATAAGTGTAGCCCTGACATGTCCAGGAAAGAGGTGACAGGGATGTGAACTGCTATAGAGGCAGCTGGAAGGGGACATCGATGATGAGAAGCAGAAAGTAGGTGACTGCAGGGTCATGGGAAGTCCGTGAGAGAGTAGAATCCAAATGACTCCCTGCATCTGGCTGGTGTTACTGAGTGGGTGGTGGGGCCAATCACCAAGAAAGGGAATGTGGGAGAAGTAACAAGTCTGCCTGGGGTGTGGGAGGCGGAGATCAGTTTCAGACATGTTCAGTTTGAGGATTTCCCAGGAAGAAATGTCCAGTATGCACTTTGATATTCAAGCTACAGTTTCAAGATCTGAAATAGAAGGTATAGGGAGATAGCTCAGTGTTAGAATTCTTGTCTAGCATGCCTGAGGCCCCAGTACCACGTTAAAAAAAAAAAAGAAAAAGAAAAGAAAAGAGAAAAAGATGTAGAGTAGAAATGTAAACTTGGTTATTACCAGAATTTGGGGAAAGCTATGAAAAATAAATGACATTGTAGGTTTTAACTCTAGGAATAAATATAGATATATACTAGCTGGACATGGTGGCAAATGCCTGGAATCTCAGCTACTTGGGGGACCAAGGCAGGAAGATTGTAAGTTTGAGGCCAGTCTGGGCAACTTAGCAAGACCTTATCTCAAATTAAAAATAAATAAAAGAATTGGAGATATAACTCAGTGGTAGAGTGCTTGTCTTGGCATGCTTGAGACCCTGGCTGGGTTCAATCCTTGGTACAGCCCATGCTCCCACACACCCACGCGCATGCACACACACACACAGTTCCAAAATACAGATGCGTGAGCTATGAGCTCAGGTATTCAAAATATTATATGAGAGTAAAATACTAATCCTGACTTTAACTGATTGTACTTAAAATTTTCCCAAGATGAAGTAACCTGCTTCTGACAAATGACATATCTGTTATCTAAAATGTGTTGTCTTAACTCCTCATCACCATGAGCAAGCACTTAGTGATCCATCAGCATAACATATTGGCAGATCACCATCTGGAAGCCAAACTGATGTTGGTCACCCAGCTAATTCTCAGAATCACCTGGGAAATCTATGAAAGCAACTCAGATTCCAGGCTGAACCAGGATCCAGGGGATGGGGCCCAGGAATCACAATTTTGAAGAGCTCCCTCTGTTCATTTGCCGTTGAGGGAGTAAAGAAACTGCTTCCAGACAGCAGCAGTCACCTGCAAGGATGGAGCTTGTCTGTGACCACTGATCTTCCAGTGGGACCTTCACTAGGCTCCTTAACCTCTTCTGTCTGTTTCTTCATCCATAAAATGGGAATAAAATAGTCCCCACTCTTGGAGTTATTGTGAGAATTCAATGAGTTAATTTGCATTCTAGTGAAAACATGCAATGAACATGAGTTCCTATAATTATTATTCTTATTAACATATACATCACAAGGGTTCTGGAACACCATTTCTGCTACAATTTTTCTTAACTGAAATAGTCTAATGATATTTTTTAACTTTTCTAATGATACTCTTTATTTCTGAAAGGATAATCTTTAAAAGAATGAAATTCTGTACTTGAGTCTTTTGTACAAAGTTCACCACTTCTGGCTTCCCAGTCTCCTGAGGTAGTTAACTTGCTTTTTTTTTTTTTTTTTTCTTTCTTTGGCACAAGACACTTAAACCTGGAGCTATTGGAAGCACCAAGGCATATTTTATGCAAGCACTAGTTTATGAGGCTTTTGGCATGCAGTGGAAGGTAGATTCTTATTCAAATGGCTCTTATTATATCCAGCTGCCTCTGCAGACCTGGTGATACCCAGAGTGTCTGGCAATTTCAGAGGCAGTATTAACATGGTTAAGAAATGTGCTCCTGAGTAATTTGTTGGACTTCAGGCCCATATATGCCCTAAAGACCTAATTATATGGATTTTCTGAGTTAGATATGTCAAATCACACCCAGCTTTCTGAAGGAAAAATTCCCTGAATTGTTGCAGTACATATAGATTTAGTTCACACAGGTTCATAAAGATTAAAAAGAACACATAAACATTATAGATGTATTCTTTACCAATTATACTAATCACCTCACGCTAATCATGAACCTTGGTATATTATAAATATTGCATTGGCTTATTTTGATAATTTGAATTTCTCTATAGTGACAATTGTTTGGAAATCTAATTTTCATGCCAATAATTCTAGGATTTTCACCTATTAACTAGTTAATTATCTCTAAACTATTACTAAAGCATATTCAGAAAGCATGTAGTGGCACCCCCTTTCTCCACAGAAAATTCTTAACTGGGCTTCTCCAGAAAGCTTCACCATGGCTTATTTTAGGACTGTCAGCAAAACAGTCTCTACAAAAGAGTTCAATGTAGATAAATTTCCTGTATTTCGTGTTGCCTTATCTTTCTTGGCCACTGGCCAGGAAGAAATTAGCACTCCAGGTGCTGGACACCCCTTACTAGTTTTTCACAAATGTATCCAGTATAGTAGTTTGTAGAAATGTGCAAACAAGGCCGCTGGCCTTGAGCTGGGCTTCACAGAGATGTCTACATTTTTGAGATAAGAGAAATTACCAACTGGGCTCCATGGTAAAAATTGGCAGGGGAGGAAAGAAAGAGAAGAAGCTCTCCCCTTCTCAGGTGTTGTCCTTGAAGGGTTAACTTGCCCAAAAACAGTGAAAGAAAAAAACTGCTTTTATGTGAACTTCTGCAGACTGTGAACTTCTGAGCCCCTCCCCTTACATACTGGGTATAAAACTCTGAAACTACTGAATTCAGGGTTCAGGGGATTGGTTGATTACAGCAAAAGCTGTGCCCTCTGAACCTGGCTGCAGCCAAATAAAACTAATTCCTGCTATCTTTGGTACTTTGCCTCATCTGTCCCTACAATAAGCAAAGTAAAAACATAGCCAAGTAAGTTAGGGCACAAAATAACTCATCATTAATATTTTAACACATAAGAAAGGCTCAACTAGCCATTAGGGAAATGCAAATTACTACCACAAGAAAATACCACTACACAATTATTAGAATGGCTAAAATCAGAAAAACCAACAATGTTAGTATTAGCAAAGACATGGAGGGAGCATATTATGGTTTATATATAGGTGTCCCCCAAAAGCTCATATGTGAGAAAATGCAAAAACATTCAGAGGTAAAATGATTGTGTTATGAGAGCCTTAACCCAATCAGTGAATAGATACCTTAATAGGGATTAACTGAGTTGGTAGGGATGGCTGAAGGAGGTGGGCATTGGTGGAATGACTTTGGGGTTTATATCTGGCTATTGGAGCCTCTTTCTCTGCTTCCTGGTAAGGTTCTAAGCTATTTCCTTCCAACACATTCTTCCGCCATGATGTTCTGCCTCATCTCCAGCTGGAGGAATGGAGCTGGTTGTTTGAACTGAGACTTCTGAAACTTGAGTCCCAAAATAAACTTTTCCTCCCCTTAAATTGTTAGCAGTGAAAAAGCTGACTAAACAGAGTAGAACACTCACCCACTGTTGGTGGGCATGTAAAATGGTACAACCACTTTGGAAAACATCTGACATTTTCTTATAAAGTTGAACATAAACTACTTATTGACCCAGAAATCTCACTCTTAAGTATTTACCCAAAAGAAATGAGAAATTATCTTCCAACAAAAGCCCTTATACAAATATTTATGACTGCTGTATTTATAATTGTCCTAAACTTAAAACACCCCAATAGCTCTCCAGGGATGAAATAGATGAATAGTCTGTGGTATATCCAAGTAGAAGTCTGGTGAATGCCCCTCCCCAGAAGATAGCCATGCTGGAACCTGTAGTGAAAAAGGACTGCAGAAATGATTAAGGATTTTTTTTTTTCAGTACTGGGTATTGGACGCCTAAGGAACTTGAAATTCACAAGTATTCTTATAAAAGAAAGGCAAAGGGAAATTTGATTCCAGACAAGAGAAGGAGTCATTGCGACCACCAAGGTAGAGACTGGAGTGATGTGACATGGACATAAATCAAGGAATTCCAGCAGCCACTGAAACTGGAAGAGGTAAGAAACAGATTCATCCCTACAGCCTTACAGCCTTCAAAGGCCTTGTCAACACCTTGATTTCGGTCCAAGAATACTAATTTTGGACTTCTGCCCTCCAGAACTCTAAGAGAATGAATTTTATGTTGTTTTAAGTCACCAAGTTTTTGGTAATTTATTATAGCAGTCAGATGAAACTAAGTATTCCAGCCGGTGGAAAACTACTCAGCATCAAAAAGAATGAATTATTGAAGCACTCCAGTAATCTCAGAGGCTCCGGAGGCTGAGGCAGGAGGATCACGTGTTCAAAGCCAGGCTCAACAACTTAGCAAGGTCCTAAAGCAACTCAGCAAGACCCTGTCTCTAAATAAAAATATAGAAAAGTCTGGGGATGTGGCTCACTGGTTAAGCACCACTGGGTTCAATTCCTGGTACAAAAAAATTTCAAAAAGAATGAATTATCTACATACACAACAATGCACATGTGTCTCAATGCAGTATACTTAGTGAAATAAACCAAACTGAAAGACCACATGCTGTATGATTTTATTTATATGACTTTCTTGAAAAAACAAAACTGTAGTGATAGAGTAGTTCAGTGGTTGCCAGGGGTTGGAGTTGATTACCAAGGGGAGCCTGAAGAAGTTTGGGGGGGATGATAGAACTGTCTTGAATCTTGATTATGATGGTGGTTTATACATTCTTATTAATTTGTCAAAACTCATAAAACTGCACAATGTAAGAGGTTAGATCTTATTGTATGCACATGTAAAAATAAAAATTTTAAAATAATACAAGCTTCAGCAGTCAGGAAAAATATGGAAGTGTTAAACTTCAAAGATCATATAACACAAATCTCTGTCCTAAGAGGCATTGATTTTCAGCACAGATCTCAATGAAAAAAATTTCTCTTTCCACCAGAGGATAAGTTAACTCTTTGGTGGTTGACAATACACACGATATAGAAGGTGGGAACCAAGAGCACGTTTTTTTGTACTCAACTGAGGAGAGAGCACAAAGTTCCCAGACTAGAGAGAAGAGAAACTTCTGAGCTATGAGAAAAGACAGAGCCTTATTCACAGGGCACCTGGGAATACAGGTCTGCATTTGTAGGGTGTGTCGAATGGAAGAAACTTCTTCAAAAACTGTCCATAAGGTGAATTTTAAACAACCAGAGACTAAGAATTGCAGCCAAAGGCCTGAAGCCCAGGTCTAGTCCAGCAGACTCCAGTTGGAGTTTCCAGAAGACTGTGTTCTTTCCTAATGAAGATGGCAGATTTGCCCTCCTCTTCCTGCCATTTTGGGATTTCATGTCTGAAGTGGCAACAGCCACCTTGTGGTCCTGAGGCAACAGACACTGGTGTAAATGGCCTTCTGGTAAAGCATCAGCAGAAGTGGAATGGCCTTTCCCAAATTCTGCCTGCTCCTCCTGTAAGGCCTGACCTTTGAAGCACCTAACTAAGAAAGACACTGCAGACCTGAAGGAGACAAAACGAACCTCTTCCTTTACTATACAAGTCATGTGTCCATTGAAAATAGATTATGTCCTACAGGTGAGTTTTTTAAAACCTAGATAGGACCTCCAGTCTGGCATGTACGGAGTTTATTAGTCATCCTCTCTGTCCTGCCTGAACAATCTGAAATATCAACAGTTCTTCCTGAATTCATCAGAGAACGAGATCACAGGGCAATCCGCTGCCTCCAAAGCTAGAGAGACAGACAGACAGAAACAGAGCATCACAATTACCCTACTGGAGCAGAAACCTCTGTGGGGACCACTTCCGGGGTATAAACCTGAGGTGTTGGTGGATCAATAGGTTTTTAAATTCCAGCATGACAACTCTTGAGAGTTAAAAACTCCAGGGACCCAGTAATAGAGAGTTTTACCTCTGGGAGCTCCACCAGGTCCTCAAAGCAAATGTTGGTGAAAATTCCCCTGTGCCTCTGGCAAGGCGAGGGGAAAAGGAACCATTTCAGATTTGATCAGAACATTTTCTTTTTAGCAAGGTCTGTCTTGGGAGAAACCATTTCCAGAGCCTAAACTGTCTGGGCCTTATTAGAGCCTGACCCACCTGGAGAAGGGACAGATCAACTCTAGCTGCTCTGGTGTCCGTGTGGGAGAAGGGAAATGCCCAATTCCAATCTAGCCTCAGCATTCTGCTCCACTTAGGGGTGAAACAGAGGCATTAGTGAAGTTCATAGTCCAGGGATACGATTTCACCCAAAGAGGCTAATCATAGGAGTATAGAAAGCTTTCCTCACCATACACCTTACCACTATGTTTCTAAAGACCTGTCTGCTGCTGTATATCTATCCTTCTACTAAAGCTTACAAGCCACACTACAAGGAAGACAGTTAGAAGGGACTGAATAAATATCAACACCAGATTCAGATGCAGTAGGAATATTGTGGAATTATCAGGCCAGGAATTTTTAAAACTATAATGAATGTTCTAAGAGCTTTAATGATAATACACCATGCAAGTACACATGAATAATGTATGCACAGAGGTGGAAATTCTAAAAAAGAATCAGGAAAAAATTCCAGAGATAAAAAACACCACTATAGAAGTAAAAAATGCCTTTGATGGGACATGACTGAGGAAGTTATTTCTGAGATTAAGGATTGGACAATAGAAACTTGTGAAGCTGAAAAAGAGGAAAAACTGGAAATAAACAAACCCCAAAACCCATGATGGGGATGTAGCTCAGTGGTAGAGAGCTTGCCTAGCACTCAGTAAAGCCCTGGGTTCAATCCCCAGCACTAGAAAACAAAACAAAACAAAACAGAAAAAAATATCCAAGAACTGTGAGAAAACTGCATAAAAGGTAATGTACATATAATGCAATTATCAGAGGAGAAGAGAAAGGAAAAGAAACAACACAAAGAGAGCAAAAATAAGATTCCATTTGACTTCTCAAACTGAAGTGAAATATTAAAATTATTGAGGGAGGAAGAAAGAAAACCAACCTAGAATTCTTTATCCTTCAAGTCTTTTTCAGATAAACAGTCCTTTTCAGATAAACAAAAATTAATGGAATTTAGTATTATCAGACTCATTTTGTAAGAAATGTTAAAAGCAATTAGAAAGAAGGAAAATGATAAAGTCAAACACTTGGATCCATATAAAGAAAGGAAGAATTTCAGAAAACAAATAAATGACGATAAAGTGTTTTTTCTTTTTGGCAGGGTGGTGGAGATCTAACCCAGGCCTCAATTATGCTAAGCATGTAGTACCAGGGAACTACACCCCCTTCCTTTATTTTTCATATGAAAGACAAGGTCTCACTATGTTGCCTCGACTGGCCTTGAATTTGTGATCTTCCTACTTCTGAGTAGGTAGTGAAACGTGTACACCACCACAGTCAGCTTATTTTTCTTATTCTTCTTTCCTTACTCTTAATTAATCTAAGAGATAACATTTTTCCTCAAAAGAACAATAGTAATACTTTAATTACATGTGCTTGTGTGAGTGCACATACCTTTTAATCTTTTCTATACATAGATACTGTCAGAAAGTTTAATGCCTTTTCCGTGTATTTATTTTTTCTTGCAGCACTGGGAATTGAACCCAGGGACTCCTGCATGCTAGGTAAGCACTCTATCACTGAACTATATCCCCAGCTTTTAAAACAAAAAAACAAAAAAAAAGTTCTCCCTCAATTGCCCAGCCTGGCCTTGAATTTGAGATTCTGCTTCAGCTTCCTGAGTAACTAGGATTATGAGTTTGTGCTACCACACTAGTTTCCATCTTAACCAACGTTCCACATACTGGCTGTAACTTTTTCAATTTAAAGTACAACAGAAAAGCTAGCATGAATTTCTTTTTTCTTGGTTATAATTTTGTGGAGGGAAAATTTATATCTTACTTTAGATCTTAGCAACCTCAGCATACATTTTTTTCTTTCCTTATGAAGTTGAGAACTTTCACTTTTTCACTTAAAGAAAACACTTTATGGCTTCTTTTTTTGACTTGAAAATTGCCAGTATCATTACTCTTGCACTTTGGAACCATTTTTCCTTAAAATAAAGGTTATTTGAACACTAGCCCTGTAATGCTGTGACTGATCATCATGATAGCTACTAAGTGATTATGTTAGTCAGCTTTCAGTTGCTATGACAAAAATACCTGAGTTAATCAATTTATAAGGTGAAAAGATTTATTTTGACTTACAGTTTCTTAGATTTCAGTCTATAGGCTGTTGGCCCTGTTTCCTTTGGGCCTGGGGTGGCACAGTACATCATGGCAGGACCCATGTGACAGACCTGTTTATCTGATGGCAGTCATGAAGGAAGGAGAGAGGAAAAGTTGGGGTCTTCTTTCTCCCTTTTTATGGTACTGGGGATGAAACCCAGGAGTGCTCTACTACTGAGCTACATCGCCAATAGTTTTTATTTTTTATTTTGAGACAGGTTCTCACTGAGTTACCTAGGCTGGCCTTGAACTTGGAGCCTCCTTCCTCAGCCTCCTGAGTTACCAGGATAATAGCATGTGCCATAGCACTAAGCTAGTCAAATCTTTTTCATGTATTATTGAGAAATGCACAAGATAAAAAGTACTTTTCTTGCTAAAACGAAGAAATACTGCACCCAGCAGGTACCCTTCTCAATTTAACACAAAACTTACACAGAACTAACTTACAACTTTTTTGCAATTTACCATGTGAAAATAATTATTTAAAGACATTCAACACAGCATTGCTTATTATGTAAAGAGAAGTAAAAAGTCTACAATTTAATCTTAACCCATAGGAATTCTGTTATATAAAAAGCAAAGAGCATACATACTATCCACAATGAAAAATGTTGATGTAGACCTATTTTTTACATGCAAAAATATTCACCTGATGCTGTCACAGAAAAATAGGTTATAAAACCATATATAAATCTGCATGTGTTCATAGGTAGATGCTAGAATTCAGAATATCTGCCAGTTACCAACTTTTTGTCTTTTAAATTTATACTTCATTATCTGCTCTGAAAAACTGGAGCTGACCCCTTTAGGTATTTTCCATTTGCCAATTGGCACACGTGTTGAACTTTATCAGCACAGGGATCTGGAGTTACATTGCCTGAGGGGAATTTTCTTCCTAGTTCAGTGTGCTGCCTTGGCAGACTCCTAGGGTCTGCAGCTTCCCCCAACACCCTGACCTGTCAATTTGTTCTGTAGAAGAGTGCTTGCAGTGAAACATCTCCCAGTGGGCAACTTTCCCCAGCATTCTGGAGAGAAAATTGTAAAGAAGTTTCAACACACAGCAACATAGAAACTTGTCTGCCAGCTGCTAAACCCAACTTGTTCAGTAGCCTCACACCCTTGTGAACTAGATCTGGAGCTCAGGCCTCAGCAGGACTTGGTTTCTCTATCTTGAACTTGGGGGCGATGTAGCTACCTCTTCTACCAGTCATTCTTTTATTCTTTAGCGTTCTCTTACTTACTGTTTTTATGTTCCTCTGTTACAACAATTCTTTAATTAAACTTTCCCTGCTCAAACAAACAAACAAAAACCCACCTAGATAAAAATTACCTACAACCCTACTCTCTCTGTGATAATTACCATTCACATCTTAGTGTCACTTTTAAGTCTTTTTTTTCTATACGTGTGTGTGCATATTGTGTGGGTATATATATGTGTGTGTGTGTGTGTGTGTGTGTGTGTGTGTGTGTGTGTGTGTGTACATATAGGTATTTATATATACATACATATTTATATCCATGTACCTATACATTTTAAAAAAAATATAAGCAAATTATATGGAATGTTTTGTGAGCTTTTCTACATCAATATTTAGAGTGATTACAAAGCATACATAACTTGTTATAAATTACCCCCTAGAGTGGCTCACCTACGTTATTTCCAAGCATATGTTTTTATAAACAGTGCTGCAGTGAACGTCTTGATGCCAGATAGTTTCTTATTTATTTCTCCAGATCTGCTTTCTGCTCTTTTCCAGCAGAGGCTCTACTCCCCTTTAGGCATTAGATTTACATCAATGGGTGCCTTTGCCCCCTGGCTTCCAGTTAACCTCAGCCAGCAGGGGATGAGAGGAAGGACAAGGGTGAGATGAGAGTACTGGTCCTGACCTCTCTTCTCCTGAGGTCTCTAAGTTGGCTGTGCCCCTCCACTAGGGGGCACTGCTCTCAAGGTGGCCACCTCTTCACAATACCTTCTTTACCTTCCTCTGACCACTCCCTCCTTTATCCTTTCTTCTGGGCCTAAGGGTGGTGACAGCTCTGCTGCTGCTGCTGCTAGCCCTGGACACTGGCATGATTCCTTGTGGTTTATCTACAACTCCTCCATATCTTTATAAATCAACCTCCCTTGAGTTACCCCAGCTGGAGTGTACCAGTTATTCTCTGACTGATGCGACCTTTGTTCATAAATGCTAATGCATATTTAAATTATCTTCTTCAAGTGAATTCCTAGATGGTAACTTTGCTAGAACATTTAGTACACTTGTTTTACAAATGTGTGATACATGTTTATTCAATTTAATTAATTAATTAATTAATTTTGTTGTGGTAACAGGGGTTGAACCCAGGGTCTCACATGGTAGGCAAGTGCTCTACCAGTGAGCTACATCCCCAACTCTTTTTTTTTTTTTATTTTGAGGCAGGGGCTCACTAAGCTTCGCAGGATAGTTTTGAACTTGTGATCCTCTTTCCCGCCTCAGTCTCCTGAATTAGCGTGGATTAAAGATGTGTGCCACTATGCCCAGTTATTGGCATTAATTTTAGATTGACTGTCTATGATCTTGATTTTTCAGAGTCACCCTTTAAAGAGTAAGTAGTCTACACTCTGAATCCAACCAGAAAAAAATATACCTAAGGATTTAATAAAGATAAAGAAACTGGCAAGGAATATAGTTCAGCATTTACTTTGATCCTTAAAAGGTTCTAAAGACCTTCAGAGATTTCTGGGATTTTAAACAAACTTATTTTGTGAAGGATTATTAGTAGGATCCAGCTATAAAGTGGATTAAAGCAATAAATGCAGGGCTGGGGTTGTGGCTCAGTGGTAGAGCGCTCACCTAACATGCATAAGGTACTGGGTTTGATCCTCTGCACCATATAAAAACAAAGTAAAGGTTATTATGTCCACCTGCAACTAAAAAACAAATATTAAAAAAACCCAGACAAAACAATAAATCCAGCCAGTTGAAGGTGGTTTGTAGAGTGGGGTAAGGCTTCTACATGTCAGTTATAATCTCGGCTTCTGAGACACCATACATCAAATTCCTTACATAAGAATCCAGGTCCCTAACTTTGTCTTCACTTTGCAATTGAAGGCCAGACTCTACATGAAAATTTCTTATACATGAGCTTCTTTTTAAGACAATAAAAAATTTAAGGCAAGTGTGGCAGTTACAAATGTTTTCTTTTTTAAAATTTTTTTAAGTTTGTTTTAATTAGTTACACATGACAGTACTATGATCTTGACATATCATACATTTGAATCAATTGGGGTATAATTTCTCATTATTCTGAGTGTACAGTTTGCAGAATCACATTGGTCATGCAGTCACGTATATACATACAGCAATACTAGTGTCTATTTTATTCTGCTGCCCTTCCTATCCCCCCTTCCCCTCCCATCCCCTCCCATCACTTCTCTCTACCAAATCTAATGTGACACACTTCTTTTTTTTCCCCCTCACATCATCATACAGGTATTCTGTATAACGAAGAGGGTCTCCTTCCATCTTCCATGCAGTTCCCCTTCTCCCTCTCTTTCCCTCCCACCTCTCTTCCCTATTTAATGGTAATCTTCTTCTCAAGCTCTTCCTTCTTACCCCATTTTGAGTCACCCCCCTTGTATCAGAGAAGACATTCAGCCTTTGTTTTGGGGGGATTGGCTAACTTCACTTAGCATAATCTGCTCAAATGCTATCCATTTCCCTGCAAATGCCATGATCTATAAAACATTTGAAATATAATTTTTCAATATAATAAAGAACTATGATACAAGTCTGTGGGCCCAGCACCATGCATTATGAGACTTCTGATAGAAAGAGAGAGGAGGGGGTGCAGAGAATATTGCACTCTTTCTAGTTTGAAATATATGAATTGGATATTTTTGAAAGTCAAAAGTTGTCTAATTTTGAGGAATTTCAGTCGGTTTACCCTAGCAATTTTTCTCTAAATGAATTAAATTCTATTTTGAATCTTCACCTTCACCTTGGATAGAAAGTTAATTTCAGTCATTTGCAGGATTTCTCTACACTTCCCTTTTCACTTGCCCCACCTTACCTACCTTCGACCTCTTTTCCTGCCTGGGAATATGCCAAAGTTCCAGGGAGAAGAGGGCTGGAGGATAGGAGTGAGCATCTGGTCAGGTCAGTGCTGTGTCTTCCATGACTCTGTCTACTTCGGTTCTTCCTGTGCTGTTCAGGAGATGGGCAGCAAGAGGACCAGCCTAGGGACCTGCCTGCCTAGGCACACAGGGCAGTGGTTTGTTTTCTGGGGTCTTGTTTCCATAGTAGCACAACCTGGAGTACAAACAGCTTTCCTGATGACCATGACAAGGCTTACTGTAAAGAAAATGGATCATTGTCCATAGTGCCTGGAATCAGAGGCACTCAGTAAATATTGATTGAAGGAATAAATAAATGATCTGAGGTTTCAGTCCAAGCATAGTAAGCAGAATGAGCAGGAAAACAGCAATAGCTGACACTTATAGGATCTTAAGGTGGCAAGCCATTGTTTTAATTGCTTGACATATTTTAACTCCTTAGTCCTCAGAATGGGCATATGAGTGCACAGCTGAAGTGATATTCAAGTTTGTGGCAGACTCCTAGAATCTGACTCAAAAGCCTGTAGGTTTAAGTACTTGGTTCATACTGCAACATAAGCACAGATTCAAGGATGTTGTCTAACTTCCCAGGGAAAGAACTAGGCCTTTGATGCCCTTGAATATTGCAAATAGTTTCAGCACAGATTTCACCAGTGACATCTATCTATGATACTTAAGATCACTTACAAATCCTGGTCAACATCCTGGCATGCAGCCAGCCCACTGGCATTCCTATTTGGCACAATTTGCAGGACTGGTCATGTGAGAAAGACAGCTAACAGCAACAATTGCTGGGTGATGAATGGCTAGAAGTAGGGCAGCTCGGAGCATGACGGGGACAAGGAATGCAATCAGGAAATGCTGACCTGGAACTTGGAATGGGTAAGTGAGGCTGTGATGGATGGAGGCAGCAGCTGCACGTACAGCATGTTGGCACACACAGTCTGGGAAGCACTGCTTAATCTGAATTGAAATGGGCAGCTTGAGGGCAGAGAGGCAAGCAGTGACCAAAGCCACAAACGGAAATACAAACCTTTCATTAATCTTTCCAACCACACTCACACTCATGAGAACACAACTTTCCAAACAGTTGAACACAACACACTGTTGTTCTGCATCATTTTTCAATATAATAAAGAACTATGATACAAGGCTGTGGGCCCAGCATCAAGCATTATGAGATTTCTGATAGAAAGAGAGAGGAAGTGGCCGAAGAGGCTTCAAGCTGAGACCTAATGGGCATGTCTGAGCCAATCTGTGAACAAAGAGTTTTTTGAAATGGCAGTTCTGGAATGTTTTGTTTTGAGTCTGAAAACGTTCCCCCAAAGGGCTCATGTGTTAAGCAATGCAGCAATGTTCAGAGGTGAAAAGACTGAATAAGAGCTGTAACGTCATCAGTGGATTAATTCATTTGATGGAAAATAATCTGAATGCACTACTGGGTGGTAATTATTGGTAGGTGATGTGTGGTTGGAGGAAGTATGTCGCTGAGGGCATGGCCTTGGACTGCATCTGTCTCTCTCTCTCTTCCCCTCTCCCCACCCCCCTTCCTGATGTCATGAGCTGAGCAGTTTTTCCTCTATCATGCCCTTCTGTCATGATGTTCTGCCTCACCTCAGGCCCAGAGCAATGGAGCCAGCCAACCCAGGACTGAACCTCTGATCTTGGCGCCTCCATTCATTTCACATCTCAAAGAGAAGGGCTCCTCCTGTTATTTCCCTCCTCTCTGTGGTACCTAAAGCTCTTCTCTCTCAGCATGGGCCAGAGATGTGGGCCTCGTGGAGTCAGCAGGCTCAACCCAGCAGAAACCATTCCTGAATTGCCTGTGCGATGCTATGTTCCATGTTATGCTGGAACTTGCCCAGCTTGCAGGAGGAAGTAACTTCGTGGATCTGTGACTTCTTTTTTAATATTTATTTTTTAGTTGTAGTTGAATACAATACCTTTATTTCACTTATTTATTTTTATGTGGTGCTGAGGATCAAACCCAGGGTCCCACATATGGGAGGCGAGCACTCTACTGCTGAGCCACAACCCCAGCCCATGGATCTGTGACTTCTTATGGAAGGCCTGAAATGACTTCAAGTGGATGCTCAAAGTTAAGGGGAAAAAAAGTCTCATTTAATTTTTAAACCTCCTAAGGATTTTCATAAAACCAACCCCCCAAACAAAATTGTAATTCCAGTCAGAGTGACTTCACATTTATGAAAGTAATTCCAGATCAAGGTGCAAAAGATTTTTAATTTCCTTTCTGAATAAGGTCATATCAGCTCTTAGATGATTTACTATGAACTTATGATTTATGTAATCATACAGTTCTAGACCCAGATTAAATTTCAAAGATGACCTGGCAAAACCCCCTGGTTTAAAGAGATGATGATGAATAGGGGGTTAAGTGACTGATCCAGCATCGCACATCTGAAGAGTGGCAAAACCTGGTGCTAGAGGGAATATATTCCCCATATTCCCCATTTCTGGTTTTGGTTCACCACACCCTTGGGAGGCAAAATGGCATGCTCTACCTGACTTGTTTTGGCTCTACTTCCTTCCTCTTTCCCTCCAGGGGCTTTGCCTGAAGGTGAAGTCTACCCTGGCCAATGATGCTGGAAATTCCAATTCATCTTCATCAGTTATGAGGTTGGTACTTTGGCCTCCATGTGACTCATATTTGTTGTTGTTTTTCCACACCAATGTGCTTTCACTTTATTCTCCTGTTTATACACCCTCCTGCTCCAAGATTTGAAAGCAGAACATGATGTGAGCCCAGCAGTCCAGTTCCGAGTTGTGCACCATATTTTCTCAGTTTCACTTTCTCCCCCAGCTCCACCACCAGTCAGGACCCTTGCCTATGTGTTGGGGTAAAAGAGCAGAGAGAGGACTGAGATAATGGTCCCCATAGCTGGTACCCAACTGTAAAAGCAGTCCTGGATAAAAATAAAATAAACTTCCAATGAGGGATAAGATCCTCTTTCCAAGGCACATGGGCCATCTCAACATGGCCACTGGTTAGTTCAGATTTGAGTAGTGTGCAGACCAGGAGCTGAGGGTTGTAGTGCCTCCAACTGACTGAGGAGTAGAGGAATGGTATGTGAGGGCGTTGCTGGAAGTTCACAGTCATCATGGAGGCCAGCAGCTGCCATAGTGTTGAAAAATGCCTGGGGCTTTGCAGGATGTTGAGTAGGTTCTGCACAGCAAAGGCCGTACTGTGAGCTTTCTGAAACACCATGTCATAAGGGCCTTCTCCAAACATCACAGGATAAAGCACATACCCCGGGGACCAGACATCAATCCACTCATGGATGACACAGTGACTCTGCACAGAGAAGGGCTCTGGGGCCAGGTAGGGGATGGTGTACGGATCAGTTGTTCAGTCTTGCAGAGTCAGAGCTGGCAGGAGCCCTCCATGTGACTACATGCTTGATTCATGGAACCCAAGTCCATTAATACTGGCTGCCACTCATCTCCAAGCAAGATATTGGTGGGCTTCAGGTCCCCGTGGTCATACCCTTTGGCATGAATGGCCTCGAGGCCTCTGCAGATACCAGCAGCAGCTGAAGGATTTGATCCCAGTCAGGAGTTTGCCTTTGTCTTTGGCCTTTCTATCTCATTCCACAGCTAACTCTCTTGAAGAAAGGTAATAGCAGCCAGGCCCCATGCTTAGCACCCGGCTCTCTCAGACAGTAAGCCATGGGGCAAGGATGTTGGGAAGCTGGAAGAGGCGATGCATGTCTGCTTCTTGCTGAGCCTCCTCTCAGTCCAGCTACTTGTGACAGGATTCACTTTAGAGCATGCTATTATGTAATTCCTCCTTTAGGTCCACATAGCTGAACTCACCCTCCCCCCAGGTTTCTGGGAGAAGAGATAATGCTCGTTGTCAACGTGACAGTTCCATGAGAGGAGACACACAGGGCGTGTCCCACAATGTCTCAGTCATCCTTCTCAAGGACAGACTTTGGCTGCCAAAGGGCTCCTCCAGAGTGAGGGGGCTCTTCTAGTGATGCCCTGGGAGTCCAGCGGATCATGTTGGGGAGAAATCGTGTCGCTGGCCCAGTATAATCCGGGTGGCCCTGGTTCAGACTAGAGCAAAGCACCAGGGTCATATTTCTTTTAATTTTCAAAAATTTCAGAATCTGGGCTGGGAAGGGGAATGGTACTAGTATGGAGTCTTTGGACTCCCAGACCTTCTCCTGCACTTCGATGCTTCCTATAGCTTTTTAAATTTTTTAAAAAATTTGTTCTAATTAGTTATACATGACAGTAGAATGTATTTTGACACGTCATACATAAATGGAGTATAACTTCTCATTCTAGTTGTACATGATGCAGAGTTATATTGGTCCTGTAATCATATATGCACATAGGGTAACAAAGTCCAATTATTTTACTATCCTTCCCACCCCCTTACCCCTCCCCTCCCTTCACTTTCCTCTATCTAATCCAAAGTACCTCTATTATTCCTTAGCCCCCAAGCCCTTATCGTGAATTAGCAACCACATGTCAAAGAAAACATTTGACCTTTTTGTTCTTTGGGATTGGCTTATTTTGTGTAGAATGGTTCCCAACTCCATTTACTGGCAAATGTCATAATTTCTTTCTTCTTTAAGGCTGAGTAATATTCCACTGGGTATATTACTACATTTTTTATCCACTCATCTGTTGAAGGGTACCTCAGTTGGTTCCATAGCTTAGCTATTATAAATTGAGCTGCTATAAACATTGATGTGGCTGTTTCACTGTAATATGCTACTTTAAAATCCTTTGGGTATAAACCAAGGAATAGGATAACTGGGTCAAATGGTGATTCCATTCCATGTTTTCTAAGGAATCTCCATACTGCTTTCCATAGTGGTTGCACCAATTTGCAGTCCCATCAGTAATGTATGAGTGTACCTTTTCCCCTACATCCTTGCCAACATTTATTGTTGCTAGTATTCTGATAATTGCCATTCTGACTGGAATGAAAGAAATCAAAGTGTAGTTTTGATTTGCATTTCTCTCATTGCTATAAATGTTAAACTTTTTTATATATTTGTTGATCAATTGTATTTCTTCTTCTGTGAAGTGTCTGTTCACTTATTGATTGGGCTACTTTTGTGTGTGTGTTAAGTTTTTTGAATTCTATGTGAGGTGCATGTGGTAAAGATTTTCTCCCATTCTGTAGGCGCTCTCTTCATGTTATTGATTGTTTCCTTTGCTGTGAAGAAGCTTTTTAGATTGATACTATCCCTTTTTTTGATTCTTGAGTTTATTTCTTGTGCTTTAGGAGTCTAGAATAGCAATACAACATATTAAAATCTCTGGGACACTATGAAGGCAGTGCTAAGAGGAAAATTCATTGCATTGAGTTCTTTCATTAAAAGAATAGAAAGTCAACAAATAAATGACCTAACATTACATCTGAAAGCCCTAGAAAAAGAACAAATCAACACCAAAAGCAGTAGATGATAGAAAATAATTAACATTAGAGCTTAAAGCAATGAAATTGAAACAAAAGAAATAATTCCAAAAAAATCGACAAAAGGTGGTTCTTTGAAAAGGTGAATAAAATTGGTAAACAGCCATGGTAATGAAGAGAGACAGAAAACTCAAATTACTAAAATTCTTGATGAAAAACGAAGTATCATCACAGACACTACTGAAATACAGACAATAATCAGAAACTATTTTGACAATTTATGTTCCAATAAAATAGAAAATCTTGAAGACACAGCCAAGGTTTTAGAGATGTATGACCTACCCAAACTGAATCAGAAGGACATATAAGATCTAAACAGATCAACTGCAAACAATAAAATAGAAGACACCATCAAAAACCTACCAATTAAGAAAAGCCCAGGACCAGATGGATTCTCAGATCTACAAGACCTTCAGAGAAGAATTAACAACAATACTCCTCAAATTATTCCATGAAATAGAAAAAGAGGAAACCCTTCCAAACTCATTATATGAAGCTAGTATCACTCTGATACAAAAACAGACAAAGACACCTCAAGGAAAGAAAACTTCAGACCAATATTTCTGATGAACATAGATGCAAAAATTCTCAACAAAATTCTGGCAAATCACATACAAAAACATGTTAAAAAGATTGTGCACCGATCAAGTGGCGGTTGTCCCAAGGATGCAAGGTTGGTTCAACATATGGAAATCAATAAATGCAATTCATCACATCAATAGACTTAAAGACAAGAATCATATGATGATAGATGCAGAAAAAGCGTTTGACAAAATACAGCACCCCTTCATGCTCAAAACACTAGAAAAACTAGGGAATATATCTAAACATTGTAAAAGCTATCTATGCTAAGCCTAAGGCTGATATCAACTTTTATATCTCTAAATGGAGAAAAGTTGAAAGGATTCCCCTCTCAGAACTGGAACAAGACAAGGATGCCCTCTATTACCACTTCTATTCAACATTGTCCTTGAAACTCTAGCCAGAGCAATTGGACAGAAGAGGAAGCTAAAGGGATACATAAGAAACTGATGTGACTCCATTTTTGAGAAACCAGCTTCTACCTCAAGGCCTGTCCTAAAGAAGGGGGCGTGACCCTTGTCCTGGGAAAAACCCACAGAGCACTCCTAAGCACTTACCCACCCAGCTGAGTAGTTTGTGTGTAAATAACAGGAGAGATCTGTGGCACCAGGTGTCCCTGACTCAGTCAGGCTAGGTGAAGACCCATAGCAACCCCCTAGCAATCTTCAATCAGCATGAGACAGGGAAAATTCCTGGGATGTCAGATGACCCCCCAGTAGTTTATGGTGGTTGATAACACGTTGGGAAACTATGTAGTTCAGCATGTACACCCCTCGTGGCCTAAACCAATCAGTTTAAATGAGTCCCCCTCTTGTACTAACAAATCACCCCTACCCAACTTGTTCCCGCCATTGAATGTGCTAATCAATGTTAAGAGTTGTTGTTTGACTTTCCTCGGTATGAAATGATTTGCTGTGTGATGTTGTGACACATAGAGTATCCCCCCAAAACCTATACAATCTCACTGAACAAAGGACCGGGACTCACTCCTCAGGACCGCTGCGTCAGAAACGGTTGTGAGTCCAGGCTCTGAGCTTGCAATAAAGACTCTTGTGTGATTGTGTTGGATTTGGCTCCTGGAGGTCTGTTGAGGTCCCATGAATCTGGCATTACATCCAGATAGGACAAGAAGAACCCAAACTATCACGATTTGCTGCTGACATGATTCTATATTTAGAAGATCCTATAGCTTTTCAGAAGGAAAGTAGCAGGGGTCATCATATCATTTCAGCATAAGCAGGACTTGTCTTTGTTCTTCTTTGTATTCCCCTTAGTGTCACACAAAGCTAGACACACAGTTGGTACTCAATCTCCTTATCAAGTGAAACAGGCCTAGCTCTGGAAAACTTCCTTCAAATGAAAGCTTTGAAGGTGACAAACAGTGAAGTGAAAGATAATGTGTTTTGTGGACCCTGACTCCATGATCATGCTAGTGGCATTCGCTCACATATCTTGTTTCACCACTCTTCAGCTTTAGGTTTTATTCTCGCCTCTTTTACTTATGAGGAATTTCAGGTTCAAAGACATCAGGAAACTGGCCCAAGGTAGACAACAATGGGCACAGAATGTCAGGGAAATGGAATCTGACCATTTTGTGTCAGACTTTTCCCACTTCACATAAAATATATCCACAATGTTGTGGAACAATTGCTACTGTCTAGTTCTAGAACAAACTTTCACTCCAAATTAAAACCACATATATGTTAAGTAGTCTCTTTCCATTTTCTCTTCCCCCAACCCCTGACGACCACTAATCTTCTTTTGTCTTTATGGATTGGCTTATTTGAAATATTTTATATAAAGTGGTGACATGCAACATGTCACCTTTAGTGTCTGGCTTTTTTTTATGAGGCCAAAATTTTCAAGGTTTATCTTTGTAATTTGATTCAACACTTCATTCTTTTTTGTGGCTGAATAATATTCCACTTAATAGACATATCTGCATTTTTTAAAATCAATTTATTGGTCACTGAACATCTGGGTTGCTTCTATTTTTTGGTCTTTAAAAATAATGCTGCTAGCCAGGCACAGTGGCGCATGCCTGTAATCCCAGTGGCTCTGGAGGTTGCGGACAGAGGATTTCAAGTTCAAAGCCAGCCTCAACAATTTATCGAGGCCCTAAGTAACTCAGTGAGACCCTGTCTCTAAATAAAATGCAAAAAAGGGCTGGGGATGTGGTGCAGTGGTCAAGTGACCCTGAGTTCAATCCCCTTGTATCAAAAAATAAATAAATAAATGTTAATGCTGCTATAAGCAGCATAATTCACAATAGCAAACTATGGAAAATGTAGTATATATACAAAATGGAGTTTTATTCAGCCAAAAAGAAAAATGAAATGATGTCATTTGCAGGAAAATGATGAAACTTGGGACCATATGTTAAGTGAAATAAGCCAAACTTAGAAGGTCAGGGGTTGAATCTTTTCTCTATGGAAGCAAGAGAGGAGAAAAGTAAAGAAAGATGGGGGGATTTCATATAAACAGAAGGGAGATCAGTAGCATAAAGGAAAGGGATGGGGGCAGGGAGGAGGGGAGGGAAAGAGGAAATTTATATGGGGCACTGATATTGGCCAAATTATACTGTTGTATTGTGTGCAGGCACAAAAATTTAACAATAGAATTATCATTATGTACAACTATAATGAATCAATAAAATGTAAAAAAAATGCAGTTATGAATACTGGTATACAATTGTTTTGTTCTGAGACCCTGCTTTTAATCCTTTTGGGCATATGCTCAGAAGCAGAATTGTCAGATTATGTAGCAATTTATGTTTAATTTTTTGAGTAACCTTCATTCTGTTTTCCATGGTGGCTTCATCATTTTACATTCCCAAAAGAGATGCATTACTGATTCCAATTTCTCCACAGCCTCGTCAACATTTTTTTTTCTTTTAAATGTAATCTTTCTATTAGGTTCGATATGACATCTCATTATAATTTTCATTTGCATTTTCCTTCTGACTAATGAGATTAAAAATTTCCATGTGGTCATTGGCCAAGTGTATATCATCTCTGAATAAATTTCCAGTCAAGTTTTTTGCTCATTTTTAAATTGGGTTTTTTGTCTTTTGTGGGTTGAGTTGTAACAGTTCTTCACATTCTAGACCCTAGAACTTTTATCAGATATATTATTGGCAAATATTTTCTCCCATTCTGGGGATTGTCTTTTCATTCTTTGGCGGTATACTTTCATGCACACAACTTTTTAATTTTGATGGGGAGAACAATTATGTTTTTTCTTTTGTTGTTTGTGCTTTGGTATCTAAGAAATCATTGCCAAATGCAAAGTTATAAAGATTTACGTCTCATGTTTTCTTCTAAGAGTTTTATAGCTTTGGCTTTAATACTGTTATTAGATCTTTGATTCATTTTGAGTTAAATTTTATTGTTGTTGCTATGCTTTGAATGTTTTATGATCCTCCCCTAGCTCCTGTCGAAAGTAAATTTCTAATGCGATAATATTGAGAGGCAGGGCCTTCAGGAGGTAATTAGGTCAGGGCTTCTCCTTTTGAGTGGAATTAAGGCCTTTATTAAATAGGCTGCACACAGCATTTGACCTTTCTGCCTTCTACCATGTGAGGAACAGCATTTGTTCTCTCTGGAGGATACAGAATCAAGGCATTGTCATGGAAGCAGAGAGAGCAGGCCCACATTAGATACTGAGCCTGCCTGTGCCTTGATCCTGAACTTTCAGCCTCCAGAACCATGAGAAGTTTCTGTTCTTTTTTTTTTTTTTTTTTTTTTTTTAAGAGAGAGAGAGAAAGAGAGAAAGAGAGAGAGAGAATTTCAACATTTATTTTTTTAGTTATCGGCAGACACATCTTTGTTTGTATGTGGTGCTGAGGATCGAACCCTGGCCGCACGCATGCCAGGCGAGTGCGCCACCGCCCGAGCCACATCCCCAGCCCCAAGTTTCTGTTCTTTATAAACTACTCTGTTCTTTTGGTATAGTACTAACAATAAAGTAAAACAGTGGTGCCAAGTAAGGGTCTAATTCTGTTTTTTTTTTTTTTTTTTTGCATGTGGAGGTCTAGTTGTTCCAGCACTATTTGTTGATGAGACTATTCTTTTTCCCTCTCTGAATTATCTTGATACCATTATTGAAAATCAATTGACCACAGATGTATAAATTTTCTTTTGGGTTCTCAACTCTATCCCATTGGTCTACATGTCTCTTCAGCACCAAACTGTGTTGATTACTGTAGCTTTGTAATAGGTTTAAAAATGAGGACATGAAAATCCTCTAATTTTGATCTTTTAAAAGACTGCTTTCAATATTGACCAAATTATATTGTTATATCATGTGTATGTACAGATAAGTAGCAATAAATCCCATTATTCTGTTTAATTTTATTGCACCAATAAAAATATGGAAAAAAGAAATATGAGGTAAACACCAACAGAGTTGATGATTATACCTCTGGAAACAAAAATTATCATTGGGACATAGGGTAGAACACATTAAAAATTCTCATTACAAGCCTTAAAAAATCTATTTGACTTTTTTCTTTTTATATTTTTTAGCTGTTGAGGACCTTTATTTATTTATTTACTAATATACAATGCTAAGACTCAAACCCAGGGCCTCATATACTTTAGGCAAGCATTCTACCATTGAGCCACAACTCTAGCACCCTGTTTGACTTTTAAATCTATGTACAACCAGTTGTTTAATAAAATTGAAATAAACATTTTTAAAAGGAAAAAAAGAAAAAGATCATTTGACTTATCATCCCCTGATTTCCATATGAATTTTAGGATTGACTTTCCATTTCTGCAAAAAAAGTCAGAGGGCTTCTGATAGAGATTGTATTGAAACTGCCATCTTAATAATATTAAGTCTTCCAGTTGATAAACACAGGCCATGTTTCCATTTATTTAGATCTCTGATTTCTGTCAGCAGTGTTCGGTAGTTTTCAGCGTACAAGTCTTTTATCTGTAAGTTCTTGTTATCTGTGAATAGAGGTAGCTTCACTTCTCCCATTCCAATTTGGACCGCTGTCTTCGTAGCTTCTGAGGTGTAGAGCAAGGTAAGAGAAGTACCCAAAGCTCTCCCACCAGGTTTCTGTGGCCTGTTCTTATTGGAGCATTTATTTCCAACTGTCTTCCAGTGTCCTGAACCAGTTGATTTTTGACAGCTCTTCTGTTTCTGTGGAGTTTCACTTGGTATTGTCAGAATTTTTAACTTCAACCATTCTAGTAGGTACACAGTAGAATTTGTGATCTAAATTTCCTTAGTGAGTTAATAACATTAAACATTTTTTATTCTTCTTATTTGTACTTAGATTAGTCTTTATTTGTAATTTTCTGATTAGTGATATTAGACATATTTCTGTAGTCAATTGGCCACTTTTAAAGTGCCTGTTCAAGTACTTTGCCTGTTAAAAAATTAGGAGGTCTCTTTTTTTTAGAGATACAGGAGTTTTTCACATATTCTGGATATAAATACTTTGTTGGGTATCTGTATTGCAAATATCTTCTCCCAGGCTCTACCTTGCACTCTACTATCTTAATGGTGATTTTTTAATAAATACTTTTTAGTTATATATGGACACAATACCTTTATTTTATTTATTTATTTTTATGTGGAGCTGAGGATTGAACCCAGTGCCTCACACGTACCAGGCAAGCACTCTAACACTGAGCTACAACCCCAGCCCTTAATGGTGCTTTTTGATGAAAACAAATTTCTAATTTAATGAAGTATCATTTTAAATATTTTATGTTATGCTTATATCCTTAGTCTCCCATTTGATAAATTTTTGTCTACTTTAAGATTTTGAAAATATTCTTTTATGTTTTCTTCTTTAGGTCTATAATATATTTAGAATTATTATTATTTTTTTTTTAAATATTTATTCTTTAGTTTTCGGTGGACACAACATCTTTGTTTGTATGTGGTGCTGAGGATTGAACCCCGGCCGCACGCATGCCAGGCGAGTGCGCTACTGCTTGAGCCACATCCCCAGCTCCTATTATTATTATTTTTTACCAGAGGTTGAATTTAGGGACACTTGACCACTAAGCCACATCCCAAGACCTGTTTTGTATTTTATTTAGAGACAGGGACTCACTGAGTGGCTAAGCACCTTGCTTTTTCCGAGGCTGGCTTTGAACTTGCAATCCTCCTCCTTAGACTCATGAGCCACTGGGATTACAGGTGTGCACCATCCCATCTGGCTTCAAATTAAATTCTTGTGCATGTGTAATGTGAG
The DNA here is from genome assembly GCF_048772815.1 of Callospermophilus lateralis. Classification (NCBI taxonomy): domain Eukaryota; kingdom Metazoa; phylum Chordata; class Mammalia; order Rodentia; family Sciuridae; genus Callospermophilus; species Callospermophilus lateralis. Next base: position 74,649,713 of record NC_135307.1, on the reverse strand, counting down.
ACATTCATCATATTCTCTTTGTTCAATTGATCCACCATGATTTACTAAAGGACAGGATGCATGAAATTTTAATTCTGGTATTCCAACATGAGGAAAATGGGAACCATTTATTATTTAGGAATAATTATTTAGGAATGAGCAAGTAGGTCTGTCTGAGGTAGATGCCAAAATTTTAACAATCATAAATATTATTTATTAAAAATGTCAGTTCCTGGATCTGCCTCCTTCTGTCATTCCTTGATTCCTCTCTCCTCAAATAATTAAGATCAAGAGATGGGGTGTGGATCACGAGTAATTTATGAATTATCTTTGAGAAATGCTGGTAAAATCAGGTACACTATCTCTGTCTTTCTGAGATCAAAACCACAAGTTTTACTTTTAAAACTTTGTGAATTTTCTGAGTGTCTGTTTACATTTTTATTTTATTTTTGAAGTGCTGGGGATCAAACTCAGGGTCTCATGCAGTCTAGGCTCTAATACTGAGCTAACTCCCCAGCCCCCTGAATGTCACTTTATAATCTGCGGTACTATATAAAAGACAAGCCCATAAATCTATTTAAAGTAAGCTCTTATTCAACTTGGACTCCCTGTGATGCTGCTGTGGGACAATGACCTTAGAGTCTGCAATGGTCTATGAGGCACCATCACAAGTTTCCCTGTCTTCTTAATAAAAGATCTTATAACTTTTTTGCTTTGAAGCCATTTGAGATTTGTTTGCAATGGACAATAGACTCCTGCTGGGACAAGATCAACTAAAAGATTCCTTAAAGGAAGCTGGAAAAGAGTTTAGGATCATTCAAACTTGAAGCTTCTTGTAATGCTCCAACTGTGGTTTGAACACTTTCTTTTAATCAAAACATATTTTTTTTTTTCAGAGATATCTGTTATTTCTCTTTTCTCAGTACTGGATGACTTTGACATGAGTATTCATACAACTTCTCTGTGTAGCATTAATGCTTTATCTGGGATTTTTACTTAACATGTGTCAGCTATTGTCAAGCTAGATGCTGATAGAAGTTTGTTGCTGTTGACCTCTACATTCTTGTAATCTTGCTTTTTTTTTTTTTCCAAACTCCTCAACTAATAGAAACTGACATTACTGTTAACAACCCTAAAGTCCTCGAAAGAAGAAAATAAATTTGTAAAATAATAAAAAGTCAAAGAAGATGTTATGGTTTGGATGTCATGTGAGAAAATGCAAGAAAATTCCAAGGAGAAATGATTGGGTTGTCAGAATCTTAACCCAATCAGTGAATTAATTCCCTGATTATTATTATTATTATTATTATTATTATTTTTAGAGAGAGAGAGAGAGAGAGAGAATTTTTTAATATTTATTTTTTAGTTTTTGGCAGACATAACATCTTTGTATGTGGTGCTGAGGATTGAACCCGGGCCGCGCGTGTGCCAGGCGAGCGCGCCACCACTTGAGTCACACCCCCAGCCCTATTATTATTATTAATAGGGATTAAGTGAATAACTGAAGTGGTAGCTTGTGACTGGAAGTAGTGGGAATTGGGGGCGTGGCTTTGGGGTATATATCTGTATCTGGCAAATGGAGACCTCTCTTTGCTTTCTGTTCATCATGTGAGCTGCTTCTCTCTGCCACACTCTTCCACCATGATGGAGCTGGCTGTATATGGACTAAGACCTCTGAAACCATGAACCCTCAAATAAACTTTTTCTCCTGTACAGTTGTTCTGGTAGGGTCTTTTAGTCAACAGCAGTGAAAAATCTGACTAAAACAAAGGAAATACCAACAACAACAAATCTTCCTTTAGAAGTTTTCTCTTTCTTCCCCCTCCCTTCCCTTTCCCATCCCTTCTCTCTTCTCTCCTCCCCTTCCTTCCCTGCCCTTCCCTGTGTCTTCTTTATGGTACCAGGTTGCTCTACCACTGAGTTACATCCCCAGTCCCTTTTATTTATTTATATTTTCATTTTGAGTTGCCCAAGCTGATCTCAAACTTGTGATCCTCCTGCCTCAACCTCTCAAGTCACTTGGATTCCAAGTGTGTGCCACTGTGCCTACTAAGAAAGGCGATTTCTAGTGAGCCCCTGTCTCAAAATACAAAATAAATAAAAAGGGGTATGGATATAGTTTAGTGGCAGAGGGCTCCTAGGTTGAATCCCCAGTAGCAGGCTCAGGTACATGCACACACACACACACACACACACACACACACAGGAAAAAAAAAAAAAAGAAAAAAGAAAGAAAGAAAGAAAGAAGAAAGAAAGAAAGAAAATAAATTTCCTTTCTTTCCTGGGAGATGAATTCTAACAAACTAGTGTGAATTTCCAAGCATACTGAATATTTCTTGGTTACTATTTGTAATCACAGTTAATTGTTTCTGCAAATTCTGCTTTTCTTTACTGTTGTCCCAGACAAATTAGAGCACTGATTCATAAGAACATAATAGAAGACCAGTAATCTATTACTGTCATTATTTGGTTGAGAGCAACACCAGTGGTTTTGTGGGAGGGTATTGTTTTATCACAGTTGTTTCTCCTCTGAAATGAAATAAATCTTAATCTTGGTTTTTGAGTTCTATTCTGTGGTTGGTGCTGTAAGCCAGCTCCATATGGAAGCAGATCTTTTGACAATCACAGATGTCATTACCAAGACACAATAGAAAATGGGACTGATGTGCAATACTCAAGAGACCCAGGCCCCTAATCAACAGGCTTTCATTGAGGAGTGATATTTCATAAGATGCTACAAGACACTGAGGTTTTGAAAGTCAGAGTTCAGCATCATTACCCAAGTGAAAATAAATTACACATTGGCTAAGTGTACAAGTATAATTTGGGGGTCATTTGAGGAAATGAATACTTGGTGAACATGACAAATCATAAACTAAAACAAAATAATTATGTTTAAATAATAGTAGGGCAATTGCAAATGAACATGCTATATTTGGGTTTGGATTAAATGATTTCTATGATCCCTTCCAGAACTAACATAAAATTTCCATAGTTCTTCAGAAATTACATTAATAAAAGAATTCACATGTAAAATAAAGTTGAAGTGAGTACATCATTCCTAGAAAATATTGGAAAATATAAATAAAGAGCTAAATTGTGTGGCATGCATCACTTTCCCTTCAAGTGGCCAAGGAAATATTACTCTGTTCTGAAAGGCATACAGCCCACAAAGATGATGTCTATAATTAGAGGTGAGTCAATGAAGGGTAAACCTGTGCAATCTTCGAACATTTCTCCTTAGAATGCAAAAAAAACAAAACAAAAAAAAAAGTTTGAGTGTCATTGAGTATATATTTTGGGAGGTAGGATAAATTCTGCCTAACGTAAATAAGATCCCTTCTAAAGCAAATGTATTGTGTGACTTCAATCTCAGGGAAACTAGTTGAATAACTAACTGTCCCAGTTTGCCTAGAACTAAGGGATTTCCTGGGATGTGATTTTAGTGATAAAACTAGGAAAATATCAGGCAAATTGGCATGAATTTGTTACGCTAGTTATGACAGAACCAAGCAAAGGTCAGATATCTCCTGTCAGAAGAGCATATTCCTTCTCTGTTGTTCAGTGGCTTGAGAAAAAGAAAATGGCCAGATGGAAGCTTTGACTTTCTGTTCAATAGGACCATGTTTGGTGGAAGCCATCCTCCTTGAGAACTAAGACCTCTAAGCCTGTAGAGATTAGAAACAAAATTTTCATAAGCAGATCATTCTGTCAATAATAACAGCCACTCCAACTTCTTCTTCTTTTTACCTATTTATTCTGTCTGTGACTGCACCTACATTTCCTGGTAGCTGATTTGGACCATATCTTGCATCTTGTAGAACAGCACTCCAATGTTGGAAGACATTGTCTTGGTCTCTCATTTGTCACCCAAACTAGGTCTTTAATAGCCATTCTAAACATTTTTTATTATTTTTAATTATTATTATTATCATTTGGCAGTATTGGGGATTGAACCCAGGGTGCTTTACCACTGTTAAATCTCAACCCCTTTTATTTTTGAGACAGGATTTTACTAAGTTGTCAAGCCTGGCTTTGAACCTGCAAACCTTCTGCTTCAGCCTCCTAAGTCACTGGGATAATCAATGTGTATCATCATACCCCAGCTACATGTCAACCATTCTGTACTGTCAGGTGCTTCTGGTGAATCTTTGGGTCTTAGCCTGTCGCTACATTCTTTTTGCTGGAAAATGAGTTCCCTTGTCAGAAGCTGTGTTAAGCTTTTCAAGAAATAATCAATGGTTGTGACATATGACTGAGAGGTTCTACCAGATAGACTCAGATATGCTGCATTGGCATTAGCAGCCGGAATGTCATTAGGAAGTGTTTCAGAATCCATCTGTGAGTGCAGAAGCTGACTGCCATAATATAAGGATTTGATGGATACTGAGAATACAAGGCCATTTTGTATTTCTCAAGTCACTGGATAAAGAAGTACCTCTTTTCCAACCACCCAACCAACCAGGGGATAATATAGATGGAGTGGTCTGGAGTTTGAAAGTACTTTTAAAATTATTTCCATCTAAGTGGAAAGAGCCCTGACTGCACTAATGGCTGACAGAGAGGGAAAGGTTGACAATTTAGACAGAAAGGGCATTGCTGATGGAGTGAGGTCCCTGAGGAGGCCCAGAGGGCTGACATCCAGAACTCTGTGTCATGAGACTTGGCATCCACAGGAATTATTCTAGAGCCTTCACAAAATAATGATTTGTAATGGAGCTTGGAATCTGTTTACTTTTTCTCATACATATAAAATTTCCCAAACAAGTACCAAATGGTAGCTTTGAAAAATTGTTGATCTAGATCAAAAGAAATTGGTAATTTGGAGACATATGATCAGAAGTAAATGGAGCAAAGCTTATGAGGGTCAATTACAGGGATGCTGTATTACAGGGGGGAAAAATACTGGGCAGGGACTGGCTAAGATCTAAGAGTTACCACAGAGAAGCTGGATACGAGTCAGCAAATAGAAGTGTGGTTTAAAAAGTCAGCACCATTCTGGAGAACTGAAAATTTTAAATGAACATTTTACATTTCAACACCTAACATGATGTTGTATGCATTGAGAATGTTTGCTGATTTGATTTAATTTGATTCATTGCTACAGATTTGTCTTACAAGGCCATAATCTTACAAGCTTTTTTTTTTTTTTTTTTAAAGAGAGAGTGAGAGAGGAGAGAGAGAGAGAGAGAGAGAGAATTTTTTAATATTTATTTTTTAGTTATCGGCGGACACAACATCTTTGTTTGTACGTGGTGCTGAGAATCGAACCTGGGCCGCACACATGCCAGGCGAGCGTGCTACCACTTGAGCCACATCCCCAGCCCCCTTACAAGCTTCTTTTGGCAGCAGTGTGGTGGTTTATGCAGAAATATTGACATTCTCTTGCTTGATTCCTCAGGCCATGGCTCAGTCCTTCAGGGTGAAGGTTATTTATGCAGTGGTGATGGGAGAGAGGTATTTCCCCTTATGAAACACGATCCACTTGTAATTGAATAAAACTTTGTATTCAGGCCTTATTGAAGAGCTAACACTAATCAACTGAGACTAATCTCATCTACCAAACAAAAAGTTGTCATGTGAGGAGTAAAGAACCACTAAGTAATCTTCCACAACCATGGAGTTATTTAGCAATCTTCCCAGTAAAAGTGTAGCAGCTACTATTAAAGAGAGCCAGGAAAAATGTTTAATAGATGAATTCAAGATGAGCAGAGAACTGGAAAAATAAGATCTGTGAGTTACTGAATTTGAGAATGGAGAAGACCCCAAGGCAGATGTTAATAAGCTCTTCAAGTATTTACAAAGAAATGCAACCGCTCTAAAAGCTCTAAACCGCTCTTTTGTCCTTAAACTTTTTTTTTGTTTTCTCCAATAGTCATTTCTTTCTTTTTAATTTTTTTCTCAATATTTTATTGTGAAAAATATCAAACATTCAGAAATATTAAAAAACAGTACAATGTGTACCTGTACATCTTCACTTTGGACTCAACAGGGGTTTTGACATTTTCCCATATTATCTTTTATCTATCCATCTATCTATTGATTGATGGGTTGATCATCTCTTTATCTGCTTACCTATCTTTGCTGAATCATTAAAAAGTAAGTTATAAGGGGCTGGGGTTGTGGCTCAGTGGTAGAGTGCTCACCT